>NC_091283.1:789191208-789815375 GCF_032444005.1 Ranitomeya imitator
CTGGACACTGTTGACGTCACTTATCTCCGGACATTAGCTCCGGACATTAGCTCCGGACATTAGCTCCGGACAAAGCCACGGAAGTTGGCACAAATTGCAGGAAGTAGTATTCTAGGCAATTATATATTAGATTATTCCTAAACGTTTGGTTAATTTGGTCCATACAATCCAGTAAGATAAAATCGTGCCAAGTAGTGATATAATTTAATTTCAGGTCCCAAATTGCAAGCAAATTCAAAGAAGGTCTAGCGTATGTTTGCCAAAGTAATTACAACTCATTGAAACTTAATTTTATTGCTTGAAGTATATAATACATATTTTAAAAGGGTCTACTAGACAACCCCTTATTGTGTTACATATATACATACTTGCAGAAAAGTGTGTTTGAACCTGTTTCACTGCGATAACCAATGCTGTAATTGCATTTGTTACCATAAAGGTAATGACTAATTCCCTTTAAGTGTGCCTACAATGAAGGGTGCGTCATATATGTACTTTAAGGGAACACTCCAGACAAAATTGATGCACCCTATTATGACTAGTGCAAGGCCAATGGGAGCAGTTCATGGTGCCCTTCACTATATCTTTAACCCCTTAGCGACCGCCGATACGCCTTTTAACGGCGGCCGCTAAGGGTACTTAAGCCACAGCGCCGTTAATCGGCGCTGTGGAAAAAGTACATAGCGCCCCCCAAAGGCCGATTTTCTCCGGGGTCTCGGCTGCCGGGGGTAGCCGAGACCCCAGAGAACATGATTCGGGTCGGTTTTCACCGACCCCGCTTTTGCGATCGCCGGTAATTAACCGTTTACCGGCGATCGCAAAAAAAAAAAAAAACGCGAATAGTATTGTGTTTCTCTCCCCTCTAATGTGATCGGACATTAGAGGGGAGAGAAATAGGGTCCCCCGAGCCTCCCACGGTACCTTATGTACCGGAGAAGGTGCCCCCCCGGTCCCCGACCCTCCTCCTTCCTGCCCGGGCTCCAAAATGGCGGGCGCATGTGCAGATGCGCCCGCCAAAGCCTAGCTTCCCCCGGTGTATTGGGGTCTGTTTTTACAGACCCCCTGGAGCGATCGCAGACCCCCTGGAGCGATCGCAATCCCAGGGGTCTTTACAGACCCCCGGGATTGCGATCGCTGCAAATAGTTTGTAAAAAAAAAAAAAATGCTTTGCATTTCTCTCCCCTCTGATGTGATCGCACATCAGAGGGGAGAGAAATAGAGCCCCCGAGCCCCCCACCATACCGCCTGCTCCTGTCCCCGGTCCTCAGTAGTGGTCCCCGGTCCTCAGTAGTGGTCCCCGGTCCCCAGCCCACTGCTCCTGGCCCCCCTTCTTCTTCTCTGCTGGAAGAAAATGGCGGGCGCATGCGCAGTGCGCCTGCCATGATCTGCCAGCAGAGACCCAGCAACCTATGAGAATTTTCTCATTGGCTGCTGGGTTTTGATTACTGTAATATGTCCAAATACAGTGATCAAAACCCCTAATATTTGATAAACATGGCAGCACTTGGGCTGTACCTTTCTCTTCTCTCCTTGTAGTTGTTCTAGGAGAGAAGAGAGAGAGACTACAGTTCAAGTGCTGCCCTGTCAGTGACAAAAAACATAATATCTGCCTCCGCCAGCATCCCATTTACCCACCCCCGTTCTCCGTAATCCCTGCATCACCAGCAGAGGATTATAAAAAAAAAAGAAAAAAAAAAATTATAATTTTTTTTTAAAAATTTTGTTAGGGTTAGGGTTAGGGTTAGGGTTAGGGTTAGGGGAGGAATTAGATAAAATGGCTCGCAGAACTTTTAGCGCGGAGCAAGCTTACAGCCTGCTTTGCTCCGGCAGCTCCGGCAGCGAAACAGATTCTGCCCCTGAAGTTGAGCAGTTTTCAGACAGTGATGACGACTCTTCCTCCACGGGATCCCCCAGCCCGGTGGTAGCGGAGTCGGTCGTCACTGCTGAAGCTTCAGAGGCAGGACCAAGTACCGCAGTCCCCCCACCGCTGTGGTATAATGACACCTCATTTTCCCCTCAAATTCCCCCTTTTTCTGCAGTCCCTGGAATAAAAGTAGATGTCGCCAATTTTACCCCCATTGATTTTTTTGAAATTTTCATTAGCCCCGAAGTCCTGCAATTAATCGTCCACCAAACTAACCTATATGCCCGGCAATATATTTCCCAAAAACCCACTGCCTTTCATTCCCGTTCCTGGATCCCCACAAATGTCCCCGAAATTAAAAAATTCTTAGGCCTCACCCTGAATATGGGTATAGTAAAAAAACCCACTCTCCGCTCTTACTGGGCAACAAAAGCTGTCCACTGCACCCCTGTATTTGCAGCCATCATGTCCCGAGCCCGTTACGAAGCCCTGATGAGATTCCTCCACTTCAGTGACAATGCCCAAGCTCTCCCAAGAACTGACCCCAACTACGATCGGCTAAATAAATTAAGACCCCTAATTTCCCTCCTAAAAACTTCCTTTCTAAATTCCTATACCCCAGAGCAAAATATGGCAGTCGACGAGTCCTTGATGAGCTACAAGGGCCGTCTTTCATTCCGCCAATTTATTCCCTCCAAGAGAGCCAAATACGGCGTAAAATTATATAAAGCTTGCGAGAGCTCATCAGGGTACACGTCCACCTTCCTAATTTACGAAGGTAGGGACCGCCAAATAAACCCCCCAAACTGCCCCCAGACAATTGGTATCCCAGGCAAAATTGTCTGGGAGCTAATGACGCCCTTTCTCAATCAAGGGTACCACGTGTACACAGATAATTATTACACGAGTATCCCCCTATACAAATCCCTCCATGCTGCAAGTACAGGGGCCTGTGGGACAGTGAGGAAAAACAGAGTGGGGTTTCCGTCACAGTTGGTGTCCAGACGTTTGGAGAGGGGGGCGTCATTTTCACTTGCAAGCGACCAACTACTTGCAGTGAAGTGGAAAGACAGGAAGGACGTCTATATGCTTTCCACACTGCATACGGACACCACTGTGACGGTCAGAGAGAGGGGTGCCACCAGAGACAAAGAAAAACCTGTCTGCGTCACAGAATATAATAGACATATGGGTGGCGTAGACCTGTCAGACCAGGTTCTGCAACCATACCTGGTCAAGAGGAAGACCAGGGCGTGGTATAAAAAGGTGGGAATCTATCTAATTCAGACTGCCACCTACAACAGTTTTGTCCTATACAAAAAATCTCAAGGACCACTAACTTTCCCGCACTTTCAGGAAAAAGTAGTAGAGAGCCTCATATTTGAGTCCATGGCACCGGGGGAAGCCTTCGACTCTGAGGATTGTCAGAACGCCATTTTCCTCACCCTGTCCCTGTCACTCCCACCCAAAGGTATCCTCAAAAAAGGTGCCGAGTTTGCAGAAAGCATGGCAGGCGGAGTGATTCCCGATTTTATTGCCCCACATGCCCATCCCAACCAGGCCTTTGTATCTCCCCCTGTTTTGAGACCTACCACACCACCTACAATTATTAGTTTGTTTGTTTTTCAATCATTTTTATTTTCTGCTTAGTGGCCCCAGTAGTACAATTTGGAACAATTGATAAATATTTTAATTAGTAGATCCCATTTTACCCCATTTCACAATTAATTCCAGAATTTGATCAATCCCATACCAAACTACTATCCCAACAAATTCTCATCCACGTACCCACGTCTGTACGCTCTAGAGTGTGGACCCCACAAATGTTCTTGCAAAGTCAGGTCATCTGAAAATTCTACGACTCGATCAATCCCATACCAAACTACTATTCCAACAAATTCTCGTCCACGTACCTATGTCAATAAGCGTTAGAATGTGGACCCCAGAAATGATCTTGAAAAGTGAGATTATCTGAAAATGAATTCTAGGACTTTATTACTCAAACATTTTTGACCATTTATCTAACTTTGACTGTTTTTATAACTGTCTTGCTACACAAAACTTTGGCTTCCATTTATATTACTTATATTTATGTTGATGATACGGGCATGATCATTTTATTGTAGGATTTCTAAAAAATGAGGAAGTTCCGTACTTATACACTATGGGCTTTACTTTATGGTTCTTGCCGAACCTCTGGTACCAGACAATACTTTCTATAGAGAACTGGTTGTTTTGTGCATATAGCGGTTCTGACCTTGGCGGGTGGGAGCTTGCTATGGTGTACCACGTCTATTGGCACATTCGTCTCTCATATAGGGATTGATGGAGCTAAAAGGACGTTGTACGACCAGTCTCTGAAAGTGTCTGCCATTCTAGCCCTGATGGTGTTCTTTCATCTTTGGAACAAACTCCGCTTTGCCACATAGTTGGCTGCATTTTCCTACACATTTTGCCCTTCATTCCAGTACAGTTTATTCTTCCTGCTACAATATACGCAAATGCGGGACAACTGTTTTGTTAGCAAGACCAATTTTATAGTCAGCCATTGTGTTTTAGGAGCATGCCTCCCTCTGTGAGTAATAATTCCTGGAAGGATTTTCTTTTTTGCTCAATGTCTCTAGAAGCTTTGAATGGGTCCTGGATCTTCAATTTCAAATAAAGCCAAATTTATCACATTGTGCCCCTTTCTGTCCAAGCCCTGCCATTTGTCCAAACAGAACTTTTTTACTACATATGGGATATTGCTGCACTCATAATAAAGTGGGTAACGAATTGTGGGGTCCACTTTTTGATGTTATTTCTGAAAAATCGAGACATTCAGGTCTAAAACAAGATTCTCGTGGAAAAAAATGAATTTTTTCAATATGACAACCTAATGTTATCAAACTCTGTGTCATACATGTGGGTTCAAATTGCTCAATATACCCCTGATTAAAATCTTTGAGGGGTGTAGTTTCCAAAACGGGGTCAGTTGTGGGGGGGTTTCTGCTGTTAGGCACATCTACAAACCCAAAATGACGTCCGCTCTCACAATTAAGAGATTAAAAAGTCAAACGGCGCGCCTTCCCTTCCAAGCTCCGCAGTGCGCCCAAACAGAGGTTTACCCCCACATACAGGGTATCGACATACTCAGGACAAATTGCACAACAACTTTTGGGGTCTATTTTGTCTTGCTACCCTTGAGAAAATAAAAAATTGGGGGTGAAAAGATCATATTTGTGAAAAAAAAATGATTTTTAATTTTTTCGGCTCTACGTTATAAACTTGTGTGAAGCACTTGGGGGTTCAAAGTGTTGACCACACACCTAGATAAGTTCCTTAGGGGGTCTAGTTTCCAAAATGGTGTCACTTGTGGGGGGTTTCCACTGTTTAGGCACATCAGGGGCTCTCCAAACGCGACATGGTGTCCGATCTCAATTCCAGAGAATTCTATGTTGAAAAAGTCAAATGGCGCTCCTTCCCTTCTGAGCTCTACTGTGCACCCAAACAGAGGTTTACCCCCACATACGGGGTATCGACATACTCAGGACAAATTGCACAACAACTTTTGGGGTCTATTTTGTCTTGCTACCCTTGGGAAAATAAAAAATTGGGGGTGAAAAGATCATTTTTGTGAAAAAAAAATGATTTTTAATTTTTTCGGCTCTACGTTATAAACTTGTGTGAAGCACTTGGGGGTTCAAAGTGTTGACCACACACCTAGATAAGTTCCTTAGGGGGTCTAGTTTCCAAAATGGTGTCACTTGTGGGGGGTTTCCACTGTTTAGGCACATCAGGGGCTCTCCAAACGCGACATGGTGTCCGATCTCAATTCCAGAGAATTCTATGTTGAAAAAGTCAAATGGCGCTCCTTCCCTTCTGAGCTCTACTGTGCACCCAAACAGAGGTTTACCCCCACATACGGGGTATCGACATACTCAGGACAAATTGCACAACAACTTTTGGGGTCTATTTTGTCTTGCTACCCTTGGGAAAATAAAAAATTGGGGGTGAAAAGATCATTTTTGTGAAAAAAAAATGATTTTTAATTTTTTCGGCTCTACGTTATAAACTTGTGTGAAGCACTTGGGGGTTCAAAGTGTTGACCACACACCTAGATAAGTTCCTTAGGGGGTCTAGTTTCCAAAATGGTGTCACTTGTGGGGGGTTTCCACTGTTTAGGCACATCAGGGGCTCTCCAAACGCGACATGGTGTCCGATCTCAATTCCAGAGAATTCTATGTTGAAAAAGTCAAATGGCGCTCCTTCCCTTCTGAGCTCTACTGTGCACCCAAACAGAGGTTTACCCCCACATACGGGGTACCGACATACTCAGGACAAATTGCACAACAACTTTTGGGGTCTATTTTGTCTTGCTACCCTTGGGAAAATAAAAAATTGGGGGTGAAAAGATCATTTTTGTGAAAAAAAAATGATTTTTAATTTTTTCGGCTCTACGTTATAAACTTGTGTGAAGCACTTGGGGGTTCAAAGTGTTGACCACACACCTAGATAAGTTCCTTAGGGGGTCTAGTTTCCAAAATGGTGTCACTTGTGGGGGGTTTCCACTGTTTAGGCACATCAGGGGCTCTCCAAACGCGACATGGTGTCCGATCTCAATTCCAGGGAATTCTATGTTGAAAAAGTCAAATGGCGCTCCTTCCCTCCTGAGCTCTACTGTGCACCCAAATAGTGGTCCCTCCCCACATATGGGGTATCGGCATTCTCCGGACAAATTGCACAACAAATGATGTGGTTCATTTTCTTTTTTTACACATGTGAAAATAAAAAAAATTGATTCTGAAGTAAAATATTTGTGAAAAAAAGTAAAATGTTCATTTTTTCCTTCCACATTGCTTCAGTTCCTGTGAAGCAACTGAAGGGTTAATAAACTTCTTGAATGTGGTTTTGCGCACCTTGAGGGGTGCAGTTTTTAGAATGGTGTCAATTTTGGGCATTTTCTGCTACATAGACCCCTCAAACTGACTTCAAATGTGAGGTGGTCCCTAAAAAAAATGGTTTTGTAAATTTTGCTGTAAAAATAAGAAATTGCTGGTCAAATTTTAACCCTTATAACTCCCTAATAATTTTTTTTTTTTTTCCAAAATTGTGCTGATGTAAAGTAGACATATGGGAAATGTTATTTATTGACCATTTTGTGTGACATATCTCTCTGATGTAAGGGCATAAAAATTCAAAGTTTGAAAATTGCAAAATTTTCAAAATTTTCGCCATATTTCCGTTTTTTTAATAAATAAACGCAAGTAATATCGAAGAAATGTTACCACTAACATGAAGTGCAATATGTCACGAAAAAACAATCTCAGAATCAGCGGGATCCGTTGAAGCGTTCCAGAGTTATAACCTCATAAAGTGACAGTGGTCAGAATTGTAAAAATTGGCCTGGTCATTAAGTACCAAATTGGCTCTGTCACTAAGGGGTTAAATCTCATAGAGGGAATCAGGGCTGTTTCCAGTAAGTGTTTATTGGTCTTTGTAAGTCATGTACTAGCTGCTCACATTAATAACAGCAAAGTATCCGCCAACCTATGTACTAAGAGTTCAGTAAGTGCTTTCTAAGTATATATATTGGTAGCTCCTCCTAGTGCTGGGTACAGGCATTACTGTATAAAAAAACATAATTTATATAAAGAAATGAGTGCAAAAATTTGAACCAATAAACAAAGTTTTAAAATATCCAGATACATATTTTACAGGACCTATGAATCAACCTCCTTCTTGCGTGAAACCCAGGGACACTTTTTTTTTCAATTACTCTATTCAAGAAAATAAATAAATAAGTGAATGAATGAATCTCTTACGCAACTTTCCATGAGGCAAGGCGTTCACACCTGGATATATTCTACAGTAGGTGTTTTACGTTTTTATTTATTTTGAAGCGAGTCGAGACTTTTGTTCTGTGCTCTCGTGTCGGAGCATGCTGTGATGCAGATTTGAAATGCAAGCCAAATAGTATTTAAGCAAACACCTAATGCTAAGGGATAAAAACAATCATTTTATTAATTAACTTTATGTCTTCCGTGCCAGGCCTTGACTCAGTAAGACAATGGGATGTCTTATTTGGAAATAATAGAGCCTACAGGTAAGAAACGTTTGTAGTTAGTGATTCTTACGTAACATTAGTTCTCAATAATCAAAGTGACTCTGACAAACATTTCATTATTGGGTGCATTGGCCGAGCATACCTGGAGAGTGGATACTAATTGTTCTTACATATATTACACGATGACGAGATAAAACACTAAAATGCTTAGTAACAGTAAATACATAGAAACTTGCATTGTTGAACTTTATGTGTTCCAAGAAAAGTGTTAAGTGGCAGAAACAAGTTTTTTTTTTTTCAGATTTACTAGTATATAATACTTTCAATTTTTCTTAAAGAAATATTCACATTTTAGAAAGTGATGGCATGGGTCCTCATCCATGGGGGAAAAAGCTCTGAGAACTCTGAGACCCTCATTGATCCTGAAATTGAAAAGGCTGCAGGATCATTTTTTCGTGAAACTGCAGCCGGCCCTATGTAAGGGTGGTGTACAGTGGCTATAGAAAGCCTGAAGTCCTGAAGACCCCAATCACATTGTATTGTGGTATAAAATATATCCTGCACCATATATATATATATATATATATATATATATATATATATATATATATATATATATATATTTATATATACAGTACAGACCAAAAGTTTGCACACTACTTCTCACATAGAGATTTTTCTGTATTTTCATGACTATGAAAATTGTACATTCAAGGCATCAAAACTATGAATTAGCACATGTGGCATTGTATACTTAATAAAGAAGTGTGAAACAACTGAAATTATGTCTTATATTCTATGTTCTTCAAAGTAGCCACCTTTTGCTTTGATGACTGCTTTGCAGCCTCTTGGCATTCTCTTGATGAGCTTCAAGAGGTAGTCAACGAGAATAGTTTTCACTTCACAGGTGAACCCTGTCAGGTTTCATAAGTGGGATTTCTTGCCTTTTAAATTGGGTTGGGACTATCAGTTGTGTTGTGCAGAAGTCTGGTGGATACACAGCTGATGGTCCTACTGAATAGACTGTTAGCTGCTTTTTTCTTGCCATAATACAAATTCTAAGTAAAGAAAAACGAGTGGCCATCATTCAGTGTCCCCAAGTGCAGTGGCAAAAACCATCAAGCGCTACAAAGAAACTGGCTCACAAGAGGACCGCCCCAGGAAAGGAAGACCAAGAGTCACCACTGCTTCTGAGGATAAGTTTATCCGAGTCACCAGCCTCAGAAATCGCAGGTTAACAGCAGCTCAGATTAGAGACCAGGTCAATGCCACACAGAGTTCTAGCAGCAGACACATCTCTTCAACAACTGTTAAGAGGAGACTTTGTGCAGCAGGCCTTCATGGTAAAATAGCTGCTAGTAAACCACTGCTAAGGACAGGCAACAAGCAGAAGAGACTTGTTTGGGCTAAAGAACACAAGGAATGGACATTAGACCAGTGGAAATCTGTGCTTTGGTCTGATGAGTCCAAATTTGAGATCTTTGGTTCCAACCACCGTGTCTTTGTGCGATGCAGAAAAGGTGAACGGATGGACTCTACATGCCTGGTTCCAACCGTGAAGCATGGAGGATGAAGTGTGATGGTGTGGGGGTGCTTTGCTGGTGACACTGTCGGGGATTGAAGCATACTGAACCAGCATGGCTACCACAGCATCTTGCAGTGGCATGCTATTCCATCCGGTTTGCGTTTAGTTGGACCATCATTTATTTTTTCAACAGAACAATGACCCCAAACACACCTCCAGGCTGTGTAAGGGCTATTTGACCAAGAAGGAGAGTGATGGGGTGCTACGCCAGATGACTTGGCCTCCACAGTCACCAGAGCTGAACCCAATCGAGATTGTTTGAGGTGAGCTGGACCGCAGAGTGAAGGCAAAAGGGCAACAAGTGCTTTCCATCTCTGGGAACTTCTTCAAGATTGTTGGAAGATCATTCCCGGTGACTACCTCTTGAAGCTCATCAAGAGAATGCCAAGAGTGTGCAAAAGCAGTCATCAAAGCAAAAGGTGGCTACTTTGAAGAACCTAGAATATAAGACATATTTTCAGTTGTTTCACACACTTTTTTGTTAAGTATATAATTCCACATGTGTTAATTCATATTTTTGATGCCTTCAGTGTGAATGTACAATTTTCATAGTGATGAAAATACAGAAAAATCTTTAAATGAGCAGGTGTGTCCAAACTTTTTGTCTGTACTATATATATAGTATATATATAGTATATATATATATATTGTATCATGTGATATTTGCCTGTGTAATGTATAATGATGGTAGTGTACAGTATAGGAGAGCATAGGGTAAGACATAGTTTAGGAATTTGGATATAAGGTAGTTGATTGTAGTTAGGTAAGGATATTAGTATAAGATACACTTAATGTTCAGGACTAGACCATAGTGGGAGGGGCTTAATGTGAGGGAAAGTGACTGCTTCCTAAGATAACGAGTTAGGTCTTAATAGCACGGAAGACTACACGGTGTTTTGGGCAGTATGAGACCTTACTAGAATTCCTTGGGCAAATATTCTCCTGTAACATCCGGAGATCAAGGCTCAATCCTGTTGCTATGGGGAGCACTTTAACCCCTTCTGTACAGAGGAAGATTGACTTTGAATCACCGGTGAGAGAAGTAATAGACCTGTGGGACTGGGCTGGGAATCCCTGGGGCTGCCAGGATCAGTAAAAGCAGGGATAGTCCAGGTAGAAGGTAAGGAAAATCGGGAAGTGTACTATGCTAGAAACAAGAAACAGAAAGTGTCATGCCCAATGCTATGTGTTGCAATATGATGCAAATGGTTTACTGAGTAAACATATCTGTCGTGAAACGAACTGGGTGTCCCCTGATTCATATGCAGCGGCTCTTGAAACTGAAGACCTGGAAACAGCTGAGGTCTCTGGCCTACAAGTGAGTGCAACACAGCCAGCACACTACAGCACTTTTGACATGGGACATGAATTTTCTGTAGAGTGCCAGGGCGGCAAGAAGCAGCAGCTCACCCACGACTACCACCCTCTGGCACCTTACACCTATACACTTGAATGGGGCTCTCCTGCAGCATGTGGCTGGAAACACTCCTGTGCGCAGAAAAAAAATGAAACAGCACTGCGGCCCCTTTATTCTCATGATCGATCAAACCCCAGCTGTAATTAAAAGAATATCACTTTAAGCATAATTAGATGCATTTTGTACTAGTAAATATAAAAAAGTATTTACTTAGGAGGATCAATGAAGCTCTTTCAGACTGGGTGCCCAGAAATTATTAAATTGGACCTTTCACCAGTTTGTACATGCTGAACTAGCCACGTCATAATAAAGAAGCTGAAAATTTGAATAATAAATTGCGTTTAATTTTTTTATTTCTCATCTGCATCGTGAAGATATTAGCTTGTAAAGTTTATATCCTAGTTACCCTGCAATTACAAGGGAGTTAGGAGAGACTTTTCTTTGGGGGAGGTTACTTTTTCCACTGCATGATGTTGCAAGTCATAAGCAGGAAGCGTCATACAGGGTAAAAAGAAAACGCCCCCAGAATGAAGCTTAGACCTGGTATGCTCTGAGGGATATGGTAACTAGTAGATCTGCAGAAGATAAAACAGTGATTTTACCAAAACTGCAGCAAGAAGCCCAGTAAGTGATAAATGGATGAAATCAGGGTCTCTGCCCCTAGATCATACTGCTCTCACGTGGGTTGACAAAAACCTGTTGACAGATTCCCTTTAAGTGATTACATACAATAGAGCTATGTCATCTCTTATGTGGTATACGACACAGGGGGTTTGGAGAGAGAATAATATAAAGGACAGCAGCTTTTAGGCAAACTGGAAAATCTACGCTATTGAACATTATTGTACAATATTATTGAAAATATTGTTACAATGTGAAACTGGCAATAGCTTTAAACATATTTCCATGATATGATGTGTTAATATTTTTGACTGCTTTCTAGGAAAGAGGCATGCATGACATCATAATCATATCTTCTTCACAAAGATAATCCTTGACATTTATGGAAAATATTTTTCTGGCTGATGCCCACCTGTATTTTTCTCAAATGAGAGTCATGTCATTTTTCCATCAAATATCTTATCTCTAACAACCAAGAAATGATAACAGGTTATTAAACCATGTGACAGACTGTCATCAGCCAGAACTGCTTGTTTTATAGATGTAAAAATAGTAATACATTACTTATAGGCCATAATACCATGTTAATGGCAACCTGTCACCTCTGATAATGCTATTAGCCTGAAGATGTATGGTTAATCTGCAGGTCAATAGTGTTACAACGATGCCCAGCCGCTGTACTGAAAGTGTGGCTACCAGGAAGAAAATAACTTATTTCCTCCCTGGACCTACCGGCTTTCACTACGGTCACCAATCACAGCACCGCTCACTATACTGAGAGCGGAGGCTGTAAGAAAGCCCTGGCATGTTGATCGACAGCTCATCCTGCACAGAAATCCTCAGACTGAGCCGCCAATCAAAGTACTGTGGTGTACTTATATTGCTGTGAGCGGTGACTGCAGCGGCTTTGGGCACGCCTCTATGACTGAAAGCCAGCAGCTCCCAGGAGGAAATAAGTTCATTTTCTCCCAGTAGCAGCACTTTTAGTAAGGCAAACACTCGGCATTCTAATGCTATTTTACTGCAGATTATCCCTGTATATGCAAGAAAATAGCATTTTATGAGGTGATAGGTTCCCGTTAAATGTATAATAATAAAACATTTTATTTATATAGCGCCAACATATTCCGCAGCACTTTACACTATAGAGGGGACCTTGTAAAAGACAATAGACATTACAGCATAACAATAAACACAGATCAAAACAGATACCAAGAGGAGTGAGGGCCCTGTTCGCAAGCTTACAAACTATAAGGAAAAAGGGGAGACACGAGATGTGAATGGTAACAATTGCTTTCGTTATTCAGACCAGCCATAGTGTAAGGATCGGGTGTTCATGTAAAGCTGCATGAACCAGTTATCAGCCTAAGTATGTAACAGTTCAGACACAGAGGGCTATTAAATGCGTAAAGCGTATGATACGAGAGAACCTGATTATGGTTGAAGTTTTTTGAATGGGCAACACAGGGATAAATAGGTTAATGTCTTGAGGCGATAGGCCAGTTTGAACAAATGCATTTTTAGGGCACACTTAAAACTTTTGGGATTAATTGTATTAACCTGGGTAGTGCATTCCAAAGAATTGGCGCAGGAGACAGGAGACAGGAGTGGGAGGTTCTAATTATTGAGGATGTTAACCTCAGGTCATTAGCAGAACGGAGGGTGTGGGTTGGGTGGTAGGCTGAGACCAGGGAGGAGATGTAGGGTGGTGCTGAGCCATGGAGCGCTTTGTGGATGAGGGTAATAAGTTTGTACTGGATTTGGGACTTGATGGGTAACCAGTGTAATGAATGGCACAAAGTAGAGGCATCGGAATAATGGTTGGTGATGAATATGATCCTGGTTGCAGCATTCAGGACAGATTGGAGAGGGTAGATTTTGGTAAGAGGGAGGCCAATTAGTAGAGAGTTACAATAGTCCAGACGAGAATGAATAAGAGAAACAGTAAGAGGTTTTGCAAAGTCGAAAGTAAGAAAAGGTCGAATTCTAGAAATATTTTTGAGGTTCAGAAATCAAGAGCAAGCCAGTGATCAGATATAGAAGGTGAATGAAAGCTCGGAATCAAGTATGACTCCAAAGCAGCGGGCATGTTGCTTGGGAGTAATGGTGGAACCAAACATGGAGATGGCAATGTCAGGCATAGGTACATTAGTGGAGGGAGGAAACACAAGGAGTTCAGTTTTTGACAGGTTCAGTTTCAGATAGAGGGAGGACATGATGTTAGAGACAGCGGTAAGGCAATCACTGGTGTTTTCTAAAAAGGCAGGCATGATATCAGGAGCAGAAGTGTATAATTGGATGTCATCAGCATAGAGACGGTACTGGAACCCAAATCTACTGATTGTTTGTCCAATATGGGCAGTATACAAAGAGAAGAGGAGGGGGCCCAGGACTGACCCTTGAGGAACCCCAACAGTAAGGGGAAGGTGAGAGGAGGAGGAACCAGCAAAAGATACTGTGAATGAGTGGTCAGAGAGATAGGAGGAGAACCAGGAGAGAATGGTGTCCTTAAGGCTGATGGAGCGGAGCATAGTGAGGAGCAGCTGATGAGCCACAATGTCGAATGCTGCGGAGAGATCCAAGAGAATTTGCATGGAGCAGTGACCATTAGATTTAGCTGTTAGTAGACTTTAGTGAGGGCAGTTTCAGTAGAGTGTAAAGAGCGGAAACCGGACTGAAGAAGGTCAAAAAGAGAGTTATCTGAAAGATAGCGGATAAGACGGGAGTGGACCAGGCGTTCAAGAAGTTTAGAGATGAAGGGAAGATTTGAGACTGGTCTATAGTTAGCGGCACAGTTTTGGTCGAGGGATGGTTTTTTAAGTAATGGATGTATGATGGCACGCTTAAATTAGGAGGGAAAGATACCGGAAGAGAGAAAGGTTGAATATTTTTGCTAGGTGAGAGGTGACAGCAGGGGAAAGGGTCTGGAGGAGATGTGACAGAATGGGGTCACTGGTGCAAGTGGTAGGGCGAGAAGATGCAAGGAGCTTGATTACTTCTTCTTCTGTGACTGGTTCAAAGTCAGAGAGTGAGCTAGATGTGTTGGGGGAGGGAGGACAGTGCATGATATGAGGGGTTTGGGAGATAATTTCCTGTGGGATATGGTCAATGTTTTCTTTGAAGTAATTGGCCAGATCGTCAGCATGGAGATCCGTTGTTGGGGCCTGCACCCTTGGGTTGAGTAGTGACTGTAAAGTGTCAAAGAGATGTTTAGGGTTATTGGACAGTGAGTGTTATGATGCGGTGGTCTAGGAGCAACATGGAACGAGCTCAGAAGGAAGTGGTAACTGTACTTACCGCAGTCTCTAAGCTCAACACAACACTAGAAGTAGCCGTGGAATGCTCCTAACTCTCCCTAGGCATCTCGTCACAGCCTAAGAGCTAACTACCCCTAAAGACAGAAGCAGGAAAACTATCTTGCCTCAGAGAAAATCCCCAAAGGATAGATTAGCCCCCCACAATAATGACTGTGAGTGGAGAGGAAAAAGACATACACAGAATGAAACCAGGATGAGCACAGGAGGTCAGTCTAGCTTGATAGATAGGACAGGATGGAGTACTGTGCGGTCAGTATAAAACACTACAAAAATCCACGCAGAGTTTGCAAAAAAATCTCCACACCTGACTAAAGGTGTGGAGGGTAAATCTGCTTCCCAGAGCTTCCAGCAAGACAGAATTAATTCATGCTGATAACGCTGGACAAACATAGAAAGCACTGAACAAATAAGTCCACAATCTGTGAACAGAAAAGCGCAAGCAAAAACTTAGCTTTGCTGAACTGGTCAGGATAACAGGGAAATCCAAAGAGATGTGAATCCAACCAGGAACCATTTACAAGTGGCACTGGCTGAAGGAACAGCCAGGCCTAAATAGCCGAGCAGAAGAGACGATAAGTGGAGGCAGCTGTATGACAGCTAACTCCAAGGAGCAGCCATACCACTTGAAACCACAAGAGGGAGCCCAAGAGCAGAACTCACAAAAGTGCCACTTACAACCACCGGAGGGAGCCCAAGAGCGGAATTCACAACAAGTGAGGTGATGAGGGTATTGAAATAGGTTTGCTTGGAGAGGTGAAGGGCAGAGTTGTATGTTTTAAGCATAAGCTTATAATGGATTAAATCTTCGGGTAGATTAAATTTTCTCCACAGACGTTCGGCACACCTGGAGCACCGCTGCAAGAAACGTGTTTGCAGTGTGTGCCATGGTTGTCACTGTCCATGCTGAGTTGTTCTATGTATAGGAGGTGAAATTTCATCCAGGGCACTTTGCAGGGTTTCATTGTAATGCTTCAGTGCAGAATCAGGACATGAGAGGGAGGAGATAGGGGCCAATGAGGACTGCAATTCTTCCTAGGTTTCTGGGTGTTAATGGCCTGTATGTTTCTATAAGTGTGGAAAGTGGGGGTGACCTGAGCGGGATGGTAGTTCTTGATAGAGAATGAAAGAAGGTTGTGGTCAGAGAGCGGGAGAGGGGAGTCTGTGAAATCATCCACTGAGCAAAGCCGGGAGAAGACCAAGTCGAGGAAGTTTCCATCTTCATGAGTTGGAGAGTTAGAGGCCGAAAGAGGAGGTTAGAGATAAAAGGTGAGAAGCAGATGGAGAGAGGGGAAAAGCAATGGGGATGTTGAAATCACCCATGATGAGGATGGGGATATCACAGGAGAGAAAGTGTGGAAGCCAGGTGGCAAAGTGATCCAGGAACTGATGGGAGGGTCCTGGAGGATGATACAACACCACCACACCACCACTCGCATGGAGAAGGGAATGTAGAGTCTGACAGCATGGACCTCAAAAGAAGGGAAGACAAGTGAGGGTACTTGGGGGACACCCTGAAAGGTACGTTTGGGTAAAAGGAGCAGACCAACGCCTCCACCTGCTCTGTTTTCCCATCTTGGGGTAAGAGAAAAGTGTAGTTCACCATGTGAAAGTGCAGCAGCAGCGGGAGTGTCTGACTGCTGGATCAAGGTTTCGGTAAGAGCCAGAAGATTAAGAGAATCAGAAAGGAAGAAGTCATGGATGAAGGAGAGTTTATTACACACAGAGCAAGAATTCCAAAGGGCACAATTAAAACAGACAGAAGGCATGCATGGGATATTAATAAGGTTAGAGTGGTTTCTGAGTGTAGCAATTGGGAGATTTGACTTGCTACAACATGGGGGGCCGGGGTTGGGAGAGATGTCTCCTGCGACTAGGAGAAGGAGGATAGAAAGAGTGAGCAGATGTTTAAGTGATTTGTGAGAGCGTCTCGTGTGTTAGATGGTGGGATTGAGTGGATCTGTGCTGTTTAGCAATGTGAACAGAGCGTGAGTGCTATACATATGAGAGGAAAAGACAGAGGGGCCAATATGGATGGAGTGTAAAGAGTTAATGCAAGGGCAGTGAATGTGAGTAAATGCAGCAGCCAGGATATAGATTATACAAATGTATATGGTTAATGTTTGTTGTGTTCCAAATGTACAGGGAATTGATTTATTTAATTTTCCTACCTGTCTCCTGCCCTGTGTCACTGCCATGTTGTAACTGCCTGTACTTTGATAAAATGTACTTCGCTTAAATGTGCACAAATGCCCCCCTGCTCAAATGCAATCAATCAGATTAAGTTGAGACAGCGGGACACAATAAATGTTGTGAAAAGATAAACAAATGTCCAGGCCTACATGGATCAGATACCACTTCGAAAAGTTAGTTGACCTCATAGCATAAGAGGACAAGCAGAGTTGTAATAACTAAATACCATTTTCTATGCAGCTATGGCCATTTCACATTTGCGGTTGTGTCCACAGCGTTTCTTCCACAAATATCCGCATGTGTTGTGTATTCCTATCTTTAACATTAGGGACGCATGCATCTGCGATCGTTCGCATTTGCTGCGTTTGACGACGCATGCGTCGTTTCGTCGTCTGCGGCTTGACGCGGAAAAGCAACATGTAGTAATTTTTAGAGGCGTCAATTTGCCACCTGGAAACGTATGCGGTCGATTGCGCAAGGAATGCACCAAAAAAACGCATTGCTGTCTATATGAACGCATGCGTTCACAAGCACATGCATTTGCTTGCGTTCGTGAACGCATGTGTTCCACAAGAGAAAAATATGTCTACACACTGATAAGCCACCCCCCACATACAAGGTGATAAAGGGAAGGAGTGGAAATTTGCAGGTCACTACATCCTTTTGTATCTTGACTTTCCTATTCATGCCATTTCTCAGCCTCTGTTTTCTTTCTTTTCCTTAATTGACCCAACATGAATGTCTTTATTTCATTTTTAGGTTCCAGAACGGGATGAAGACATAATAGAGAATTACCTCCTCATCTCCGTGGTCCAGGAGCGAGTCCCGTTGTGGAACACCCGGGATCCACTGCACTCAAACAACGTAACGATTCGGTGTCTATGGAATAAGTTGGCCATATCGATGTGGGATGGCTGGGACAACGCCCCGACTCGGGTCCGAACTGCATTTGGTAAGTATTGCAATGCAGTGTGAAGCAGCAGAGACCTTGGCCGTGCTCACACAACTGTGTGTGATGATAGAAACTCTCAGGAGTTTCTCTCATCACACACAGTTGTGTGAGCACAGTCAAAAGTTCATTTTCTGACCATAATGTTTTTTTTTTAACAGTGGCCAAAGTTAAAACATGGTGGCGTTCGATGAAGGACTGCTTCAACAAGGACCTGCGTCAAGAGAGCCGTGTTCCCAGTGGTTCAGGAGCAAGGATCAGAAAATACAAATACCATCGTGTTCTGGCATTTTTAAGACCAGTCCTTGCCCAGAGAACGTAAGTATTTATCCCTTGCATTAGGTTGTATTGTATTGCCATAATCTGTATGTTTCTATTCCACAGGATTTTGCGTCTGGTTATTTTTTGGTATTAATTTTCTTTTTACTTTTTTCACAGCACATGGAGTGTTCTGCCCATCTTAATGTGCAGAGTTAATTATCATGTTATTCAAGTTGTGGCCACTGGAGGTCATCAGTTGCCTACTTTTCATGTTGTTTACCAACCTTTCCCTCCTAAGAGCAATGTCTTATGGGTTAGTTCCGCCCACATTCTTCTTGTGAAGACAAGCTTCAGTAGCCATTTTTCCTCAGATCTGCAGAGAGGCACACGTGCTCCTGTCTCGCTTACTTTCTTACCCCTGTCCTAACGGATCTCGGTACGTTTATAAAGGTTTAATGCATCTTATGTTTGTGTTAGTATTTAAGCCTTATGCAGCTCCTATAGTCAGATATAGTTAGGCAGATGTGCTTTGCAGCTTGCAGTTAGGTTAATGTGTACTCTGCATTTAGATAGATGCATTCTTGTATAGAATAGGGCAGTGCTGTTAGAATTACTGTGTAATGCACTCTGTATAATTCTTGCTGTTATGTCCCAGTTATTTATGTGACTGCACCCTGTATGTGCATATACTGAAATGTTGTTATTCTTTACAGTTTTTCACCAGTCATCCACTATGATCAGTCATCCACTATGATCAGTCATCCACTATGATCAGTCATCCACTATGATTATTCACTGAACATCCACTTTGTACATCAACATCATTCACTATTCGATCATCTACTATGAATACTGTCCACCATTGTTGTTCAACGTTATAGTTTTGGTTATCATCACCCTAATAAATAAGACTTAAGCATCAACACAGTCTGTTTACTGGGATGTGGATGAAGGTTTAGCCGTATGTTGGAATCCACACAGCATCCTACGTGCAGGAAGACAGAACAGTGAAAAACGAGACCGCCAGTCGCAGGCGGTGATTGTAAAGTAAGAACAGATTAGCTGCCTTCAGTGAAACTGATAGCCGGTCGCAGGCTGTAGTTGTTCAGACTGTACGGAACCGCTAACACCCACACTGCTCCGCATTCGGGTATCACAGCAGCCGCCATACAGCCGCGGGACTATACTGCTGCCCGCCAAGAGGAGCTACATCATTCCCGCCACGCGGAAGCTCACCGCACCTAGACTCAGTTTCCCGCCAAAACACTTAGCAGTACGCAGCTAAGTGCACAATGTCTCGAAACAGCACATCCTCACTCAAGACGAGGTCACGAGCAAGCTCTAACAGGTCATCATTAGCAGAGCTGGCTGCTGTCGCTTGTGCTGAAGCTGAAGCAGCCAAAGCGAGGTCCTCCTTTGCCGAGAAAGAAATGCATCTAAAGCTGAGACAAGCAGAGCATGAGGCAGAAAAGGTACGTTTGCAGGCAGAACAAACTGCACGCCTGCAAGCCGAAACCGCACGTTTGCGGGCAGAGCATGAAGCAGAAAATGCACGTTTGCAGGCTGTAACCGCACGTTTGCGGGCAGAGCAAGAAGCAGAAGGTGCGCGCCTGCAAGTGTCTCTAGAAAGACTTATGGTAGACAAAGAGGCAGCAGCTGCAATAGCTAAGGCAGAGTACTTGGAAGCCATGAAGGATCCTGATTATCAGAGACGCAGCAGCGTTCTTGGAACAGATCTAGAGCAGCAAGATCCAGCTCAGCACGTCGCAGAGTACGTTCATCGACACTCCAGCATGGACAACACCCTCGACAGACTACAACGATCAGCCTACGCCGATTATCATTGATCCAACCCCGAACTTCACTACTACAAACAAGAAGACGTCCAACACAGAGGAGTCGACCACAGCTACCGTTCCACTGAGAAGAAGGTACAGCTCCCACCTCACCTTAAAGAGACATCTTCTTCACCAGAAAGGTACTATGCAGACTGTCTGAAGCCAAGAGCGTCTCACAGGTATGGTGACGCACCACACACTAGACATGGCTATAACATACCGGCTCGTACCAACACTGATCAAGCCACCATAGACTTGGCAAAGTTCTTTGCCCGCCGAGAACTGGTAACAAAAGGACTTGTAAAGTTCACTGACAAAGCCGAAAACTACAGGTCGTGGCGAGCTTCGTTCCAGAACGCCATTCAGGGACTGGACTTTCTAGTAGTGAGGAGTTAGATCTCCTGGTAAAGTGGCTTGGAACTGAATCGGTCGAGAACGCTAAAAGACTAAGAGACATTAACATAGAATACCCACACATAGGTTTACGTAAAGTGTGGGAAAGACTTGACGAATGCTATGGGTCCGTAGAAGTAATAGAGAATGCTTTATTCAAAAGAATTGATGATTTCCCTAAGATAGGGCCCAAGGGTTATCAAAGACTTAGAGAAGTGAATGATTTATTGATAGAGTTACAGGTCGCCCAGAAGGAAGGTCACTTGGCTGGATTGGCATCCTTAGACACTGCTAGGGGTGTCAATCCAATAGTACAAAAACTTCCTTACAATCTTCAAGAAAGGTGAATTATACATGGTTCACGGTATAAACAAATTCATAACGTACCATTCCCTCCTTTTGCTGTATTTGTTGAGTTTGTCACCCAGCAAGCCAAGATCAGAAATGACCCTAGTTTTGATTTCACTCTGTCATGTTCCACTACCCCTGGTGTCAAACCCAGTAAGACACCCGTGGCAGTCCATAAAACTGATATTGATTCCACAGGTCCTCCACACAAGACAACTAAGCCCCCTACGGAAGAGAGCAAACCTCAGGATGTCAGTAAGCAGTGTCCTCTACACAGGAAACCACATCCTCTACTAAAGTGCAGAGCCTTCAGGTAAAAGACTTTAGAGGATCGCAAAGGTTTCCTCAAGGAAAACAACATCTGCTTCAAATGCTGTGCTACGACCTCTCACTTCGCCAGGAACTGTGGAGCTAGCGTGAAATGTGCAGAATGCAGCAGCACGGATCACAATACAGCCTTGCATCCTGGACCACCTCCAGGAGTGTTGTCACAAGCAGAGGAGCACGATGAGAAACAGAAGAACACCGATGAAGACACCCCTGCGGTCACCTCTCAATGTACGGAGATCTGTAAGGGACTCAAGGGAGGAAGATCCTGCTCAAAAATCTGCCTTGTCCGAGTCTATCCAACAGGCCACAGAGACAAAGCGCTCAAGATATATGCAATCCTAGATGACCAAAGTAATAGGTCTTTAGCCAGGTCCATCTTCTTTGACAACTTCAGCATTGTAGGCCCCGGTTCTCCCTACTCCCTTAGGACACCGTCGAGACGGCGGGGAGGAAAGCAACCGGATACAAAGTGGAGTCCATGGATGGCCAGACCTGTCTGTCACTACCGACCATCCTGGAGTGCAACCAGATTCCTGACAACAGGTCTGAGATACCTTCACCAGAGGTGGCAACGTATCACCCCCACCTGAAGCGTATAGCCCACCTGATACCTAAGTTGGAACCAGAAGCGTCAATAGCTTTACTTCTGGGAAGAGATATACTACGAGTCCACAAGACTAGAGAATATATCAACGGCTCACTGAATGCTCCATACGCACAGAGGCAAGACCTTGGATGGGTCATTGTAGGAGATGTCTGTCTAGGAGGAGCACACAAGCCGGTCTCAGTCAACAGTATGCTTACCTGCACACTAGAAAATGGACGTCCATCTCTCTTCCAGCCGTGTCACAATAGTCTGCTGGTAAAGGAACTACCGAGCAGCACTCCCCTACCTTGCCCTTTCTCAGTTCCTATCAACGAAGACCACGCCTGTGAAGGTGAACAAGACCACATAGGATGTACAGTCTTCCACAGGACGAAGGAAGACAACAAGGTAGCGATGTCTATAGAAGACAAGATATTCCTGGACATCATGGACGAACAAATAGTCAAGGATATGGCGAATAGTTGGGTCGCACCTCTACCATTTCGACCTCAGAGGAGACGCCTACCCAACAACAAGGAATTGGTCTACAGCAGATTCATCTCCCTAAGACAAAAGCTTCAAAAGTCACCTGAGACGAAGAAACATTTCTTTACCTTCATGGGAAAGATATTCCAGAACAACCACGCAGAGATTGCACCTGCACTTCGACACGGAGAGGAGTGTTGGTACCTGCCCATCTTCGGAGTGTACCATCCTAAGAAGCCAGGTCAAATTAGAGTGGTATTCGACTCAAGTGCCAAATTCGAAGACGTGTCATTGAATGATGTCTTACTGTCGGGCCCAGACCTCAACAACAGACTTCTGGAAGTATTACTCTGTTTCCGTAGAGATTCAGTGGCATTTATGGCCGACATACAACAGATGTTCCACTGTTTTCTCGTCAAAGAGGAACACAGAAACTACCTGAGGTTCTTCTGGTACCGTGACAACGACCCGGACGAAGACATCGCAGAGTACCGGATGCGGGTACACATCTTTGGGAACAGTCCTTCCCCAGCGGTCACAATCTACGGCCTCCGACATTCTGCCAAAACGGGTGAAGAAGAGTATGGCTCAGACGTCAGGTCCTTTGTGGAAAAGGATTTTTACGTGGATGACTGTTTGAAGTCCACACCGACAAGTGAGTCTGCAATCAGTCTACTAAAGAGGACTCGTGACATGCTCGCTCAGTCTAACCTAAGGTTACACAAGATTTCTTCCAACAGCCGAGAGTTGATGGAAGCCTTTCCCTCTGAAGACTATTCCAGCGATCTAAAGGATTTAGACCTCAGCATCGACCCCCTTCCTATGCAGCGGAGCCTTGGATTGCTGTGGGACCTGAAGACAGATACCTTCACCTTTCAGATCAGCAAGGATGAGAAACCCTTCATGCGCAGAGGAGTTCTTTCCTTCGTGAATAGTTTATACGACCCCTTGGGGTTCATAGCTCCAGTAACCATCCAATTAAAGCTGATGCTCAGGGACTTCACCCAAGACACTACTGATTGGGATGATCCACTTCCAGCGGGAAAGGCTGACCTGTGGGCAGAGTGGAGGAAGTCTCTTGAAGCCCTGACCAACCTTCGTGTGAAACGACCGTATGCTCCTGTGCCATCCACAGAGGTCAAAACGCAAACACTTTGTATTTTCTGTGACGCATGAGCCAAAGCGATTGCAGCAGTAGCGTACCTCAAATCCACAGACGTAAGAGGACAATGCCATATCGGGTTCGTTATGAGCCGGACGAAATTGGCGCCACTTCGTGAACACACGATACCCAGACTGGAACTCTGTGCTGCTGTCCTCGCAGTTGAGTTGGCCGAGCTGGTCTCGGATGCGATGGGCCTGAAGATCGGGGATGCAGAGTTCTACACCGATAGCAAGGTGGTACTGGGGTACATCTGTAACGAGACACGACGCTTCTACGTCTACGTCAGCAACCGGGTACTTCGGGTAAGAAGATCCACCGACCCTAATCAGTGGCACTACGTACCTACTCACCACAATCCTGCGGACCACGCGACTAGATCCGTTGCACCCAGTCATCTGAAGGACACTTCATGGTTCACAGGTCCTACCTCTTTGTACCGTTCGATGTCCCACATCAGCAGGCCTGAAACTTTCGAACTAGTGGGTCCAGACACAGATGAAGAGATCCGACCTCAAGTGTCTGCTCTACATACAGAGATTTCAAGCTGCCACCTCGAATCTCACCGGTTCAGCAGGTTCTCCACATGGAAGTCACTTGTTCGAGCTATAGCTTGTCTATTTCTTGTAACCCAGTCCTACAAGACAGCACTTTCTAGTGATTCTGGAGATCCATGCATCCTTACTCCTGCAATGTTACTCACACAGAAAACCTGTGTCCCGAAAGCTCCACTCGGAGAATTCAATGACAAAGACCTCTACAGACGACAATGGAGGCAGGTACAAAGCGTGTCCAACGTCTTCTGGAATAGATGGAGGAAACAGTATCTTTCCACTCTGCAAAGAAGGACAAAGTGGCAGAAAGACCGCCCAAACATTCAATCTGGCGATGTTGTACTCGTCAAAGACAGTCAGTCACATCGGAATGAGTGGCCACTCGGCCTAGTCATTAAGACCCTGCCCAGTAAAGATGGGAAAGTGCGGAAAGTAGAGGTCAGAGTGTGCAAGCTTGGAGAAAACAAACTGTTCCTCAGACCCGTTACCGAGCTTGTATTATTATTTTCCCCAAAAGAACCTAATTGTGGCATCTGTTGATGCCAAGCGGGGAGTGTTCTGCCCATCTTAATGTGCAGAGAGTTAATTATCATGTTATTCAAGTTGTGGCCACTGGAGGTCATCAGTTGCCTACTTTTCATGTTGTTTACCAACCTTTCCCTCCTAAGAGCAATGTCTTATGGGTTAGTTCCGCCCACATTCTTCTTGTGAAGACAAGCTTCAGTAGCCATTTTTCCTCAGATCTGCAGAGAGGCACACGTGCTCCTGTCTCGCTTACTTTCTTACCCCTGTCCTAACGGATCTCGGTATGTTTATAAAGGTTTAATGCATCTTATGTTTGTGTTAGTATTTAAGCCTTATGCAGCTCCTATAGTCAGATATAGTTAGGCAGATGTGCTTTGCAGCTTGCAGTTAGGTTAATGTGTACTCTGCATTTAGATAGATGCATTCTTGTATAGAATAGGGCAGTGCTGTTAGAATTACTGTGCTGTTATGTCCCAGTTATTTATGTGACTGCACCCTGTATGTGCATATACTGAAATGCTGTTATTCTTTACAGTTTTTCACCAGTCATCCACTATGATCAGTCATCCACTATGATCAGTCATCCACTATGATTATTCACTGAACATCCACTTTGTACATCAACATCATTCACTATTCGATCATCTACTATGAATACTGTCCACCATTGTTGTTCAACGTTATAGTTTTGGTTATCATCACCCTAATAAATAAGACTTAAGCATCAACACAGTCTGTTTACTGGGATGTGGATGAAGGTTTAGCCGTATGTTGGAATCCACACAGCATCCTACGTGGAGGAAGACAGAACATGGAGCACTACTGTTGGCCCAGGTTCTGGAGTGGTCCTTCATCAAACAGCCACGGACCCGTCCCAGCCATCCATCAGCGCTGCAGCAAATGGGCCTGCCACACTAACTGGAGACCAGGAAGCTAGTCCATCAGGTGTTCCCCTTTCCCATTCCTCTGCCACTGCCCCGTTTTTTGGGGGGCTCCTCCCGACAGTGGCAGAGGGCATCGGACAGGTCCCTCATGCCCGAGTTTTTGCACTTGAGCTCGGTTTTTCACGAAGGACTCAAGGCTTTGGGTGACCGAATGGATATTTCACTTAGCCACATGAATACACGTATCCAGGAGGTCACCAAAAGCCTTGGCCAAGTAAAAGCCGACTTCCAGAGGCCAGCACATCATTTTTTTAACCAAATTGAGTAGGGCATGTCGGAACACCTTACTCCTGATCTCCAGCTGAGTGTCATGCAGGCCTGCAATGCTGCTTACGTGCAGGCTATGCAGCAGAGTCGGTATTTTCAGCAGACAGTGGTGGCATATCCACCTGTGCCTTCGCTGTCACAATTAACCTCAATGCCAACCTCTGCTGCATACCACTGCACGGCCACCTCTATTCTTAGCACTGCCGGACACCAGTACAGCACCACCACCATGCCGAGTGCTGTTGGACAGCCCACCGCCACCACCATGACAACCGCTGCTCCTGCTTGGACCTCCTCCACTGACACCACAATGCAGCAGGACCCTGGCATGGCCTTCTGTACCGCCACCACCACGATGCAGCAGGACCCTGGCATGGCCTTCCGTACCACCACCACCACCACGATGCAGCAGGACCCTGGCATGGCCTTCCGCTCTACGAGTGCTATGGACTCTGGCATGGCTGCACGTTCTACGAGCACTATGGACTCTGGCATGGCTGCACGTTTTATGAGCACTATGGACTCTGACATGGTAGCACGCTCTACGAGCACTATGGACTCTGACGCAGTGCAGCCGGACCCTGACAGGTCACCCACCATGACCGTGCCACGACATATAAGCCCACCAAGGCTTCCCAGAACCCGGCAATCCCAGAAAGGAAACAAAAAAAAACAGCGGACTCTTAGTATTCCTCCCCCTTCACCTCCCAGTGTGTCTGTAATGTCAGGTTTGTCTCACCCTTCCAGTGCGTCTCAAGCCTCTCATGTGTCAAGCCCCATCCCCGAACTACCAGACCCCACTAGTTTCATTGCCCCTTCTCCTGCCACCTCTGCGTCGTACACGGTTAGCCAGGCCTCAGTGCTGCACACCCCCAGTTTACATCACTCTACCCCAAGCCAGCGCTGTTAAAGAATTTTTTTTGTTTTTAAAAATTATGTTTGTTGTGTCTATCGCCGCCGGCAACACACACCGTGCACCAAATAAGAAACTTCGCCACACACTTTTTTTTTTGGCCACATCATATCTCCAGTAGTTAGCAAATAAAAGACTACAGCTTTGTGTGTCTTTAGTATAGAGATATGAGGTGGGCCAAAAAATTAATTCATGTATTATCTCCATAATCTCTTCATTCTGCTTAGTCTGTGACTAGTGTTGCAGTCTGAAGAGAAAATGGCGGAAATACAATGCAGAACTATACTCAACAGGTCAGGTATCAAAAAACTCATTAGTTAGGACACCTGACCTGGTCAGTAGAGAACTGCCTTGTATGATAACCTCCATTTTCTCTTCTGTGTACGTAATCTATTCCACACAAAGTGAAGGGACGATGGTGGTCATACACGGCATATCTATGCTCACCTGCACAGGCATCAGAAATAGTGAATTCATGAGGCTGTTATATGTGCATCATGAATTCATTATTTCTGACACCTGACTTGATGAGTATAGATCTCTTTAATGTGACAGTCATTGTCTCTTCAGTCTGTGTCCAATGGATACTGCAGAACAGAATCAGGACGCAATGACGTCACCAAGCTTAAAGCAACATGGCTGCCGTCACACTAGCAGTATCAGTATTTGTAAGCCAAAATAAGGAGTGGAACAATTAGAGGTAAATTTTGATATTAACATAATAACTAGCACCTCTACCTTTATCACCCACTCCAGGTTTTGGATTATAAATACTGATATTAAATACAGACCAAATACTGCTAGTTTTAGGACAGCCTTGTTTTGTAGAGGAAATACATCTGAGACACGGTCAACACAACCAAAAATAAAGTTTATTAATGAGAAATATTATTAATATTTAAGAAAATTACTGGTACAGATAAAATTACAACAGGACATTTACAAAACATTGTTCTGCCATGACACGTCCAAAATCAGAATAAAAAAAGGTGGCAATTTGGTCCCGCATGTGACCAACTTCAGCAGTTGACTGGAGCGGGTGATGATGGTAATCGGGCAGTGGGTGTGCAACAGGTTCATCCAGTTCAATGTTGGGTCGCTCCTTAGCCATTATGTAATTGTGCAGAACCACACAGGCTTTGACCACCTCGTCGACTGTCTCCATTTTTAGATTAATGGCTGATGCAAGGATGCGCCATTTTGAGACTAGAATGCCAAAGGTGCACTCTACTGTTCTTTGGGCCCTGGTCAGTCTGTAATTAAAGATCCTTCTAGTGTGGTTCAAGTCCCAACTGGAATATGGCTTCAGTAGGTTTTCACACATCTGGAAGGCCTCATCCACAACCATAACAAATGGCATCGGTGGACCTTGAGTGTTGGGGAGCGGTTGTGGCCATGGAAAATTAAAATTTTTGCCATACACACGGCAGCCCATATCAGAGTTCTTAAAAGTTTGTGTATCGTTGCCACGGCCAAAAGCTCCAATGTCCATGGCGATGAAGCGACAGTCTGCATCGGCAATTGCCATGAGCACAACAGAAAAATATTTTTTGTAATTGAAGTACTCCGATCCTGTCCTGGCTGGTTTGATAGTGCTTTCCATCAACCACTCCCAAACAGTTTGGGAAATCACACACACTCCAGAATTTTTACGCAATTTCAAGCCACATGTCCAAGGTGGGTAGGGGTATAAACTCATCCCAGAGTACATTCCACAAAGCCCGGCAGGTGTCCGCAACTATTCCGGACAGGGTGGATATTCCAAGCCAGTATTGGAAGTGGAGGGATGATAAGCTCTCTCCGGTTGCCAGAAATCTGGAAGAAAATAACCAAAAAAAAATTACAATCTATTCTATTTATGGTGTGGTTATGCTAAAAACAGAAAGGAAAATACACAAAAAATACATGTCAGAAAACCCAAAATTTGGACTGTCATTGGTTTAGATTTGGAATGTACCTTAATGTAACCAGCAGACGTTCCTCAGGTGGTATCGCTCTACGGAGCTGGGTGTCCTGTCTCCGTATGGCTCCTTGGACACGAGCAAGCAAATCCCAAAACGAGTCTTGCAACATCCTTGTATATTCATGGAATTTCTCCGGGTTGGCATTAAGCTCGCCATACAGCGTGTGATAGGCTCCACGGCTCTCACGTAGTTCGATAATGGGGTGTCTCCAAAAACGCCTACGATGTCTCCTTCTCCATCTTTCGCGATTTCTGTCTTGCTCCCAAGCAAACACACAGGCAAGAAACAGCTTGATGCTTAAATCCAGGTTGAAATAAAAGCTCTCCATGAGAAGATCCATTATGACACAGCATACAGGAGCAAAATCTGAAGACTTCAGCTGTTCAAGGATCTATATATAGAGATCCCATAATACACGCCCTCTGTAGTCACATTGGCGGTGTCTGGTTATCTAGATTTTTCTCCTGTAAAATTTGTCACCATGCGCACCACAAACGCAAACGCAGAAAAAAACGCATATAAACGTGTACAAACGCGGCGTTTTTTAAATCGCATGCGTTCCCGCATGCGTCTAAAAAATGCCACGTTTGTACGCGTTTATATGCGTTTTTTCCAGCACTTGTGGATGCGGATTAAACGCTGCGGATACGCAAATGTGAAACTAGCTTAAGATGAATAACATTTGCAGGACTCACGCAGGAGTTGTGTGCAGTAGCTGGAAATAAATACCATTATCTATGAAGCTAAGATGAATAACATTTGCAGGACTCATGCAGGAGTTGTGTGCAGTAGCTGGAATTAAATACCATTATCTATGCAGCTAAGATGAGTAACATTTGCAGGACTCGTGTGCAGTAGCTGGAATTAAATACCATTATCTATGCAGCTAAGATGTTGTGTGCAGTAGCTGGAATTAAATACCTGTATGAAGAGAATAGAGATGTGTGTTAGATTCATCCATGTTGTAAAAGAGTAGATCTTAGTTACCGTATATAAACTTTGCGGTATGTACTAGAGTATAGATAGAATTTAGCATCGATGCTTCCTATATACAATAGATATTTTTCTTACTTAAAGTTTCAAAATTGTCTGTCAAGGGAGTCATGGCCGTCAATCAAATGTGTTCTCATTGTGTACTGTCAGGCATAGGATCATTTGTACAGAATGACACCTGTGTCAATGAGTGATGGACAAAATCTACCTTAACCCTGTCTTAGAAAATGACCAAGTATGATACACTGGTCTCGCCACTTTAATTCAATGATAGTAAAGTAGCTATTAACTGCACCCATGTACATTGATATGTTCTGGAAAGCCTGTATTGGTGTAGAATGTTAGTGTGAGTTCTTAAAGGTCGTTGCATTTATGCTCCCACCCGAAGGAACATAGCGCATTAATGACAGAACTAATCACTCTCTGGGGTAATTAGACATATATTGTATGTTGAGGTCACTTTCATTTTACTAAGGATGTCTTTGTGCCAATGAACTTGAAATTAGTTGGGTACAGTCCTAGGAGGACTCACAGTGTTACACGTTTTTTCAGGGCAATTGACATTTTTGTTAATCTCCACAAATCAGTTCTTTATAAGTCATTTTTTGGGGGAAAATGTTTCATAGCTGGTGAATTTGAAAAGATTCCCTCATCTTTATTAAAAAGTGGAAGTGATTAGAAACCTGAGCAATTCAGCCTCAAAGTGAAGACCACTAAAAGTTACAGAACAGGGTCACCATGCTTATGTGCATAGGGTATAAAAGTCACCAGTGCTGTGTTGACTCAATAAATGCAGAACTCCAAGTCTTCACATGCAACATCATCAACAAAAAAACTATGCAAAGCTTCATGGCATGTGTTTCCATGAACGAACAGCTGCATGGAAGCCTTACATCACCAAGCACAATGCCAAGCATTTAATGATGTGGTGTAAAGCAGCCGAAACTTGACTCTGGAACAGTGAGAATGTGTTCTGTATAGAAGCAAATTACATTTTTCTATCAGGAACTAGTTTAGATTTGACAATTACCAGGAAAACATTATCTTTCGAACTGCATTGTTCAAAATGTAAAGATTGCAGGAGGAGGATTATTTCTATGGGGTTATATTATTCGGGAGCGGGCTTCAGCATGCAAAACATTTTGGACAATTGTGTGTTTCCAACTTTGAGTTAATACTTTGGGAAGGCCCTTTTCTTTTCCAGATTTACTGTTGTGTGGGTTTGGAAGAATCTGACTGACCAAACAAAGCTCGGTCCTCATCCCCAACCACCACCACATGGAAATGAATTAGTAGAGATATTGGGAGCCAGGCCTTCACGTCCAACCTGACCTCACAAATGCTCTTTCCAAAATCTGGTAGAAGGTCTTTTGCATAAGGTTGAAATTTGCTAAAGATGCAAAGTTTAAAATGCAAACACATCTAATGCCGCATGGTTTACCTTTTTACTGCATCATTCTGTTTTTAAGAAAATGCAGAAATTAAATGTGAACAGTGACTAGGATTAGTTTCTCTTTAGACTATGTTCACACTTTGTTTTTGTTTTAGCTAGAATTTGGAGTGGCTTCCACTTCAAAGTCTACATGAAAAAACTTTTAATAATAATAATAATAATAATCTTTCTTTATATAGCGCCAACATATTCCACAGCGCCTGCATAGGCAGCATCAATAGTAAAAAGTTGGTCACACTTATTAAACACTATTGTTGACAAGTGTGACCAACCTGTCAATCAGTTTTCCAAGCGATGCTACAGATCGCTTGGAAAATGCTAGCATTCTGCTAGCTAATTACGCTTGTAAAATGCTAGTGTTTATCGGGAAAACGCATGCCAATTCCACATGCGTTTTTCCCGCGGCAGGGAGTTCCGGACGTGTGCACATAGCCTTACACCTGGCATGGATAGTGACATTGATTCTTGTCCACGCCTTACCCTGACCATCTGCCACTTTATTGTACTGAACAAATTGCCCCGATCTTTTGCTTTACTGCTGTATTGAGTGAACCTCCTCAGCCCAGAACATTGGGTGTCTGACTAGGCTCCATCTATGATCACACCTTGGAACCATGTTTTGGAAGGTAGATGTGCTGAAATGAGATGGACAGCAGAAGTAATTATAAGAAAGTAAATTAATTAAATCAGAGCAAAAAATATATTTTTAATAGTTAATATTGTATTACATCTCCTCTCATGTCCTAATTATAAGGCCATTGTGGGGGTCAACACATCAAGTATTTTTATCTAGTTAAAAAAAAATATATATAACATTCACCTGCGCTGTCTACATTACATAAGCAAAAAATAAATGTGTGTAGTAAAGTGGATATAAGTTCAAAAAGCACTTACTCATTAGATCATCATTGATGATGAGGTAGATTTTTTGATAAACCCTTATAGGTGCTGGTAGAATCTTTTTAAAGGATAAGAGAGAAAGAGAAAAAAAAAGCAGATGCTTTTATGTTAATCAAATTCATAAACATAGTAGAATAGTGGGATATAGAATTTCTACTCACTTAGGTACTGAATGGCAATATGCGGTTGGGGACCGTGATTCTTTTGTGTCCACAATTATTACTGGTGTCGTGATGGCTAAAAGAGCTTTTTCCGAGGTTGAACGGTTCCTCCTGCTTAGAAGGATATACACCCTTCTACAAGTGTGATTCTAAATGTCTGTGATCCAGTTCTCACAATGTTAAGCGTACTTACTACTGATAACGTCAGGAGTGAAGCAAGGTTTCGTTGGTGGTAAGTATGTAAGTTGCCGTCAGGTGGTGTTTGAAGTAGGTTACTTTAAATAGAGACAGTTACCCGTGCATAAAAAATGAGTGGTAGTCTTCCTCCATATATCACGGCTTATGCATGCATATGTAATTGGGCTGTACTCACTGTCTCTATAGAGAGGAGCGGTTCCGAGGGTTATAACCCTGACAAAGAGGGCTAGAGCCCTTGAAATGCATTGGTTGGTTAGCTGCTTTAGCACACCTGCTCTCTCTGGCCCCGTAGCTTGGTGACGTCACCTGTAGCTCCGCCCACCTCTCTGACCGCTACCTCAGCGTTGCTTCCAGCCGGGGCACGCGAGGTTTCGCGGTCTTGTGGCTATTGCCGCATCTATCGTCCTAATCTACCGTCCTGCTACGGCGGCGGTACAGCGGCAACACAGATTCCTCGGAACCGCTCCTCTCTATACCAGCGAGACAGTGAGTACAGCCCAATTACATATGCATGCATAAGCCGCGATATATCAGTACTATTAACTGTCTCACTGGAGGAAGATTACCACTCATTTTTTTATGCACGGGTAACTGTCTCTATTTAAAGTAACCTACTTCAAACACCACCTGACGGCAACTTACATACTCACCACCAACGAAACCTCGCTTCACTCCTGACGTTATCGGTAGTACTAGTAAGTATACTTAACATTGTGAGAACTGGATCACAGACATTTAGAATCACACTTGTAGAAGGGTGTATATCCTTCTAAGCAGGAGGAAGCGTTCAGCCTTGGAAAAAGCTCTTTTAGCCATCACGACACCAGTAATAATTGTGGATACAAAAGAATCACGGTCCCCAACCGCATATTGCCATTCAGTACCTGAGTGAGTAGAAATTCTATATCCCACTATTCTACTATATTTATGAATTTGATTAACATAAAAGCATCTGCTTTTTTTTCTTCTCTTTCTCTCTTATCCTTTAAAAAGATTCTACCAGCACCTATAAGGGTTTATCAAAGAATCTACCTCATCATCAATGATGATCTAATGAGTAAGTGCTTTTTGAACTTATATCCACTTTACTACACACATTTATTTTTTGCTTATGTAATGTAGACAGAGCAGGTGTATGCAATATATATTTTTTTACCAAGTATCTATCTATACTACTTATCTAACAGGTCCACACAGAGCCTGTTGTATTCATCAGCAGCATTCTACAGTAAGCAATTGTCTCTTCACCAGCAACTGCCTGTAGCGCCAGTGTTTCCCCTTTTTATCTTTAGTATTTTTATCTAGTAATGAAAAGGCGGAATTGCTGAAAGTCATAAGAATGAATGTGGAGGATGCACTTGGTTTGTGAGGCAAAGATAAAGGTAATGAGACATAAATGTGAGAAAAGTATCCACAGAAAAGAAGGACTAATATCTAAATGAACTGGTAAGAATAAGATGAGTTATTATCAGGTGTTCTAAGGCCCTGTACATGCAAGACAATGTTGTATGAACCATATACAGTATGATATAATATTAAATAGTTTTTTCAAATGTAAATTTGGAAAAGTAAAAATGTATAAAAAGTTATAGAATAGTCCTTTAGTTGTTTCATAACTGTTTGTTAATAATGGGAAGCTTTAGTAACTTCTATATACTCGTATAACAATTGCGGAAGCCGTTTTTTCACTAATAATCATTTATTATCTGTTTCGGTTTATTGAATATAACATTAGCTAATCATTAAATATGACTATACTTGTACACTTGTTGGGGAAGAAATATATCAGTCAAGATATAATCTCATTACTTCATACATAATAATACTTATATTTGTATTTCAATGATTTTATTGAATTTTCAAGGTAAATTTAAGGGAGAAAGGGATATCAGGGAAAGGAAATTTTTTTATAGGGACAAAAGGGAAGTTTTTGGAATAATACTCATTTGATGCACAGTTGTACATCAATACTAATAATATACAGGCTAATTTAACCATTCCAAGTGCAGATTCTTAGTCTAACCAGCATACATGAGCATCACATAGCGGACATGTCATTCCAGGCAAGCATGCATTTCAATGCTGGATGGAATTTTTAGGTGTCAGATCATGACAGTTACAATGAGCGTTTCTGACGTGATGTCATTACCCATACCTTGGATGGAAAGCTACCACTGAGGACAGTGTGTACAACATACACAGTCTGCCAGAAAATGAGCTTCTTCATCAAGAAGTTTAGCTCAGCAACAATAACATAGAGACAAGATGGGATCATCAGTCTCAATTATTAGGACAGAGTTTTCCACCCATATTATTCTATCTGTCACGTACTCCTCAGGTTCCAAAGGAGTCCCTGTCTCATACATCATTTTTTTTACAAAGGTTGAAGGCCCCCAAGGGGGTCCTTCCTGCCCACTATCCCACCCTTGATGTCTCACTACCTTCAGCAAAAGTGACAAGAAACGTTCCCAGCTACAAGTGGAAAATTTACATACCAATAAACCTGCAGCCAGTGCACAACTGGATGAAAAGAACCATGTTCCCTTAAATGCTCTACTTCACCTAAACTACAGGCCAGCCTCATGCCTATGGCAAATAGATGAGATTTTATCCACATTGATTGTAAAACTTAATTAAAAAGAAATTAAAGCCAAGTAATAATATTATGGATGCAGAAAACCCAGGTTACTTATGTGAAAAATTAAAAAAAATGAATGTGAGAAATAACTAAATACAGGCTGGAATTATTTAGATACTACTTCTTCAGTTCTTTCAAACCATTATGTCTTCAATCAAAGTTTTTAAGAATTGTTCTCACAAAATGAAATAAAAAATATGTATATAAATATAATTTTATAGAGACTCAGAATATTAACCCCTTAAGCCCCGAGGGTGGTTTGCACGTCAATGACCAGGCCAATTTTTACAATTCTGACCACTGTCCCTTTATGAGGTTATAACTCTGGAACGCTTCAACGGATCCCAGTGATTCTGACATTGTTTTCTCATGACATATTGTACTTCATGATAGTGGTAAAATTTCTTTGATATTACCTGCATTTATTTGTGAAAAAAATGGAATTTGGCAAAAATTGTGCAATTTTCCAACTTTGAATTTTTATGCAATTAAATCACAGAGATATGTCACACAAAATACTTAATAAGTAACATTTCCCACATGTCTACTTTACATCAGCACAATTTTGGAACCAAAATTTTTTTTTGTTTGGAGTTATAAGGGTTAAAAGTTGACCAGCAATTTCTGATTATTATAACACCATTTTTTTTAGGGACCACATCTCATTTGAAGTCATTTTTAGGGGTCTATATGATAGAAAATACCCAAGTGTGACACCATTCTAAAAACTGCACCCCTCAAGGTGCTCAAAACCACATTCAATAAGTTTATTAACCCTTCAGGTGTTTCACAGGAATTTTTGGAATGTTTAATTAAAAATGAACATTTAACTTTTTTTCACAAAAAATTTACTTCAGCTCCAATTTGTTTTATTTTACCAAGGGTAACAGGAGAAAATGGACCCCAAAAGTATGCCTATACCCCATTTGTGGGGGTAAACCACTGTTTGGGCGCATGACAGAGCTCGGAAGGGAAGGAGCGCTGTTTGACTTTTCAATGCAAAATTGGCAGGAATTGAGATGGGACGCCATGTTGCGTTTGGAGAGCCACTGATGTGCCTAAACATTAAAACCCCCCACAAGTGACACCATTTTGGAAAGTAGACCCCCTAAGGAACTTATCTAGATGTGTGGTGAGCACTTTCATCCAACCAGTGGTTTACAAAAGTTTATAAAGCAGAGCCGTAAAAATAAAAAATCATATTTTTTCACAAAAATGATCTTTCGCCCCCAATTTTTTATTTTCCCAAGGGTAAGAGAAGAAATTAGACCACAAAAGTGGTTGTGCAATTTGTCCTGAGTACGCTGATACCCCATATGTGGGGGTAAACCACTGTTTTGGCGCATAGCAGAGCTCGGAAGGGAAGGAGCGCCATTTGACTTTTCAATGCAAAATTGACTGGAATTAAGATGGAATGCCATGTTACGTTTGGAGAGCCCCTGATGTGCCTAAACATTGAAACCCCCCACAAGTGACACCATTTTGGAAAGTAGACCCCTTAAGGAACTTATCTAGATGTGTGGTGAGCACTTTGACCCAACAAGTGCTTCACAGAAGTTTATAATGCAGAACCGTAAAAATAAAAAATCATATTTTTTCACAAAAATGATTTTTTCGCCCCCAATTTTTTATTTTCTCAAGGGTAAGAGAAGAAATTGGACCACAAAAGTTGTTGGGCAATTTGTCTTGAGTATGCTGATACCCGATATGTGGGGGTAAACGACTGTTTGGGTGCATGGCAGAGCTCAGAAGGGAAGGAGCGCCGTTTGACTTTTCAATGCAAAATTGACTGGAATTGAGATGGGACACCATGTCGCATTTGGAGAGCCCCTGATGTGCCTAAACATTAAAACCCCCCACAAGTGACACCATTTTGGAAAGTATGTAAAGAAGCTGCAGAGACACCATCACGTGTTTCTCGATACAAGCAGTGAATAGCCAGGCCTTTCCCCGGGAAGGAACAACCACGGGAAGGGCAGCATCCTATGAAGGAAAGCCACCTATGCCAAGCATGGTATCCATCCACAGACAGCTGTTTCGGGGTTTTTGCCCCTCATCAGTGTGGAGTAGGAATCTGGCTATTAGGAGCAGTGCCTAGTAAAAAGGCTATAAAGGCACAGATGATTGGCCTCGGGGAGACCAAACCATCCAACACCGCGGAGACACCATCACGTGTTTCTCAACGCAGTGATTCCAGAACACTGCCCCCATCCCTTATGGGAAATATGCAGATGCATGTAAAGAAGCTGCGGAGACACCATCACGTGTTTCTCGATGCAAGCAGTGAATAGCCAGGCCTTTCCCCGGGAAAGAACAACCACGGGAAGGGCAGCATCCTATGAAGGAAAGCCACCTATGCCAAGCATGGTATCCATGTGCCTTTATAGGCTTTTTACTAGGCACTGCTCCTAATAGCCAGATTCCAACTCCACACTGATGAGGGGCAAAAACCCCGAAACAGCTGTCTGTGGATGGATACCATGCTTGGCATAGGTGGCTTTCCTTCATAGGATGCTGCCCTTCCCGTGGTTGTTCCTTCCCGGGGAAAGGCCTGGCTATTCACTGCTTGCGTCGAGAAACACGTGATGGTGTCTCCGCAGCTTCTTTACATGCATCTGCATATTTCCCATAAGGGATGGGGGCAGTGTTCTGGAATCACTGCGTTGAGAAACACGTGATGGTGTCTCCGCGGTGTTGGATGGTTTGGTCTCCCCGAGGCCAATCATCTGTGCCTTTATAGCCATTTTGGAAAGTAGACCTCCCAAGGAAATTATCTAGATGTGTTGTGAGAACTTTGAACCCCCAAGTGTTTCACTACAGTTTATAACGCAGAGCCATGAAAATAAAAATTCTTTTTTTTGTCACAAAAATGATTTTTAGCCCCCAGTTTTGTATTTTAACAAGGGTAACAGGATAAACTGGACCCCAAAAGTTGTTGTACAATTTGTCCTGAGTACCCTGATACCCCATATATGGGGGGAATCACTGTTTGGGCACATGGCAGAGCTCGGAAGGGAAGGAGCACCATTTGGAATGGAGACTTAGATGGATTGGTCTGCAGGCGTCACGTTGCATTTGCAGAGCCCCTGATGTACCCAAACAGTAGAAACCCCCAGCAAGTGACCCCATATTAGAAACTAGACCTCCCAACGAAATTATCTAGATGTGTTGTGAGAATTTTGAACCCCCAAGTGTTTCACTACAGTTTATAACGCAGAGCCATGAAAATGAAAAACATTTTTTTCACAAAAATGATTTTTAGCCCCCAGTTTTGTATTTTCACAAGGGTAACAACAGAACTTGGACCCCAAAAGTTGTTGTCCAATTTGTCCCGAGTACGCTGATACCCCATATGTTGGGGTAAACCCCTGTTTGAGCGCACTGTAAATGTAATCCAAACCCTAACCCTAACTTTAGCCCCAACCCTAACCCTAACTTTAGCTCCAACCCTAACCCTAACTTTAGCCCCAACCCTAACTTTAGCCCCAAACCTAACCCTAACTTTAGCCCCAACCCTAACACTAACTTTAGCCCCAACCCTAACTTTAGCCCCAACCCTAACTTTAGCTCCAACCCTAGCCCCAACCCTAACCCTAGCCCTAACCCTAGCCCTAACCCTAGCCCTAACCCTAGCCCTAACCCTAACCGTAACGGGAAAATGGAAATAAATACATTTTTTTTTATTTTATTATTTTTTCCCTAACTAAGGGGGTGATGAAGGGGGGTTTGATTTACTTTTATAGCGTTTTTTATAGCGGATTTTTATGATTGGCAGCTGTCACACACTAAAAGACGCTTTTTATAGCAAAAAAGTTTTTGTGTCTCCACATTTTGAGACCTATAATTTTTCCATATTTTGGTCTACAGAGCCATGTGAGGTCTTGTTTTTTGCGGGACGAGTTGACGTTTTTATTGGTAACATTTTTGAACATGTGACATTTTTTGATCGCTTTTTATTCCGATTTTTGTGAGGCAGAATGACCAAAAAACAGCTATTCATGAATTTCTTTTGGGGAAGGCGTTTATACCATTCCGCATTTGGTAAAATTGATAAAGCAGTTTTATTCTTCGGGTCAGTACGATTACAGCGATATCTCATTTATATCATTTTTTATGTTTTGGCGCTTTTATACGATAAAAACTATTTTATAGAAAAAATAATTATTTTGGAATTGCTTTATTCTCAGGACTATAACTTTTTAATTTTTTTGCTGATGATGCTGTATGGCGGCTCGTTTTTGCGGGACAAGATGATGTTTTCAGCAGTACCATGGTTATTTATATCTGTCTTTTTCATCGCGTGTTATTCCACTTTTTGTTCGGCAGTATGATAATAAAAGCGTTGTTTTTTTGCCTCGTTTTTTTTTTTTCTTACGGTGTTTACTGCAGGGGTTAACTAGTGGGCCAGTTTTATAGGTTGGGTCGTTACGGATGCGGCGATACTAAATGTGTGTACTTTTATTGTTTGTTTTATTTTATTTAGATAAAGAAATGTATTTATGGGAATAATATTTTTTTTTCTTTATTTAGGAATTTATTTATTTATTTTTTTACACATGTGGAAAAAATTTTTTAAACTTTTTTTACTTTGTCCCGGGGGGGACATCACAGATCGCTGATCTGACAGTTTGCACAGCACTTTGTCAGATCAGCGATCTGACTTACAGCAGTGCAGGCTTACCAAGCGCCTGACCTGAGCAGGCACTTGGTAAGCCACCTCCCTCCCTGCAGGACCCGGATGCCACGGTCATTTTGGATCCGGGCCTGCAGCGAGGAAGGAGGTAGGAGACCCTCGGAGCAACGTGATCACATCGCGTTGCTGTGGGGGTCTTAGGGAAGCCTGCAGGGAGCCCCCTCCCTGCGCGATGCTTCCCTGTACTGCCGGCACACCGCGATCATGTTTGATCGCGGTGTGCCGGGGGTTAATGCGGGAGCAGTCCTTGACTGCTCCTGGCACATAGTGCCAGATGTCAGCTGCGATAGTCAGCTGACACCCGGGCCGCGATCGGCCACGCTCCCCCCGTGAGCGCGGCCGATCGCATATGACGTACTATCCCATCACTGGGAATTAAGTCCCAGGTCACCTTGACGGGATAGTACGTCATATGGGATTAAGGGGTTAAATGGCTTACCATCTAGATAATCTTTGGACTGAGAAATATACAATTTATAAAAAAAATCATAATCATTTCAGTATTAATGTGGCAACTTATTAAATAATCCTTATCCAATGAGCAAAATCAGCGTGAAACCAGGACCACTGTACCCAGGAGGCCCAATCTGTACAGTACGTAGACCGGCCGGCTATGTTGTATAGGCGGCATCCAAGTCTAACTGCTGAGGTCAGAGCTAGCTCCTGATTTCCCGAGCATGCTCGGGTGTCCTCCGAGTATTTTTAAGTGCTTGGAGATTTCGTTTTCATCTGTTAGCCAGCATAAGTACAGGTGGGGGTTGTCTGGTTGCTATGGAATCCCCACATGTAATCAAGCTGAGTAACAGATGTAAATCATTCAGCTGAGGCAATGAAAACTAAATCTCCGAGCAGTCATAAATACTCGGAGGTCACCCGAGCGTGCTCGGGAAATCTCGAGTAAAGTATATTCGCTCATCACTAGTGTTGATGGCTTTGTCGTGGCAGCCAGGGGCTTAAGTCTGACGTACCCATATGAAGCCTAGCCTGACCTGGGTTGCATAGGAAAACGGTAATTTCACAATACACTGAAAATGCAAAAAGCAATGAAAACATTAAATATATGAAAGATCAAATCATTCTGCTTATCAAAAAAACATTAATAAAGGGAATCTGACAGCTGATACCTGCTGCTCGATGCACAAGCGGCATATATCAGATAATGGCTCTATGATCCCGGTCAGGTATGTTTGTCTCTGAAACCCTAGCAAAACATATTTTAAAAGTTAGCAAGGACTCAGTAGCACAAGAAAGTAGTTGGACGCAAAACGGGGTCTGAACGCATGCTCTGACCTGGTCATAGACTGTAATGGTGACGGCACGAGACGTGCGCTCTGACGTGCACTATTTTCGGGTGTGTGCGCCGACAGCAGGCAGACACTCAGAAGTAGAAGGCTGCATCTAAGTGTCCATCTCCTGTAGCCGTACACTCTTGAAAATAGTGCACGTCAGAGCGCACGTCACCTGCCGTCACCATTACAGTCTTTGGCCCTGTCTGTGCATGTGTCCCGACCCCATTTTGATGAGGATTTCAGACATATGCCCAATGGGGACAGAGAAAACAATCTGGAAGCACCCCCCAAAGATTTACAATACATTTCCATTTTTTCTATATTTATTGCACATAAGGCCTGGTATTCGTGTATTTTTTTCAGTAATTAACGACAGGACTGATCTATAATTACCTTTGGTATATTAACAATGCAGGTGCTCTTATATGAAATAATTGTTATTTTCTGCTGTTGCAATAAATCACTGCTCATTAGGTGACATTTACATGTCTCTAATATGAGATGCATCAAGGACACACTGGGAATTGTTCAGAATTACATGCACCTGCTTTACAGAGTATTAGATGAATCAGACCTAATCACCAGCGAGCTATAAGCATGAACTCCCTGGCGATAATATCAGTTATCTTGCTTCTAGAGTTCAGAACTTTACAGCTATATGTTTCTATACAATGCTGTGTTATATATTCTTATTTCTGTGCACACCGAAACCATCTAAGTGACACTGCTTTATACAAGTATAGGGTCAATGGGTCTCGGAAATCTTTTAGTTTTTGGTCATATCTTGGCAGTGGATTAACAGGATTGCCCATTACTGGGCAACCTCTTCTTAATAGCTTCACTGCACAACATATAACAGAAAACTGGACCTGCAATGTGGGGGGCCACTCTGACAAAATAGTAAAGTTTTCTTTCAAAACACCACAGGCTCTTATCATAATGCTTTTGCACACTGCTACAGGACTCCAAAAAAGCATAAAAAATGCAAATAAAAAATTACAAACATCAAGAAAAAGAAAATCATCAAAAAGGCCTGGTAAACTGTCTCACATGCCTTTTAAAATGCTGAAAAAAGTGTGTGCGGAAGAGACCATAAAATCAGGAGACCTCTTTAATACCATGCCAAATTCAACACAATTTTATACCATGACTATAGAAAAAAGGTATGCGCTGCAGGTTTCGAGTGGCTCGTGCAGTCATCTCGGGCAGAGCTGCTGAGCTCAGTTTTTGGCTGAAGACAATGACAGGCACTGGGAGCAGCAGCAGAGATTTAGTGATGGAGAGTAAAGCACAGCATGTTTTTTTTAGAACAAACTGCAGCAAGGAGACGGGTTTTTCGAAATTGCAAAACCTGTTTAATATTTTGATCAAAAATGTATAAGCCCAATGCCAAATCATAGTGAACCTTACTGGGTCCCTAACATGTTAGTCGCTGTTAGTGCTGTGCAGCGACCACGGTCACCGTGACACCTATCCAGTAGGAAGCGCAATCCTAATGCTCAGGACCCATGCTGCCAGGCAAAGCACAAAAGCTTTGTGCCACGCTTCCCCACAGACACAGGACCAAAGCAACAATGGCAGCCACACAACACCAACACCAAGTGAACTGTGCTGTTGCCCAGATCCTGTAAAGCACCTGATTTGCTCCCCCTCCTTGCATGATGGCGCCATTCCAAACAAGTTGAGAAACCACTAAGGGGTCCACCATGATATGGAAATGGTCTCATACATTCTGAACTAAAAGTTAACCGAGAACTCTGTGCTCAGTTTTCACAAATTTACTTAGCTTCAGCAGATCAAGGTATAATATTTACATTTTAGGCGTCTTTTTTTTCTACCATTATGTTAATGCAAATTTAAGTTTAGTTCCAAAAAGAACTCTGACCAAAGGAATTTTAAAATTAAAGAATTCATCAAATTTTTCTGAACTGGGCAGGTTTTTTTTACTTCAAATTCCAAATTTGAAAAGGCCAACTTCATAAATTCATATGTCCATACATTGGAGTTAGCGCTAAAGCTTCTCCTCATATGACCTGTCCTTGAAATTGTGATTTCCATCGAACCAAATCCCTTCAGTCACCACAATCTTTCCTTGTTGTGGTATGTGCAAAATGACTGTTCCACTTTGTCGTCCAAGCAAAACCCTCATTGTAAAACGGTGAAGTGATAGATAACAATTACTAGCATCTGCCAAGCTTTCCAGGCCTAACATTACACCGGCCAGAGTAAAAAACCATTCATTTCTTATCTAGGTTTCTCATTTTGTGATGTATACAGTTTATTTAGTGTACCTAATCAAAGGATAATACAAACAAATATGACATTTAAGCTAATATATAAACCTTATATACAGTGGCATGTAAAAGTTTGGGCACCTCTGGTCAAAATTACTGTTATGGTGAACAGTTAAATTGGTTGTCCACTACTAGAACAGCCCCTTCTTGATCAAAATGCTTGACCCCATAAAATAATAGATCCTATACTCACCTCATGTGCCGGCACTCGCAGTCCTGGGGCTCTCCTGCGATTGTTGTGACACGTGACGCCGGCACGCAATCAGCACTGGCATCACTGTCCCCACCTTCGGACAAATAGAACATGAAGAGGAGGTCCAGCTTTCAGCTGCCCTCGGACTTCCTGTTTTTGCTCATTTCAACAGGAAGTAAGGACAGTGACGCTGGCGCCAGATCAGCGCCCAGGAGTGTTAAGGCAGTGCCACACAAAATATTCACACTTTGAACCCAATTTGGCCATTTTCACATAGGGGTGTACTCACTGTTGTTGCCAGCGATTTAGACATTAATAGCTGTGTGTTCAGTTATTTGGAGGGCACACTGAATTTACACTGTTATACAAGATGTACATTGACTACATTACATTGTATCAAAGTGTCATATCTTCAGTGTTATATATTATATACAAAAGAAGTTTCACTCTGTAGTGCTAAAGCATGTAGACACGGAGTATATGAAATATGAATAGCAATACTGCTCTAGATAATAAGAAAAAATGGAGACACTTACCACATAATTTGGCCAATTCATGCATGCCCAGCAACCAACGACAAGGTGGTCTCACGCTGCTAGGACCCTAGTGTGAATACCTCTCTTAAGCTGAAGTCTGAATTCCTTTTGTGATATACTGTACATGTAAAATCTGATGAAATGATGGAAGATATGTAGCAGTATTACCACCAATGAAGTAAATATAATAAATAATGAAGTGAAGTCATTTATTTGTACGGTTGTCCACTTTTATGTGTGGGTAGATGTGTTAACGATACTGGTGGTTCATGACACATCTGCATGTCCTTAGATTATCATATGTTGCTTTTGCATCACCACCAGCACGTGGAGCATGGGTCTAATTCTTCTTTTCTTTCTGCTGTAAGTAACAAAAGTGTATTGCTAAAAAAAATTATTATAAAAAGGTAGGGGAGTAAGTACAGTAAGTACTTGCTAATTCCCCCTCTAAGGCCAGATTATTGCCTGATGAGTTGGGGTCATTCTTAAAGTTGCAGTCCATAACCAGACGATGATATACAGACTTCTGAATTTAGCCTTTACAGTGACAAGTAGACTAAATAGAGGTTCACCATTCAAAATGTGCTAGAATTCTACTGCACGTGTCCTGGGCATCATTTGTGATTTTAGACACTTGGACCTCAACTGACAATGGGCATGGTCTAATGGAAAGGGGAATAATTTCAGATGTGCCACACTAAAGCGGTTGTCTACTACTCAGACAATCCCTTTTCAACTGCTATATTCCTCTATCTCTACACTTCTCTATATACAGTAATAACTATCCATATTTCTCACCAATGTCAGCACCATTCCAGTGATGTCGGCGCCTCGCCTCCTGGAGCTTTCATGATGTTGTTACGCCACAGCAGCCCTGCAGAAAATCAGTGGTCACTTCCGTCGGATGTAACTACATTCAAAAGGAAGTCATAGAGCAGCAGCTGCTCTCACTTATTACAAGTGTCGGTTTAGTCCAAAGGAAGTAAGAGTGAAAAGGCTGCTGATTAGCTGCAGGGCTCATGTGACATAACAGCATCATGTGTGCTCTGGGAGAGCAGGCGCCGATGTCACTGGAATGGTGCTGACACCGAAGGTGAGTATAGTCTGTTGTTATTTTACGTGGGGGAAAATAGTGATTGAGAAAGGGTTGTCCAAGTAGTGGACAACCTCTTTAAGCCAAAATTTTAGCCCAAAAAGTAGTCTAAAGTAAATTGACTAAGATATGGTATAAAGTTAGACAAAAATGCCTAGAGATCAGGGGAGTGACAATAGTGGGTACAGTGGTTGCAGCTTTTCCTGGGCCCTAAAGCCAAGGGGGGGTTCTCAAAAAGTCCCTTTTGTCTATTATTATTATTATTATTTATATAGTACCATTGATTCCATGGTGCTGTACATGAGAAGGGGTTACATACAAGTTACAGATATCACTTACAGTAAACAAACTAACAATGACAGACTGATACAGAGGGGTGAGGACCCTGCCCTTGTGGGCTTACATTCTACAGGATACACTACTATTAAAGACCCCAAATAATTAGATACCCTGTTGGAGATTTTTTTTTATCATTGTCCACAAGGTTCTATAAAGATGCGAATTTAAATATTTGATAAGCTTCTAGTTACTTTAGAATTAAAGACGTGCCAAATTTATCATGGTCCACTATGATAAATATGGTGGATATACTGGAATTCTAAGCTTTCCATAGATCTACATTTCTCATCTGATTTATGATTATATCAAAGTCATCTTTGAGCTAATCATAAATTATCTTAAGAGAAGTGCAGCAGAAGAAGGATGAGGCTTATAGACTGATGTTACACCAACTAATGGACACATTAACAGTCAACTCATTCTGCATGTATACAAGGTACAGAAACCAAACAGTACAAAATTCTACATGAAACCCTAGACTGTCTGTTAGAAATTCAGCATCAAACCTTTACAGGCCTTTCCCATATGACTTAAAATAAGAAGTCAAACCATCAACTGCATGTAAAGACGTGTTTGGGATGTTTACCACCTCATCAGTGCAAAGCAAGAGAACAGATTCACCTCGGTTAGAAGCTATGGCAGGGAGCCCATGTAGAAAAGTGTGTTGAGAATGTCAAGTTGGTGTAAGGAAACATATAAGACATGCAATGCACCAATGGGAATTTAAATATGCAAATAGCCTCTTCAGACAGGAAGAAAACAGGAACTTTATAACCACATATTGGCAGTAGCAATCCTAAAAGTCAATAGTGAGTCTTAGTAATTCAAAAATTCGTAGGCATTCAATTTCCAAAAAAATGGCTAAGCTGGTTTTGAAAAATATATTAAATAAGTTTATACCGGTATTTATATTTAATTTTAGGGTGTAATAAATAAAACAGCAGATTCTACTGAGGGCAGGGGAAGTGCGGACTTATGTGGTATCCTCTGTAAGGAGAATTTGTGAGGATGTATCAATCATTAACATCTGTAGGAACTGTTGTGTTCAGTGATCTCACATCTGTTTAAGAGGCGCTCACATGACACATACAAAAGCTTCCCCTTGTGCATTTGCTGCTCAAAAGAGACGTGTTCAAGCTACTTCAGCAATTGGTCTGAATTTACAGTGTGAGTGTAAGGTTCTATCATGTGATATAACATCATACTTGGATGATGCCCCTCCCCACAGGCCGCCTCGGAGCACGAGCATAGTGCAGCGCCCCAGGGTCCTGGTCGTTGCAGTAATAACATTCTCCTCTAGGGGGGAGTGGTGTTACGTTTGGAGGCAAAGAAAGACAACAGAATCCAGGTATCACAAACATACAACACATTTCATCCTCCAGGCCACCAGGGGGAGCTATGCTCCTATTTATTAGGGCACTCCTCACACTTAGGTAAAACTGGTGACCTGGGGAGGAAGTTAGTCATTTGCAGGCTGAGCTTTGCTCAAGTAGTTGGTCTCTGACAGGGGTGGGATCCTGTCAGAGGATGGGACAGAAGGACACGGAGCTGCGCCTGCCCTAAGTGCGGCAGCTTCTGGGAAGAGACACTGAAAGAGAACTGTATTGCAGAGAGGGTGAAGAAGTCGTCGCAAAGGAGTGGATATCAGAGGAGTTCTGCCCTACACAGGCTGCCTCCTTCTGAGGTGCAGGATCCCGGTAGCCGGAACACCGAGGGAGCAACAGTCCTTTATGCCTTGCTCCAGAGACCGGCAGGACAGCTAATTTCACGTTACTGATCCGCCCCTACACCCAGGAGGCAAGGTAGAACCGCTTAGAGGCTGGGGCATGATAAAGTCCCTGTAAAATGCCTCAAGCCACCGGTCATATGGGTTTGTCCTATCCATCTGGGGGACAGAGAGAGAGACATAACATCTGTAACATCTTCAACAGTTGTGAGGACCTTATGAGAAGCTTAGCAGTAAGGTACTATAACACACGGCGCTAGAGGAAGGCTACTGATTTCTACCTGGATAAGGGGACTCTGGATTTGCCTCCAAACCGGCCGGACTCTGCCTGCCCTGTGGTCTGTGCTCTGGACTGTGGATGCTGAAGCCTTCAGTAAAATGTAAAGAGACTGCAACCTTGTGTCCTCGTTCTTCACTGCGCCTCTCACCATCCACCATCTACACACTGGGAAGCCCTGGGGACATACTTCACTTGTGGGAAGGTATGCCATCTAGCTGCCATAACATCACCCCAGCGGACCCCTTAAAGCAGCGTCGGTCACCCTGACCGAATACCACAGGTGGCGTCACGAATATTATCCCTTTAAAGACCTTTCCCCTTTTCCACGGACGTCTGAAGGGCCACGAACCGGGTCAGCCACGTGACATCCCCCTGAGAACCAAAGGACCCGGTACCGAGTACCCCCTAGCCCTTGGGTGCGCTCCAATATCATTAACTCAAAACTGAAAATAAAGATTAAACCACAACCACAAGACGGATTTCATCAACCAAGGTATCATTGTAATCAGTATAACGGCGCCAACCTGACATTGTCTGTAGGTTACTGTGCACAATCCTGCTGACAGGTTCCCTTTAACCTCTAATAATTTTTGGATGTTGTTCTGGGCTCTTTAATTACCATTTGTTTTATTTGACTTCAATCTGTCACCAATTTTCCTCTTGCAGACATGTCCAAGGAGACTGGCTGCAGCCCCATAGACCTTAAACTTCTGAATAACATGTGCAACTGTAGTAACAGGAGCATCGAGCTGGTTGAATAATGTCTTATAGCCTTAACCTTTAGCATGTTTGTCTATAATTTTCTTTCTAATCTCCTGAGACAACTCTTAAAGGGGTTTTCCCACCAACAAAAGTTCATTTTAATAATAATTTCCACAACTGGATGTGTTTAAATAAACTGTTCTTGTGCTAAGATAATCTTAAAAATGTGCCCCTGCTGTGTACTGTATAATGCCTGTGTCTGACCGTGCAGGAAAATGGTCAGCTCCTTGGCAGGGGAGGGAGAAAAAGAGAGGGTACAGACATTACAGGGATTGAATATTTTTCTTTCGTTAAATTAAAACAATGTTTAAATTCAGCAAAGAAAATGTTTTACTTCACAGAAAGAATCAGCTCTGATCCCACGCTGTAATATCTGTATACTACTGCGCAGAAGCTGTGGTATGATCAGACCATGTCCCGGAAACAGTCAGACACGGCCATTACACAGTACACAGCAGGGGCATATTTATAAGATTATCTCAGCACAGGAACATTTTATTTAAACACATCCAATTGTGGAAGTTATTATTATTCCAAGATCCATTTATTAAAATTAACTTTTGTTCCTGGGAAGACCCCCTTAACTGTCTATGGTCCATGTTCACACCTGATATCAAACAGAACAATGACTACTTTTTACCTTTTATAAAGACAGACAGAGACATGTGATGTGAATAATAGGACACACCTCAGTTTAAAACGTCCCTATGGTCAAATAATTTTCAATATTTTCTAGGGGTACCATCATTTTTGTCAGAGCCATTTTCATTAGTTGTTTGTTTGTGTACATTTTTCTGTTGAACTACAATTGAAAAGCATTGTCTGATCTTCATTAGTTGATATTCAGTAAATTTAAATTAAAGATTACTTCTTTCAGCTTCAAGTTCTTTCAGTGTCTGTAACAGAAGAGCAGCAACAATTGTGTCCATGTGTGCATAATTCCTGGGTCATAACTAATATAATACAATATATAGGAAACATATCAAAGTAATACTGCATATTAAAGTGTTACAGGCTGGGTGGTGGAACCACTGTGCTATGGGCCAAGGAAAGCCTGGAGGGATGTGGCTAGGTGCCTCACCTAATCCGACCTTCAACACACGGTGGCTGATGATACCGTGAGCCAAGGAAGGACTAAGGAGGAGGAATCAGGTGCTACTTCAGGACTAACCTTGGGAAGATGGCAGCTGACCCCCTAGAGACAGCTAGCTGGGACGGCCTGAAGGAATGTACGGTACATGCAGGCAGGCATTAAGGGAACATGGGGACCACAGATACTGACTGCATCGGCTGACGTTGAGATGAGTACTGGCAGGGGCAGACTGGAGCGGCTGATGAACAGAAGAGAACTAGCAGGTATGGACTGGACCGGCTCATAAACATAGGGAGAGCACTGGCAGGTGCGGACTGGACTGGCTGAAGAACAGAAGAGCACTGGCAGGTGAGGACAGAACCAGCTGATGAACAGAAAAACAGATGGGACCGGATTGGCAGGTACAGGCTGGACCAGATAATGAACAGATGAGATGGCACGGCTGATAGACAGGTAGACAGACATGGCTGATAGACAGTCAAGTATATGGGAATACAAGCACTGAGACTTGAGAACTAACAAGAGTGTTTAGGAACAAACTTACAATGTTGCACAGGCACCTCCATGATGGAGGAGATGCCTTAAATAGTAAGTGTCCTCCATCAATTGGTTGGGGACACTTTAGGAAAATGTACGTGACCCCTTTAACAGAGGGGAAGTGTGCGCTTGCACACCTTAAGCACAGTGCCCAGGCTGCTGCAGACCTGGAAGGAGGAGACGCAGAAGGATGGGGTTCATAGCGGTGAGTACGCAGGAACATCCAACAAGTAGAAAGAACAGCGCTCCAAACTGGTGTTATCCGGTAGACAAAATCTTTATTCCAGCCATGATACGATAGCAATGTTTCGGCCGCACATCCGGTCTTTTTCAAGCCTGCTTGAAAAAGGCCGGATGTGCGGCCGAAACATTGCTATCGTATCATGGCTGGAATAAAGATTTTGTCTACGGAATAACACCCCTTTGGAGCGCTGTTCTTCCTACTTGTTGGATGTGCACTTTTCCAGGAGGGTTCCCTGGACTTAGAACAAGCGCCCTTAGGAGTGAGTGCTGTTGGTCATTTGTATGCTGTATATGGTGAGTACGCAGGAGTCTCTGCCGGAGGAGGAGAGCAGAGGGCAGAGACGCTGGCACTATATAAAGTTTGTCCAACATTAAATAGACTGCCTAGTGTTCATCAAGCATTGACCTTGATTTTCTCCATTTGTAGATGGTGTTTTACAAGATAATGTGGTGTGTTATTTATGCACTTAGCAACCTGATGTACATCCATTGCCACTAATATTCTGTATAAATGGCCTAAACCATTAATGCTGGCATTGACCAGACATTCAGTGAACAATCCTTATAAAGCTGTAGTGCTATTTCTCTACATGTTGAACTATAAAGAAAGTATTAATAGAAATTGATCTGTAAGAAAACAGCAGAAACGTGCTGTGACATTACAAGCACAAACAGCAATCCTCCCACAGAGCATATTTCGTGAGTCAGATACTACAGTGCAAGTTGCAAACATTTTTGTCATGCATTTTGCTTTTTATTAACAATTTGTCACAAAGATAATTGTAAAAACAATACTAATATCTGATAGATAGATAGATTTTTTTTCATTAAGGAGTTAATGGCAGAACCTGATATGGTGTGACTTATGTTGTGGCTGTAAAAGCACATTGAAACATACCGGTATTTACACAAGTGAAAAACAAAAAAATATTCTGGATAAGAAAAGTGGGTTTGATTTGAGTTTTAAATTGATGACTTTTCCTTAGCTTGCAAATACTAGAACTGTGTTTGGTCGAATTATACTTAGAGGCCTATTTTAAGAAGGATATGCTGACCAGTCAGTAATGCTTCTTGGGGTTGGAGACACTGTCTAGTTAGAAAGCATGGAAAAAAAAGATTCACTCTGCTGCGTACTTACAGTGCCTTGCGAAAATATTCGGCTCCCTGGAACTTTTCAACCTTTTCCCACATATCATGCTTCAAACATAAAGATACCAAATGTAAATTTTTGGTGAAGAATCAACAACAAGTGGAACACAATTGTGATGTTGAACAAAATTTATTTGTTATTTTAAATTTTTGTGGAAAATCAAAAACTGAAAAGTGGGGCATATAATATTATTTGGCCCCTTTACTTTCAGTGCAGTGTTGTATGACTGTTGTGTTTGAAACTGTTAAACTGTAAAGCGCTATATAAATAAATATTATTATTATTATTATTAGTGCAGCAAACTCACTTCAGAAGTTCATTGTGGATCTCTGAATGATCCAATGTTGTCCTAAATGTCTAATGATGATAAATATAATCCACCTGTGTGTAATCAAGTCTCCGTATAAATGGACCTGCTATGTGATAGTCTCAGCATTCTGTTTGAAGCACAGAGAGCATCATGATTATTATTATTATTATTATTATTTATATAGCACCATTAATTCCATGGTGCTGTACATGAGAAGGGGTTACATCAAAATAAAAATATCACTTACAGTAAACAAAACTAACAATGACAGACTGGTACAGAGGGAAGAGGACCCTGCCCTTGCGGGCTTACATTCTATAGGATTATGGGGAAGGAGACAGTAGGTCGGGGGTTGCAGGAGCTCCAATGGTGTTGAGGTGGCCGTGTGGTCTTTACAGGCTGTAAGCTTCCTTGAAGAGGTGGGTTTTCAGGTTTCTTTTGAAGGATCCAAAAGTAGTCGATAACCGGATGTGTTGGGGCACTGAATTCCAGAGGATGGGTGATATTCGGGAGAAGTCTTGGAGGCGATTGAGTGAGGAGCGAATAAGCGTGGAGGAAAGGAGGAGGTCTTGGGAGGACCGGAGATTACGTGAGGGAAGATATTGAGAGATTAGTGTGGAAATATACGGAGGAGAAAGGTTATGGATGGCTTTGTAGGTCAGTGTTAGTAGTTTAAACTGGATACGCTGGGAAATTGGGAGCCAGTGAAGGGATTTGCAAAGAGGTGAAGCAGGAGTGTAGCGAGGAGAGAGATTAATTAGTCGGGCAGCAGAGTTAAAGATGGACTGGAGGGGTGCGAGAGTGTTAGAAGGTAGGCCACAGAGGAGTATGTTGCAGTAGTCGAGGCAGGAGATGATTAGGGCATGCACGAGCATTTTGGTAGAGTGTGGGTTGAGGTAAGGACGGATTCTGGAAATATTTTTGAGCTGGAGGTGACAGGAGGTGGCGAGACCTTGGATGTGCGGTTTGATGACCAAGGAACACAACAGTCAGGTCCGTGATACTGATGTGGAGAAGTTTAAAGCCAGATTTGGATGCAAAATGATTTTCAAAACTTTAAACATCCCAAGGAGCACTGTGCAAGCGATCATATTGAAATGGAAGGAGTATCATACCGCTGCAAGTCTACCAAGACCTGGCCCTCCCGCTAAACTTTCATCTCAAGCAAGGCCATTTCTCAAAGATATTCATAAAAAGTGTTGTTTAAAGTTTGCAACAAGCCACCTGGGAGACACACAAATCATGTGGAAGAGGGTGCTCTGGTCAGATGAAACCAAAATCGAACCTTTTGGCAAGAATGCCAAACGATATGTTTGGCGTAAAGGCAACACAGCTCATCACCCCGAACACACCATTCCCACTGTCAAACATGGTGGTGGCAGCATCATGGTTTGGGCCTGCTTTTCTTCAGCTGGGATAGGGAAGATGGTTAAAATTGATGGGGAGATGGATGGAGCCAAATACAGGACCATTCTTGAAGAAAACCTGTTGGAGTCTGCAAAAGACCTGAGACAGGGATGGAGATTTGTCTTCCAACAAGACAATGATCCCAAACACAAAGCAAAATTTACACTGAAATGGTTCGCAAATAAACATATCCAGGTGTTAGAATGGCCAAGTCAAAGTCAAGACTTCAATCCAATGGAGAATCTGTGGAAAGAGCTGAAAGCGGCTATTCACAAACGATCTCCATCAAATCCATCAAACCTCACTGAGCTCGAGCTGTTTGCCAAGGAAGAATGGGCAAGAATTTCAGTCTCTCGATGTACAAAACTGATAGAGACATACCCTAAGCGACTTGCAGCTGTAATCGCAGGAAAAGGTGGCACAACAAAGTATTAAGTTAAAGGGGCCCAATAATATTGCATGCCCCACCTTTCAGTTTTTGATTTTCCACAAAAATGTTAAATAACCAATAAATTTCGTTCAACTTCACAATTGTCTTCCACTTGTTGTTGATTCTTCACCAAAAAATTACATTTGGTATCTTTATGTTTGAAGCATGATATGTGGGAAAAGGTTGAAAAGTTCCAGGGAGCCGAATACTTTAGCAAGGCACTGTACCATCTTTTAATAAGCGGCATCAAGGAAATCCTGAATAGAGACATAGAGAGCAAGTCTTTGGGCTCTATGCCTAGTCTAAAACAGTGGGTTGCGAAAGTATTCAACCACCCCCCTCCCACCCTCTTCAATGACATTTTCTGCATTTTGCAATGCCACAACGTGGAATTTCAGTTTTTCTTTTGGAGGGTTTGCATCAGTTCATGTAAAGAACATGCCTACAACTGTGAACATTTGGTTTTCTTTTTACTGTGAAGCAAACAAGAACTAGGACAGAATAACTGAAAGCTTCAGTGTGCATAACTATTCACCCCCTAAAGTCAGTATTTTGCAGAGCCTCCTTTGCAGCAATTACAGCTGCAAGTCGCTTCGGATAAGTCTCTATGAGGTTTTGACATTTTGCCACTGGGATTTTTGCTCATTCCTCAAGGCAAAAGTGCTCCAGCTCCTTCAAGTTGCATGGTTTCCTCTGATGAACAGCAATCTTTAAATCTGACCACAGATTCTTAATTTGATTAAGGCCTTGGCTTTGACTAGGCCACTCCAAAACATTTACATGTTTTCCCTTAAACCAAAACAGGTTTTGCTCAAGAATATCTTTGTATTTAGCACCATCCACCTTCATTTCGACTCAGGCCATGTTCTTTGTCCCTGCTGTTGAAAAACATCCCCACAGCATGAGGCTGCCATCACCATGTTTCACTGTGGGGACGGTGTTCTTGGGGTGATGAACTGTGTTGATTTGGCACCAGACATAGTATGGTGGCCAAAAGTTCAATTTTGGTCTCATCTGACCACAGCACTTTCAAGCATACATTTGAAGAGTCTCACACATGTCTTTTGGCAAACTCAAATGTGCCTTACAATTTTTATGTGTAAGTAAACACTTTTTTCTGCCAACTCTTCCATCAAGGTCACCTCTATGGAATGTACGACTTATTCTGGTCATATGGACAGATCCTCCAGTCTCTGCTTGGGAACTCTGCAGCTCTTTGTTTGGTTAGTGGCACCTCTTGCTTATTGGTGTTGCAGCCTCTATGGCCTTTTTGAAAAGGTGTGTATATAATGACAGACCATGTGACTTATGAAAGCAATTGCTTGCACCAAAAATTTTCAAGGCTTCATAGCAAAAGGGGTGAACACATATGCACATGCAAATTTTTAGCTATTTGATCCCTTAAATTTAAATTATGACTATACTTTTCTCACTTCACCGAATTACACGTTTTAGCTGATTTTTAAAAGCTTGGTGTTGTCCAATATAATAGAATATTATTATAACAAATTTGCTAATTTAACCTAAATAACGGATTTAGCCCACACTTATCAGGTCAGTTGCTATTTTCTTCCCTTACGCTTTGTTTTAATTATTTTTATACTTATACTATACACAGTATATTTTTTGTTCCTTTTACTGCGTATAATAGTGGTGCTTTATCAGTGCCTGGCTATTTTAAAAGGTTTTCCCACCAACCACATTAATCACCTATCCTTTGAATAAGTGATAACTGTATGATCAATGGTGGTCTAACTGCTGGAACCACTGCAGATCCTGATAACAGGTGGTCTGTGCCTTCCGTGTTAATGGTGCGATAGCGCACATATGTGGCCACTATTCAATTCACTATCTTTGGAGGTGGTTTTCATGCATGTGCACTACAGATCCCACAAACTCATATAAATAAATGTAGTTGTTGTTCGTTATGCCACTGCCATTATACTCACACGAGGTAACACGGAACTCTGTACTTGGGATCGATGGGGGTCGTATGGGTCAGACCCCCACCGATCATACATTTATCACCTATTCTGTGGATCGCTGATAGACGCTGGTTTTAAACAACTTTGTTTGAGGCTATCTTCAGCTAACCCCATCGATTCAGGTAGAGCATTTATTGCCCTTTAGACTTAGCACTGAAAGCCCTACCGATCAAAACTTCTGACTATAACATTTCAACATTTTTTTGTCTGAACTTTTTAAAGCGTACATGTCATTTACATTAACATCTCATAATAAGCTGTTGTGTATGGACATGACGAATACCCATTATGTTGCCAGCAATTTCACCACTTTTTCTCTCTGTAGGTACTCTCTCTCTAATTTTCAGTTGCCTCTGACCTAGTGTGTGGAGATTAGCTGCTATGATGTCTCCCATACAGAACCCATAGAGATATGAGAGATTCCTGCTCTTTTTTTACTCTAGCACACAGACAGAATTAACGGCAGCAGCAATACTGAGCCGTGTTGCTGTGAATCCAGCATTGCAGAAAAAAATTGCTAAAAGCTGTAGCATGACCTGCTTGGTCTCCCATTGTAGTCTTCCTCCCCTCTACAAAGAGTTTAAAGGGAACCTGTCACCCCCAAAATCGAAGGTGACCTAAGCCCACCAGCATCAGGGGCTTATCTACAGCATAATAATAATAATAATAATCTTTATTTTTATATAGCGCTAACATATTCCGCAGTGCTTTACAGTTTGCACACATTATCATCAGTATGTCTTTGGAATGTGGGAGGAAACCCACGCAAACACGGAGAGAACATACAAACTCTTTGCAGATGTTGTCCTGGGTGGGATTAGAACCCAGGACCCCAGCGCTGCAAGGCTGCAGTGCTAACCACTGCGCCACCGTGCTGCCCACATTCTGTAATGCTGTAGATAAGCCCCCGATGTATCCTGAAAGATGAGAAAAAGAGGTTAGATTATACTCACCCAGGGGCGATCCTGGTCCGGTTCTGGTTGGATGGGTGTTGCGGTCCGGTGGGGGGCCTCCCATCTTCTTATGATGACATCCTCTTCTTGTATTCACGCTGCATCTCCGGCGCAGGCGTACTTTGCCTGCCGTGTTGAGGGCAGAGCAAAGTACTGCAATGCGCAGGCTAGGGAAAGGTCAGAGGCCCAGCGCCTGCGCACTGCAGTACTTTGCTCTGCCCTCAACAGAGCAGACAAAGTGCGCCTGCACCAGAGCCGCAGCGTTAATACAAGAAGAGGACGTCATCGTAAGAAGATGGGAGGCCCCGGACTGGACCGCGACCCCCATTGGACCAGAACCGGACCGGGACCGCCCCTGGGTGAGTATAATCTAACCTCTTTTTCTCATCTTTCAGGATACATCGGGGGCTTATCTACAGCATTACAGAATGCTGTAGATAAGCCCCTGATGCCGGTGGGCTTAGCTCACCTTCGATTTTGGGATTGATAGGTTCCCTTTAATAGAATCTGTAATGTGATGCTTCACTGTTTTTAATCAGTCTTGCTTTGACCAAAATAGATTTGAGCTGTTTTTCAGAGGTAAAACAAGTTTATGATTCAGCAAAAGAAGTGGAGTGGAGAAATATGTTTTCTAATAAAATATATCACAAAATGTCTTAGATTTGCCTGTACTATTGATTTATGCAAATTTTGTTGAGATGGCTGTCACCAAATAAAGTAATATTGCTGACAATATCACAAGGGCCAGGCTAGAGCTGAACTGCCAGTGTTCGTGTGTGTCTACTAAATGTAGAGCCATGTAGGTTAGCATGGTTGCTGGCCAATAAGAGGGGTTAACATTCACTTTGAATTGAATTCTACAAAAATCCACATTTGCCAAAATGCGGATATTTATTAATTTGCTTCTGCACAGATTCAGTAAAATGGCAGCCACATATGGTCATTTTTCTGAGCCATAAAAGGCCATTAAAATAGTAAAAACAATTTTTAAAAATCATTATACTCACCTACAAGGTAAGAATTGGGTTGTCTGATAGACACTTCTCCATTGTTATCCTCTGGGCTTGATGTCAGTTGACATTACACAGCTGACATCAACCCCAAAACCATTACCCTGGTGCGGCAATCGGCAAGAGCCAAGTTAAGCACAAGAATTGATGCATGTAATGGCCCCTTTCCAGCCCATTAATATTAGCCCGCAGCTGTCTGCTTAGCCCTTGCTTGTTATTAAAGTTATTAAAAATAGGGGAGACCCCATGCCATTTTTTCGGGGCCCCCCCCCATTTTTAATAACCAGTAAAGGCTACACAGACAGCTGTGAGCTGTTATTAATAGGCTGGGAAGCTCCATGGATATTGGCCCCTTCCAGGAATAAAAAAACACCAGCTCACAGCTGTCTTCTGTCCCTTAGCTGGTTATTAAAAAAGGGGATCCCACACCATTTTTTAAATTATTTAAAAGGTTAGAAAAGGCTAAACACCCTTTAGTGTCACATTAAAGGCACTAAGGTGTGCCAGGTTATTATATGTAGGGGGCATGTGACATTAAATATCTACAAGACATCTATCCTATGTATTCTATCTATCAAATCTCTCTATGTCTGTATATAAGCTTTATTAGTTTGTAAACTAGATGACATAGTACATACAGTATGTAAAAGCTGATGTTAAAAATGCATTACTGTACATGTGCACATCATATGGATGCTAGGTGAGGAAAAAATTGGATGCTCACATAACACTCGCATGACATAAGTTGAAACATACGGACTCTACTCGTCCAACTTTTCAGGAGCAACATTGGAGCTATTTTTTATACGCTAATGTGAGCGAGCCTTATACTTTTTTTCTGAATGTTCCACTCTTGATTTTGCCTTACAATTACTGATGTAAAATACTGACCACATACTGATTCTATGAATGTGGCCATAACCTTGCACTCAATTGATTAGCACGGCACGGCTTTGAGGCCCTGGGTTCGAATCTTACAATGCATGAAGTTTATATATTTCCTCTGTGTCTGCATAGGGTTTCTACCTACATTTCAAAACCATATTGAAAAGAAAACTTCCGTCTGAAAATGACCCTAGTGTACATATGCATTTTGAGATAGGAAAATTAGACAGTGAGCGTTATTGATGTCAGAAGGTGATATAAAAGGTGTCAATCTCTGTACAGCTCCATGAAATATTGTAGTGCTATAAAAGAGATGGGAAATAATAAGCCCATAAGGTAACACAGATTTTAATTAATGCATTAACTCTAAATCTCATTGGCAATAGATTGTCAGCTTTATATTACAATAGCAAGAATGGTTAAGAATTCTGTGCAAAACAATGGCACTTTACAGACGTACACTGCCGATCAGAAAATCCACTTCTCCCATAGCTCCACTTGTGGTCTTTAATTGTGTTAGGGGTATTATTAATATGGGATATGCATTCATTTAACACTTTTGTAAAGAGCTCTATTCAAAAGCCATTGAACAATATAACATCTGAAAAAAAAAGAAAATTAATCTACTTTAATGCTGCTTTTCTAGGGCTGAGCAATTATAATGAGTGTCTGTGGCTCCATATGTTTACTGTGTTATTTGTACTATACCACAACCAGCACGGCTAACAACTGACGGCTAATTCCCTTTTAGAATAATAAGGCGCTGTATAGGGCTGAGTGTACAATCTTTGTATTTCAGCATTTATGTTCTGTTAGCTGACTTCTTTCATTGCGAGTTTTGTTGTTATGGCCATTAATCACTGTTAACTTGCATTGAATGTTATGTATAAATAAGCTGACCCCGCTGTGCTTTTCTTCAAAGGAAAAGAATAGAAAGTGTTGTACTTAGAGTGAGTTCAGTAAATGAATTCACTTTATAGGAAAATACAGATATCAGACAAGACATGGAAGAAAAATAGCTGGATGGATCAATGGATGGATGGATGGATAGATAGATAGATAGATAGATAGATAGATAGATAGATAGATAGATAGACTGTACGTGATAGCACTAGCGGACACAGACAGAAGAGGGCCCCTGTGCAAGAACAGTATATGGGCCCTTTGCAGTCCAATGGCTCCTCATAATGCAAAATCCTACCTGTTGTGGAGGTGGTATTGGCCCCTTACCTCTTGGGCCCCTGTGCGGCTGCACAGGTTGCACCAATGATATATCAGCCCCTTGTGATAGATATTTGATAAATATGGTAGATATTAAATAAAAAGAAAAAAAATAAGACATAAGTCTCATCTACATGTTAAAGACATTTTCTGCATTGACCTGCGGTACAGATTTTGAAATCTGATTCATTCTTGTCAATTCTCTCCATCATACAAAACCACAGAAATTTACCTTGGATTTGTCATGATTTTCAACGTTTGCAATGCATAAGGTGAAATCCTCTAATCATCTTCAACAAAATATACATGTAACACAAGCAGATTTTATTGCGTTTTTTTTGGTGCAGATTTGGTGCAGAAAGTCCATGGTACATCTGTTACGTATGTATTACCATGCATGCTACTGCTCCATTCAAAGTCTATGAGTCAGTTGAGTACTGAGCTCAGCTGTTTACATCAACCCCATAGATATGGACAGGGAAAGCGAGATCATTGAGCCCTATTCCTACCTATTCTCATTACCAATCCATCACATACATTATTCACATAGTTGGCCACAATCTAACCATTGGAAAAACATTGTTTAAGCAATTTACATGGATCTTACCCTCTGGAGACTTCACTACTGCAAAAATTGTATATATTGGGGCTTCGTAGAAGAATAGCCACCAATAGTGAATGAACTGCTCTTTGTGCTCCCCTCATGACTATTGAGATAGATAGCACATATTTGTTGCTTGCTCAATCCTCCTGACAAAACTGGTGGTACTGATCCTGGTTTGTAGGTCGCCTTGCTCGCACAGGGTTTTCAGCTTTGCCCATAAATTTTCAATAATATTGAGATTATGGTTTTGTGATGGCCAAAGGTCATTTTCCACTTGGAAGACCTATTTCCACTCAAGCTTTCACTTCCTGGCTGATGTCCTTAGATGTTGCTTCGGTATGGCCACATAATCTTCTTTTCACATGATGCCATCTGTTTTCTGAAGTGCACCAGTCCCTCCTGCAGCAAAACAACCCTACAACATGATGCTGCCACTCCCGTGTTTCACAGTTGGGATGGTGTTTTTAGGCTTCCAAGCTTCTCCCTTTGTCCTCCAAAAGTAACGATAGTCATTATGCCCAAAAAGTTCAATTTTAGTTTCATCAGACCACAAGACATGTCTCCAAAAATTAAGGTCTTTGTTCCTGTGTGCATTTGCAAATATTGATCTCGCTTTTTTCTTTTTCTTTTGGAGTAATGGCTTCTTCCTGGCAGAGTGGTCTTTCAGCCCATGTTGATACAGTACTCGTTTCACTATGTATATTGACACAATCTTACCATCTTCCACCATCATCTTCACAAAGTTTTTTACTTATGTCCTTGGGTTGATCTGCACATCATGTCTGACTAAAGCACATTCATCTCTGGGACACAGAACCTGTCTCCTTCCTGAGCAATATGATGATGGACATTCCCATCTTGATTGTACTTGCGTATAATTGTTTGAATAGATGAACGAGGCAACTTCAGGTATCTTGAAATTGTACCCAAGGATGAGCCAGACTTGTCCACAATTCTCTTCCTGATTTCTTTAAGGTAACGTCACATTAAGCGACGCTGCAGCGATCTAGACAACGATCCCGATCGCTGCAGCGTCGCTGTGTGGTCGCTGGAGAGCTGTCACACAGACAGATCTCCAGCGACCAACTATGCAAAGTCCCCTGGTGACCAGAGTAAACATCGGGTTACTAAGCGCAGGGCTGCGCTTAGTAACCCGATGTTTACCCTGGTTATCAGCGTAAACATAAAAAAAAAAAGTACATGCTTACATTCCGGTGTCTGTCCTCTCCGGCGCTCTGCTTCTCTGCACTAACTGCCGGCCGGAAAGCAGAGCACATCGGTGACGTCACCGCTGTGCTTTCCGGCCGCTGTGCTTACACAGTGCAGAGAAGCAGAGCGCCGGGGGACAGACACCGGAATGTAAGTATGTACTGTTTGTTTTTTTTTACGTTTACGCTGGTAACCAGGGTAAACATCGGGTTACTAAGCGCGGCCCTGCTCTTAGTAACCCGATGTTTACCCTGGTTACCAGTGAAGACATCGCTGAATCGGCGTCACACACGCCGATTCAGCGATGTCTGCGTGAGTCCGGCGACGAAATAAAGTTCTGGACTTTCTGCGCTGACCAACGATGGCACAGCAGGATCCTGATCGCTGCTGCCTGTCAAACTCAACGATATCGCTAGCCAGGACGCTGCAACGTCACGGATCGCTAGCGATATCGTTCAGTGTGAAGGTACCTTTAGACTTTCCTATGATGCTATACAAAGAAGCAGTGTGTTTCAGGTTTGCATTAAACTAAATCCACAGGTTTGTCTTCCAAACACATGACATCATCATATGAGCAGTCCAGAATTGTGTAAAGGCATAGTAATCTTAGTATATGTAAACTTTTGACTTTGCAGTAAGTTATAAAACATTCTCTCTCTCTCTCTCTTTCTCTCTCATTATTCTGTCATTTGGGAATTATTAATAATTATGGTAATCCTAATTGGCCTAAAACAGGAAAGGTTTATTCTGATTTCATGTCAGATAATGAGAAAAACATGCAGATGTGCATGTTTTTATATAGTGTAAACTTCTGGTTTCAACTGTATATACATATACAGTATATACATGTATACATATATACAGAAAGACAGCAGCACTGCCTAAATGGGTGCAAAATTGCCCAGAAGAAACTGGCTAAGCGTTCACCATTCCGATGTACGGTGTTTGTGTGTGTGTGTGTGTGTATATATATATATATATATATCTATATATATAATTGTCTAAGGGTTTTTCCGTCTGTCTGTCTGTCTGTCTGTCTGTCTGTCCTGGAAATCCCTGCTCTCTGATTGGTCGAGGCCACCAGGCCTCGACCAATCAGAGACCGGCACAGCATCGACGTAGAAATCCCGCGTCTCTGATTGGTCGAGGCCGCCAGGCCTCGACCAATCAGCAACGGGCACAGCAACGATGATGTCATAAAGGACGTAGACATCCCGCGTCTGATTGGTCGAGGCCGCCAGGCCTCGACCAATCAGCAACAGGCACAGCGACGATGATGTCATAATGGTTGCCATGGCGACGATGATCTCATAAAGGTTGCCTCGACCAATCAGCGACGGGCACAGTCTGCCGCAAATTCTGGAATCATCATTGTCCATATATTACAGGGACATGCATATTCTAGAATACCCGATGCGTTAGAATCGGGCCACAATCTAGTATATATATAAATACATATAATCGCTAAATGCAGGAGACAAATATACATCAGATTGGTGAACATGCAAACAATAGTAGAGACATTCATTTTCCTTTATTTAGCTATTTTTTGCGCTACTTGATCTGACGGATTACTCAATTTTCTCACTAAAATAGTAAAAAATAGAACAGATGGTGTTGTTTACTGGGACTAAAGACAAGCACATGGGTGAATGCAAGTGTTAATTTATACTGAGTGTATGAATAGAGAGTTCCTATCTTTATGACTAGCAGAATTATGATATTTATCATACAGCAATATACACAGATATGAGCTGTGCAGGCAGTCACTCAACGTTTTTTATAGGCTAATCAGGCCAATGTACCCATAGTTTATGAAGAGCACAGGCAGTATTTAGAAACACAACTTCACAGTTCACTTACAGGGGTCGTTTACTTAAAAATATATAGAGAGTGGGTACGGAAAGCATTCAGACCCCTTTAAATTTTTCACCCTTTGCTTCATTGCAGCCATTTGGTAAAGTAAAAAAAAGTTCTTTTTTTTTCACATTAATTTACACTGCACCCCATCTTGACTGAAAAAAAAAGCAGAAATGTAGAAATTTTTCCAAATTTATTCAAAAAGAAAACTGAAATATCACATGGTCAGAAGTATTCAGACCCTTTGCTCAGACACTCATATGTAAGTCACATGCTGTCCATTTCCTTGTTATCTTCCTTCAGGTGGTTCTACTCCTTCCTTGGAGTCCAACTTTGCTTAATTATACTGATAGGACTTGATTTGGAAAGGCACACACCTGTCTATATAAGACCTCACAGCTCATAGTGCATGTCAGACCAAATGAGAATCATGAGGTCAAAAGAACTGGCCAAAGTCATGCCGCGGGGTCTCCGATCCAAAGGCAAGCCCCTCTGCCAGCTCCGGAATGCTGCGATCATGTTTGATCACAGTGTTCCGGGGGTTAAAGTGTCGGGAGCGGTCCGTGACACTTAGTGCCGGGTGTCAGCTATGAGAATCAGCTGACAACTGTCCGCAATCGCATTGGACGTACTATTCTGTCCATGGGGATTAAGTCCCAGGACACATGGACGGAATAGTATGTCCAGTGCCAGAAAGGGGTTAAACTTGTATTGAGAAAGGCATCAAGTTTATGCATAGACTAAATATTTGCAGAGTTAACTCTTATTTTTCAAAGCCTCTACAATTCATCCTGGCAGTTCGATACCAGTTTCTAGGCGAAACTGTGACTGATGACAACCCACTCTTACCTTGTCAGTGCTTAGAGTTTAACACAATTTCTATGTTTTTTTTGTTCACCCACTTTTTAAGGAATGAGCACAGGTTTTCAATGTTTTTTTTTATCTCGGGGGTTTCCTGGCCATGGACCCAAAATGTAATTGCTTTGTTCACCCAGCTACTTAGTTATTAATATTATTTTGTGACATGGTCTCCATCATGCTGGAAAAACTCATTTACATTACCAAATTGCTCCTGCGTTGTTGGTAGAAATTGGGAGAGATTGCTCTTGCAGGATATTTAGATACTATTCTGTATTTATGGCATCTCTAAGGCTACTTTCACACATCGGGTTTTTTCATTCCGGCTGATTACGGCTCTTTTGTGAAAAAATGGAATCGGCAAAAATAAAAACCGGAACCTTTTTTTCCCATTGACTTGTATTAGCGCCGGCTTGCACCGCATGGTCCAGCGTTCCTTCCGTTTTTTTGGGATCCGGCGAAAATTTCGATTCTGACGTCTGGAAAAAAGTCTACTGTAACGTTTTTTGTCTGCAGCGAAAAAGCCGGAAGGGTCGGATCCGACTCATCCAGCTTTTCGCTACAATGCATGTCTATGGACGCCAGAATGCGCCCGATGCGGAAAAAGGCGGATCTGGTGGCCTGATCCACTTTTTTAATCTGAGCATGCTCAGAACCTATAGGGCTGCCCCAGGACACATATATAAAACAATGCCATTGAGGCCCTCACTCATTTCCAGCCATACTGCAAGAGAGCCAACACCCTGCCACACCCTGCCTTCCAGCAAGAGCCTAGCCTGCCTGCCTTCCAGCAAGAGCCTAGCCTGCCTGCCTTCCAGCAAGAGCCTAGCCTGCCTGCCTTCCAGCAAGAGCCTATCCTGCCTGCCTTCCAGCAAGAACCTAGCCTGCCTGCCAGCAAGAGCCTAGCCTGCCTGCCTGCCTGCAAGAGTCTAGCCAGCCTGCCTGCCTGCCAGCAAGAGTCTAGCCTGCCTGCCTGTCAGCAAGAGCTTAGCCTGCCTGCCAGCAAGAGACTGCCTGCCATCAGCCATGTCTTCTTCTGGGAGCCCTCCCTCTAGTCGGCAGCGCACTGAGGTGAATATATCTTTTTTATATAATTTCTCGCTCAAGCTCTCTCGCACTCTCTCTCTCTCTGTCTTGCTCTCTCTCTGTCTAGCTCTCTCTCTCTGTCTAGCTCTCTCTCTGTCTAGCTCTCTATCTGTCTAGCTCTCCCTCTGTCTATATATATATATATATATATATATATATATATATATATTAATGTATTTCACCATCCTTCATTTTTGTAGGAAGCTGCTGCTGCAGCAGAAGAGGTGCTTCCGGAAGAAGACCGAAGGGGTGGAGAAAGATCTGGAGCGGGATCACAATTGGTATGTTTCTTTCATGCATCGCGGAACCACAAACCACACACTACACCCAACACATAAAAACAAAAGATTACAGAAAGAGCAATGCACACAACACATAGAAACAGATCATTGGACACATCGCACAACATGAACAGAATGATCAGTATAGATATCAAAATGTACACAACACATAAAAAGGCAAACTACAAGCACATAATTTTTATGTTTTTCTTTTAGAGTTCGGATTCTGGTGCTCCATCAAGAGGTCCTCCGAGTGGCTTCCAGGGTCATCGGTGTGAGAGTTGTGGCAGCCGTCATCGTGTAAGCAGCTTTATTTTTTGGGTATTTTCTTTATGTTTTGAATCTAATTTTATTTTTTTGCCCTTTTTTATAACAGGCTTCACAGCGTGCTCCTGATTCGGACGGTGAGGAGGTCGGCCTCAATATTGACCTCCTCATCGATCTGATCCGAGACAGGGAGCCGCTGTCGAACATGGGTGACCGTCGCCATGCTGATGTCATAGTGACCCATCGACTCTGGGAACAAGTATGCCAACAGCTAGTTGAGAACTGGGAGAACCTCGATGTTCGGGCCCAGAATCAAGAACATAAGTATACACAGTTCAGTTATGTTGATGCATTCTAAGTATTGTATCTTAACCAATTTGTGCTTCTCCTTTTTTACAGGTGAGAGGATTGTGAAGCGTTGGTGGTCTATCAGGGATCGCTTTAAGAAGGAGTTCAAGAAAGAGATGCGGGCCCCGAATGGTTCTGGATGATGCAGGAGCAGATACAAGAATGCCCAAGCCCTGTCGTTCCTCAGGTCAACGATGATGACCCAAAGGTAAATATTACCCACCACATCTAATAAGCAATGTTTTACATATCTAACCCTCTTTTGTTGTTTTAGCAAGGGCCGTGCAATATCAGTATATTAATTACTTTTTTTCTTTGTTCCACAGCACTGTCAGGAGCCTGCAGCTGCGTTGAACCCTTCTGGGGTGATCCCTCAGGAGTCCGCCACCGAGGGACACTTCGACAGTCCCGGCCCCTCTGCACCTTCCCAGCCTTCCAACCCATCTGATCCCTCAGTACCGTCCACCAGTGCTGGAGCTTCCTGGCCGGTTCCATTGCATGAATCTGCTGATGAGGATATAGCTTTTCCTGTACCCCACCCCTCTGCTGCTGCCACCTCTCGTACACCTGTGGCTTCGGGGCGCCAGCACAGAGGGGTCAGGTACAGAGCTATGCGCCCGAGTTCTTGCACCTGAACGCATCCTTCCAGAACTGTCTCAAAGTTTTGTCCGAGCAAATGGCTGCAGGTTTCAATTTAATAAATAAAAGCATACTCGAGTTGCATACACTTCTGCTAACGATGCGTTCAGAGGCAAGTCAGTCACCGAACCACACTTTTTTCCGGTCAGTACTCGAGCAAATGGAGAAGCTATCTACTGATCAGCAGATGCAAGTAATGGAAGCCTTCCAGTCTACTCTAGCGCTCATTGCCTCCAAAGCCACCGCACTTGCCAACCCTCCTGCACCTGCCCCCCCTTCAGCCACTGTCCCTCACTACAGCCACTACCATCCTCCTGACCCTTTCCCTCAACGTACCCGAGCCCCGTCCCACCAACCTCACCATTACCCACATCGTGACCGTGCCCCGTCCCACATCCAGACCACTACCAGCATCCCGCCCGTGCCCTTTCCCACCATCCAGACCAGTATGATTATCCCTCCCCATATCAGTTCTCAACAACATCTTCCGCGCCTCATCTCCCTGCCCACTACGACAAGCCTCCTTCACCCGTCATGTCCCAACCCCCTTCTCCACCCATCAACGCTTCAGCCTCCCAATCCTCCCAAACCATCAGCTACACCCCTCCATCATACCAAATTAATAACCCAACTCCCAGTTTCCTGTCCACCCGTTCACTTGCTTTCTCCACCCCTTCACCACTACCTATTGATCCTTCCCCACCACAACCACCACATTCCTCTCTCCACACTCCCACTGTCAAAGTGTCCCTATCTGACAGCCCCTCCAGCACTATCTCCCGCCGATGTATTCAAAGTTTATTTTTGTGTTGCCAAACATAATTTTATTATTGTTTTGTTCAAAAAAGTTGCAATAAAACTGTGTTTTTAAAGCAAATTTGTATTTTCTTTATAAGGTATAGTTAACACTTGGGTTAAAGATGGTTTATTGGTAGAGGTAAAATACTTTGGGTAGAACACAAACAGGTATACAACTTGGGTAAAAGAAGGTAAAATACTTTGGGTAGAACCCAAAGAAGTACACAACTTGGGTAAAAGTAGGTCAAATACGGTTATAAGGTGAAAGGCAAATTGTTCAAACTCTCTCATCCTGCCAGTCTATTCTTCCTTCCGGTGACAAAGTATTCTGCAAATTGGTCCCTAATTTGGGAAACTGTCACAGAACTTCTATACATAATGTTGTTATAAGCAGCCAAGGTGGTTTCTGCAGAGTGTTCCTCAATGGAAATCTGTTCCTTGGATATCACATAATTGTGCAGGACAACACAAGCTTTCACCACCTCGTCAACAGTGTCTGTATTCAAGTTTATAGATGTCAGTAGAACTCTCCATTTGGCGGTCAAAATCCCAAAAGCGCACTCCACCATTCTCCATGCACGTGTGAGGCGGTAGTTAAAAATTCTTTTAGTTTGGGTTAATCCACAACTGGAGTAGGGTTTCAGCTGATGTTCTGACTGCTGGAAGGCTTCATCCCCAACACAAACAAAAGGCATTGGTGGCCCAGAGGTTTGAGGCAGTGGTCTTGGGGGGGAATTAAAAGGTTTCCATACAAATGTCGCCCCATTGCAGACAGTTTGAAAACTTGGGAATCTTTAGAGTGGCCATACGCCCCAATATCCACTGCTACAAATTTGTAATCCGCATCGGCGATGGCCATCAGCACAATGGAAAATAACTTTTTATAGCTAAAATATTCTGATCCCGAACCAGCCGATTACATGATACGGATATGTTTCCCGTCCACCGCGCCCAAGCAATTGGGAAACTGAGACACCTGCTGGAATTTCTCGGCTACTTCCAACCAAATCTCCATTGTGGGATGTGGTATAAATTCATCGTGCAAAGAGTCCCACAGTGCACGGCAGGTGTACTTTTCAATTCCTGAGATGGTGGAAATTCCCAGTCTGAACTGGAAATGTTGTGACGAAAGGGATTCTCCAGTAGCAAGGAATCTGTGAACAAAATCAAGGCAGAAATTACTACAAAATCAAATTACAATCAATTAAAGTGTACTACAGGAGTACATACAATAAAAATGGCTTACCGAAGAGTGACCATCAGATGCTCGGCCGGTGAAATAGAGAATCAGCAATACGTATCACTCCTTCGGATGAGATGTTCAATTCGGTCCACCAATAGATCAAAGTTCTCCGCTTTCCTCTGCACATATGAGAAAAATTTCTCTGGGTTTCCTCGTAGCTCCATGTGCAGTGTAGAAAACACTCCATGTCTCATTCTCTGTGTGGTGATGGGGTGGATCCACAAACAGAGGTGGCGCAGACGCATGATGCGTTGTCTCTCTCGCTCCTTCTCCAGAACAATTGCTTTCAAGCGATTCGCCTCCACAATGAAATCCACATTGTTCTGCAGAATCTTCGCAATAACGACATCCATATTTCTCTCCAAACACTTGCTCCTCTCCAACATGTGACTGATGGGCTGTAGGAAGACTGTATATATAGTATTGAGGGGGCCAATCACATTTTGGAGCCTCCCAGAGGCGTTCTTAAAAACCGGATCCGTCAAAAACCGGATGGAAAACCGGACGAAACGGATGCCGACCGGATGGGATGGATCCGGTTTCTTGCTGGATCCGGACATTGGAGTCGGCTGAAATCCGGATCCGTCCCATCCGGTTTTCACAAATTGCGCTGGATCCGGTGCTGCAGTGCGATGCTGGAATCGGCATGCGGCGAAAAAACTGATGTGTGAAACTAGTCTTAGGCAAAAATCGAAAGTGAACCATCTTCCTAGTATGATAAGCAACCCTACACATGAACAATCTGAGGATGCTTTAGTGTTCACTTCACACTGGCATTTGGAGACTAGCTGGTGTCAAGAAGGGCAATAGAAAAAAGAGGGCCGGGGAGCACTACTAACGGGCATAAGGTCAACCAGTGACATATAGAGGTGCAGCTTATTGCATAGGGGGGAACAATGCATCAAAAAAAGAAAAGGAACCATGCATGTGAAGCTCACACCCAAATCGTAGAAAAATTGTATATGTATAATAGGTACAAAATTCCTAGAGGACCAATAGGAGCTGCTGCAGTACCTGAGCATGTGACCCCAGACCTCCACTGAGAGGTCCTCCTTTGGGCATGCTCAGAAGGGAAAAAGCAGGAGTTAGTCCCAGAGACTTATAAAAAATGTAACGGCACTCAAAATGTATATGCTTGAAAAAGAATTCTTTTATTGGATATGCAAAATCCAGAATGTCACTGTCCCAGAGATGTCTGCTCGCCGCTGATCAGTACAGGCTACAATGGCAGATCCTGGAAAGGCAGCAGTAACCAGAGAATCAGACTGAGCGAGACGCTGGGACCGACGTCTCCGCTGAGCACGCTCCACTGCGGCTGATGCAGAATGAGAGACTGCTGCAGACATGGTTCGAGATTCCCTCTATGCAGCAGTGGGAACTCGACTCCTAACACACTGAACCATGGACCGGAGAGAGCCTGGAGGGGTGCAACTAAGTGACCACCTGGTTCTTCACAAGAGTCCCTGATGGTATATTTAGACTTGAGCCACAGGTGGTTGCCAGGTACCACTCCAGGATAGACCCAGGAATAGTAGCATCTGACCCCAGTGAATAAGGATGCAGAAGCGGACTTGAGGTTTAAGGTTGGACCAAATGCTGATGCCAGGTTAGACAGGGCACATTCGCAGTCCAAGTACTGGTATTTACAGGACAAGTAACAGGTTCAGGAACTAGATTAGACAAGACAGGTTCAGGAATAGACAGTACTGGCAAAGGTACTGGAACACAGGACAGGTGCAGTAATGGCGACCTGACAGCAAGATTGCAGATTGGAAAATACTAAAGACACTAATGTTGCTCAGGCACACTTCAACAGGTGAAGGTGCCTAAAGTACTAAGTGCCTCCCAGCCATTAGCTGGTGACTAGTGTTGAGCATTCTGATACTGCAAATATCGGGTATCGGCCGATATTCGCTGTATCGGAATTCCGATACAGAGTTCCAATTCTTTTGCGATATCGGATACCGGAATCGGAAGTTCCCATAGTGGAATGATGCACTATAATGGAGTGTGCGCGGTGCGTGGGCAGAGACTGCGTGTGTGTGTGCGGGCAGGGTCTGTGCATGACTGTGGGGGTCTGTGCGTGCCTGCTAGGGGTCTGTGCAGGCTGCTGGGGCTCTGTGCAGGCCTGCCGGGGCTCTGTGCGGGCCTGCCAGGGCTCTATGCGTGCCTTCCGGGGCTCTGTGTGGGCTGCCGGGGCTCTGTGCATGCTGCCGGGGCTCTGTGCGGGCTGCCGGGGCTCTGTGCTTGCCTGCCGGGGCTCTGTGCAGGCTGACGGGCCTCTGTGTGGGCTACCGGGGCTCTGTGCGGGCTGCCGGGGCTCTGTGCGGGCTGCCGGGCCTTTGTGCGGGTCTTCCGGGGCTCTGTGCGGGCTGCCGGGGCTCTGTGCGGGTTGCCGGGGGTCTGTGCATGTGTGCAGGCATCGTCCGATGGGACTACAAGTCCCAGTGATTGACACATTAGCCAATGATTGGACAGTAGTAGCCCATCATCCGGCTAATGTGTTGAATGTAAAAAAATATATATAATACATACTACATACATACTACATACAGTTAAGTCCATATGTATTTGGACAGAGACAACATTTTTCTAATTTTGGTTATAGACATTACCACAATGAATTTTAAACAAAACAATTCAGATGCAGTTGAAGTTCAGACATTCAGCTTTCATTTGAGGGTATCCACATTAAAATTGGATGAAGGGTTTAGGAGTTTCAGCTCCTTAACATGTGCCACCCTGTTTTTAAAGGGACCAAAAGTAATTGGACAATTGACTCCAAGGCTATTTCATGGACAGGTGTGGGCAATCCCTTCGTTATGTCATTCTCAATTAAGCAGATAAAAGGCCTGGAGTTGATTTGAGGTGTGGTTCTTGCATTTGGAAGGTTTTGCTGTGAAGTAAACATGAGGTCAAAGGAGCTCTCCATGCAGGTGAAACAAGCCATCCTTAAGCTGCAAAAACAGAAAAAACCCAACCGAGAAATTGCTACAATATTAGGAGTGGCAAAATCTACAGTTTGGTACATCCTGAGAAAGAAAGAAAGCACTGATGAACTCATCAATGCAAAAAGACCTGGGCGCCCACGGAAGACAACAGTGGTGGATGATCGCAGAATAATCTCCATGGTGAAGAGAACCCCTTCACAACAGCCAACCAAGTGAACAACACTCTCCAGGAGGTCGGCGTATCAATATCCAAATCTACCATAAAGAGAAGACTGCATGAAAGTAAATACAGAGGGTTCACTGAATGGTGCAAGCCACTCATAAGCATCAAGAATAAAAAGGCTAGACTGGACTTTGCTAAAAAAACATCTAAAAAAGCCATCACAGTTCTGGAACAACATTCTTTGGACAGATGAAACCAATATCAAACTCTACCAGAATGATAGAAAGAGAAAAGTATGGCGAAGGCGTGGTACAGCTCATGATCCAAAGCATACCACATCATCTGTAAAACACGGCGGAGGCAGTGTGATGGCTTGGACATGCATGGCTGCCAGTGGCACTGGGTCACTAGTGTTTATTGATGATGTGACACAGGACAGAAGCAGCTGAATTAATTCTGAGGTATTCAGAGCCGCCATACTGTGTGCTCAGATCCAGCCAAATGCAGCCAAACTGATTGGTCATCGTTTCATACTACAGATGGTCAATGACCCAAAACATAAAGCCAAAGCAACCCAGGAGTTTATTAAAGCAAAGAAGTGGAATATTCTTGAATGGCCAAGTCAGTCACCTGATCTCAACGCAATTGAGCAGCATTTCACTTGTTTAAGACTAAACTTCAGACAGAAAGGCCCACAAACAAACAGCATCTGAAAACCACCACAGTGAAGGCCTGGCAGAGCATCAAAAAGGAAGAAACACAGTGTCTGGTGATGTCCATGAGTTCAAGACTTCAGGCAGTCATTGCCAACAAAGGGTTTTCAACGAAGTACTAGAAATGAACATTTTATTTAAAATTATTTAATCTGTCCAATTACTTTTGGTCCCTTTAAAAACAGGGTGGCACATGTTAAGGAGCTGAAACTCCTAAACCTTTCATCCAATTTTAATGTGGATACCCTCAAATGAAAGCTGAAAGTCTGAACTTCAACTGCATTTGAGTTGTTTTGTTTAAAGTTCATTGTGGTAATGTCTATAACCAAAATTAGAAAAATGTTGTCTCTGTCCAAATATATATGGACTTAACTGTACATACATATAACATACTACATACATACATACTACATACATGCTACATACTACATACAACATACTACAAACATACATACTACATACATACTACATGCATGATACATACTACATACATGCTACATACTACATACATATTACATACATACTACATACAATACATTCATACATTACATACAATACATACATATAGACATACAGTACATTAAACATTGAGTACATACTCACCATCACTTGTCACTTTGATCCCTGAAGCCAGTGTCATCTGTAAAAAATATTAAAATAACAAACAACCAATATACTCCCTGTCCGCAGAAATCCATGAGTGTCCCAGGACGATCTCCCGTGGAGAACAGCAGCATCAGCTGATGCGACCGCTCTCCGGGAACACAATGACGGGAGGAAGGTATCCATCCGCACTGTATTCCTCTGCCGCTGTAAAAAAAAGTCCCTAGTCTCACTTTTGGCATTGCTGTGTGAGAAATTTTCCCACGCAGCAATTGCCATAAAGTGAGACTTTGAACTATTGTAACCTCTCAGTGATGCTGTCAGTGTCACTGAAGGTCCTATACAACAGTGACATCACCCGATGTCACTGTTCTATAGGGGAGATCGTCATGGGACACTCGTTATTAATTGGACTACAGCGGACAGGTAGTATGCGATTTATTAATTTACGTTTTTTGCAGGCGCTGAAGTATGGTAAGTATGATTAAATGAAGAATATTACAATACTTTTTTCCTAATGTGTGCATGTTTTATTAACCCTTTATTACTATTGGATTCATAATGGATAGGCGTCTTATTGATGCCTCTCCGTTATTAACCTGGCTTCATGTCACCTTACAATAGCAAGGTGACATTAACCCCTTATTACTCCATATCCCACCGCTACACGGGAGTGGGAAGAGAGGGGCTAAGTGCCGGAATTGGCAAATCTTACAGATGCGCCAATTCTGGGGCGGCTCCGGACTGGTATTTGTAGCCGGGGGGGGAGGGCAATATCCATGGCCCCTCTATAGGCTATGAATATCAGCCCGCAGCTGTGTTGCCTTTCTGGCTATAAAATATAGGGGGACCCCACGTCATTTTTGGGGAGGGTCCCCCTATTTTAATAGCCAGTAAAGAGTACGCAGACAGCTGCGGGCTGATATTCATAGCAGGCTACAAATATTGGCCCCTGGCCGATCGCTTTCCCCCTCTGGCGCAGAAAATTGCGCGGGAGCCCACACCGTTTATTTTTTTAATTCAACGCTCATTAAGGCCTCTTTCACACTTGCGTCGGTACGGGTGCGTCGGGCCGACATACTGACGCACGTTGTGAAATTTGTGCACGACGTGGGCAGCGGATGCAGTTTTTCAACGCACCCACTGCCCATTCTGAAGTCCGGGGAGGAGGGGGCGAAGTTTTGGCCGCGCATGTGCGCTAGAAAATGGCAGACGCGACGGACAAAAAAACGTTCACTTGAATGTTTTTTTCGTGCCGACGGTCCACCAAAACATGACGGATCTGTTGCACGAAGGACGCGACATGTGGCCATCCGTCACGATCCGTCGCTAATACAGGTCGATGGATAAAAAACGCATCCTGCGTGTACATTTGCAGGATCCATTTTTTTCCCTAAACGACGGATTGTGACGGTTTGCGACGGATTGCTAAAAACGCAAACGTAAAAGTAGCCTTAGAAACATCGGCCTTTCTATTATATATCTATGGATATATCAATCTATAGATATATTTATAGATAGATATATCTATAGATACATAGATGTATCTATCCATATATCTGGCTGCTATTTTTTGGATATCGGCCGATCCAATCCGATACCGATACTTCTGGATATCGGAAGGTATCGCTCAACACTACTGGTGACACATCAGGTGGGCACTGTCTCTTTAATAGACATGTCCGCACCCTAAGCACGCTGCCAGGGGACCTAGGTGGCGTGTACAGGCTCTGACTGAGAACACAGGATGTGGCTGGTCAGCTGCGGAGGTGAGTATGACGATGTCCCTGCTGAGGGAATGAAGGAGCAGTGCGCGGGGATGCCGAGGTAATTACATCTTGAGTCCTTGTTTAAACTTTATTGTATTTGTCAATAAAAGTTTAAAAATGTATGATATGCTTATAATTGTACTTTAGTAACCATAGAAGCATCTGACAAATTTCTAAAACAATAAATCTGCAAACTTTGTGAAATCAAAAATTTGTGACAGTCTAAAAGCATTTGGCTATGACTATACAGGCTTGATAAAAACAGTAAAGGGATGAAAAAGATTATGATGTCATAGTTAAGGGATAACGAAAACCGTCTCCTTAGGGTATGTGCACACGCTGCGGATTTTGCTGCGGATCCGCAGCGGATCCGCAGCTGCGGGTCCGCAGCAGTTTCCCATGTGTTTACAGTATAATGTAAACCTATGGGAAACTAAATCTGCAGTGCACAAGCTGCGGAAAAAAAACGCGCGGAAACACAGCGGTTTACATTCCGCAGCATGTCAATTCTTTGTGCGGATTCCGCTGCGGGTTTACACCTGCTCCAATAGAAAACTGCAGGTGTAAACCCGCAGCGGAATCCGCAATAGAAACCGCGATAAATCCGCAGTAGAAACCGCAGCGGTTTTGCACTGTGAATTTATCAAATCCGCTGCGGAAAAAGCCCTCACAGATACGTGTGCACATACCCTTAAAAATAATTGCTACCGAGCATTTCTTCATTTGTTGGGTGTTTACCAGCCTGTTTAGACAGGCCAATAATTTGGAACAAGTTTTCTATATGGGCCCTTACACAGGTAACAGTATCATATGGATTATTAGTGCTACCAATTGCAGGATCTACATACACATAAAATACAATATTTACACGCTGCAGACTTGTCTGTCTTTCTTAGAGCTATTCAAGAGACTATTCAATTCAAGTGGACGCATAGCAAAGGCAAAAACATAAATCCATATTTTTTCTCACTGAGCATTAAAAAAATCCATAAACATTTTTTTTCCACGAGACAGACGTTACAGCCACAGGCAGATGAGAAGGAATTAAGATTTCTCCACGTTTCTTTTAATTTATCATCTCATGGGAATTTCTTTAACAAGTGCTATATATTCTATAGAATCCCATCCCCCATTTCCTGCATTCTTAAAGACATAAACATGACATTTAAGGGTATAAGTTTAAAAAAAAAAAGTTGTAGTTGTTTCCTTTGTGGCATAATAAAAAGAAGAATGCAAACATTTCATCTGACTATTAACAGAAATGAAAAAAAAACTGTATTTAATGTAGAGCTCCAGTTTGGATCTGTATATAACGCCTTGCGGGGCTGTTGGGAAATTGAAAATTACTCACCAACCATCATGTAAGCGATGACAGAAGAATGCAATATTAATTTCTAGAGTTTATATGCTAAAAACCCCAAACAGTGTGCAGTGTGGATATCATGCACTGTATATATACACCTCTCAACATTGGAATTTCAACACCAAGAAGGAAAAGTCATGGAATTATGGCAATGACAGGATGGATATTTAACATCCCAGGTGACCGGTTGTTACAGTGATATTGCCTTCTTTTCGGGGAGGGTTATATCATGCTTGGAGGCAAGGGGAGTTCCCTTCACCAGGTAAGGCACCCACACACAACACATTACAAATCCATACCAGAAGGGGGAGCTCAGAACCTGGATTCAGGGGAGCTTCCCTCAGCTTTAAGTATTCTGGTCTGGAGGAGGAGTTAAGTGAGTGCAGTTGGAGAGAGAAATTGAGTAGAAAGGAAGTCTGGAGCAGAGTGCAGACTACAGAGCCGTGCATCCAGGACTGAGCTGCAGCTCCAGGGAAGGACGAGAACCCGAGGGGCTGTTGTACGTAGTGGAGCCATTGAGGGAAGGAGCAAAGGAGTGGAAAAAGGGCTCAGAGGGGAACTGTGACTGGGCACCCTCAGAGCTGAAGCGCAGAAACAGGGCACCGAGAGCCCGAGGCTTTTGTGGTACTCTAGGACACATAGCAGAACCGGAGGGCATAGGACTGTATGTTATTTGCCCACACCACGCCTTTAGGAGAAGCAGCACCTGAAGAGCCCAGGTCATGATAGAGACCCTGAAAAACGGCTCAAGCTGCCTGCCATACAGGTACCTGTCCTAGGACAGAGGAAAGGAGGGGTACCTTGCCAGCAAGCTTCAGGCAGCAGGGACCTCACACACCAGCGTTAGCAGGAAAGGCTCACGGATCTCAACTGGAAAAGGGGATTCATCTATTGCCTCCAGGCTGGCAGAGCCACTGCGACACCTGTACCTGGTACCCTGGACTGAGATGGACTGCTACCATCAGTAAACCAGGTAAAGACTATCATACGGTGTCGATTGTTATTTATCGGCATACACCATCATTGCTGCCTACATCTCGAGAGCCCTGGGGACCCCACTTTACCTGTGGAAAACGTCACCATCTGGCCACCATACCATCACCCCAGAGGAACCCTTTAAGCGGCGTCAGTCCCTACTAAACGAAAACCACAGGTGGCTTCACGAATAGACTTTATTACTAAATATCCCTTTAAAGACCTTTTCCCTTTAATTGGCGCCCAGCCACTGTGAAATCTCCCTTAAGACTGGACCCGGTACCGAGTATCCCCACAACCCTGGCGGCCGTTCCAGATAGACATGTTAATGATATGCAAATGACAAAATGGAAACAAAATCTTCAAAATATTTATTTGGAATTAAGTATAGACATCATACGCAGAAATCTGTGCACTTACACACATTGGCTACTATCAGCAAAGTTATTAATGGTTGCCTGAAGAATGTTCTGTACTACTGAATGCATTTGAATAAATCATCAAGATCTGCTGCTGGCAGCTTCCTTTACAATTGCTGACTGATGATGTCTCAGTTCTGATTGATGGGAGACAAGTCTGGAAATGCTGGAGGACAAGGTAGCACTTTAGGCCACCAAGCTACTAACAGTGGCACAAGGAAACCAAAAAAAACAAAGGAATTGCCAGAATCCGAATAACATATACAATTTTATTAATATAAATAGGATAAAATATGCAACATATGTATTCCTATCAATAATCACAGGGGAAAACAGAACAGAGTGACAGCTGAGCAGTCATGCATTGGTAATACAGTAATTCTAGGTATAGGAAAAATTACATTATGAATGCACTGTGCATAATGATTAAAAACCTTTCAATTGGTAAAGTGCCCGTGCATATTAACCCTAAAATGGTTATTGGCATAAAACATATGAAATGTATCAAAGAATATATATATATATATATATATATATATATATATATATATATATATATATATACAATGTATAAAGTGGCAGTGCACAAAGTAGCTTAAAAAAAAAAACACTAAAATGCCATTAGTGATTTTATAACCTAGTATTATAAGAATAGATCATGGTAATGGAAGCTGTCTTGACATAGTGAAGAGTTTTTAGCCTAAGCTGGAAAGGTAAAGCATTATGCCAGGAGCTGATTAAAGATAAACATAAGTATGCTATACCTGAGTGTAAGCTGCTCAGTCAGAAAACACGCCCCGACAGGGGTGTCAAACTGCATTCCTCGAGGGCCGCAAACAGGTCATGTTTTCAGGATTTCCTTGTATTGCGCAGGTGATAATTTAATCACCTGCACAGAATGATTCCAGCACCTTGTGTAATGCAAAGGAAATCTTGAAAACACGCATGGTCTGAGGCCCTCGAGGAATGCAGTTTGACACCCCTGCGCCCCGACGTGCGTTTCACAATCGCTTCTTCAATGGGGGTCCATGAGATAAGAGAGGGGAGGTTGTGTGCGATATATATACAGTGGCGGTACTAATGGCGCTTACTCCAACTGTGCAGGAAGCCATGGGCGGCAGGTCCGGCGTCCCACTTCATCTGTCACTGCCCACCATTGACGCGTCAGAAGGTGGGAGGGGAGGATGACGCTGTAGGACGCGTTACCACGGCTACCTGGTCCGGCCGGACAAAGTGAGCGCACACCGCGACATGGACAAAAAAGGGGAAAGAATGATACAAAGAATGAGTACGTACATCGAACAAGACATGAGCAAGTGAAAACTGAGAGTCCTATCTGGACCCCTGGAAGCGTGCAAACGCGAAACGGCCTTCGTCCTGTTTCTCTGCCTGTACCATCTGCCCTGTACCTGCTTGCTTTACCTTGTCCATGCAATTCACTTGAAATAAAGGACTAAGGTTTTATTGCCACCGGACTTTGAAGTGTTGCTGCATCTTTTTTTTTCTTTTCCTCTATTGGAAAACTGAGAGTAAGAGAGGTAAACAGGAGAGAATGAAGCAGCATAAAAATTTAGAAAACAGGTGGATGAGTGGTAGAAGAAGATGAAACTACATTGAGTAATGCCATAAAACAGAGAGTGGTTTACTGCAAGGGTGAGTGTGCATGATAAAAGGTGTGATGTTAGGATATGGACTGAAAATCTAGTTAATAATCCAATAGCCTAACAAGTGAACATGAGGAGGTGATAATAATGGATAATTACTGACAAATGTGAAAACATAAAAAAAAATGCAGTACAAAACTAAAACATAGGTAGTAAAGTACAATTAGTTAGCCACATACATCAATTTGATATTGAATTTATATATTAAAATGGTGAAAATACAACAAATTATAAAATCATAGATAAAATGTCCAAATATTGCGATAATAATCCATTTCATGGTACAACAACTGAAAAATGAATAAAAATAAAATAAAAAATAAAATTACACAAAAAAGGGGAAATCACAGGATATCCAAATAGTGTTAAAGTGCTGAAGTGCCATAAAGATGGTTGAAAAATCCATAATGCAATGGCTGTGAGAGATCACAAATAGTGCAGGACCACTCATAGAAGTAGAAACATCAGGGGAAGATGGAAAAATCCGCTGCAGACCAAGAACAATGATGGAAACATATCATGATGATCATATCTAAGAATAATATATAAGACAAAAAATAGTTAAAAACATATAAATAAAATGCTTACATAAAAAGCAACGCTCAAAAGCAAGAACAATGAAGCCATATAAAAGATCAGTTTATTCGTATATTAAAAACAACACAACAATTATTAGAGAAAGGGAGCAAAACTGAGTACTTCGTTCAATCCATCTGGTCGGACTGAATTAATCTTCATAATCCACCGAGTTTCAAGTTGAGCCAATTTGGTCTTAATGTCGCCACCCCGGGAATCTTTAATGAGACGGTCAATACCGATCACTCTCAATAGATTGGACTTACAATTGTGGGTCGTTTTGAAATGCAGAGGTATGGGTTTAAGAAGCATCAAGTCAGTAATCTCTCGAACATTGTTAATATCATGGACATGTTCCCTTGTGCGTACTCTTAGTTGTCTTGATGTCATCCCGACATAAATTTTGGGACAAGAGCAGGAGGCATAGTAGATAACATGGTCCGTCATACAGGTGATGTGATGAGTGATACGGAATGTTCTTGCACCACTACTAGATTGAAAATTGAAGGCACAGTCCATATTTGCACACCACAAGCAACCCTTGTTTTAGTTTTGTACCACATATTTTTTTATATTTTCATATTTTTCACTAATTATCCATTATCATCACCTCCTCATGTTCACTTGTTAGGCTATTTGATTATTTACTAGATTTTCAGTCCATATCCTAACATCACACCTTTTATCATGCACACTCATCCTTGCAGTAAACCACTCTCTGTTTTATGGCATTACTCAATGTAGTTTCATTTTCTTCTACCACTCATCCAACTGTTTTCTAAATTTTCATGCTGCTTCATTCTCTCCCTTTTACCTCTCTCACTCTCAGTTTTCACTTGCTCATGTCTTGTTCGATGCACGTACTCATTTTTTGTATCATTCCCCTTTTTTGTTCATGTCGCGGTGTGCACTCACTTTGGCCGGCCGGACCGGGTAGCTGTGGTAACGCGTCCTACAGCGTCATCCTCCCCTCTCACCTTCTGACGCGTCAGTGGTGGGCAGTGACAGATGACGTGGGACGCCGGACCCGCCGCCCCTTGCTTCCTGCACGGTTGGAGTAAGCGCCATTAGTATCGCCACTGTATATATATCACACACAACCTCCCCTCTCTTATCTCACGGACCCCCATTGAAGAAGTGATTGCAAAACGCGCGTCGGGGCGTGTTTTCTGACTGAGCAGCTTACACTCAGGTATAGCATACTTATGTTTATCTTTAATCAGCTCCTGGCATAATGCTTTACCTTTCCAGCTTAGGCTAAAAACTCTTCACTATGCCAAGACAGCTTCCATTACCATGAGCTATCCTTATAACACTAGGTTATAAAATCACTAATGGCATTTTAGTGTTTTATTTAAGCTACTTTGTGCACTGCAACTTTATACATTGTTTATACATATATATTCCATGAAACCAAAAAAGACCGACCAGAAAATCCAAAAATACAGATTTATTAAGTCATAATCATAAAATACAGGAAGTATAAGCACAGGAAAATTACAGGTAATTAAAACTATATAAAATGCATCAGGTATATTTACCCATAAATACTGAAAAAAAGACGTAATTAGGAGAATAATGTATGTAAATACAGATAAAGTATCAAAAAAGCAGTAAAAGTCACGGCCCATATGGAAAAGATCCCACTCCAACGAGCACTTCATCACATTCAAACAGTCCCTCACTACTTTCAAGACCACACTCGCCAGAGCTAAACAAACCTACTCCTCATCTCTCATATCCTCCCTGTCTCACAACCCTAAACAGTTATTCAACACCTTCAACTCTCTCCTCCGTCCCCAGCACCTCCTCCCTCCCCACTCATCTCAGCTGAAGACTTTGCCTCATTTTTCAAGCAGAAGATTGAGAACATCAGAGACAGTTTTAGTCGACAACCCCCAGAGCCCTTCCTCCCAACTACCCAGCCCTCCATCTCCAAAACCATCTTCTCCACCATTACAGAAGATCGACTCTCCACTCTACTCTCAAGATCGCATCTCACCACCAGTGCACTTGACCCGATCCCTTCCCACTTCATCCCAAACCTCGCCACAGTCTTCATCCCAACTCTAACCCATCTCTTCAACCTATCACTTACAACTGGTGTTTTCCCCTCAAGCTTTAAACATGCCTCAATCACACCTATCCTCAAAAGCCCTCTCTTGCCCCATCCTCTGTATCTAGCTATCACCCTATATCACTTCTCCCCTGTGCCTCAAAACTACTGGAACAAAACGTCCATCTTGTACTGTCCTCCCATCTATCTTCCTGCTCCCTCTTCGACCGCTTACAATCAGGCTTCCGGTCACACCACTCCACTGAAACTGCCCTAACTAAGGTCACCAATGACCTATTAACTGCCAAGAGCAAGCGACACTACTCTATCCTCCTCCTCCTGGACCTGTCCTCTGAATTTGACACAGTGGACCATTCCCTATTACTACAGACCCTCTCATCCCTTGGCATCACAGACTTAGCCCTATCCTGGATCTCGTCATACCTAACTGAGCGAACATTCAGTGTCTCCCATTCACACACCACCTCCTCACCTCGCCCCCTATCTGTTGGAGTACTGCAAGGTTCAGTTCTAGGGCCTCTGCTCTTCTCCATTTACACTTTTGGCCTGGGACAGCTCATAGAATCTCACGGTTTTCAGTATCATCTCTATGCTGATGACACACAGATCTACATCTCTGGACCAGATATCACCACCCTACTAACCAGAATCCCTCAATGTCTATCCGCTATTTCATCCTTCTTCTCCGCTAGATTTCTAAAACTTAACATGGACAAAACAGAATTCATTGTCTTTCCCCATCTCATGCGACCCCCCCAACGAATCTATCCATTACAGTAAACGGCTGCCCACTCTCCCCAGTCCCACAAGCTCGCTGCCTTGGGGTAATCCTTGACAGTGATCTCTCCTTCAAACCGCATATCCAAGCCCTTCCATTTCCTGCCGCCTTGAACTAAAAAATATTTCAAGGATCTGTACATTCCTAAACCAAGAATCTGCAAAACCCTAGTCCATGCCCTCATCATCTCCCGCCTCGACTACTGTAACCTCCTGCTCTGTGGCCTCCCCTCTAACACTCTCGCACCCCTCCAATCTATTCTAAACTCAGCTGCCCAACTAATCCACCTGTCCCCCCACTATTTCCTGGCCTCTCCCCTCTATCAATCCCTTCACTGGCTCCACATTACCCTTTGACTCCAGTACAAAAGCCTAACCATGACACACAAGGCCATCCACAACCTGTCTCCTCCATACATCTGTGACCTCGTCTCCAGGTACTTTCCTGCATGCAACCTCCGATCCTCACAAGATCTCCTTCTCTACTTCCCTCTTATCTCCTCTTCCCACAATTGCATACAAGATTTCTCTCTTGCATCACCCCTACTCTGGAACTCTCTACCACAACATATCAGACTTTCACCTACCATCGAAACCTTCAAAAAGAACCTGAAGACCTACCTCTTCCGGCAATCCTACAACCTGCAGTAACCACCAATCGACCAAACCGCTGCACAACCAACTCTACCCTCGCCTACTGTATCCTCACCCATCCCTTATAGATTGTGAGCCCTCGCAGGCAGGGTCCTCTCTCCTCCTGTACCAGCTGTGACTTGTATTGTTCAAGATTATTGTACTTGTTTTTATTATGTATTTTGGGGTTAATATGCACTGGCACTTTACCAATTAAAGGGTTTTTGATCATTATGCACAGTGCATTCATAATCTAATTTTTCCTATACCTTGAATTACTGTATTAAAATGTATGACTGCTCAGCTGTCACTCTGTTCTGTTTTCCCCTGTGATTATTGATAGGAATACATATGTTGCATATTTTATTCTATTTATATTAATAAAATTATATATTTTATTGGAATTCTGGCACTTTCTTTGTTTTTTTTTTTGTTTCCTAGCTTATTGGAAGTGTATCCTACTTTCTACCTATGTGGTCATTTGTTTTGGGTTATTAACAGTGGCACAAGCAACATATGGAGTGCTGAACGCTTATGGAGGAAAACTCGCACACCAGAAGACTTCATACACTTCAAATTTATGTTAAAAACCTATAACTCTGCCCTTCACATTGCCAAACAGACCTACTTCACCACTCTGATCTCCTCACTATCCAACAACCCCAAGAAACTTTTTGACACCTTTCACTCCCTCCTCAGGCCAAAAGCTCAAGCCCCTATCACAGACATTTGTGCTGATGACCTGGCCTCCCACTTTATAGAGAAAATAGACAATATCCGTCAGGAAATCCGCTCCCAATCACCAAGTTCAGTGACTCCCATCCCTCCCTGCATCTCCACTGGCTCACTCTCCGCATTTGATCCCATCACAGAAGAAGAAGTCTCCAGGCTCCTCTCTTCTTCTCGTCCGACCACATGCTCTACCGACCCCATTCCCTCTCATCTCCTCCAGTCTCTCTCTCCAGTCGTCACTACTCACCTAACTACAATCTTTAATCTCTCTCTCTCCTCTGGCATTTTCCCCTCCTCCTTCAAACACTCTATCATTACTCCGTCACTAAAGAAACCCACCCACGACCCATCCTGCACAAACAACTACAGACCGGTCTCCAATCTCCCCTTCATCTCTAAACTCTTGGAGCGCCTAGTCTACTCCCGCCTTACCCGTTACCTCTCCATTCACTCCATCCTAGACCCTTCACAGTCCGGCTTCCGCCCCCTACACTCAACAGAAACTGCACTCATCAAAGTGACCAACGACCTCCTGACAGAAAAATGTAAAGGTGACCACTCTCTGCTCATTCTTCTCGATCTTTCTGCAACTTTCGACACTGTTGACCACCCTCTCTTACTCTCTAGGCTCCAGTCACTTGGCATTAAGGACACTACTCTCTCCTGGTTCTCCTCCTATCTTTCTGACCGTTCCTTCATTGTTCTGTACTCTGGCTTCACTTCATCTTCTCTTCCTCTCACTGTTGGGGTACCTCAGGGCTCAGTCCTTGGCCCCCTTCTCTTCTCCCTCTACACAGCCCCAATTGGACAGACCATCAGCAGATTTGGCTTTCAGTACCATCTTTATGCCGACGACACACAACTATATACGTCATCCCCTGGCCTTACTCCTGCTGTACTACAGAACGCCACTGACTGTCTGTCCGCAGTCTCTGACATCATGTCCGCTCTCTATCTGAAACTCAACCTCTCCAAAACTGAACTTCTTCTGCTCCCACCATCTACTAACCTCCCTAAATCTGATGTTTCCCTCTCTGTGGGTGGCACCATAATAACACCCCGGCAGCAGGCGCGCTATCTGGGTGTTATGTTTGACTCCGATCTCTCCTTCACATCCCATATACAATCTCTTGCCTGCTCATGCCGCTTGCACCTAAAGAACGTCTCTAGAATCCGCCCTTTTCTCACCATAGAAACAACAAAAACCCTCACTGTTGCCCTGATCCACTCCCACCTGGACTACTGCAACGCTCTATTAATTGGCCTCCCCCTCACTCAACTTTCCCCTCTCCAGTCAATCCTTAATGCAGCAGCCAGGGTCGTCTATCTAGCTAATCGTTACTCGGATGCATCTGCTCTTCGCCAGTCATTACACTGGCTGCCCATTCATTACAGGATACAATTCAAAGTACTTGTTCTCACCCACAAAGCTCTTCACAGTGCAGCACCCCCTTACATCTCCTCTCTCATTTCTGTCTATTGGCCTAACCGACCTCTTCGCTCTGCAAATGACTTTCGACTAACCTCTGCACTATTCCGTACCTCCCACTCCCGACTACAAGACATCTCCCGTGCTGCGCCAATCCTCTGGAATGCTCTACCCCAAGAAATTAGGACTATCCACAATTTGCCTAGTTTTAGGCGCTCCCTCAAAAACACATTTGTTCAGAGCGGCCTATCATGTTCCCTAATCAGTTATTTTGTTTGTGTGTAGCCCATTCACTACTTCCATCTATCCCCCACTCCCTGAAGATGGCTGGACCATCATTGTAAATACATCATTGAAAATACACACCTGTACTTTGTATTTCCCCACCTCATTGTAGATTGTAAGCTCTCACGAGCAGGGTCGTCTTGGGTTGCTTTAATAATTGTATTGTTAACATTGTTACTTATGACTGTTGTGTTTGAAGCTGTTAAACTGTAAAGCGCTGCGGAATATGTTGGCGCTATATAAATAAAGATTATTATTATTATTATTATTATTATTATTATTATTATGGCCTAGCATTGTTATGTTGAAAAATGTCTCCTAGGACATTTTCACATTTACTTATGAAGGTCTTTTCATATGGTTGCCCTGAGGGTCTCCAGATAAATCTCTGGCTATAATTGCATCCAAGATAAAAAAAAATGGGACTCATTGTTGTAGAGGATAGATCTCCAATTCAGCTTCTAATGCAATAAAAAAAAGTTTGTACTTACCTCGCATGTTGGTGCCCGGTCTCCCAGGGCTCCAATGACATTGCTATGTCACGTAAGCCCTGCATCCAGTTGGTGACCACATCACTCTCACTTCCTTTGGACAAAACTGACATGTGGAGGAAGTGAGAACTGTTGCTGTTCTCTTACTTTCTGCAGATGTAAATTTTTCCTGAAGGAAGTGCAAGTGAAGCGTCTGCTGATTGGCTGCAGAGCTTGCATAGTATAACTAAGTCATGAGAGCCCTGGAGACCGGGTACCGAGAAAGCTTGAAGGGCACTGGCTGTTTTTATTTTACATGGGGAAATATAGTAATTGAGAAGGGATTGTCCTAAGTTATTGGGCAACCCTTTTCTCATCTTTTTACCATGACAGAAAGAATTTTATCTACTTGTTGTTTGCTTATACAGCGCCAATATATCAAATATATTCGGATATGACATTGTCATCATTCACTGTCCTCACTGGGGCTCACAATCTAAATCCTATATCAAGATGGCTTTGGAGTGTGGAAGGAAACTAGAGAACCTAGAGAGAACCCACGCAAGCACGAAAACATATAAACTCCTTGCAGATATTGTTCTTAGTTGATATTGAGCCCAGGAGTCCAGTCAGAATAGATATTTCCAGTTGGAAGCAGCGGGATGAGGGGTAGGCAAAATAAGCAGCTGTATAGTCTGCCATGGAAGGTTGGGGAGGGTGCAATTTAGGGGTAAAAAAATGAGGTTGTTAAGAAATGGCAAACATTTGTAACTTATAATGCTAAAGATTGTGGTAAAGTGAGGATCACATGAAATTAGATTTGACAGCAATTATACTACTGATGATGATGGGGAGTGTTCTGAAAACTCTTCCTTGATATTCTACTGTATTTTTAGAAAAAATAAATTTCCATAAAAGATTTTGTCATTTAAATATTTGGCTTCAGAAAGAATACCACCTAAATTTACGGCTTTCTATGGAGACCTTGTCTGGTAGCCCTCTAAAAGGCCTCCACTCTAAAGGTACCTTCACACATAACGATATTGTTAACGATATCGTTGCTTTTTGTGACGTAGCAACGATATCGTTAATAAAATCGTTATGTGTGACAGCGACCAACGATCAGGCCCCTGCTGGGAGATCGTTGGTCGCTGAAGAAAGTCCAGAACTTTATTTCGTCGCTGGATCTCCCGTGGACATCGCTGGATCGGCGTGTGTGACACCGATCCAGCGATGTCTTCACTGGTAACCAGGGTAAACATCGGGTTACTAAGCGCAGGGCCGCGCTTAGTAACCCGATGTTTACCCTGGTTACCATCCTAAAAGTAAAAAAAACAAACAGTACATACTTACCTAACGCTGTCTGTCCCCCGGCGCTGTGCTCTGCACTCCTCCTGCTCTGGCTGTGAGCGTCGGTCAGCCGGAAAGCAGAGCGGTGATGTCACCGCTCTGCTTTCCGGCCGCTGTGCTCACACAGACAGTACAGGAGGAGTGCAGAGCAGAGCGCCGGGGACAGACAGCGGTAGGTAAGTATGTAGTGTTTGTTTTTTTTACTTTTAGGATGGTAACCAGGGTAAACATCGGGTTACTAAGCGCGGCCCTGCGCTTAGTTACCCGATGTTTACCCTGGTTACCGGCATCGTTGGTCGCTGGAGAGCGGTCTGTGTGACAGCTCTCCAGCGACCAAACAGCGACGCTGCAGCGATCTGGATCGTTGTCGGTATCGCTGCAGCGTCGCTTAATGTGAAGGGGCCTTTAATGTGAAGGGGCCTTTACACATAGTGACTCATCTCTATCAATGGCTGTTACGTCCAATTCTGGATTGTTAATGTACTAGATAAGAGGAATGAAGCTTGTCAGAGATCAGACGATGCCCTTCCATACATCAACCAACCACATTATAAAGATATTTCTAAAAATATATTTCAGCAGAGAAACTCTTTAGATATGATTTACAGTAGTTTGTGGTTACTGAGTCATGTGACGACACTCATGAAAACCAATGGAAAGAAATAATGTATATACACTGTCGATGCAGTTTTTATTGTAAAATGACAACAGGAAAATTATCTCTTTGGTAAAATTTCACAGTGCAGTTTCTTCTGTGGTTTCCTGTTGTTTGAGTCTCGGGTCAGATTTACCTTTCTGTGGCACCAGCGTTCGTAGCATAGCACAATTTCCTATGTAAAAAAAATACATATGTCCTTTGTATTCTATCGTCTGGTGCTATATTTCCAAAAATTTGCTTTCTTTCATTGTGGTTTTTTTTTGTGAACAAGGCTGCAAGATTTTCTATCAGTACATTTCTCTGTAGAATGGGACCACCGGATCAGAAAAAAGGATGCCGAAAACCGCATCTGGGGAGAGTTCATTTCCTTCTTTTTTTGTTGCACTGAGGAAACTTTCTTTGTGCTTTACTGTAATGTCTCTAGATGAAAAGACGGGTGAATACTCGAGACAAACTGAAACCGCTCACGGCCCACTTGTTTGCCAATTCAATACTAGGAAACTACGCAGTATAAGGAACAACAACAAAAATTACCCACGGAAAAAGAAAATCACAAGAAGTGGGAGTGCTCCTACGAAATTAGAGTACATAGAAGAGGTACCTAAATGACATGATTGTGTCGTCTGTTTTCAGAAACGTTATATATTAGTCATAAACAGTACTATGGGGGCAAGAACTGTTCTGGGTTCATTATGATACAGACCATGTATTTTATTGCTCTTGCTTGAATAAGCTGCTCAGTGTGTAAAGGGCCAGTTTTTCTGGACAATTGGACAATCACTATTCGGGCGCAGTCAGATGGCTGCATAAATCGGACAGAGACCGGATCGCAATGCTCGAACTGGCAGGCGGCTCTCCTGACCCGATCGTGACAGCTTCATGTATTTCTATGCAATCGTCACTCTAGGGCCGGGAGAGCCGCCAGCCACTCTATGCACGGCGTACTGATCTTGGTCCGATTTATACGGCCAACTGACTGCGCAAATAAACCGATTAAAAAGGCTGGGGCTAATTTGGTTATGACACTGGTCATGCAGTCAATGTTTCCTAGGTGTCATTGCTACAATGCAGCGCAAAAACACAAGTGAATAGGGTCACATTGCAAACCTGAGTATACTGTGAAAAGAGAGTCTCAACCATGTTGGATTTTTTGCTACTTGTTTGCTGCAGTATCCTCAGCATTGCAATGCAACCCCATTCACTTTTATTGTGCTGCGATGTAGCAGTGACACCTAGGAAACATTGGCTGTGCAACATGTGTCGCAGCCAAATGTAACCCCAGCCTAAATCTACAGGGGAGATCTGCCAGAAAATGTCTGCAGGCACAACACAAAATAATATAAGTAATACAAGCTTCCTACTGACACGAATAAGATGTTCCTCTAATGCACAGATGTGCTCCAGAGTGGTGCACTCTCCGCAAGCTAAATCACCCGTACAATGTATTGGACGAGGTGAATCCGCACGGTTCAGTGAACACATTAGGATTCACCTGTGTTCAATAGCCGGCAGTGCTTTCGACACAGCGGACATGTGCTGCATTCAAAGCGCTGCCAATTCCTGAACGTGTGCGCCTACCCTGAGAGATCATTTCATCTTCAACTTGCTTAACTGTTTACAATAACAGTAATTTTGAACAGGGTGCCTGAACTTCTACATGCTACTGCACGTGTGTGTGTGTGTGTGTGTGTGTGTGTGTGTGTGTGTGTGTGTGTGTGATGACATGATTACATTTGAAGTAAATGTTGATATTATGTTAAAGAATAATTGTGGATTGTTATTCATGGAAAAAAAGACATCCCCTGAAAATAAGCTCCAACCCCTCTTTAGGAGCAAAAAATAATATAAGACCCCGTCTTATTTTTGGGGAAACACAGTAGCTGAGTTTGGCTATCTTCATTAACTCCATGGAGTAGTAGGGCACATGCATGACCAGCTATTCAACAGCCCTTGGTTGCAGTTTAGCAGTCAAGGGAAAATCAGGATAAGTCACCCATTATGATATTTTGCTTTGGTACACATTGGATATGATTATTTATATACTGGTATATCAGAATCCTCTTTTAAATTCCCAGTCAATGCACGTCATTTATCATCTGAAAAATGCAGTTGAAGTTTTCAGAACCCCCGTATCTTGTTGCGGCATCGGTTGGATCACTGCAGCCTCTTTGAGCACTCTGATAATTACAGATTACAGAATTTCAAGCCCATGCCATAACCAAAGGTGGTTCATGGGACTAGAATGCCACTGTTGTAGATTATTAGGGTGTTCATTTAGCTGGTCTAATTTCGCATTATCTCTCTGAGTTAAGGTTTTCTGTCAATGGGCATAAAATTTTCCCTGGAGTCGAATTCCGGCTGAAATCGTAGCCTGTGGTTTCCAGCTCGGAGGCAAGTTGGACTATCTTTTTATAACCTCATTGGATCCAGTATTGGGCACAGTCTGTGGAGGCCATGCCTAAGATCCCTTCATGGAGGACCTATTCAGTCGTCTCCTGGAAAAGATGAAGACATTGGGAGGTGAAATATGGCTACTTTGATGCTCAGACCAAGAACCAATTTCTCCCAGCAGGATGGAACTTCCCGAAGCCACACAGCAGGTGGTAAGTCCGGAAGACGTTACCTCATAGTAAGAGGCGGAAGCTACAGAGTTATCACAGCTGTCCATCAGGTCAAGAAGATCAAGGTCATCTTAATCACAGCACCTGTCAGAGAAGTGACAATGTAAGAAGCAAACATTGCAGCAGGCAGTGAGGTTGTTTGGCAGGCGGAGCCCTGAAGTTGAACGGAGATATCAGTTCTCTGGAAGAAGCACTGGCAAGCGCTACCTCTCAATGCCCAGACCCAGAAAAAGCTCAGGTCTTACCATGGCAAAACAGATGAAGTGGAGCTGCTGAGGGTCAACAATTCAGCTTGCGAGGTCTCAGACTTTGTGAGAAGCTGCAGTACAGCACTGCTCTCAGCGTTGAGAAGCGTTGAAGTCAGTCTGAGATACGGGTTGAACCCTGCCTCAGCTGGTAATGCTGGCCATGATGCCACCGCACGCCAGACCATCTGGAACCGAGACCCGAGGACCAGAATATCCAGTCAAGTTTTGGATGTGGATGCCACGACGTCAGAGAAGCAAGATGGACCTGGAAAGGGTGAGATAATTATGGGGTCTGTCCCTAATGTTATGTCAGTTTGCATAAAACCCCTTTTACAAGATGCATTTAAACATATTTCCAATTCTTTTACTAGAGTTTTGAAGAGTACCATTAATGTTAGTAGGGTTAAGGCAGTGCAGGATTGTTCCTTGGTTTTAAATGACTGAGTACCCTGTCACAGAGTTGGTGTTCTTGAGGCCTGCTTGAATGAAGCTTTGCCTTGCCATTTATCTCCCCTAGGTTTTCATCTTTCATCGGGTGTCAAAGGAAAAATTTGGAATAACAAATTTATTGATTTATTATCTATATTGATACTTTTAACAACTTAAAAACCCTGATGCTAAAGATGAGGTATGGAAGAGAAGATTTCCTGGAAATTTTTGTAAGTGGCTCCACATACTGTATTTTGTATAATTTCATTAAATCGGTGCGCAATTTCCCAAAAAATGCAGTGGTCTATTCCAACACCTTGACATAATTTTAGACACTTATAAAAACTTTGGTGGGATGTCATGGTTCAGCTACGATAAACAATTCCGCCAGAAATTAGCAATACACAAGAATCTGAAATTGGGAGTAAAGGACGTGAGTTTGTGGTTGAACCTAATGCTCCCGCAGAGGTAACAATTTGTTTTTAAACAACAGAGTAATCTTCCAGTAATGGTAAATGGTATGGATAAAGGTACCTTCACACTGACCAACTTAACAACGATATCGCTAGCGATCTGTGACGTTGCAGTGTCCTTGATAGCGATATCGTTTTGTTTGACACGCAGCAGCGATCTGGATTCTGCTGTGACATCGTTGGTCGGAGCAGAAAGGCCAGAACTTTATTTTTTCACTGGATCTCCCGCAGACATCGCTGAATCGGCATGCGTGACGCCAATTCAGCGATGTCTTCACTGGTAACCAAGGTAAGCATCGGGTTACTAAGCGTATGGCCGCGCTTAGTAACCCAATGTTTACCCTGGTTACCAGTGTAAATGTAAAAAACAAACAAACACTACACCCTAGTTACCCGGGAACTTCGGCATTGTTGGTCCCTGGAGAGCTGTCTGTGTGACAGCTCTCCAGCGACAACACAGCGACGCTGCAGCGATCGGCATCGTTGTCTAGATCGCTGCAGCATCGCTAAATGTGGCGGTAACTTAAGGGCTTGAGCTTTGGATTTAATGATTCCTCTTATCAATTGAAGCAGAATTGTAGATACAAGCATGAATGTTCTTTTTGTGCTGGCAATCACCCAGTTTTCCGATGTTTTAAAAGGCTTACCAGTTCCGGCCATCTTCAGCCAAGTACTATGGAATAGGTTCAAAAACCACAGACGCCGGTGAATTGGAAAAGGAATGTTGCCTTACCTAGAAGCATTCCCAAACAGAGAGATATCGGTCCTGGTAGTTAAAGTTTTTACCAAAGGTTTTTGCATACTTCCCTTTTCTGGTACAAATTGTATGATAGATAACAATTTAGAATCAGTAAAAGATCAGCCTGCAGTGGTAATGGATTAAATATTTAAAGAGCTAGAAGAAGGCAGAATAGCTTGCCCCTTTAAAAATCCATCATTTTTAACTGCACTATTTCTCCAGTGGGGATAATTACCAAAAAGGAACCCAATAGCTTTAGAATTATACACCACCTGTTTTATCCTAAGGGTTCCTCTTTAAACAACAGCATAGAAAAGTCATATGCATCCTACACATGTGGCCATGTAGGTCTGTGAACTGTAAATCCACAGATACCTTTATATTTTAACGTCAGGAGCCAAGCAAGGAAATCAGACAGTGATATATCAGTCAAGTTAAAGAGGCTGGTGCTGGGATGTGGCTCCTTAATTGTTCTGTCATGCCCAGAGCACTTAATACCTTATTTACATATTAAATAAAATGCTAATTACTTGGGATTGCAGTAGCAGATATAACTGTATACCCATACATTTTTTAGAGGATAAGGTTGAGTTTACTGGTAGATTCCTTTTAAAGCTAAAGTACAGCGATGATCGAGTACTAAAATGTTTGCGTGAGTGTTCAGTACTCGAATCAAGCAGGTCGGACACTCGGATGTGCTCGGATGGACGACAATGGGAAACTCAAGCATTTTTCCAGAAGAGTCAGACCTTAACAGGAGTGATGGGGGTGGCAGGAATATTGCTGAAATGGATGGAAACACCACATAGACACATAGACATATAGAGGCATCTCTGACTCCCAGGTTGCTGCTGAAACAATGTTGTCAGTGTATTACTCCACTTTTACGGACTGACAATAAAACATGCAAAGCAGAAGATAAAATGGATTTTACAGGAAATAAATGTTAGGAAACATTATTGCCTTATAATGACTTGTGTGTAAGACAAAACTAAAAAGGGAAAAATTAATGCCTCCTCCACCCCTTAGGCTGCGTGCCCACCTTCAGTAATACTAGCTTTCTGGACGCAGCGAAAATTCGCTGCCATCAGTGAGACCTGGCAAAGATGATGAGCGTTGTCATCACTACCTGGCGCCTGTGAATAGCAGTCACTTTACTGCTAGTCACAGACACCAGAGATATCGGGGAAAGTGGACTACATCAGACCTGTGTGGCAACATTTGGGGTAATAAATTGGTGGACAAGGGACTTTCTACTGTCTTTATTTCTGTCTTTTTATGTGTTTCAGGTATCCATTTCTGGACTTCTTCGGATTCCGTAGATTACTTTGGACCTACATGGGATTTCTTAAAAATAAATTGGTGAACAAGAGATGGTGTAGGGGAGTCTATATTCAAATAAAATGTTTTTTTTTTTGTGTCTGTGTTTTTATTTTTTATTGCCAGTTTAGTAATGGGGCTGTCTTATAGACAACTCTCCATTTCTAACCCCAGAGGTTGATGGAAGCTGTGATTTTTGACAACTCACAGTTTTCATCAACCCTAACTAGCAATACCCCAATTTGCAATGCACTCGGGCCATCGGGAAGAGTGGGGTAAAGCGCCAGAATTGGCGCATATCATGTGATGCACCAATTCAAGGGCAGATGTGGGCTTGTATTTTGAGGCTGGGAAGGACCCAATAACCATGGATCTTCCCAGCCTGGTAATACAAGCCCACATCTGTCTGCTTTATTGTCATGTACAGTGTAGGAAAGACTAAGTGCAACATGAAGGGATGAGGGGAAGGGAGCCCAACACTAGGGAAGGGGGAAGTGGAGACCTCTAGGCAAATCTAAAGTCACCCTGTCTGCCCTAAACAGCCCTATATAGGTTCTGCACCTATCGCTGAGCAAGAACCTAATCCATGCCCGATCTTGGCAATAAGCCCTGCTTAGGGAAGGACGGGTTGAATATAAGAGTCCTCACTACCACTAAAGACAGCTGGGATAGACAAAGAAGGGGAACATTTATCTTGAATAGACTCAGGGATGTAACACAGACGTGCTCCGGTAGCACCAAAGAGGAAGATAGCCAACTGCTATAGCCCCAAGCCTCAACAGGGGAAAACAGAAATATCACCGGCAATTCCCAGCAGTAGGCTGGGAGCCTATAAACACCCAGGTCCAGGTGTGTCACTTAGGCTTGGTTCCCATTGCGTTAATGGGAAAGCGCTAACGGACAGCGTTGCACGGCGAAATTAACGCCGTGCAACGCGTCCGTTAGCGCGCCCATTCACGGCAATGGGAACGCGCAGCACTAGCGCGTGCCATGTTCGGCACGCGCTAGCGACGCGCCGGTGTTTCCTGGCGCGCCACGGACGCTGCTTGCAGCGTCCGAGGAGCGCCTGCGGTCCGTTCCCCGCTCTCGCAGATCGGGGATCTGCGAGAGCGGGGACGTTACCGCGACCCCGGGACGCGGCCACATTAAAAACATTGCGTTAGCGCAACCCGCTAGCGCTAGCGCTAAACAGGTTGCACTAACGCAATGTGACCCTAGCCTTAGAGCTGGAGAAAGGCTGCCACTGTGTCAAAGAATCAGAATGGTTAAGAAAGTGTCTGCAGAGCTAAACACAGATTGAATGCCAAGAGTGTGCAAAGCAGTCATCAAAGCAAAAGGTGGCTACTTTGAAGAACCTAGAATACAAGACATAATTTCAGTTGTTTCACACTTTTTTGTTAAGTATATAATTCCACATGTGTTAATTCATAGTTTTGATGCCTTCAGTGTGAATGTACAATTTTCATAGTCATGAAAATATAGAACAATCTTTAAATGACAAGGTGTGTCCAAACTTTTTGTCTACACTGTATATATATATATATATATATATACTAGATTGTGGCCCGATTCTAACGCATCGGGTATTCTAGAATATGCATGTCCCCGTAGTATATGGACAATGATGATTCCAGAATTCGCGGCAGACTGTGCCCGTCGCTGATTGGTCGAGGCAACCTTTATGACATCATCGTCGCCATGGCAACCATTATGTCATCTACGTCGATACTGTGCCCGTCGCTGAATCAGAAACGTGAGATGTCTACGTCCTTTATGACATCATCGTCGCTGTGCCCGTTGCTGATTGGTCGAGGCCTGGTGGCCTCGACCAATCAGACGCGGGATTTCTGCGTCCTTTATGACATCATCGTCGCTGTGCCTGTTGCTGATCAGAGACGCGGGATTTCTACGTCGATGCTGTGTCGGTCTCTGATTGGTCGAGGCCTGGCGGCCTCGACCAATCAGACAGCCGGGATTTCCAGGACAGACAGACAGACAGACAGACAGACAGACAGACGGAAAAACCCTTAGGCAATTATATATACAGTGGGGCAAAAAAGTATTTAGTCAGTCAGCAATAGTCCAAGTTCCACCACTTAAAAAGATGAGAGGCGTCTGTAATTTACATCATAGGTAGACCTCAACTATGGGAGACAAACTGAGAAAAAAAAATCCAGAAAATCACATTGTCTGTTTTCTTAACATTTTATTTGCATATTATGGTGGAAAATAAGTATTTGGTCAGAAACAAACAATCAAGATTTCTGGCTCTCACAGACCTTTAACTTCTTCTTTAAGAGTCTCCTCTTTCCTCCACTCATCACCTGTAGTAATGGCACCTGTTTAAACTTGTTATCAGTATAAAATGACACCTGTGCACACCCTCAAACAGTCTGACTCCAAACTCCACTATGGTGAAGACCAAAGAGCTGTCAAAGGACACTAGAAACAATATTGTAGCCCTGCACCAGGCTGGGAAGACTGAATCTGCAATAGCCAACCAGCTTGGAGTGAAGAAATCAACAGTGGGAGCAATAATTAGAAAATGGAAGACATACAAGACCACTGATAATCTCCCTCGATCTGGGGCTCCACGCAAAATCCCACCCCGTGGGGTCAGAATGATCACAAGAACGGTGAGCAAAAATCCCAGAACCACGCGGGGGGACCTAGTGAATGAACTGCAGAGAGCTGGGACCAATGTAACAAGGCCTACCATAAGTAACACACTACGCCACCATGGACTCAGATCCTGCAGTGCCAGACGTGTCCCACTGCTTAAGCCAGTACATGTCCGGGCCCGTCTGAAGTTTGCTAGAGAGCATTTGGATGATCCAGAGGAGTTTGGGGAGAATGTCCTATGGTCTGATAAAACCAAACTGGAACTGTTTGGTAGAAACACAACTTGTCGTGTTTGGAGGAAAAAGAATACTGAGTTGCATCCATCAAACACCATACCTACTGTAAAGCATGGTGGTGGAAACATCATGCTTTGGGGCTGTTTCTCTGCAAAGGGGCCAGGACGACTGATCCGGGTACATGAAAGAATGAATGGGGCCATGTATCGTGAGATTTTGAGTGCAAACCTCCTTCCATCAGCAAGGGCATTGAAGATGAAACGTGGCTGGGTCTTTCAACATGACAATGATCCAAAGCACACCACCAGGGCAACGAAGGAGTGGCTTCGTAAGAAGCATTTCAAGGTCCTGGAGTGGCCTAGCCAGTCTCCAGATCTCAACCCTATAGAAAACCTTTGGAGGGAGTTGAACGTCCGTGTTGCCAAGCGAAAAGCCAAAAACATCACTGCTCTAGAGGAGATCTGCATGGAGGAATGGGCCAACATGCCAACAACAGTGTGTGGCAACCTTGTGAAGACTTACAGAAAACGTTTGACCTCTGTCATTGCCAACAAAGGATATATTACAAAGTATTGAGATGAAATTTTGTTTCTGACCAAATACTTATTTTCCACCATAATATGCAAATAAAATGTTAAAAAAACAGACAATGTGATTTTCTGGATTTTTTTTTCTCTGTTTGTCTCCCATAGTTGAGGTCTACCTATGATGTAAATTACAGACGCCTCTCATCTTTTTAAGTAGTGCAACTTGCACTATTGCTGACTGACTAAATACTTTTTTGCCCCACTGTATAGATATACATATATATATATATATATATATATATATATATATATATATATATATATATTTTGCTTGTTTGCTTTTTTAAAAGGAGAAAGGCACCTTTTCAAAAAGTAATCATCATATAAGGTTTGTATTGGACTTTTATTATTATTATTATTATTTATTATTATAGCGCCATTTATTCCATGGCGCTTTACATGTGAGGAGGGGTATACATAATAAAACAAGTACAACAATCTTGAACAATACAAGTCACAACTGGTACAGGAGGAGAGAGGACCCTGCCCGCGAGGGCTCACAATCTACAAGGGATGGGTGAGGACACAGTAGGTAGGGTAGAGCTGGCCGTGCAGCGGTTTGGACTTGACACTTTCTACTTTTCAAGGAGTCCAAGGATGTACATTTGCAATTTCTGACAGTGAGACATCTGTCCAAATGATGGTGCTCACAGACTAAATGGTAACATCCGTAGAACTGCATTAGTATGTATAATTACTGTAGACATGATATAACGCCACATTAAGGCCATGTTCACACAGTGCGTTTTTTACTGCGGAACCGCCGCGATTTTGCCGCTGCGGCTCCGCAGCTGTTTTCCATGCAGGGTACAGTGTACTGTACCCTATGGAAACCAGGAACCACTGTGCACATGATGCGGGAATCGGGAAAAAAAGCCGCGCTGAATAGCCGCGGTAAAAAAGAAGTACCATGTCACTTCTTTTTGCAAAACTGCAGCGGTTCTGCACCCATTGACCTCCATTGTGAGGTCAAACCCGCAGTAAAACCTGCAGATGAAAAATATATCTGCGGGTTTTACTGCGGTTTGTGGTGCAGAACCGCTGCAGTGTGGCTGCCCCCCGTGCCCCAATCCCACCCCCCCATGCTCCGATGCCACCCCCCCGTGCTCCGACGCCCCCCCGTGCCCTCATCTCCCCCCCTTATACTTACCCGGCCTCCCGTTGTCCGTCTGGCCGTCTTCTCCCTGGGCGCCGCCATCTTGCAAAATGGCGGGCGCATGCGCAGTGCGCCCGCCGAATCTGCCGGCCGGCAGATTCATTCCAAAGTGCATTTTGATCACTGAGATAAGTGATCAAAATAAAAAAAATAGTAAATGACACCCCCCCCTTTGTCACCCCCATAGGTAGGGACAATAAAAAAATTAAGAATTTTTTTTTTTCCACTAAGGTTAGAATAGGGTTAGGGTTAGGGGTAGGGTTAGGGGTAGGGTTAGGGGTAGGGTTAGGGGTAGGGTTAGGGGTAGGGTTAGGGGTAGGGTTAGGGTTGGGGGTAGGGTTAGGGGTAGGGTTAGGGTTAGGGTATTTTCAGCCATTTTAACCCTAAAAAACTTCCTAGAAAACACACAGACTCTGCATAGAAAACTGCATAAAAAAACGCATCAAAAACGCACCAAAAAAGCACCAAAAAAAGGACCTGCGTTTTCTGCCAAGAGCTGCGGTTTTTAGTCCTGAAAAAAAAGGAGGGAAATCAGGAACGTGTGAACATACCCTTACTCTTCACTATGTATCGGTCACATTAGTTTCCCAGTCGGTGCCATAGTCCCCATGTTATTTGCTATGAAGATGAGACATATTTATAAAACATCAAGAAATTTCACTAAAAAGAATTATTAATAAGTGTGCTTCTTGTCTTCTATTATTTACAGTGGTAGCAGAATTAAAGTGATCCATCACCTCAGAACCTAAATATGAATATAGTCCATGTACAGTCACCATACTTAGTGCCCTTTGCTCTTTCAGCCTTGCTACCTCTTTTTGATCCATGGTCTATTCTTTTCATCTCCAAAATAGCCACTTCCGAAGTATGGGGAGTGCTGGAGAAAATCTGAACCATCTAGTCTTTCCTCTGGAGTGAGATGGACCAGCACCAATGATGATGGTTCAGTGTCCATTCAGCAGCAAAGAAAAAGCAGGGGAGTGGTGTGGTTCCTTAATCATTTTGTCTGCCTGACGTAAAATATTCCTTTGGATAACATTTGCTGCACAAAAGTCTCCTTATTTGTGTAGAAATCTGCCATCTCTATTACTCTGTTACTATAAGTTTCTTCCTATCATGTATGTGAAGTGAAAAGTTTTCTGAGAGCCGCCATGAACTTCCTGCATTACAAATTTAATTACAATTGTCAAATGACCCCCTATGCCAATAGTTTTAAATTTTTTTTTACTTACAGATCACATTACGCGGATGTACATCTACACTCCCCTGTTGTGCACTGATGATGATACACTTAAATTCAGTATAATCAACCTAAGGTTACATTCAGACGGGATGAAAAAATTATAGTTTGAAGTGAAGAAACATGCAATTAACAATACAGCTCAATGCTATCAAATTGATTAATGAATAAAAATGTAATTTTAATCAATTAAGCAAAGCAATTTTATAAAGCTAACAGTGGTAATTTTTAAGATACGGAGGAGATGTCTTAAAGTGTACTCTTTGTTTTAATTTTTACTTTATAAATCAATAGTCCACATGAAAATAAGCAACTTTGTAATACAGTGGCATGTAAAAGTTTGGGCACCCCCTAGTCAAAATTACTGTTATTGTGAACAGTTAATCTTTATTTTTTAATAATAATCATTTTTATTTTTGTATAGCGCAAACCTATTCCGCAGCGCTTTACAGTTTGCACACATTATCAACGCTGTCCCCGATGGGGCTCACAATCTAAATTCCCTATCAGTATGTCTTTGGAATGTGGGAGGAAACCGGAGAACCCGGAGGAAACCCACGCAAACACGGAGAGAACATACAAACTCCTTACAGATGTTGTCCTGGGTGGGATTTGAACCCTGGACTCCAGCGCTGCAATGCTATCCACTGAGCCACCGTGCTCAGTTAAGCAAGTTGAGGATGAAATGATCTCTAAAGTTAAAGATGACACATTTCCTTTGTAGTTTAGGCAAAAATATATCTAGTCTTTTTTTTTATTTTAAAAATTGCAAAAATAAAAATGGGTTGATGCAAAAGTTTGGGCATCCTTGGAGATTTGTGTGCTGAAGTAACTTTGACCAAGGTTTCAGACCTTAATTAGCCTGTTAAGGTTATGGCTCTTCGTTATCTTATCAGAGAAATCTGCTTCTTTCTCCACCTGGACTGATCGTTCATTCTCAAAATTCTCAATCTATGGATAGAAATCTGTGTTCAGTGAAGACAGCTTAGTCCATTACTGAGATAGGAGATGACAGTTGTTTTTTATAAGATTCCATGTAGAAGGTAGGGTAGAGGAGGTGCTCTGACTCCTCCACTCTACTCTTTACATAGAATCTGATCAATAGCAACTGTCATCTCCTATCTCAGGGGAACATATAAGAAAGGAACGTGTCCAGGATGAGGGACATATATACCAGAATGCGGGCCATAGTACAGGATGGAGGACAAAATGGAAGAGGGGTGTAAACATGAACATCTTTATAGGATTTAAAAAGCTACAAGGTCCCATACATATGACCAAAATGTGCGTGAGGGGGCCAGTTCCGGATTTGGCACCAGGGTCATTTGACTCTAGTTACGCCACTGACCCCACCAAATGATATCGGGTAATATAAGGGTGGGCGATATGATTTCAAATTCCCAACCCTAGTTTTCTCCTGGAGATAAGTTGTTGCTGGAGGTGTCTGACAAAGGTTTTCCCCTTTTTTACCACTGAAACAACATGAATGCTTGGGGTGAATCATTATAGGTAGCTCTTTGTTCTGCTGACTGATGTCAAGTATGTATGGGTATTTTAAGCTTTAAGGCTATGTGCACATGTTCAGGATTTCTTGCAGAAATTTCCTGAGCAAAACAGGACATTTTCTGCAAGAAATCCGCATGCGTTTTTTGCGCGTTTGTACCACGTTTTTACCACGTTTTTGGTGCGTTTTTTTTGTGGATTTTTCCGGAGGTTCCCAATGCAATAATATAGTGGGAAATCCGCAAAAAATCTGCAAAATTAATGAACATGCTGCGTTTTTTACCGCGATGCATTTTTGTCGCGGAAAAAATGCATCATGTGCACAAAAATTGCGGAATGCATTCTAAATGATGGGATGCATAATGTATGCATTTTTTTTCGCATTTTTATAGTGTTTTTATAGCAAAAAATGCAAAAAAATGCAAAAAATCTGCAACGTGTGTACACAGCCTTAGTGTCCACACTTCTACTACCGGCTCATTATCCAAGAGCCACAAGTTGTTGAAATTCACACCATCTGCCAGGGAAAATACTTGAAAACAGAAAAATCAGCGCAGAATACATTACTATAACATCCTAAATACAATCTCTTGCCTGAATAATTGCGATTTGGGCAATCAATATGAATATGAGAAACCTGCAGTGAATAATCCAAGAAAAAAATGTACCGTACTTAAAAAGTTTTGAACTTTATTACATCACAAAACGGCACATACATTAGCAAAATTGTATCATGACAAAAATCGTTTTTACAGAGAGGGATCAGTAACAAAAACTGTGGGTCTCAAAAAACATGTAATGAGGTGGATACATCATTCATCACACCATGTACAAAGTGCTAGTACTATAATAGACAGGTGCATTACCCGATTAACTTGGCCTAGTATTAATTATGTGCAAATCCTCAACAAACAGGATCCATAAAGTGCCATATGCCAGTATGATAACACACTACTATCTATCTAATAAGAGCAAGCATGCTCTTACCCATTGTACCTCTTAAGACACCACACATGTAGCCCCAACGCGCGTTTCGCGACGCTTCTTTCGGGGGCACTTTTTGGATCCTGTTTGTTGAGGATTTGCACATAATTAATACTAGGCCATGTTAATCAGGTAATGCACCTGTCTATTATAGCACTAGTACTTTATACATGGTGTAATAAATGATGTAGGACATTATTGCAAGAGAGCTTGGCTGAGTAGATTACACAAGAAGGAAAACACACAGCAAGTCAGCAGGATCTAGGAGCAACATGGCAGATGTGACAACCTACATGGTGAGCTGCAGCATGTGCTACATGTTCACAGATCGACCAGAAGAAGAATCCAATTTCACCTGTCAGAAGTGTAGACTAGTGGCCCTTTTAGAAGAAAAGGTGCGGGGTCTGGAAGAAAGAATAGCAACTTTGAAACTCATCAAAGAGAATGAAGACTTTCTAGACAGAACAGAAGCATCTCTACTGGTCACAGAAGGTGCAAAAAGTGTCAGAGAACCTCCAAAAGCAGATGAGTGGAAGCATGTGACCAAAAGAAGCAAGAAGACCATGGAGAAATCACCAACCACACAACTGAAGAACCGATATCAAATCTTTGTAGAGGATGAAGATGGCACACCTAAGAATGAAGCAATACCAGCAAGCAAAAAAGAAAAGGGCACACAGCAACAAGTGACAGCAAAAAGTACAGCCAAGAAGCAACGAAGAGTGGTGGTGGTGGGAGACTCACTACTGAGAGGCACCGAAGCAGCCATCTGCAGACCGGACATAACTGCAAGAGAAGTATGCTGCCTTCCAGGTGCGATGATCAAGGATGTGACCGATAGGATACCAAAGCTCTTCAGCTCCAAGGACGTCCACCCATTTCTTCTGATACATGTTGGCACCAATGACACGGCAAGGAAGGACCTACCGACAATCTGCAAGGACTTTGAAGAGTTGGGGAAGAAAGTAAAGGAACTGGATGCACAGGTAGTTTTTTCTTCTATCCTTCCAGTAGACGGGCATGGCACCAGGAGATGGAACAGGATCCTTGATGCAAACAACTGGCTAAGACGATGGTGCAGACAACAAGGATTTGGATTCCTGGACCACGGTGTGAATTACTGGTATGATGGACTCCTCGCCAGAGACGGACTACACCTCAACAAACCTGGGAAACACACATTCGCCAGAAGACTCGCTACACTCATCAGGAGGGCGTTAAACTAGAAGAAGAGGGGACGGGAAGAAAAACATTAGACTCGAACAAAGACGACCCAGGAAAACATACTCAGAAGGGAGGTAAGAACATTTCTAAAACAATCCACAGTGAGGAGATTGGAACAAAACAAAATCCTCTAAACTGCATGCTCGCTAACGCCAGAAGCCTGACAAACAAGATGGAAGAACTAGAAGCAGAAATATCTACAGGTAACTTTGACATAGTGGGAATAACCGAGACATGGTTAGATGAAAGCTATGACTGGGCAGTTAACTTACAGGGTTACAGTCTGTTTAGAAAGGATCGTAAAAGTCTTGTCTAAAGTCCACTTTAAGGGAGGATATTAGCGAAGGGAATGAGGATGTCGAGTCCATATGGGTTGAAATTCATGGAGGGAAAAATGGTAACAAAATTCTCATTGGGGTCTGTTACAAACCCCCAAATATAACAGAAAGCATGGAAAGTCTACTTCTAAAGCAGATAGATGAAGCTGCAACCCATAATGAGGTCCTGGTTATGGGGGACTTTAACTACCCGGATATTAACTGGGAAACAGAAACCTGTGAAACCCATAAAGGCAACAGGTTTCTGCTAATAACCAAGAAAAATTATCTTTCACAATTGGTGCAGAATCCAACCAGAGGAGCAGCACTTTTAGACCTAATACTATCTAATAGACCTGACAGAATAACAAATCTGCAGGTGGTTGGGCATTTAGGAAATAGCGACCACAATATTGTGCAGTTTCACATGTCTTTCACTAGGGGGACTTGTCAGGGAGTCACAAAAACATTGAACTTTAGGAAGGCAAAGTTTGAACAGCTTAGAGATGCCCTTAATCTGGTAGACTGGGACAATATCCTCAGAAATGAGAATACAGATAATAAATGGGAAATGTTTAAGAACATCCTAAATAGGCAGTGTAAGCGGTTTATACCTTGTGGGAATAAAAGGACTAGAAATAGGAAAAACCCAATGTGGCTAAACAAAGAAGTAAGACAGGCAATTAACAGTAAAAAGAAAGCATTTGCACTACTAAAGCAGGATGGCACCATTGAAGCTCTAAAAAACTATAGGGAGAAAAATACTTTATCTAAAAAACTAATTAAAGCTGCCAAAAAGGAAACAGAGAAGCACATTGCTAAGGAGAGTAAAACTAATCCCAAACTGTTCTTCAACTATATCAATAGTAAAAGAATAAAAACTGAAAATGTAGGCCCCTTAAAAAATAGTGAGGAAAGAATGGTTGTAGATGACGAGGAAAAAGCTAACATATTAAACACCTTCTTCTCCACGGTATTCACGGTGGAAAATGAAATGCTAGGTGAAATCCCAAGAAACAATGAAAACCCTATATTAAGGGTCACCAATCTAACCCAAGAAGAGGTGCGAAACCGGCTAAATAAGATTAAAATAGATAAATCTCCGGGTCCGGATGGCATACACCCACGAGTACTAAGAGAACTAAGTAATGTAATAGATAAACCATTATTTCTTATTTTTAGGGACTCTATAGAGACAGGGTCTGTTCCGCAGGATTGGCGCATAGCAAATGTGGTGCCAATATTCAAAAAGGGCTCTAAAAGTGAACCTGGAAATTATAGGCCAGTAAGTCTAACCTCTATTGTTGGTAAAATATTTGAAGGGTTTCTGAGGGATGTTATTCTGGATTATCTCAATGAGAATAACTGTTTAACTCCATATCAGCATGGGTTTATGAGAAATCGCTCCTGTCAAACCAATCTAATCAGTTTTTATGAAGAGGTAAGCCATAGGCTGGACCACGGTGAGTCATTGGACGTGGTATATCTCGATTTTTCCAAAGCGTTTGATACCGTGCCGCACAAGAGGTTGGTACACAAAATGAGAATGCTTGGTCTGGGGGAAAATGTGTGTAAATGGGTTAGTAACTGGCTTAGTGATAGAAAGCAGAGGGTGGTTATAAATGGTAGAGTCTCTAACTGGGTCGCTGTGACCAGTGGGGTACCGCAGGGGTCAGTATTGGGACCTGTTCTCTTCAACATATTCATTAATGATCTGGTAGAAGGTTTACACAGTAAAATATCGATATTTGCAGATGATACAAAACTATGTAAAGCAGTTAATACAAGAGAAGATAGTATTCTGCTACAGATGGATCTGGATAAGTTGGAAACTTGGGCTGAAAGGTGGCAGATGAGGTTTAACAATGATAAATGTAAGGTTATACACATGGGAAGAGGGAATCAATATCACCATTACACACTGAACGGGAAACCACTGGGTAAATCTGACAGGGAGAAGGACTTGGGGATCCTAGTTAATGATAAACTTACCTGGAGCAGCCAGTGCCAGGCAGCAGCTGCCAAGGCAAACAGGATCATGGGGTGCATTAAAAGAGGTCTGGATACACATGATGAGAGCATTATACTGCCTCTGTACAAATCCCTAGTTAGACCGCACATGGAGTACTGTGTCCAGTTTTGGGCACCGGTGCTCAGGAAGGATATAATGGAACTAGAGAGAGTACAAAGGAGGGCAACAAAATTAATAAAGGGGATGGGAGAACTACAATACCCAGATAGATTAGCGAAATTAGGATTATTTAGTCTAGAAAAAAGACGACTGAGGGGCGATCTAATAACCATGTATAAGTATATAAGGGGACAATACAAATATCTCGCTGAGGATCTGTTTATACCAAGGAAGGTGACGGGCACAAGGGGGCATTCTTTGCGTCTGGAGGAGAGAAGGTTTTTCCACCAACATAGAAGAGGATTCTTTACTGTTAGGGCAGTGAGAATCTGGAATTGCTTGCCTGAGGAGGTGGTGATGGCGAACTCAGTCGAGGGGTTCAAGAGAGGCCTGGATGTCTTCCTGGAGCAGAACAATATTGTATCATACAATTATTAGGTTCTGTAGAAGGACGTAGATCTGGGTATTTATTATGATGGAATATAGGCTGAACTGGATGGACAAATGTCTTTTTTCGGCCTTACTAACTATGTTACTATGTTACTATGTACCCACCACATTATATGCTTTTTGAGACCCACAGTTTTTGTTACTGATCCCTCTCTGTAAAAACGATTTTTGTCATGATACAATTTTGCTAATGTATGTGCCTTTTTGTGATGTAATAAAGTTAAAAACTTTTTAAGCACCGTACATTTTTTTCTTGGATTATTCACTCTAGGTTTCTCTATTATTCAGGGAAAATAGTTGGCAGCTACTACCCCTGTACTTAAAAGAACAGTCTGTCCCACCACATTTTAGGGGCTTGGACAACATTATACATACAGTATATGTATATTGGGGCATTTAGTTTGCGTATGTTTCTTGTGTTTCTATCTGAAAGGAAGTTAGTTATTGTGAAATTTCCCCACTGCTCTACAGGTCCACCATTTTAAGACGGAGGATCTCTATACTGTTTCCATAACCTATCTGTTAAAGTTCCTACTGGAAGGTTTGTAGACCGATAAATGGCTAAGCTACAGTATTATTTCCTCACTTTATTCTTTGTCTCTACAGACAGCTACTGCCTTGTATCATCAGTAACCAAACAAAAATTTCCTGTCATCACATGACACAACCTATGTAACTTTAATTAGCAAAACAGTATATTAATACAAGGGAAAAGAAAGTGAAAGGTGGTATTCAGTGCCAGACAGCTGCTCAAAGCAAATAGAATCCTGTCATGTTTTCAATTTGGCATAAAAGGAAAATGTGTCACTCTGAATATGAGGCTCAACAGAATACAGAAAAACTTGAAAAGTTACAGAGATAATAACTTTGGTAGTGAGAGGAATGTAGCGAGACTAATCCTAATTGTGACTTATTTGAGTAAACCACCGTTAGCTAATTGAATATACTCTGCAAATTATTATTATTTATTTTTAGAGCACCATTAATTCACTGGTGCTGTACATGTGCAAAGGGGATTACATACAAAATACAAATATAAATGACAATGAACAAGATAACAATGACAGACCGTTAGGCTAGGTTCACATTGCGTTAGTGCAGTCCGTTCAACGCATACATTAAACGGACTGCACTAACGTAAGTGCCGACTTTGCACAGCGCTAGCGCAGATGGAGCATCTGCTAGCTCCATCTGCGCTAGCAGTGACGGACCCGGAAATGCTGCAGCCCGCATCTCGGGTCTGTCACTCAAATGACGGCACGACCATTGTGGACGTGCGCTAGCGATGCGTCCGACATTGCATTCAATGGCGGCATTAACGGACACGTTACACCGCGTTATGCCACGGTGCAACGTAGTCCGTTTAACGTAGTCACAGAACGCAATGTGAACCTAGCCTTATAGATGGGGAGCCGTTAACTGCTTATATAAGATACTCAGTGTAAAAATATCGTTAATTGGTGAGGCTCCCGATCGGACATGACTATGAAGAATTGCTAAAGTAGACTAAAAGAGATGTAGAGTAGTTAAGTTGTTTGGGTTTCAACCATGAAACAGCTAAACGTCTGCTGGAAATGGAACGTGTAGTTAAGAAGAATGAAGAGGAAGTTACTGTACTTGACTAAGGAAATGACAAACATAACATTAAGGAAAAGAAAATAGGTCACAAAGGTCATTGTCACTGAGTATTAGAGATATAGGCATGTTGTCATGGGTCTAGGTTCAAACTCTTGAGCCTGTGCTTCGTGGTCGGCTTCTCTGTTCGCTTAGCCCCAGCAGTTACAACTTTTCTCTGGGTGTTTATTGTCTGTTATCCGCAAGCTAGTCTTTTTAGGTTAGGTTGTTTTCATGCATTCATTTGCGCCCATACTGCCGTTGTTTATGCCAATCAGTGAAAGACCAGCTAGGGTTTATCTTTCTGCACACATGTACAGATTTATTAAACTGTAAGGAGGCGGAATCATTGTCAACGTTCCCCCTCGAAGATATATAAAATGATGGTGTTTAAAATGTTTAAGGTTGAACATTAAAGATAAAACATTAGGGAGAAAATAGCGCAAATTGGGTCTTATCCAACAAACAATAAGAAGTATTCTGGTTGTTTCCTGAAGAAGAAGTGACTGTCACTTCAAGAAGCGTTGAATAAAAAAACGCAAGTTTAATAATAATTTTCTATAAACACCTACAAACTAGAAAAAAGGCTCCACACAAAGCAATTGATACTATAAAAATATATATTTTTATTATTAATTTAATAAAATAAGACCAGAAAGGTCATGTAAAAATCAGTATACATTACAGGTGAGACTAACAAAAAAACACAGGAAAAAACAGGTGGACAAACCTGGAAACAAAACAACAATTCAAAATACAAGTGTATGTGTTTATAGAAGGTAATAAAATGCTGACTAGTATGCATAAAAAACCACCCAGTGGCGTAGTTCACTCAGTATAAGCCAAAATTACGCTATAAAATGTAATAGATAGCACACTTTATAGAAAATAAGAAATCAAATTCAATAAATCAACATATAAATAGTGACATTGTATAAGTGTAAATATTAAAGGTAAAAAAGTATAATGCCAATAGGGGAGTCGGCACATATTATTTGACCATTTTCCCATTCATATCTAGAATCTAAGAGCATACATTACCAACAGAGGTAGAGAGGATCCAGGCGTCCACCACACCCGACGCGCGTTTCGCAATGAAATGCTTCGTCCAGGGGTTGAATTTAATAATTAATTTATTAATTAGTTATTTAATAATAATTTTCTGTAAATTTACATTTTCAATAATTGGCAGTGTGGGAGGTATCCACAAATTCTACAGATAACGTTGAATCTTGCTAGTGTTGAAGCTGTATTCTGCCCAGAAACAGGTAGTTAGCAGGGAGAGAAAGAATTAATGGTTTGGACTAACGTGGAGTTGGAGGGGTTACGTGGGGACATAGAGGGCTTCCTGTTAGAAGGCCAGATAGGGCCTAGCTTGCAGCTACAGCAGACCTTTGGTCAGATTAGTCAACAGAGCTGCATGGAAGTGGGTGTCCCTGTGGCAAGAGGGAGATGACCACGCAGATAGTAAGACCCAGCAGAAAGGAGAAAGCAGTAAAAAAAAAATGAATAGCAGTCCAGAGTTGGAGAGCAATAGAGTGAGAGAGCAAAGGAAGAATGATGACTGCTGGAGTCATCTGCCAGTAGGGTACTGGAATGTAAAGGGAAGGTGAAGCAAGACAGAGAAAACGTGATACCCCAGAGGCGCCAGTAGAAAAGGAAGTGGGATAACCGCCATATTAGCATAAAAAAATTCTCCTATTGAGAAAAGGACACGGGACCGCGGGTTGGAGTTTAGAACTTGCTTACTGGACTGTAGTGACATTATTGTGCATGAGGGAAGATTCCGAAGTAGTGTGCTTGGCTGTGCGAACAGTAGAGGAAATAACCAAGGAAAATAGAGTGTTTTCAGGAAAGAAGGAAATGTGTGTGATGATGTCACTTGTTGAAAAATAAGTGATATTGAAGATAAATGCCTACTATCTGCTGTACATAGTTCATATCAAGTTATTCTTAAGTAAAAATATGTTTATTTATGAACTATGATCTCCCACACTGAAATCTAACATCTGGTCCTGGCCGGCCGAACACCACAGCACCATGCGGTCAGCAAGGGAATATTACCATCACAACTAAAGCCCAAACACCAAGCCAGGACCCCCATATTCTTGTAGCTTGCCAGGGTGTGAAGCACGAATACCTCACCCAAGGCTACCGCCATGTTACAAAACTATGGATGAATATATATAGTAGGAATGCATTCCTGCAAAGGTAGGCTGTCTTGCTACTTTCAGGACTTTTTGGTACCGGATACCAGAAAGACGCCACATATGTCAGTCAAATTAATAAAAAATGCCAGCAGAATTCATTAACTGGCATGCTCCTCCTAATATATAATGATATATAATGTAAATCTTACATAATTTAGCTCAGATGCCTTTTTACTGGATGTACTTTTTATATAGGAATGGTACCTGAACAGTGGCCCCGATGCAAAATTTGGACCTGGGCTCCATCTGCATGTTGGTCAGATGTATGTAGCATTCTAAATCCTTTAAGAAATATGCTTGTTAGCCCTTCCATGTAATAATGTCCCCTGTCCTTGTCCCTTTTCTGTAATAATTGCCCCCATTCTTGGCCGCTTCCAGTAACAATGCCCCCCATCCTGGGCCCTAGGCTATTACAATGTCCCTAATCCTGGGCCCCATCCTGGTGTAATGTCTCCAATCCTAGTATAATGTTCCCCATCACGTAATAATTTCCCCTGTCCTGAGCACTTTATTTAATAATATCTTCCATCTTGAGCATGATCATATAATAATGTCTTCCATCCTTGGCAACTTCCAGTAATAATGTCACATCTTTGCCCCTTCCAGTAATAATGTCCTTTGTCCTGGGCCCTTCAAGTAATAATGTCCCCATCCTGTAACAATATTCCCCATCCTAGGCTCCTTCTTGGTATAATGTCCCCCCATCCTGGAATAATGCCCTTCCATCCTGGGCACATTCCATTTTTCTCCAGCATATATAAAAAAGATACAAACGATTTTTCTTACCTTTCCTCACTCACATGACTTGCGGCGTCCTCGGCGCAAAAGCCGGCAGCTGACTTCGGTGTGCCAGCACGGGCGGCACATGACGTCACCGCCAAGCGCCACCCATCACGGGCAAGCAGTCGCCTGCTGTCGGGCTCTGATAGGCCAGCAGCATCTATAGCAGTGCAAAGAGCTGGCGGTCTCTGCGGTGCAATGCATTTTAGCTGAATGTGTATCCGAAGACACACATCCAGGGGAAACTAGCACTGATGTCGATGGGCCCCCTTCCTACACAGACCGATTCACACCCCTGTGCACCCCAGTATCTGAATATATCAGGCAGAATGAAAGGAATATATTTGCCTTGAATTCTGCAGGGAATGTGTTACTAAAGTGCTATAACAGTTTCTAGCTGCTAACGTCCTGCCTGTAGATCACTACTAGGGTTTTCCTGTAGTTTGGCAATAAATGTAGGTTAAATGTCTCAAAGGAATCAAACACCAGGCCTATATTCAATGGATATCACTATAATGTTCCTATGATGACTCAGGTGTATCAGATCAGAGAACAAACAACATTTTACAGTTGTAAAGGCCATACACCTACGCAGCCTAATATAACTTTCATATTAGGTGTGGGGTGAGGTGAGTCAGGAGCTGAGTGTGGGGTGTTACACGAATAGTAATGTCTCATTGTATGGGGGCTCCACATTGCACTCTACACATGATCCTGGTTAATAAAAATATCCTGCAGTGTCTCTCATGAGATTTGAATTCTAGGACTTGAAAAATGCAAATTTATTCGAGTGGTATTGAATCTTCCTTGAATTTTACACAAATGTGTATTTTCCACAATATGATTTTTTTGCAATTTGCTCCATGCAAATTAAGCAAAATGCTGAACTGTGGAAGGCCAGACAAACAGTAAAAAAAAATAATATCTCACTGTTCACCTGTCCTGCCATCCCCGCAGACCGCCTATCCAATTTACCCATTGCACGCATCCCCTTCACTCCAGACTTTGGACTCCAGCTTGACTAAACCTCAGACCTCATTGGGCATGTGACTTGGGTCATAATGTGATAATGTGAGGTGCAGAGGAGCGAACGGGTGGCTACATTACATTTTTATATTCTGGGGCCAGTAGAGGCCCTAGAGCACAATAAGAAACACTAAATATGTACAGTATATCTGCTTGAGAAATACAGGCAGATATTTATCTGTCACGTAATACCATTAGGGAGGCTTTCGATTGGCTCCACTAGTATTTTGACGCTCGAAAACGAGCCCAAAATTACAGCCAACGTCATAAAGAACTATATTCAGGGTAAAGACCAAGGCGCCCTGGAAGTGACGATATGGCCCCAACAGAGCCGTGATCTCAACGTCATTGAAACCGACTAAAGTTACATGAAGAGAAAGAATGATTTGCACAAGGCAACATCCACAGAACATCTATGGTTACTTCTCTGAGATATTTGGAGCAACCTCGCTGCTGAGTTCCTTCAAAAACTGCATGATGTTTTGAAGATAAAGGACAGTGACAACAAATATTAATCAGATTTAGATTTCCCTTTTGTTCATTCACTGTGCATTTTGTTAATTGATAAAAATAAACTATTAACACTTCTACTGTATGTTTTAAACCATTCCTAGATTGCAGTATTTTTCCATGCCTGAGTAAAACCTTTGCACATTACTTGTACTTATAATTTCAGCTATAATAAGCATTTGTTATAAGTATCAGCAGCAGCCTTTACATTTTATGCTTTTGGGCCCAATTATGACCATATTTGCTAACTTTTAGAAGTTAACATCTAGGACAAGGCGCAATGTTAGAAATAATCATTCATGGCTACACCACGATTTATGGGTTATACCTTTCCACACACAATATCTACTCACGCCACACCCGTTCCCTCTCAATTCTCAATGCTGGGTCCCAACTTTGTAAGATATCATGTCACAGAGAACCTTGTGAAATTGCATGATTTCCAAAAGGTCTCTGTGAGACCCAAGAAATTTGCTGTTTCTAAGGAAGTCTTGAAGGTTTTCTCTTTTCTGAGATCCTCCTGAATATACCAGAAAGTTAGCACGTATGACTATGACTGTAATTTATTTGTAGACTAAGTTACTATACAAGCCTTTTTCTAAAAACAGTTCTCAGAACTTCAGGAATATGTAGATCCTCATATAAAAACACCAAAAAAACTGTAAGAACATATCCAGGGCCAGATCCTCCAAACTAGTAACATAATTTAAGTATTGTGGGATGAGATTTTCATTCAGATGTAGTGTCCCAACTATATTCATGAATGTCTACTCGGCAGGGAGAATATTCAGCTTCTGTTAAATGAAGGTCATGCTCTTCTAAACTAGAAGTGAGCAAACCCAGCTGGAAATCTCTTCAGTGAAAGCATCAAGGAGATCAATAGAGATTTAGGGGAAGGTGGTGAAACATAGATTCATACGGAGGAAGTAACTCTAACAAAATATATGGATGAGCCGTGTAAAAAAGGTAAAATGTAACTACCGGTATATATTTTTTTTAATTCCTTCTGCGTCCTTAAGAAGTACCTTCTTCAAGAAAATACTCTTTCCAGTTGTCATCTCTGTTAGTGTTCGTGCTGTTAACTTAAAAAGTCAGTTTTAATCCAGGTTTCATTAGTTCTATATTTTTTTTGAAGACTTTTACAGAATATTGATTAGAATTGACCAACAATGTGGTGTCGGCGTGGTTCCTGATGGGATAAATTGCAGATTACTGGGGAACCCGACTGCTGAGACTCAGCAATCATGAGAAAGTAACTTTAAAGAGCTCTATCTGAAATGGAGCAGAGGGACACATGCTTGGCCTCAGCTCCTTTCATTGTCGATGGGACTGCCAAAGAAATCCTAGTATAGTTGTCTACTATTTATGGCAGTCCCATAGATTCCACATACCCCTCTCGAGACCACTGAAAGGTCCCAGTTGTCGCACCACCAACGATTTCCAAGTTATCCCTTAAGCCTTGTATAAGGCAAAGATGCAGTGCGTCTTTCTAGACCGCAGCATGTCTATTTATCTTGTGGAGACGCTACGTCTCCGGAAGATAAATAACCCAACCTATGGATAGGATGCGGTGATTCCACATGAGTTCAATGAACACATCCGGAATCACCGTGCGTACAAATGGGGCGACGCTTTGGGCGGAGCAGGGTATCCGCTGCTTCCAAAGCGCTACGTTTCCTGACCGTGGAAACATAGCCTTACAAACTTTCCAGGCTTTCTGCGCTCAGTTTTACTAACTATGATATGATGTATTATAAAGATACATATTTTTCTATACAACATGGCACCAATATTATACTGTATAAATAAGACACTTGCGTTTCAGCACAAAGACGTACAACATGCATTCCTCCTTTTGTCGTAGGCTGCTTTTTGGACACAGCAAACTATTATTTTAAACCTATGCAGAAAAAAAATAAATCTTTCCTTCCAGATTTTTCCAAAGAAGATGTAAAGAATAAACATTTGCATTGGTTATTTTATTAAAATATGCAGACATTTGCACAGAGTCAAGCCAACTTATAAATTTTCATAACTTCTTCGAATTGCTAACATTTTTTTAACACACTGCGCTGGTTCAGCTTTGTGAGTAGCTCAATGGCAAGCTTTCTGGTCCGCAAAAAAAAAAAAAGGAAAGCAAAGAGCATTATAATGAAGAATGCCGAATAAATAAAAACAAAACAGTACAGGCCGTACATCTCATCAAACAATGGACACGTTCATGGTTTGCAACCAGCGATTATAACAACACAATGTGCAGCATGTTGACTCGGATGGTGAAAAGAAATTCTCCAGTTTTTAAAGATTTTCCTGGCCGAGAGTCAAGAAGACATTCTGACTTCTGTGCAATGTAAGTCATGCACATTTTAAGATCCGATGAATAATATGTTCTTTATTCTGTGAACTGTTAACAGCTGCAGACACTATTACAAATGGCTTAGAAAACATATCTATTTGGTCAGTGCTTCAGACAATTTGCAATACCAAAGCTATTACTAAAGCTTGAATCTGAGCAAAGTTAACACAGAGTTGATTTATATTTATCTCAGAGCTGAAAACATTTGATTTTTCCTTTTTTTTTCATTAAACATCTATCATGTTTTGAATATGAAGGGATTGAAGCGAGTTCAATTAAAAAAAAAAAAAAGATGCAAGGATTAGAGAAATTGTTCTACAAAGACCACCCACGTTCTCATCCTTGACAGGGAAGATTCTGTTGTTATGACTGTATATTTCCTACACAAGGATGTGATAATTTGCAGAAAAGACTTCCAACATAAAAAAATATATATATACATATACTGTATACAAATGTATAAAGCATTTAATGCTGTAAGTCTATTGTTTCTGTGAGGTGTGATCGGAAAAAGGCAACTACACCCAAGATAAATTTCTAAGAATTTGCTTATTTTCTGGGCTAAGAAGATGTTATGGAGTATGGGATTTTGGTAAATGAAAGGTTAGCGTAATATGTTTGATCACGAAGTTAAATGATTGCATACAAACAGAGGTGAAGTGAATATAATTGATTATCTCATTACAATGGCGCCTCTCTGTCAATAAAGAGATATAATAGGCTACACGAGAACAGTCAGATCTTAAAAGTTATATCTTAGGCTAACCTCTCCTGACAATAGAAAAATAATCATCCCATTTTCATCCAGAAAAAAAAAAGATTTTCTATCTGTATTGCCATTTTTATTCAACCCGATATGTCCTTTTTTTTTTTTTTTTTTACATCCGTTTGTCATCCATTTTCATACAATTCAAGTTCATAAAGTTAAAAGACTAACGGTTTCTTATGTTAAGAATTGCAATGTATCCATAAAAAAAGGATGCTTCATGTATGGTCTGTATGGGATCCAATTTTTTTTGCACACCCATAGATATGGAAAGACCTTGTCTCATCTGAAATACAGAAGAAGAAAACAGTGCATGCTGCTATTTTTTTTTCAGTTTGTGAACAGCCGTATTGAATAACATTGATCTGAGTGCTATGCGTGCGAGGTCAGTTTTATCAGTTTTATCATTAGCAACACTTGGAACAAAAGTACAGACTTGTGAGCATATCCTTAAAAGAGCGGAAAAAGGCCATTCATAATTTATCTGAGCATATCTTATAAAGACCAAGTTGTAGTAATTAGAAGACTGAGTCAGATCATCTCCAAAACAGCAAGTCTAAGTATGCAGTGCACAAGTGTCCTAAGGCTGTGTTCACATGTCCAGTAGTCATCATTTAGGATGGATTCAGCAGTAATTTGTTAACTTTTTTTTTCTCCAGCTACAAAAAAAAATGATTTTAATTGGATCCGTTTTTCAAACATTGAAGTCTATGGAAAACTGATCGATTAAATAGCCAACAGTTTTGCTTTCAATTGAAAATGGTCTTTTTTTGCTTACAAGATCAGTTTCAAATGGAACAAATCAGATGGCTATTTAATGGTTTTCCCTAAACTTCAATGTTAAAAAAAAATCCAGTTGAAATGAGTTTTTTTAGCTGAAGAAAAACAGTTGATGCTGCTGGAACCATTCTATCTTCTGATTACTGGATATGTGAATGTAGCCTAAGGAAAAACAGCTAGTAAACTAGTAACACAGTCATGGGCACCCGAGGCTCATTCATGTATGCAGGAAGTAAAAGTTAGCCTGTCTATCTGTACCACCTACAAAGAAACACAGTTCAAACTACTCATTCACTTGTATCATACTCCGACTCGCCTTCACTGCCGAAATTCATCAATATCACCCCCTCCTGAAGGTGCTTGGCTTATACTGGCTCCCTCATTCACATCTTCTGGGAATTTAATGTTATCACCTTGTTCTAGTATATGGTGGGAGAGTTGGCAGATGGCCTCTTCTCTAGTCTCCATCCTCTGGACCCCCTAAGTTACTTACTGAATGTTCTCCCTAAGGGATTCTGAAAAAAGTTAGCCAGGCTTTTCCAATACACTATACTGCCAGAGTGCCAGCCGTGCCTGTCAGAGTACCATTTGTGCCTATCCATACTTGCTCGCACCTGTCACTTGTCCCCCAGTGGGATCAGCTGCCACAGCCAGACACCGCCCTGGAGTGGTACCTGGCAGCAACCTGCCGCACAAGCCTGACCTCACCATCAGAGGCGCCAGCGAACACCAAGGTAGCTGCTTAGTCATGCCCCTTTCAGGGTAGTCTGGTTTGTGGCACAGTGGGGCCACAATTCTCATGCTCATGTCAACCAGTCAGGGCGCGAGCATTACATTAAGTTCTGTATGTAAGTGGGTGACTACTTTGCATATCAGCTTTAAAATCTTCAATCTTTGACAGAACACATGGCAAAAAAATAGGCCTTTGTTTATACAGTAACTTTTGGTGGCTCTGGCAAACCCAACCTACAGGAGCTTCTCACAAAATTAGAATATTATCAAAAAGTTAATTTATTTCAGTTCTTCAATACAAAAAGTGAAACTCATATTATATAATCATTACAAACAGAGTGATCTATTTCAAGTGTTTATTTCTGTTAATGTTGATGATTATGGCCCAAAAGTCATTATCTCAGTAAATTAGAATACTTTATAACACCAGCTTGAAAAATGATTTTAAAGGGACACTGTCACCTGAATTTGGAGGGAACAATCTTCAGCCATGGAGGCGGGGTTTTTGGGTGTTTGATTCACCCTTTCCTTACCTGCTGGCTGCATGCTGGCTGCAATATTGGATTGAAGTTCATTCTCTGTCCTCCGTAGTACACGCCTGCACAAGGCAATCTTACCTTGTGCAGGCATGTACTATGGAGGACAGAGAATTAACTTCAATCCAATATTGCAGCCAGCATGCAGCCGGCGGGTAAGGAAAGGGTGAATCAAACACCCAAAAACTCCGCCTCCATGGCTGAAGATTGTTCCCTCCAAATTCAGGTGACAGTGTCCCTTTAAAGTCCAAAATGTTGGCTTACTGAAATGTATGTTCAGTAAATGCCCTCAATACTTGGTCGGGGCTCCTTTTGCATCAATTACTGCATCAATGCAGCGTAGGATGGAGGCGATCAGCCTGTGGCACTGCTGAGGTGTTATGGAAGCCCAGGTTGATAGCAGCCTTCAGTTCATCTGCATTGTTGGGTCTGGTGTCTCTCATCTTCCTATTGACAATATCCTACAGATTCACTATGGAGTTAAGGTCAGGTGAGTTTGCTGGCCAATCAAGCACAGTTATACTTTTGTTTTTAAACCAATTATTGGTACTTTTGGCAGTGTGGACAGGTGCCAAGTCCTGCTGGAGAATGACATTTCCATCTCCAATAAGCTTGTTGACAGAGGGAAGCATGAAGTGCTCAAAAATTTCCTGGTAGATGGCTGCGCTGACTTTGATCTTGATAAAACACAGTGGACCTATACCAGCAGATGACATGGCTCCCCAAACCATCACTGATTGTGGAAGCTTCACACTAGACCTCGAGCAGCTTGGATTGTGGCCTCTGCACTTCCTCCAGACTCTGGGACCTTGATTTCCAAATGAAATGCAAAATGTACTTTCCTCTGAAAACAACACCTTGGACCACTGAGTAACAATCCAGTTCTTTTTCCCCTCGGCCCAGGTAAATTGTCTATTGGTCATGATTGGTTTGACACAAGGAATGTGACACTTTTTTGCCCATGTCCTGGATACGTCTGTGTGTGGTGGCTCTTGAAGCAATGACTCCAGCAGCAGTCCACTCCTTGTGAATCTCCCTCATTTTGAATGGCCTTTTCTTCACAATCCTTTCAAGGCTGCGGTTATCCAATTTGCTTGCACACCTTTTTCTACCACACTTTTTCCTTCCACTCAACTTTCCATTAATAAGCTTAGATACAGCACTCTGTGATCAGCCAGCTTCTTAAGCAATTATTATTATTTATTATTATAGCGCCATTTATTCCATGGCGCTTTACATGTGGGGAGGGGTATACATAATAAAACAAGCACAATAAGCAATGCCCTTTAATGGATTACCCTCCTTGTGGAGTGTCAATGACTGCCTTCTGGACATCTGTCAAGTCAGCAGTCTTTCCCATGATTGTGGAGCCTACTGAAACACCTTTGCAGGTGCTTTTTGTTAATTATTCAAATTTACTGAATTTACATTAACAGAAATGAACACTTGAAATAGATCACTCTGTTTGTAATGACTCTATGTAATATATGAGCTTAACTTTTTGTATTGAATATCTGAAATAAATGAACTTTTAGATGATATTCTAATTTTGTGAGAAGCACCTGTATGCAGCATTCTTCTATCCTGGCATACTCCCCTGATGATTCCATGTTGGTGGAAATGCTTCGGGAAGCCAGTAAGGTAAGCTATGCATAGGGTCAGCTGTGGGCTGCCCTTGTCAGGGCAGGACTAATTGTGGTCTATAGGGATACAAACAACTCCTACAGGGTGTGATAGGGTATTTATGTATCCAGATGCCTCCTAGGTGATAAGAAGGTCCCGTATATCCCAGTGAGACCCTGATGACATTCTCCAGATAAGAAGATGGTTGAGATGGTTCCAGTTTTTTATTTGTCATACATATACAACCATTGGTTGGATCATCATCGCTAAACACTAGCATAACACTCGCATTCTTTCCTATCTGCACATTCGTTCATACTATAGAGGGGTGATCTTTGTGATTTTGAGTGTATTTATGTGGTTTCTCACTTTGGAGTTTTATAGTCTTTTTGGCGCTTTTTATAGTGAGAATAAAAGTTAAAGTTTAATATTATTAAGCATCACATTACTGCTGTTATCGATTGATTTACTGAGTTGTGTTATTTTTAAGAGGTTGATTGACTCTACATCTTTGGCTGTTTATATAATGTAAAAATATAGAGTACATGAGCCATCATGGTAAGAACTGAACTTGGATAAAACGTATAAAGAAGGCCTATAGCATAAATATGTATATTATTTTGATTTTCCGGGAAGAAAAGTTCAAACGGTACTTTATGTCCTTGTGACTATTGCTAAGAAGTATTGGAACCCAATAGTGATGGAGTTTTCACGAACACAAGTGACTCACAGACATTCGCTGGGTGTGCCTTATTGATTGCGGTTTAATCGGATTGCAGAACAGAATAGTCCACATTTTTTGATCTGAGACAGAATTTCCATAAATTACCATCTACAGGTTTTATAGCAGTTACATTTTTTTTCTTTTGCTATACATTTAAGGATTAACACATTAACACATAATGTTCATATTAAAACTTCGGAAAGGCTATTAATAAATGATTTCATGTAATTTACAGTGTTTCTAGCATAAAAATATCCTTTTAAATTTCTTCCATGCGTCCCCTTGGTGCTGCTCTAATCTGAGTGGCTTTGGGAAAATCAGTCTTCTTCCCCCTCTGGCGTGCATAGTGGTCTATCTCATGCAGGAGACGACCACCAGGGTGTCAGGTCGGCAAGAACACTCGGCACAATGATTTTTCTAGTCATTGTTGCTGAGGTTCATTGGATTCTCACTTCTCATGAACCAAAATGTGTAGAGTCCAAATTTCAGTATGGTCGACCGTCTCTCTTAGAAGTTACAGCAATTTTTTCGATAGAGAGTAGAGAGTGAATCACTCTGTAGATTGTAAGCTTGTGAGCAGGGCCATCACTCCTCTTGGTATTTGCTGAATTATGTGTTATTAGTCTGTAATATCTCATATTGTCTGCACAGAATATGTTGGCGCTAAAGAAATGCAATTATTATAATTAATATCATTAGACACATATAGGTTTCCACAAGATATTATGTTTATCATTCTATTTCAATTTTTAAAGAAAGCATGGGACTGACTTCTTAATATCACATTGGTAATAATGAAAGAAGACAATGGCCATCATGTAAAAGACTGCTGTACAACCCTTTTCATGACGTTTTGTCTATATGCACAATCTCTGCCCTTTTTGTTGCGTAACACAAGCTGCAAAAAAGTGGAAAAAACAGCTAAAAATGTGAACTTATAATGTGATCTTTATGTTGCAATTGTTCATCAGTGCTTGTTTGTATTTTATTCAGAGGGCTTATTTAACGGGAATGGTGGTGGAACCACTGTGCTGTGGACCAAGGAGAACCTGGAGAGGCGTAACTAAGCCAACACTTCACTCTTCGCTAGGGTCCCTGAAGGTGTGGTTAGATTTAGCTGCAGATGGATGCCAGGTGCTACTCTAGGATGGACCTCGGACATATGGCAACTGACCCCCCAAAAAGGCAGGAAGCTCGAATGGCCAGGAATGGGAGAGCTTAGCTGGTACAGACAGGCATGGCAGGTACTCTGGAAAATAAGGCAGGCACAGACAGATACAGCTGGTATACAGATTGGCACAGGAGGGTGTGGCTAATGCACAGAAAGGCATGGCAGATGCAGGCATGTACGGCTGTTATACAGGCAGGCATGGTAGTTGCAGGCAGATACGACTGGTGTATAGACTCGCATGGTAGGTATGGCTGGTAAACAGGCAGGCACAGCAGGTGCAGGCAGGTACGGTTGGTACACAAACTGTCATGACAGGTGCAGGCAGGTACGGCTGGTGTACAGACTGACACGCAGGTACTGGCAAGACTGGTTAGTATATGACAATTGCAGGCAAGTATGGATGGTATACAGACTGGTACAGGAGGAACAACTGGTATACAGGTGGGCACAGGTAGGTGCAGGCAGGTAGTGGAAGATAAACTAGAGAACTAGCAAGCAAGCAGTGTAAACAAAATGTTCAGGCACCTCCTAACAGGTGAAGGTGTCTTAAAAAATAAGTGTCTCGTAGCCATTGGCTGGACACACTTTAGGATGGCACGCACTCTCTCTTTAAGAGACTGGGAGCACACGCACCCTAAGAGCAGAGGATTGATGAAATGCAGCTTCTAAAGTATACGAGGGGCCTGCCCAGAGCACTGCAGTAAGCATCAAAAGTTCACAATTGTGCAAAGTAACTTTCGCAACATACTACAACCCTGACGGGTTTGGTCTCTTCTGTCTTTGTGTGCCAAGTTCCCTCCTTACAATGTGCACTAAACAATGTGCTCTGTTGCCGGCTCATCATTTCTCATTGGAGCTGGTGAGGGAGCGCACTGTCACTGTGCATCGAAAACAATATTGCACAACAACAAGGGAGCTCATACTGAGCATATATTGGAATTGACAACCAATGCATGCTCAGTAGAGCAGGGACTAGCTCAGCCCCTGAAATGGACGTCACCGATGACATTTCATTTCAGTGAGTGGACAGAGGCTGCGGCAGCCCCAAGATAATGTCCAACTTGAGCATCTCAGCATCTACTAGGGATTCTCAAACACATTGTCAGCAAAATGGTAGTAGGTAAAATACATAAATAAATAAATAAATAAAGCAGTTAGATAAAGCAGAGTGTGAACGGTAGGGACTTTTTAATTAAAGTGTATTAGAAAGGTGATTTGATCAGACTACACTGGGTTTGCTTGAACTCTGTTATCATGGAGACACATGTCTGTATAGGAGCTGTAAACACAAAATAATAGAATTTTTTAATTAAAATAAGTTTCCTCATTGCTTTATTTTCATTTCAGTAAGATGTAAAGCAATAAAAAATGGCTGTGAACCAACAGTATTGTCCAAAGCTCATAACACCCAATCCAATCACACTTCTCATTTTACTAAAACAAATAAAAAAAATAAATAAGGGGCCTGCTAGGTAGCTGTGGACCAATTAAAGGGTTGTACAGAACAATTTTTTTGCTATGGGCCTTAAAAATAACAGGCAGGTAGTTTCCCAACTACCTGCCTGTTCTACCTGATCCCAAAGCACTCAAAGCGGTGGCTAACTGCTCCTGCCGGCGATTCACTGCTCCACATCAACAGAGAAGCTGTTCCTGTTGATGGGGCATGACTGGTAACATAATGCTGATTGACAGCCAGCTTCTCGCCGGGGAGCTGACTGTCAATCAGCATGACATCAGTAGTCACAAACCGTCAACAGAGCAGAGCGGAAGAGAATCTGCTGCCATGTCAAAGTGATATCAGCGGAAGCCACTGAATCTCCTGCATGAATGGTCTGTGACCTCTCCGTGTTGGCAGAGATCGGCGCTGGGAAGAACAGGCAGGTGGTTAGCAACTACACCCATATTAGTTCATAGGCACATAGTAAAAAAAAATTAAATAGTCATGGATAACCCCTTTAAGGAATTTACTTTTTTAATGTAATAAAAGGAAAAGGTCTTTAATTTCTGTAATAAATTATTCTCTGGTAAATGCAAAAGAATGGAAAAATACTGAAATTACAAAAAGGGTATTCAATTTCACAGTAGTTGAAAGCAAAAGTTTTTCCACTGAATTTGTTGAAAACGGTGAACCTACGAGAAGAATTTACACATAAATAGTTCTCTGAAATTGTCTTTCTCAAAATAGCTTCGGTGACATCACCGGACGCTCACCCAAATTGAACAAAAGGAGTAGGCGCTTCCATTCGAACCATGAAACAGCATGTGTACGGGCTCAGCGCTACAACCAGGGCTAAATAGGAAATAGTTAGCTGGGATATTACACTATAAAGTGCAACCGGATACATTCAGCTGTTCATATACATATCTAGAGATTAATTTCACCTTAGTAAGGGACCATGAATAGACAGCAGGTTTGATGAAAGCTGTAATTGAAACTGGACCTCCCACAGTCTGGGGGAGTTCAAATGAAATCCTGACTGTCCGGACTACAACCTTCTTCAATAGAACACAACAAAGTATCCACCAACAAAACAAATATGGATAAAAAGAACAACTTGAGCCACTTTGTAGCTTGACTTCATGCTAAGAATTAGATTTGGGATTATATTCACCTCCCACATGCCCTTGGGCGTTTACACCACCAATTAAAGGCTTCTTGTCAGTACTAGGAAAAACAGTTTGATGTTAACATATATTCTGCGGCCAAAATAGAAAACTACCAGGTTGTAACCACTTATTATTAATTAATTATTTTATTTATTATTATTATAATATTAATTTTCTTGTCTGATGAAGATGTATACACTCTTATAAGTGAGCGATTACGCATTTTATAACTTTTCATATTATCATATTTTATATTCTATATTGGCCATATCTTCAAATGTTATCAAAATAAAACAAAGTAGTGTCACAATAGTAATGTGTATATTATCCCTGCCCACCTGCAGTTCAGAAAGTGCCGCACCCGGGGTAAAATAAACTATATTTCTTCTGGGAGCTGTTGGCTGTCGGTCACATAGGCATCCCCAGAGATGCTACAGTCACGGATCACACCACTGAAAATGGCGCCTGTAAGCACACCCCGATACTGTCAGACGGCACAGCACTGATCCACTGCAGAGCAGGCTGTCAGTCAGTGCCGGCCGTGGTTACAGCTGCAGCTTTCAGTGCTGTGACTGTATTTGCTCCTGGCACCCCTGTGTTGCTGAGAGCCTGTGGCTCCTGGGAGAAAGTATTTTCAAGGGGTTGCCCACTACTCGGACAGCCCCTTCTCCAATCACTGTTTCCCCTTTGTAAAACAATGAACACATACTCATCTCCAGTGCTGCCACTGTTAGAGCAGTGTTGGCACTTGCTCTCCTGGTGATCGAGTGACATTGCAGCCTATCAGCGCTACTTCACTCTCCCAGCCTTCGGATGGATCACATACATCCGGAGTTAGAGCAGCAAAAATACTTTTGTTAAGCGGACTGGGATTGTACAGATTATTTAAAGACTATGATGTCCTGAAATACCAAAAAACTAAAATAAAAACAAAAAACATTTTTTATGACTGAATATAACATGGTTCCAATGAAACAAAAAGTTTTTATTAGGGCAGAAGCAGACAGCCTTAGATTCTCCCATCCCATTGGGCTGATTATGAAAACTATATCTGATCAGAGTGTGATCCGATTCTCTCAGATGAGGAGAAGATGGAGAACAAAATGTTCTCCATCTTCTCTATTCTGTGAGTGCACAGAAATTGGACTGCACTAGAATGTCATCTGAGTTCAGTTTGGTGTTTCCAAAACACTCATTGACTTGTATAACCAAGTACAATCCAAATATCGAATAGTCTCTGTCTGAACAAAACATCAGATCCCATAGACTAACATTTATCCGAGTGTGATCTGATCTGTTATTGGATCAAACTCGGACCAAAAATATGCTAGTCTGCACCTGCTCTTAGAGATGAGCAAAACCAACTGCAGGACCCTTGTCCACAGGCCACATTGTAATGAAGTCGCGGTGCCTATTATTCAGAAGAGACTGTTGGTCGTAGTAGGTTTGCAAATCTGTGCTGTGACAACAATGGTTACTAAAATGGCCACTGGACCAGGACCACTGGACTATGAATCTTTTTGCTTTAACTCTAGTTTTTATTTGTTTCTCATACCTTTATAATTGCTATCTAGTAAGCATTATTTACAATGATTCCAGTAACAGCTTTAAATAATTTTATCAGTTAAATAGTTACATTTACATAGTCTGTGCACCATTTCTATGGTGTATGGCCAGCCTAAAGGGTTTTCACACTAATTACAATCGTACCACACCGAAGATCAGTGATCAGTTCTTAATTGCTGGGAGTCCCCCAATAGTCACTGGAACATAAGTTCCTAACCCCGTTTCTCCCTTGTTCTCACAAAGTGTGGTGTCTAATGTGTTGCTAGAAACACGACAGAGTGAACTTGTTTTTACCTTTGGTTCTCTTGGATATCCGATTTTAATCTGATGGAATAAAGTTTTGAATATTTTATTTATGCATATGCCAAGGCAACCCCTTTTTTCTTCATCATTGTTTGTCAGCAGTTATGGACTGATGCACGCACAGATGGGAGCAATCTTGTCTTCAATTTCTCGGTGAGGCTTTTCTATTTTTTTCCTTGTTTGAATTGATTCTAAGTGTTAATTCATAGGGGTAACTTTTCACGTAGACCTCAGGTCCATTAGAAAAATGTTTCCACGTTGCTGTAGTCTCGTCCTATTTACTAGACCATGTAAACAGCAGGCAGATCCTGCACCAGTCCGCTATGCAGACGGGCGCATGGAGCCAGAAAGGAACCTGTCACCTGAATTTGGCGGGACCTTTTTTCGGTCCAATGGGCGGTGTTTTCGGGTGTTTTATTCACCCCTTCCTTTCCCGCTGGCAATATTGCCTTGATTCGCTTTCCTCCGTAGAACACGCCTGCGCAAGGCAATCTTGCCTTGCGCACGCGCAGTATGCTTTGCCCAACTGCGGGCAAAGCCGAAAAGCATTAGTGCGCATGCGCCGTCGCACTATGTCCCGAAAGTATTTAGCTGTGTTCCAGGATATAGTGCACCGGCGCATGCGCACTAATGCTTTTTGGATTTGCCCGCAGTTGGGCAAAACATACTGGGCATGCGCAAGGCAATATTGCCTTGCGCAGGCGTGTTCTACGGAGGAAAGTGAATCAACTTCAAGGCAATATTGCAACCAGCGTGCAAACAGCGGGAAAGGAAGGGGTGAATAAAACACCCGAAAACACCGCCCATCGGACCGAAAAATGTCCCGCCAAATTCAGGTGACAGGGTTCCCTTTTAGTCCACTATTTGTGGACATTATGATGAGCAAACATGCTCGGATAACGTCTTATCTAAACACATTCGCTCATCATTAGTGGACATCACTTTTTTGTTAAATTAGGAGGATCATATAAACATGGTCTAAAAGGTTTGGGTTCCTAAATCTAATTATACTTTATATTAAAACTGAGAATAATTTAAACAAAAAAAAGCTTGCTATTATGACATCACCCCTACAATCCTACAAGGGTTAAAGTAGCAGAAACACAGAAGCAGAGAGAAACAAAAACTTATCAAAGTGTCTCATCACTTGTGACCATTTTTCTTTGAATTGATAAAACCATATTTTCCCATCATATCAATGCCCAGTAGTAAATGAATTTAATTACTGTATATTTTTAGTATTCAACCTTCATTTCTTTAGGTGCCAACGCAACCTTTTTCTTGTAGAAGTCTACCAATAGACAATTTACCATCATATCCCTGTCTTGTGAGATAGCACTTAATACAATGTTTGTCACACACCATGTGCTGGCCAAGCCTATAGCTCCGCAAAAAAACAAATCAGATGTCTGGTCGCAGCAACATTACCTGCAATTACACTAATTTATACTGTGAGCACAAAGCCTAAGTACATTACAAAGTTCACACCAAAATAGATTAGCCAGGCGGTTTATTCAATTATGACCGCCATCCCTGCGGTGACATAGGGTAAACGTCAGGATACTATGCTGTATAGACAAACATTAGTGTCAGGAAGGAAGGGCAGCAGACCTGTTTGTGCTACTATATGCTATATACGTAGATACCTTAGTGATAATTCAGGAGACCAATATGTAGGTTAAGACACACGACTCTGTCTGATTTCAATGATTGAGTAATTATCTAAAATTCCCCCTGTAAACACCAGAATAACGTAAATGCTCTCTTTCCCACTTTATACCGCGGATGTATTAATTGGGGCTGCAGATATCTATTTCAAGTACAAGGTCCTTCACATAAAAGAACATGGACAAACAAGTACTCTGACCTATTTAGTCTCCTGCTTCTACCTCTCACCATTTAGATAGATTATTATTGTTGTTCTAGTTTTCATTTCCTGTCTGTACTTTCCTTGTGGTATTGACTCATGTATATTTTTAAATGTTTTTTTTTATGTCATGGAACAAAATTGACAAATAAATCCCAAATTATGCAAAACGTCTCGTAAGTTCTCAATGAATGGTATTTACCTGGCCAACGTTCTTATTGGCTTTCACTCAACTCTATAAAATTGTTGTGGGTTTTTAAGCAAAAAAATATTTCTTGACTTCCCTCAGAAGTGATATCTACTGTATGTCATAAATGTCTGTTTCCAAATATTCCTTTCGCCCCTGTAGAAGATTCACTGACCATCTCTGAGACCCATCCTCTCTGCAATTTAGTCTCTTCTCCTTCCCTCTGTGGCAGACCAGATTATAGTGAATGAAAAATTGTGGTCTCTGGTTTTAGTGACTTGACTGGATGGTGAATTTTTTAACGAGCAAATAATAAAAAATGTAAATATCCAATTTTTCATGGCTATGAAACTCCACTCTACTCCTGAATCCTATTTATGGCTTTCCAATCTGTAGATCTGTACAACTACAAGGGCTCCTTAAGACGTCCGCTTCTCACGCATGTTTCTATCACTGTTTTTCACAGATAGAAGACACGTCCATGTTTTGGTGAGGATTGAGTGTCTCCAAACAACAGAGATGTTTATTTTTTATCCAAATCACACATCAAAATCGCCAAGGCAAGTGTATGGGTCAGTGAAAAACTTGGACAGAACACCAATGACATCCTAGTTGACTCCTACAGCCGTTCATTTTTCACCGATTGTTTCCTAGAAGAAGCTTGAGAAACCTTCATCAAGTTTTGCTGCATCCAAGAAAAGCCGATAAAGCGCTGATAGTAAAAACTGACACACTGACCAAACGCTGAGGAGAATCTCATTCTCTGATGGAATATGGTCTATTCTTTTCCAAGTACATTAAAAATTAGCAGTCTGAATGAGGCATAATAAATATTGGCTCGTTCAGACAAGCACATAATCGGTCTATGTGTTGTCCATATGCAAAACAGGCAGCATACGTACAGCAAACTGATCAATGCAAGCCAATGTGGTAGTTTACATGAACGTTTTTACACATTGACCTGTAAAAAATTTCAGCATGCACAACTCTGACCCATATTTCAGATCAGACTCACTCAGGGTCAGAATGGCCCACCGGAGAACCGGAGGATTCTCCGGTGGGCCCAGGCACTGACACCTGCTGGTATACTGGCCAGCAGCTGCCTAAGGCCCCCATTGCTCCAGGGGTTCCCAGCCAGTGGCATGTTGCTAATAGCGGCACACCCAGCAGCTATGGGGCCCCTAGGTCAAGGGGGGCCCACCCACTAACAGCAGAGCAGCAGCTGGAGACAGGAGCCTGACCCTGCTGCTAAAGATAAATGAATATTCACTCTTCCCCATGCCCTCATGGGCATGGAGAGGAGTGAACATTAATTTCATTTTAATAGCGGGCAGTGTTAGCCGCAGGCTGAAGCTAACACTGCCCGCATGTAAAGCCAGTGCGTCTGCATCAGGGTCCCAGAGGCAGGCCCCTGCAGGGCGGCTAACTCTGAGGGCAATTGGTGGGCAGGGAGCGATCCCTGCAGCTCGACAGCAGATCAGAGCTGCAAGGATCCGATGCCATCCTGCTTCCTGTCCGTTGTCCGGCGCTTCCTGTCTGACACAGTGCGGCAGGATGAAGTCATCATTCAGCGCGTGGCTGTTTCAGAAAGAAAGCTGCTGGTGATGAATCAGAGAGGTGAGTGGTGCTGTGTGTCTGTCTGCCTGCGTGTGTATGTGGTATGGTGCTTTGTGTGTGTGTGACAGAGTGGTGCGGTGCTGTGTGTGCGTGACAGAGTGGTGTGAAGCTGTGTGTGTGTATTGGAGATGTGTGTATTGGAGATTGGCAATGATGTGGGTGATGGAGAGAGCAGTCATGGGGTGGGGGAGAAGGCAATGTTGAGGGTAGTGGAAAGGATGAGGAGGGGGTGGGGGGAGGCAATGATGGAGGTGTTGAAATAGGCAATGATGGGGGAGAAAGCAATGATGGTTGTGGTGGAGAGGACAATGATGAGGGTGGTGGGAGTAGGCAATGATGGAGGTGTTGAAATGGGCAATGATGGGGAGAAAGCAATTATGGTTGTGATGTAAAGGACAATGATGGTAGTAATGGAAAGGACAATGGTGGTGGTGGGGGAGGAGGCAATGATTGAAGTGGTGGAATGGGCAGTGATGGGGGTTGTTGGAGAGAAAGCAATGATGGAGGTGGTGGAAAGGGCAATGATAGGGGTGCTGGGTGAGAAGGCAATGATGGAGGTGGTGATGAGGACAATGATGGGGTGGAGGGGGGAACACTGATGGAGGAGGAGGGGGGCTGCATTATACCCTATGAGGGCACTACATTATATTCTGTGGGGGGCTGCATTATATTCTGTGTGGGGGCTTTACTATTCTCTCAGGGGACTACATTTTATTCTGGGGGCTACAATATACTATATGAGGGGGGCAGCATTATGCCCTTTGGGGGACTGCATTATACCTTATGAGGGGTTGCATTATACTCTGAGGGGGCTACATTGTATTCTGTGGTGGGGCTGCATTATACTATATGGGGGGGCTGCATTGTACCCTATGAGGGTGCTACATTATTTTCTATGGGGGGCGGCATTATACCTTATGAGGGGTTGCATTATATTTTGTGGGGTGCTGCATTGTACCCTATGCGGGGGGCTGCATTATATTCTATGAGTGGGGCTTCATTATATTCTATGAAGAAGGCTACTGTATATTCTATTAGGGGGCTATCCTGTCTACATAATTAAGACGTGTACTACCTTATATTATACCCTGATATTAGCGTGTTTTACCACACAATTGATGGTCTTGTATTTATTTCTATGTAGCTACATAGTGGGCCCCAAGAATGATTTTCTCTGGTGGGCCCAAGGTGCTCCAGTCCGATGCTGGCACTCACCCATTGAAAGTCAATATGTGCACAAAAAAAACAGATCACATATGGGTGACCATCCATATATCATGCGTTTTTCACGGATCCATTACAATTATTAACATATTTGACCTCTTATTATTTATTAAATTGTTCATGGAAAAAATGGGATGCCTTATATATGTATAAAACATATATAGATGGCATATGGATGCAAAAATCTGACATACAGATTGCAGTACAGATGAAAAATTATCTTTTCTGGATAAACGGACGATTTTGTATACCTGAACCCGGCCTGAGGTTGGTTTCACAATGTGAGGAATTAGGAAGAAAGGGGACAAGCGAAGGTCCTTCCATAAAAGCTCTCTTTTCTTTGGAATTCAATTTTTTGCTTTGTCTTAATCTGTATTAAATGCCGCGTGCCATTTTTCCAATAAAGTTTTATTTGTAAAACAACCCTTAAATTATGTTTAGTGGTGGATATGATGCGTATTTTACATACAAAATCTGTAGCCTATTACTTCAGCTGACGAGATTTCTATAAACGTCAACCTTTCAACAACACATTGCAAATTAAAAAATTGACAAGAGGTGCAGACATATCAATTCTTGGATTTTCATTTAGGATTTCTTTCTTATCAATACAAAATGAAATCCATGGCAGAGCCCCAATTTTATACATGTGAATTTTGAAGCTGATCTGTAGTGTGCGAACAATCCTAAAGGAGGAATATGCAACTAGTTAAACAAGACAGACATCATGATTTGCCACGTGGCCATTTGGAGTTCAACACTTTTTAGCTCACGCTTTTGTAAATGGACGCTTGCTAATTTCCAAAATGATTAAACACTGATTGAGGTTCCATTTCCTAACAAGGAAAAACAAATGTAATTCCATCTTCAAGTATTTTATGGTAATTAAGACCAAACCGTTGTGACGCTGACCTTAGTAATGAGAAAAAAAAACAACAATTGTAAGCTCTTGGGGCAATCATTTAAGTAATGCAATTGTTAAATTATAATTTGTAGTCATTTTCGTTTTTTCTGCCTATAAAGTGGAAGCGAGTTATCTACGTAGTAAGGATTACATTTTTTACTAAGGCAAATGTACGCCCATCTCCATTATTGATCAAAACACCATTTGTTTCTCTGCAATTAAATTTACACGATGAGAGTTGTGTCAGAACGTTCCTCCATAACCTTTCACCTCCCACTATACAAAAAGAATAAGCCTTTTCCCACCGTGATCCAAAGTCACGATTTCCCAATGCGTAAACAAAGTTATTCTTTCTTTTTATCTTATTAGATATAATTTTACTAATACAGCTCAAAAGGTATAGCGTTAGATAACTACACTGTAAAACATAAGATGACGTGTCAAGTAACAGAAATGCTACATTTGGGTAATTCAGTCGTGACAACGATCTTGTTTTTTTCTTTAGAAAGTTTCCTAAGTAACAGATAGGCAATTTATTGTCACCCCCTAAAAGTTCAAGCATACATAATGATATATAAACACTCCGGAGGAAGCAGCCGAACAGCTTAGAAATTGTTTATATTGCGTAGTGTGCAGAATGAGGAATGGTTACATAGATCTCAGCTCAGTTTTTAAGTGCAAGATACAATGTATTCTGATTTTACAAGAGATTCTGTATTCCTATTGACCTATTACCAAAGCTCTAAATATAACCTAGAAACCGGATTACGAAAATCTTTATAAGTCGATGTACGAACCTTATTTCTCTAAATTGTTGTTTCACTGCTTCTACAGTAATTGCTGAATATATTTCTCATAGGTCCATATGCAGTTGCTCAAAACCACCATCTCTGGTGTTTACCATAGGAGCCTTGAATTATAATAACCTCATTGAATATAATCTAAGTAAAGTCAGACTGCTGAATTTCACACTGGAACATGTATCTTAATGATTCCTTGATTTTAGATGTATAGAAGTGTATTCTGGTTTAAACAAATGATCACTCTATAGGTGATAACTGTTAGTAACCCGATGTTTACCCTGGTTACCATTGTAAATGTAAAAAAAAAAACACTACATACTTACATTCCGGTGTCTGTCACGTCCCCCGGCGTCCGCTTCCCTGCACTGTGTAAGCGCCGGCCGTAAAGCAGAGCGGTGACGTCACCGCTGTTGTCTGTTTTACGGCCGGCCGGCGCTGACACAGGATGCAGGAGTGCAGGGAAGCGGACGCCGGGGGACGCGACAGATACCGGAATGTAAGTATGTAGTGTTTTTTTTTTTTTACATTTACAATGGTAACCAGGGTAAACATCGGGTTACTAAGTGCGGCCCTGCGCTTAGTAACCCGATATTTACCCTGGTTACCAGTGAAGACATCGCTGGATCGGCGTCACACACGCCGATTCAGCGATGTCAGCGGGAGATCCAGCGACGAAGTAAAGTTCTGGCCTTCTAGCTCCGACCAGCGATGTCACAGCAGGATCCAGATCACTGCTGCGTGTCAAAGACAACGATAGCGCTATCCAGGACGCTGCAACGTCACGGATCGCTATCGTTATCGTTCTAAAGTTGCTCAGTGTGAAGGTACCTTTACGATTACAAGGATGGAGGTCTAATTTCTCACATTCACCATTAGCTGCAAGACCGTGACCATAAAGAGATGAATGAAGCCCTAGCTGCGCATATTGTTCAACACTTCACTGAAAGTCAGTAGCACAAATAGGCAAGAGGTGGTCGTAAACATGCATTGCCACACTCTAAAAAAAGAGCCACATACTTTAAATGAAGTGGCAGAGCACTTGAGAACCCATTCAATTTCTCCTGGCTCTTGGGTCGCAGGTTGGGAACCAGGGGGCATATGACTCTAATATTGTAAATTGTTTGAGCCCAATTATCAATCCATCGGATACTCCATTTACACTCGCCACTATTATTGACTGGAAGGTAAGATTGCAACAATTACTCAATGGTTAAAGGAGTTGTCCATGACTTTAACATTGATGGCCTATCCTTAAGATAGGTCATTAACCAATTCACTATAAACATAAGGGTGAATGACCTCGGGGAGATCAAAACATCCAACACCGCGGAGACACCATCACGTGTTTCTCGACGCAGTGATCCAGAACACTGCCCCCATCCCTTATGGGAAATATGCAAATGCTTGTAGAAAAGCTGCGGAGACACCATCACGTGCTTCTCAACGCAAGCAATAAATAGCCAGGTCTTTCACCGGGAAGGAACAACCACGGGAAGGGCAGCATCCAAAAAGGAAAACCACCTATGCCAAAACATGGTATCCATCCACAGACAGCCGTTTCGGGGTATTTGCCCCTCATCAATGTGGAGTAGGAAACTGGCTATTTGGAGCAGTGCCTGGTAAAAGGACTATAAACATAAGGATGAATGACCTCGGGGAGATCAAAACATCCAACACCGCGGAGACACCACCACGTGTTTCTCGACGCAGTGATCCAGAACACTGCCCCCATCCCTTATGGGAAATATGCAAATGCATGTAGAAAAGCTGTGGAGACACCATCACGTGTTTCTCAACGCAAGCAATAAATAGCCAGGTCTTTCACAGGCTATAGACCTGGCTATTTATTGCTTGCATTGAGAAACACGTGATGGTGTCTCCGCAGCTTTTCTACATGCATTAACCAATTCACGACCTTTGACGTGTCCCTGCCTTTGATGCGTCTCTGACGCTGAGCTTGCATCTTTTCCCACAATTGATGGCTTATTTAATAAGCCATCAAGTACCTCTAACAGCCATGGGTGGACCTGAGATCCATCCGCGACTGTTATCCAGTTAAATGCTGCTCTTAATCACTGACAGCATAATTTAACATGCGCCGGCCAGAAGCGTGTTACAAGTCCTGCCCATCGGCACTAATGTCATGTGATCGCATGGCACCGATGGGTTATCATGACAGGCGGGGGTATGCAGAAGACCACCATGCCTGTCATTGTGAATTTCCTATGAACGCCGGGTCAAGGCCGGCATTCATAGGAGGGAGATGGTGATTTGTGCTACACATAGCACTGAAGCCCTGCTACGTATAGCACAGGAGAACGGCTTCAAGTCTCCTAAAGGAGACTATTGAAGTCAGTAAAAAAAATTTTTAAAAGTTTAAAAAATATTTTTAAAAAACCCACAAAAGTTCACATCATAACCACCCAGAGAGAATAAGGAGTATTCAGTCCACAAAAATACGTAAAAATATGTATAAATTTATTAAATTAATCAACCAATTACATATAAATCCATATAACAACAAGTACAAAAAGGAGGGATCCGGTCAGCCACAGGTATATATCAAGCCAAGTACTATAAGGTAAAGTGCCTAGTGCTCAAAAATAAGCGTGGGAAGCAACCACACTGTGTCCCTGTTATAAGGCACAGTACCAAATCGAATGCTCATTGCTCAGTGGCAACATAATGGCGTATAATAATGTTTATCTGGAATGCTTACCCATCATGAGGTGTAGTGCCGAACCTGTGTATCGCCGCTACCGACGCGCGTTTCGCTGCTCTTTTTCAAGGTGCGGAGTTCACATCACTCTACTTTACCCCATTGAAAATAAATCTATTAAAAAAAAACATGTAAATTAATCCAATCGGCAAACAGCGTAATGAGAAACAAAGAAAAGCCAGAATAATGGTTTTTTGACGGCTGCAACATTGCAATAAAATGCAATAACGGGCAATTAAAACATTGCATCTACTCCAAAATGGTATAAATAAAAATGTCAGCTCAGGGAGCAACAAGTAAGCCATCAACCAGCCCCAGATCATGAAAAGTGGAGACAGTACGGGTCCCGGCAAATGGTGACATAAGAATTTTTTTTTTCTTCCAAATTTCAGATTTCTTTTTCACCAAGTAAATAAAAAAGAACCTAGACATGTTTGGTATCTATGAACTCTTACTGACCTGGGAAATCATATTGCCAGGTCAGTTTTAGCATTTACTAAACATTATAAGTAAAAAAAAAAAATTAAAATTATGGAATTGCCCTTTTTTACAATTTCACTGCAATTTGATTTTTTTCCCCATTTTCCAGTATACTGTATGGTAAAATCAATGGTATCATTCAAAAGTACAACTCGTCCCACAAAAAAACAAGCCCTCACATGGCCATATTGATGGAAAAATAAAAAGTTATGGTTCTGAGAAGGAGGGGAGCAAAAAAACGAAAACTCAAAAATGGAAAAACCCAAGATGGTGAAAGGGTTAAATGCCATAGAGAATTACTCGATGTAAGAGCTAATGATACAATGGTATTGCATACAGATGTCAGGTGAGAAAAATCGCATTGCACTTGCATGACACATGTCCGACTTTTCGGCAACAACATTGGAGGGATTTTATTAATGCTGATGGGTATGAGCCTTAACTGTCACTATAACAGTGGTCGTAACCATGGATACCTAAAGTCTTGCAATGCCTGCACATGAGGAATGAGACACAGCGAATCAGAAGAATTATACAATTTCTTATTGGAGGTATTTGCTAATATTACACCTACTACATATTAGGTATGGATCTTGGAGATGGAAATACCCATTTAAAGGGAACCCATCATGTAAAAAATTTTAATCTGGAGATATGGGGCTAATCTGCAGGTTAATAGCCTTCTGACTCTGTACGGCAGCTGTATTGAGAGCCCCATTGCTGTGAGGAAATTAACTTTTTTCCCTCCAGCTTTCATTCATAGGGGTGGTGCAGTGAGTGCAGTTACAGTCACCGCTCAGTGCATAGTGAGCACACAGCTGTAACAGCGCCGACACTGACTGACAGCCGACTTAGCATTAGAAGGTGAGCAGTGACTGAAGCCTCACTGATGCCACCCCCTATGACTGAAAGCCGGAAACTGCCAGGACGCATAAAGTTAATTACCTCCCGGCAGTGGGGCTCTCAGAGTGCCAGGCAGCTTCAGAACACTATTAAAATGCAAATTAATCCTATATCTGCAGATTAATGGCCTTTCTTTTACATGACAGGTTCCCTTTAATAAATCTGACTAAATGTGTAAAGTGTAATTCTCAGCCAAATATTATTTATAAATCATCCACATGGGGTAAGGCTGACAAACATTAGACTAAAGTCGGCCAAACCCACTGATATTGACGAGTTTGGCCGACAGTCTATTGTGTACGTTGGTGCGGGTCAACTGATTGTTGGGAGATGCGTTGAGCATTGTTTGGCTAAATACAGGTCAGTTAGTGCAGGCGGACCATTAGTGAAGGGAACAGAATTAGTACAATTGCTCGGTCCTTGTGAAGCGATAGCCGGGGGACCACCACGGTGCAGGAGGACTACTGTACACAAGATGAGGTGCAAACAACAAAGGGTAGATTTATTGGAAGGCAAGGAATGAAGTGGATGAGGAAGATGCAAACAGGGGTATGCAATGGCAAAAGATAATTTACAAGAGTTATATTCTTTAGCTTGTCCGTAAAATAGCACGGTGCTCCAACTGTTACAGACTCAATATATGTCACACAAGTAAAGGCAAACAATAAACAAAGAATGATGCTACTCTACGTATAGCCTCCCTGGCCTTTACTAAGCAGGCCTCACGGCTGCTGTGTTCTGACTATTGAAGCCTACACTAGGCCCTGACATGTGCACAAAACAGGAAAAAACTCATGGTGATGTTGGGGACTCAGATCCAGTCCTGGGGGGTGCCCAGCAGTCTAGTACGGTGTGCGCATGGCTCTGTGCCAGCTCCATGAAACGTGGTCTTCTCCTTGTTTCTGGTTCCTGGAGGTGCTCCTGGAAACTGTAAATCCCTTCCTCGGTATCTTCGTGGCTCCTCAAACTAACACAAGACAGCCACCCTCGCTGCACCCAGAAAAGTCTGTCAAATCTCACAAGTCCACTCCGTTACAGGGGTCCTCTCTTGCAGCTATATCAGGACACAGTTCTCCTCTCTTGCAGCTATCAGCACAAAGTTCTCTCTGCAGAAGCCTCAGCTCACACACACAGTTCAGGCTCCACACCTGCCATCTGCACGGTCCAGTCCATTCATACAGTCTATTGCAGGGGAGAAGCAGAACATTCCATCACGCCAGACAAGGGGGTGCAGTCTCTTAAAGTAACAGCGTGTTCCTTACTGTTCATAACAGCACCACCCTCCTACACTTGTACACACATGGGGAATTGTCCTGTCAATAATTATTCTTATGCCCACGGTAGAGGGTGTAGGGCAGCTAACATTGAGGGAAATCAAGCCTGTTTATCCAGCCCCAAGGCTCCAGGGTGGGGGGTCTGGCCAGATTTTCTTCATGTACGGTGGGCAGGGAGCGATTCCTGCAGCTTCGCTGCCTACAGGAGAAAATGGCAGCAGAACGGAGCTGCAGGGATTCATCCTGCTTCCTGCCTGTGCCCCCTGTCTGACATAGCAGTGCGCCTGGATGATGTCAGCTTTCAGTGTGCGGCTGTGTCAGGGACAAAGCTGCCTGCGACGAAGATGCTGCGGTGAACATGCGGAGAGGTCAGTGGTGTGTGTGTGGCTGCGGGAGAGCGTGCAATGAGGTGAGTGGTGCTCTGTGTGTGTAGATGGTGGAGAAGTGTGTGTAGGTGGTGCAGAGGCCAATGATGGGGGTGGTGGGGGAGGAAGCAATGATGGAGGTGGTGGAATGGGCAATGATGGGGGTGGTAGGGGAGCAAGGAATGATGGAGGCGATGGAAAGGGCATTGATGGGGGTGGTAGGGGAGAAGGCAATGATGGAGGGAATGGTGAGGGCAATGATGGGGGTGGTGGGGGAGAAGGCGTTGATGGAGGTGGTGGAAAGGGCAATGATAGGGTGGTGGGGAGAAAGCAATAATACAGGTGGTGGAAAGGGCAATGATGGGGGTGGTGGGGGAGAAGGCAATGATGGGAGGTGGTGCAAAGGGCAATAATGGAGGTGGTGGGGGAGAAGGCAGTGATGAAGATGGTGTGCATGAGACTTCGGGGATCTCATTCACTTTGCTTGTACTGTAAAACCTTGCATATTTTACATGTGCACATAGCGTTACAGGTAATTGGGGAGAGTCACAGACTGAATAGTTTATATTTATTGGGAGGTAGAGATTATAGTTAATGGGGGGCACAGTGCTGCTTATCACTTTATATTTTTAATAGTGCATTGCTAATAGTAAATTGCTCAAAAAATAAAGGGAACACTAAAATCCCACATCCTAGATACCACTGAATGAAATATTCCAGTTGTAAATCTTTATTCATTACATAGTAGAATGTGTTGAGAACAATAAAACTTAAAAATTATCAACGTAAATCACAACTAATATCCCACGGAGGTCTGGAGTTGGAATGATGCTCAAAATCAAAGGGGAAAATGAAGATACAGGCTGATCCAACTTCAGTGGAAATGCCTCAAGACAAGGAAATGATGCTCAGTAGTGTGTGTGCCTCCTCCATGTGCATGTATGAACTACTTACAATGCCTGGGCATGATCCAGATGAGGCGGCGGATGGTCTCCTGAGGGATCTCCTCCCAGACCTGGACTAAAGCATCCGCCAACTCCTGGATAGTCTGTAGTGCAATGTGACGTTGGTGGATGGTGCAAGACATGATGTCACAGATATGTTCAATCGGATTCAGGTCTGGGGAACCGGAGGGCCAGTTCAAAGCTTCAATGCCTTCATCTTGCAGTAACTGCTGACACACTCCAGCCACCTGAGGTCTGGCATTGTCCTGCATTAGCAGGAATCCAGGGCCAACCGCACCAGCATATGGTCTCACAAGGGGTCTGAGGATCTCATCTCAGTACTGTGAAGAGCAGAACAAAAATGATTACCTCAATGAACAAAAATAAAAAAAAAGAATTTGTGATAAATATTGACCTGTCCATTCAAGGACATTTTAGCTATAGTATGAAATCCTGTTTTTCTTGTCTGTGGAATTGCCTTTGTACTGTTTGTTGTGAAACTGCCGCCCACGAAACTGTTTTCTTTTCTTTTCTTTCTTTCCTGTTTTGTCTCTTTGTTTAAACATGCAAAACTTGTATAACCACTAAACCTACTGAAACCACTATATAAAGAAGGGATAGCACTTTGAAGGCAGGCGTGCTTCAGAGACTTCCCAGTGATACACTATACAAGACGTGTCTTGTGTATTTATTTCTGGTGATTCCCCACTTCCAAAGGCTGCTCCGACTGAGTGTGATCCCGACATTTCCTGGCGCCCGAACAGGGACCCGAGGTCTGTGTATTCCTTCAAGAACACCGGCAGAATACGAACGAAAAGAGAATCTGGGATAATGGACGGCAGATGAACAAAAACCTGGCCAGGTAAGAGACACTGTTAGATCTCTTATATCTGCCCTGCACTGTCCGTAAGATTTTCTGTGTCGTGTTCTTTAGCGGGTAGTTCTAGTAGAGGATACCTATAGCTCGGGTTCTTGAACTATTTAGGAATTGATCACCTCACGGAGTACGGCATTGAATGAGAGTGAATGTGAATAGAAGGTGTGTGGAAATTGGGAATAGCCCTATAAGCCGCCCAGGGGGTTGAAACAGAAGAAGTGACTGTCCCACTGGGCAACGTGGTTGCGTCCTTTCGGGGAGACCTCCGCGCCTATGTTCAATCTCTGATCCTGTTTTTGACAAAAACCTGGTGACGGATAAGTGTATGATAGTATGAGCCCAGGACAGATAAATTAGCCTGGGACAAGAATACGTTGTATGTGATAGTATAAGCCCAGGACAGATAAATTAGCCTGGGACAAGATACGTTGTATGTTCTTTTTCTTTTTCTGTCTGGTTGCATTTGTGTTGTTTGCTATAGGTGTAGGAATCAGGATTTTCTTACATCAACACAGTTTAAACATCCTAGCTCCTTAGGAAGAAGGTAACGAGGTATTCTCATACCCAAACGCCACCTAGGGCAAGAAAAAGACATCCTAGCTCCTTAGGAAGAAGGTAACGAGGTATTCTCATACCCAAACGCCACCTAGGGCAAGAAAGCTCAGGATAAGAAAATGGGGAATAAGCAAACAAAGTCGGAACCAGAAGAATTAGATATCTATACTATCATAAAGGAGAGAAGTGGTGAAGATGCCACTAAGGGGCTGAAAAAGATTTTTAGTAAGTTTGGAGTTACTAGGGCAGAAGCTTTTAGTAGAAAACTATGGGAAGGAATTCAGGAAAGGAAAAAAGGCATAATCAGAGACAAGAAATGGATAGATCAGGTCCAAGCATTGATTGATGTCTCTAGGGTAGCAGAAAATGAGGGATGGACATATAATCAACAGAGTAAAAAGTGGTGTATTAGACCCACAGGCTGTGGAGAAAAACAAAATGTGGAATCTAAAAATACCCCACCCCCATACCTTAACCCACATGCCCTATCTTTTCTCCAAACACCACCTCAAAGTTTAGCCGGACCAGGAGGATGGGTATGTCCGCACTGTGGACAACAAAATCCAGACTGGAGAAATGATTGCCTAGCCTGTGGTACACCTAGACATGGCACTGTACTTGCCCCTGTTAGGGTAGTACCAAGACCCTTTAGGGAACCTGGTGCTGACGGAGTAATGGGAACTAGATATCACCAAACTCGACAATATTTCCCTTGGTCCCCCGCTGAAGGCATGTCTCTCTTGCATAACGCACCAGATCCCACCCAGTGTCCAGTTAGATTTGCACAATATATACAGCAAATTATGCAGACTCACGCTGGAGTTTGGGCAGATGGAGAAGAATTATGTAGAATGAAAATGACTCCTGGACTCTTCCAGGAGCTATTAGCAAATCTACAGGTACATAGGCCCCAAGCAGGAGATGGTGCCTTACAAACGATAGAATCAGGTACACAATTTGTAGATCACTTAATGGTTTTCATGAGGGAGAGACAGAGGCAGAGAGGAACAACGGGAGTGGTGGCTCAGAAATCTGGACAATCAGTAGACGAATATTATCTAAGTGTAGAAAATAATTTCAGAGATGAAGGCATGGATCTAACCGCCCCAGGAATGATGAGGTTAGTTACAAAAACCTTTATAGATGGATTGTCTCCAAAAGTGAAGGAAAAGCTTAAGGCCGCAACCCCTGATTGGAGAACCTTGGAAGACCCACACCTGGCTAGACAGAAAGCTGTAGGGATAGAAATGGACTTAAGAGAAAATTCTAAGCCAGTAAGAATTGCACAGGCTAATACTGGCTCTGCTAATCAAAAGTTTACTTGTCATTACTGTAAGAAGCCAGGACATTTCCAAAGGGAATGTAGGAAGAGAAAAGCAGATATAGATTCAGGAACCTTTGTACCCAAAAATAGGATAAATAACCCAGTGCCTGATCAAACAGACAGCTCAGAATGACTGAAAGTTATGCAGGTCTCTCTTCCTTCTAGAAGACCAATAATACAAGTTGAAGTTGAGGGTAAAAATGTACCTTTTCTGATAGATACGGGAGCAACATCCTCCATTTTAAATCAGGACTTTTTACCATATCCTGACAATATATCCTCAAAGGTTACATATGCAGAAGGGTATGATGGTAAAATTCAGGCGTTGCCCTTTACAAAACCTTTAAATGTGAGCTTTGGCCCTAAAACTTTTGTATCCAAATTTTTATTTGCTAAAGGTGCACCTACCTGCTTGTTGGGTACTGATGTCTTAAGTAAAATGCATGCAAACATCCATTTTAGAGAAGATGGCACAGTTATGCTGACCATCCCTGAAGATGCAGAAACTCTGGAACCATATGTTAGAATACAGGCAATGGAGGATTTTCCCGAAATTTACACTCAACAAGCAAAAATTGACTTGTCTCGGGTTCCTGACAGCCTATGGGCAAAAGGAGACACTGATGTAGGATTTTTATCAGTAGCTCCTATACTGTTAGAAACTGCCCCGGGAACCATATTACCTCAGCTTAGGCAATACCCCATCAGCGCCCAGCAAGAACAGGCGATTTCTCAACAAATTCAGGATTATGTGTTACAAGGTGTTTTGGTAGAAATCAGGTCACCCGCCAATACACCCTTATATCCTGTTAAAAAGAAAGTGTCCTCCAAAGAAACTATGGTGAAATATCGCATGGTGCACGACTTACGGGAAATCAATAAGGTTTTGGCACCGGTCACCCCTGTGGTACAGAATCCTCATACCTTACTGTCTCAAATTCCCAGCACTGCTGCATATTTTACGGTAATTGACTTATCAAACGCATTTTTTTCTGTGCCACTACATAAGAACTGTTGGCATTTGTTTGCCTTTACATTCAAGGGTAAACAATTAGCATGGACAAGATTGCCACAAGGTATGGTACACTCACCAACTTTGTACTCTGAAGCAATGCAGACCGTGCTAAAACATTTCATCCCAGAACCAGGAGTAGTCATTCTACAGTATGTAGATGACTTACTTATTTGTTGCCCTGATGAGCAGACGGCAGTTACCTCAACTGTTAATTTCTTAATTTTCCTAGCGCAAGAAGGCTGTAAAGTAAATAGACAGAAACTCCAGGCTTGTCAACAAACAGTCGTGTTTTTAGGTCACTGCATATCACAGGGCATCAGACACCTCACACCTCAACGTACGGAAGCCATACGTAACATGCTTGAACCCAGGAATCACAAACAGCTGCGTGCTTTCCTAGGTATTGTTTCACACTGTAGACAGTGGATCATACATGCAAGTCAACTCATGCAGCCTTTATATGACTGTATTGCCAACACACCATATTCACTCAGTGAAGAGGCTAAACAGTCATTTTCCTCTTTGAAAACAGCACTGGTATCAGCTCCGGCTTTGGGACTCCCAGACTACACTAAACCTTTTCAATTGATGGCAGCTGAGATATCCTCACATGCTACAGGGGTGCTCACACAAAAACATGGAAACAAACAGAGACCTGTGGCATACATATCAGCTCATCTGGACCCTGTAGCTAGAGCCGCACCTTCTTGTGTAAGAGTAGTAGCCGCAATTTCACTGTTATTAGATAAAGCTTCTGAGATTGTTCTTGATCACCCACTTCTAGTTCAGACCACTCATGATGTACATGGCATTCTTAACCAGGTCCAACCTAAACATATTTCAATGGCCAGACACCTCCGTCTCCAATGTTCCCTACTACTGCCGCCCAACATTTCCTTTGCCAGGATTCAGACTCTTAATCTCGCGTCTTTGCTCCCTTTAGAGTCTGAGGGGGGTACCATACCTGAGGAAACTGCACTCTCCAACTCCTTTGAAACTGCACTCTCCAACTCCTTTGACCCATCAAAGTCAATGCATGATTGTGTACAATTAATGGAACAAGAGACTCAGGGCTTATGTAATGTACGTGACAAGCCACTCTGTAATGCTACATTTGAACTTTTCATAGATGGCAGTAGATATGCAGATATGAATGGACAATTTCATACAGGTTATGCGGTAGTAACTCAGCATGAAGTGCTGAAAGCAGAACCTCTCCCTGCTAATCAGTCTGCACAAGAAGCAGAACTTACGGCATTAGTTGAAGCTCTAAAAATAGCCAAAGATCAGACAGCAAACATATACACTGATTCTAGATATGCACATGGCATTATTTTCGATTTTGGCGTAATATGGAGAGCCAGAGGTTATATGACTGCTTCAGGCCAACCTGTTAAACATGCCTCCCTCATTAGACAGATTCTGGAGGCAGCACAAGAAACTAAAGAAATAGCGGTGATAAAGGTAGCTGCACATGTGAGACTCGACACCGAGGAAGCCAGGGGTAACGATAAAGCCGATAAGGCAGCAAAACAGGCAGCACGTAAACCCTTACATCATGCCCACACACTAGATAGCTCTGAAGATGATGAGGAAAGATTGAAGGAAGCTCAGAAACAGGTAGACGACGAAGAACGAGGGCAGTGGCAGAAAAAAGGGGCAGAAGATCAGCAAGGATTATGGAAAAAAGGAACTTTGTTGTGTTTACCCAGAGCCTGGTACCCCGCAGTGGCAAGTGACCTCCACCTACCCACGCATGTGTCGGCAAATGGTATGACGCTCAAGGTAAAAGAAAGGTGGTTGGCTCCAGGCTTTGGTAATTCTCGGAACATGTGTGCTGCATGCGCTATATGCCTGGCACACAATCCAGGTCAGGCCATTAAAACCCCAACCAAGCATCATGTAAGACCACTGTATCCCTTTCAAAGACTCCAGATCGACTACATCCAACTTCCTAGGTACAATGGATACGAATATGTGCTTGTGTGTGTGGACATGTTCTCAGGGTGGCCAGAGGCTTATCCAGTTCGTAAAACCTCAGCAAAAACTACTGCCATTAAAATAGCACATGAACTGATACCCCGTTACGGCATGCCTGAGGTGATCGAGTCAGATAGGGGTACCCATTTTACTGGGGAAATATTCCAGAATGTTATGAAAATGTTGGGAGTAGAAAACCAGTTTCACACTCCATATCATCCACAGAGTTCAGGTAAAGTGGAAAGATTAAATGGGACAATAAAATTAAAAATCCAGAAGGCCATGGCAGAAACAGGAAAGCCTTGGACCGAGTGTCTACCACTTGCCCTGTATTCCATCCGAAACACCCCAAGGGGGAAGGCTAAGCTGTCACCACATGAGATTCTTTTTGGTAGAGCAGCAAATTTGGGTTGTTATTTTCCACAACAACTGATGTTGAATACTGAGACTTTAACTGCTTATGTACAAGAATTACAAAAACGTTTAACTAAAGTGCATTCGCAAGTTTTTGCTTCCCTTCCAGATCCAGAAAATCTCGAAGGAGGCCACAAGTTGGAACCTGGTGATCAAGTCTACGTGAAAAGACATACCAGAAAGACTCTGGAACCGAGATTTGACGGACCTTTCCAAGTCCTGTTAACAACTCCAACAGCAGTCAAGCTTGAAGGAAAGGCATCATGGATACATGCAAGCCGTTGCAAAAAAGCAGTATAAGACTCATGATATTGATGTTAATAATGTTAACCTCAACGGAGGCATGGGAAAGACTGAATTCTCTAGCCCCTTTGAACAATAGATTCGTACAACATAATAGAAAATGGGAACATTCTGAGTTGTTCCCCCAAGGTGATGCAAACAGTTGTACAAGTAAGCCGGGGAACCTGGTTTGTAATGAATCCAATGAGTATGTCAACGGAATGCATGTATGTGGGAATCCCGCAGCCGGGTACTGTAGCCCCTTGGGACAAAAACCCTCTTGGTGTATGCTTCAGAATGTATCTAGTTTTGTGGATTTGGCTCACAGATTGGTATTGCAGCACTCAGCTTTGTGGGATCTGCCTGAGGGTACATTTTGGATATGCGGAGAAGGAGCATATAAATGGCTTCCCGTAGGTATAAAGGGTACTTGTACATTAGGACGCCTAACCCCGGCTACTTTCATAATTTCAAATAAACAAGTGAATATGCAAGCCGTGCCCAAGCACACACTGTATAAAAGAGCTGCAGATAACTCACCACGTCCCTCGGGGAGGCCGCATATAGTACAAATGGGAATTCCCAACAAAATTGCTAGTACCATTTTTATTTATCCTATGTTAACACAAATGTGGGATAAATTAGTTAGAGCCACGGATTATCTAGATGATCAGATTTGGGATATATTGGACATATTAAATACTAGTATAGCTGTACAGAATCAGCTTATAATAGTCACTAACCAACATACCCTGGTATTGGATTACCTAACTGCCTCACAAGGGGGTATGTGTCAAATCATCGGACCCACCTGCTGTCATTATATAGACCCGAATAGTACTATGAGTATGAGATTTAAATTATAAGACGTACAACGACTCATGGATCAGTATGACAAAGACAATAACCAAAATAAGGATAGCTGGTGGTCAGATACCTTTTCTTTTCTTAACCCGGCCAATTGGTTCAGAGGGATCGGTGGGTGGGTTACCGGGATTATGCAAAGCCTAATACATACAGTTATGGTTATTGTAATTATATATGTATTATTCAAGGTTGTACTCAAGGGTATCTCGGTATGCACAAATAAATTTTGTGTAATGGATGCGAGAATATAAAGTTTTTTTTTTGTAATATCACAAAAAGAATGACTAAAATGATCGACAAGGTTTTGAATGGAATATGTCAAAGGGGGGATTGTGAAGAGCAGAACAAAAATGATTACCTCAATGAACAAAAATAAAAAAAAAGAATTTGTGATAAATATTGACCTGTCCATTCAAGGACATTTTAGCTATAGTATGAAATCCTGTTTTTCTTGTCTGTGGAATTGCCTTTGTACTGTTTGTTGTGAAACTGCCGCCCACGAAACTGTTTTCTTTTCTTTTCTTTCTTTCCTGTTTTGTCTCTTTGTTTAAACATGCAAAACTTGTATAACCACTAAACCTACTGAAACCACTATATAAAGAAGGGATAGCACTTTGAAGGCAGGCGTGCTTCAGAGACTTCCCAGTGATACACTATACAAGACGTGTCTTGTGTATTTATTTCTGGTGATTCCCCACTTCCAAAGGCTGCTCCGACTGAGTGTGATCCCGACATTTCCTAATGGCAGTCAGGCTACCTCTGGCGAGCACATGGAGAGCTCTGCGGCCCTCCAAAAAATGCCACCCCACACCATTACTGACCCACTGCCAAACCGATCATGCTGAAGGATGTTGCAGGCAGCAGATCGCTCTCCATGGCATCTCCAGACTCAGTCACGTCTGTCACATGTGCTCAGCGTGAACATGCTTTCATCTGTCAAGTGGCGAATTTGCCAATCCTGGTGTTCTGTGGCAAATGCCAAGCGTCCTGCACGCTTTTGGGCTGTGAGCACATCCCCCATCTGTGGACGTCAGGCACTCAGACCATCCTCATGGAGACAGTTTCTAACCGTTTGTGCAGACACATGCACATTTGTGGCCTGCTGAAGGTCATTTTGCAGGGCTCTGGCAGTTCTCCTCCTGTCCCTCCTTGCACAAAGGCTGAGGTAGCGGTCCTGCTGTTGGATTGTTGCCCTCCTACGGCCCCCTCCACATCTCCTGGTGTACTGGTCTGTCTCCTGGTATTGCCTCCAGTCTCTGGACACTACGCTGACAGACACAGCAAACCTTCTTACCACAGCTCGCAGTGATGTTCCATCCTGGATGAGCTGCACTACCTGAGCCACTTGTGTGGGTTGTAGAGTCCGTCTCATGCTACCACGAGTGTGAAAGCACAACCAACATTCAAAAGTGACCAAAAGATCAGCCAGAAAGCATTGGTACTGAGATGTGATCTGTACTCCCCACCTGCAGAACCACTCCTTTATTGAGTGTGTCTTGATAATTGCCAATAATTTCCATCTATTGTCTATTCCGTTTGCACAACAGCATGTGAAATTGATTGTCAATCAGTGTTGCTTCCTAAAGGCCCCTTCACATTTAGCGACGCTGCAGCGATACCGACAACGATCCGAATCGCTGCAGCGTCGCTGTTTGGTCGCTGGAGAGCTGTCACACAGACCGCTCTCCAGCGACCAACGATGCCGGTAACCAGGGTAAACATCGGGTAACTAAGCGCAGGGCCGCGCTTAGTAACCCGATGTTTACCCTGGTTACCATGCTAAAAGTAAAAAAAAACAAACAGTACATACTTACCTACAGCCGTATGTCCTCCAGCGCTGTGCTCTGCTTCTCTGCTCTCCTCCTGTACTGTCTGGGAGCCGGAAAGCAGAGCGGTGACGTCACCGCTCTGCTTTCCGGCTCACAGCCAGTACAGGAGGAGTGCAGAGCACAGCGCTGGAGGACAGACGGCTGTAGGTAAGTATGTAGGGTTTGTTTTTTTTTACTTTTAGCATGGTAACCAGGGTAAACATCGGGTTACTAAGCGCGGCCCTGCGCTTAGTTACCCGATGTTTACCCTGGTTACCAGTGAAGACATCGCTGGATCGGTGTCACACACGCCGATCCAGCGATGTCTCCAGGGAGTCCAGCGACGAAATAAAGTTCTGGACTTTATTCAGCGACCAACGATCTCCCAGCAGGGGCCTGATCGTTGGTCGCTGTCACACATAACGATTTCATTAACGATATCGTTGCTACGTCACAAATAGCAACGATATCGTTAACAATATCGTTATGTGTGAAGGTACCTTAAAGGTACCTTCACACATAACGATTTCGTTAACGATATCGTTGCTTTTTGTGACGTAGCAACGATATCGTTAACGAAATCGTTATGTGTGCCAGCGACCAACGATCAGGCCCCTGCTGGGAGATCGTTGGTCGCTGGGGAATGATCAGGACCTTTTTTTGGTCGCTGATCACCGGCTGTCATCGCTGGATCGGCGTGTGTGACGCCGATCCAGCGATGTGTTCACTGGTAACCAGGGTAAATATCGGGTTACTAAGAGCAGGGACGCGCTTAGTAACCCGATATTTACCCTGGTTACCATTGTAAAAGTTAAAGAAAAAAACCAGTACATACTCACATTCCGATGTCTGTCACGTCCCCCGCCGTCAGCTTCCCTGCACTGACTGTCAGCGCCGGCCGTAAAGCAGAGCACAGGGATCTTTATTTTAAACACGAGAAACAAAAAAAAAAAAAGGATTTTTCATATCTTCTCCACAGCAAATGCTGCTGCACAGAAGATATGAATCCTGGCTTCAGCACCATGTGGGGGGGACAGCGCTTACTGTAGCGCTGTCTCCTGCACGGCACACGGACTGCACACGGACAACGTCCGTGTGCGGTCCGTGTTTTACATGGACCCATTGACTTTAATGGGTCCGTGTAATCCGTGCACTCCCACGAACACTGACATGTCTCCGTGTTTTGCACACGGACACACGGTCCGTGAAAACACGCTGACACGTGCAGAGACACATTGATTTCAATGTGTCTACGTAAGTCAGTGTCTCCGGTATGTGAGGAAACTGTCACCTCACGTACCAGAGCCACTGACGTGTGAAACCAGCCTTATAGAGGGGCGAGGACCATGCCCTTGCGGGCTTACATTCTACGGGATTATGGGGAAGGAGACAATAGGTTGAGGGTTGCAGGAGCTCCAGTGTTGGTGAGGCGGTAGCTTCGGTAGTGGTGAATAGGCAGTGGGGTCAGTGCAGGCTGTAGGCTTTCCTGAAGAGGTGGGTTTTCAGGTCCGTCTGGTCTGTTTATGCCAATCTAACTGGTTCCGTAAACTCGGTCAAAGCCTCTAAGCTCTGTGATTGGCTGCAGCGCTGCAGACAATAACAGGGTGAGTGAGGCCAGGGTCAGACTGGCGTATGGCATCTGATGACCCTCCACTCCTGCTATTCTGCGAGCGGGAGCCGAGTGTCATGTGTCTTTGCTCCGAGCCTCTCGCACAGAGCGGATCAGAGCACAGCTGCGGAGGCAGAGAAGCTAATTTCTCCATCTCCCCCATTGCCGTGGTCAGCGGATATCGCACAGAGAGGATGATATCCAAGTGATGTGCGCTGTCTCTCTCGCACCCATAGGCTTATATGGGTGCGAGTGAGCTGAGACTCGGCCGAGTGTGGGTGACAACTGCAGCATGCTGCGATTCCACTCACACGTTGAAAACGTTCAAGCAAAAAAAACGCTGATGTGAGCTGCCCCATAGATGGATACTGGTCCGAGAGCTATGTGGTGTTTTATCGCACAGCACCCGTCCGTATTCATCGCTAGTGTGACTATGTGTTCACATTAGCGTCGCGTCGCTGTTGCGATGTTTAACATAGGGGACGCGTGCGTCTTTTTGCACGCGTTTTCCGACACGTGCGTCGTTTTAGACGCTAGCGTCGGACGCAAGAAAACGCTACAAGTTGCATTTTTCTTGCGTCCGATTTCGTCAAAAAACGACGCACGCGTCGCAAAACGCGCGCGGCGTTTTTCCTTGCGTCGCGCGTTGCGTCGCCGACGCAAGGCGGCGCAACGCTAGTGTGAACGTAGCCTAAGGCGTAAAGCACAGTTTGTGTTTTTGAATATAGCTTGGGGGTCGGGGGTTTTCCAAAACAAGAATCACCCCCCCCCCCCCCTTCAAGTCAATGTGCACACTGAGATTTTTTTTTTTAGCAGAAACTGGATGAAAACGCTCCAAAACTCCAAACACCTCAAAAACTTTTGAGTTTCCATTCAGTTTTTGCTCCTAAAACTCAGCAAAAAGCCTCCGTGTTTGCACAGCCTAAGAACAGTAAGGGTATGTTTCCAGATGTTACAACATAGTGGAGGGGACTTCATGAAATCCCGTCTCCACTATGCATTAAAAGACACATGTGGCAGACCCGCAAAAACGCACATGCGTGTCTTTTAAGAACGCAACATTGCAGAAAAAACGCAAGGACAGCGCAGGTGACCTGCCAGTGACCTCAGGTGCAGATTTGGTCAGGATTTTACCAGCATAAAATCCTGACCAAATCCTGAACGTGGACACATACCATAATAAGGGAGCAGCTGATAACCAATCAGAATCCAGCTCTCATTTTTCATAAGCTCTTTTATAAGTGAAAGCAGCATTCTGATTGGCAGCTATGGACCACCTCTCCCTACTGATGGCCGTGAAGTGACATGTGTATAGAGCGCAGCGATGCGCATTCATTTCCCGACTTCCCATTCGCTCCCGGTGATGTGTGAGGAGAGGTATGCGGAGCCCGGAATACATGCGTTCCGTGCCAAGATTGTACACGATCCGTCCAGGCCATTTAACATTACACAGCGCAGGATCCCGCGGCTCAGGGCAATGTCAAAGTCAATGGACTTCAGCACAAATCATTTAAAGCGACCCTCCCAGCGACCTATCACACAGCCGGCTGCACGCAATCTGCGCCGCACTGCATCATGGGATTTGTAGTCCTAGTGAAAATTCCAATTACTGGTGTTATCAACTCAGTGAGGGTCTCCCGGGACCCCCGAAGTGTGCAGCTGTGTATAGGGGGTGTCCCCGACCTCACCCTCCGCATTAATACACTAATGTCACGCGTTACATAAAATAATCCCAGGAAACAGGCCAGGCCTGGACTACAAGTCCCACAATCCCCCGCAGCAATGTAAGTGAGCGCCGCGTCCGGGGTAGACGTGTGTCCGCTATTTGCATGAATGGGTGGCGGATCATGAGGGAGCAGAGCTGCGTGTAACGGCTGCGGTCACCGGGGGATGCCGCCGATCGCAGGGAGCCGTCCGTGCTAGACGCCAGCGGGAGGGAGATGCCGAGGGATGAGATGAACTCCCTGATCCAGAAGATCGCCCGCCAGGCCCGGCTGACGTTCCGCGGTGCTGGCGGCAGCGGCGGGGACGGGAAGAGCTTTGCGGAGAACGTGGCGCAGCTGAGGAAGCTGGTGAGCGAGGTCCGGGCCGAGGACCTACAGATCCGCCCGCGGAAGAGCGCGCAGGCCCCGGTGCCCGCGCCGCACAGCCCGCCCGTCACCTACATGCACATCTGCGAGACGGACGGCTTCTCCATGGGGGTGTTCCTGCTGAAGGGCGGCTCCAGCATCCCGCTGCACGACCACCCGGGGATGCACGGCATGCTCAAGGTGCTCTACGGGAAGGTGCGCATCAGCGGCTTCGACAAGACGGAGACGCCGCCTCCCGGGGATCCCGGCGCCGTGCTGCGGGCCGTGCTGCGCTCCACCGGCGAGTACAGCGACAGCAGCCCGCCCTGCCTGCTCAGCCCGCACCGGGACAACCTGCACCAGATCAGCGCCGTGGACGGGCCCGCCGCCTTCCTGGACATCCTGGCCCCGCCGTACGACCCTGACGACGGCCGGGACTGCCACTACTACAAGCTGCTGCCGCCGGGCCAGGCCCCGTCCTCCGCCTCCCCGGAGCAGAGCGCGGCCGGCGCCGCCGAGGCCTCCGGGGTCCACCCGCGGGAAGTGTGGCTGCTGGAAATCCCCCAACCGGACGACTTCTGGTGCGGGGGCGAGCCCTACCCGGGGCCCAAAGTGTCTGTGTGACGCCTACCTCCATCTCACTGCAGGGCCCCGTGGTGTGGAGGCTGGGGGCCTGGCCTCTCCACTGCCACCAGGGGACCGCCTCTGCAGAACCTCTTTACTGTCATGGTGTGGAGGCTGGGGGCCTGGCCTCTCCACTGCAGAACGTCTTTACTGTCATGGTGTGGAGGCTGAGGGTCCGTCCTCTCCACTGCGCCAGGGAGCCGCCTCTGCAGAACCTCTTTACTATCATGATGTGGAGGCTGGGGGTCCGTCCTCTCCACTGCCACCAGGGGTCCGCCTCTGCAGAACCTCTTTACTGTCATGGTGTGGAGGCTGAAGGTCCCTCCTCTCCACAGCGCCAGGGAGCCGCCTCTGCAGAACCTCTTTACTAGTGGCGGAGTCTGTGCTCACTGTTGGATAGCTCGTTTACCGATTATCTCTGCAGCTGCCCTAGGACACTAAAAATGGCGGCTGACCCCCGTGTTCTCAGCTGCCAAAATCTAGACTTGTGCGAGATGCTACTGACTCTGACAACCTGGAGGCTGCCGCCCCTCCCCCACATGTCCGCGCCGACCTACATGCGCCCCGCCAAGCTGCTGTCCTGCCTCCGCCAAGGCCTCATTCACACCTCCTTCATTCTCTTATGGCTTCTCCCATCTTTCTGAGTAATGTCCGATCTCACGTAAGGAAAATAACTAATTCTAGGCGTCTCCAAAAAAAAACTGCACCCCGATGGCAGTGACTGGTGTCAGAGTACAGTATTTTTTTGTTTGTTTTTTTTTTTTTACTCATTGACCCATTCATTTTGTTTGCCAATTTGATCCATGAAAAACTCGTCTCCATTGTTTTTTTTTTTTTTTTTTTTTTTTTTTGTCCACAAGACGCGTGATCAGCCCCATAATTCTAATGTACGCGGACGTCTGAATGAGGCCTTGCCCCGAGGTGCGGCCCTATAAACCCCCCGTTATTTATTGACTGGTTTACACTCGCCTTCCAACCATCCCGCTGTCCCTATCGGAGGACGGGGAGAGTATTTTTTTTTTTTTTTTGCACAATTCAGTATGCACCTGCTGGGTGTTGTAGTCCTACAGTACCCAGATTATCCAGCAGTCAGGCCCCCAATCTATAGGCTACCATTGTTTACTAAGGCCAGGATGTGCAGCGTTGGCGCAGATTTCATTACCATACCTCTGCCGTTCTGTATAACTATAGACGTAACGCTATATATAGCAGCACAGCCATTCTTTTTTTCTAGCGTGCCATATCGCACTTCCTGGACTTTTCCTGTCGTGGTTTTTTTTTTTTTATTTTGAGGGGCGTCTGCTGTTAAGGAAAAAAAAATACACAAAATGAGCATTTCTTGGTCTCAGGATGAACTCTGGGAGGAGGAGGGGGATTCTCCACTGACCGTATCCTCTAAAGATGCAACATTCCTCCGAAGTTTCCTTCTGTATTGTCCTTCATGAAGTTCAGTGTTTATGATCTGGAAGCCGAGTGATGGATGGTGTACGTGTAACCTCCGACAGGGGCTGTATGTGGGGTCTGCCTCCATTGTCAACCACTATAGGAATCGTGGCATTGACATTACTGCCTCTGTCCTTCTTATGATTAGTATTTATAAGTCTCGGGGTAATATACATTTAGAAAAACAAACAAAAAAAAACTATATTGAAGTTTATGGGCCTTAAAGCTGAGTATTGATTATTATTGATCTCATCCCTGCTGTATTCACGTTTCATTGTAATTGACACATGTTAAATTCTTTTCTGTTACTACATTTCACAAATTATATAATATAAATGTATTTTTCTTGAAGAAAAAAGCCTTTGTTTCTGTTGGTTTAAAAAAAAAAAAAAAAAAAAAAAAAACTCTTGTATTGCCTAGGACTAGACAACAAGGGAGGACCTACTAAGAGTTACATACATGATCTAAGAGGTCAGTAAAAAATAGAAAATACCCAAACGCAGGGGTTGGGGAGCTAATTTAAGTATAATTGTCTGTTCTATGCCCTGGTGCCAATCCAGGGCTAATGCTTTTAGTGATGCCTGAAGTACTCCAGCACAAGACCGCTGCAGCCAATCGTACGTCTTGCACCATGGCTCAGCTGGGTTTGGAGGACATCAGCATTGACTAGATGAGGAGAGATGGTGCAAATCAATGAGCAGGATGCTATCCGGTGGCCACATCAATAATCTGTGGCTGTTGGGATGGGTGCTCTGCAGACCCCCTCATACCTGTCAGCATCTATGGCTCTATTTTTGATTAGCCGGCGAATAAACCAGGCAGATTAATCAAAAATCAAAATAAGAGCTGTAAATGTTGAGTAAGGCTACTTTCACACTGGCGTCGTGCACTGCACGTCGCAATGCGTAGTTTAGGAGCAAAAACGCATCCTGCAAAATTGCTTGCAGGATGCGTTTTTTCCTCCATTGACTAACATTAGCGACGCTTTGCCACACGTCGCAACCGTCGTGCAACGGACCGTCAGCAGCAAAAAACGTTACATGTAACTTTTTTTGCTGCATTGTGTCTGCCACTTCCGACCGCGCATGCGCGGCCGGAACTCTGCCCCCACCTCCCTACAACTCGCAATGGGGCAGTGGATGCGCTGGAAAAATGCGTCTGCTGCCCCCGTTGTGCGGTGCTTGCACAGCATGCGTCGGGCTGACGCAGCGCGAAGGCCCCGTACCGACGCTAATGTGAAAGTAGCCTAAGAGGCCGTTCACAGGAGCCGTGTAGCAGCAACTACTAACCTGCCTGCTGGACTCCGCAAATCGATTTGCACCAACTCTAGTGACTCGTGTCCATTTTATTTATATCACAAATGTTCTAAAATACTGTGTATAAAATGTGATTGTCCAGCTTAAGGCAATCGGTAAACTCTGCGGGTCGGAGGCCGCGTACTTATGCATCATCCAACCCGTAGCGGCCAGATGTTACAGCATAGTGGATGGGATTTCAAGAAATACCATGTCCACAGACTCCCACGGAGACTAATATATGGCCCGTCTTTCCTGACCACAGCATGTCATATCACCCATAGAATGTATGGGATGCAGTGAATCTGCACGGTTCAGTGATCACATGCAGATTCACCTGTGTTCAATAGATGGCAGTGAACATGTGCTGCGTCTAAAGTGCCGCCACCTCCGGATCATGGGCACATGCTCTTGGGCTCCTTTACACACCTGTCCCTTCTGCTTGGCCCAAAACAATAGGAGCTGAAAACAAAACTGCCCTTTTTTTTTTTGTTTTTTGTTTTTTTTTTGTTTTCTATGGCTTGGACATGAAAACATCAGTTTTGTGTTCAGTTTTCCATACTTGCATTTTTGTGCCAAGCTGTAGGGATTTGTATATGACGGGAGCCTATAGATCGCCATTCTCATCAGATAGCCAAATGTTCATTAGGCAGACCACTAACAGTTCTCTTCCCTCTCTCCTATACAAATGGGCTGGCTGTAGGTTGTGCGTTCGTTTTCAATGAGAAGAAAATCCTTAAACCGATATGTCATTGAAATTCCAGTGGTCCGATCCTCCTGTTCCTGGGCATTATTGGTCAGGTGGACTCCGTACAGATATGGTAGGCCGGACCTACTGAAATCCGCTGGCTTGGCTGACTGTCATCCACTATGTACGGAGCTTTAAATCAGGCGCGCATAGGGAAGGGATGGACCCGCTGCTGTAAACTTTGAGGGAAAATGATCCACCCCCTCCTCACTACCATAATGTGAAAAGATTACCATGCCTTTATTTGCTTGGTGTAAATCTAGTCTTGCAAACCCAGTTCACATTTTGTAATTTACCTTGTTGCAGATTTTTAGTTCAGTACTAAAAATTGTCCATATATAAATAGCCATAAAAGCCTGGCTTTCCTCAGGTAAAATGTACAAGAAGCTCCATAACTGTTAGATATTTGAGCTCCCTGATCAGCATCCAGTTTGCTCTTGTGCAGCCACCGGACCAGGGCAGTGTTTACTTTTTCGCTGGCAATTCTCTGCCCGTCATCCTGGTGCTTCTGCTTCTCATTACGCTCCATGAAGTTGCAAGGCCTAGTAAGAGGCAGAGGCTGCAGGAGGCTGGGCAGAGAATTGCAGAGTGGTCGCTGGCCTGATGTAAATGATATACATGACCGGACCCTAAACAAGGGAGTTTGATGCGGTTTTTTTTTTGTTTGTTTTTTTTAACCCCTTTCTGCCATTAGACGTACTATTCCATCCATGTGGGGTGGGCTTTACTTCCCAAGGACGGAATAGTAGGTCATAGGCGATCGGCCGCGCTCACGGGGGGAGCGCCGCCGATCGCGGCCGGGTGTCAGCTGCCTATCGCAGCTGACATCCGGCACTATGTGCCAGGAGCGGTCACGGACCGCCCCCGGCACATTAACCCCCGGCACACCGCGATCAAACATGATCGCGATGTGCCGGCGGTACAGGGAAGCTTCCCGCAGGGAGGGGGCTCCCTGCGGGCTTCCCTGAGACCCCCGCAGCAACGCGATGTGATCGCGTTGCTCCGGGGGTCTCCTACCTTCCTCCCTGCAGAAAGTCCCGGATCCAAGATGGCCGCGGATCCGGGTCCTGCAGGGAGGGAAATGGCTTACCAAGTGCCTGCTCAGAGCAGGCACTTGGTAACGCTGCACTGCTCTCAGACAGATCGGTGATCTGTCAGAGTGCTGTGCAAACTGGCAGATCACCGATCTGTATTGTCCCCCCCTGGGACAAAGTAAAAAAGTTAAAAAAAATTTTTTTACGAATGTATAAAAATATTATTCCCATAAATACATTTCTTTATCTAAATAAAAAAACAAAACAATAAAAGTACACATATTTAGTATTGCCGCGTCCGTAACGACCCGACCTATAAAACTGTCCCACTAGTTAACCCCTTCAGTAAACACCGTAAGAAAAAAAAAGAGACAAAAAACAATGCTTTATTATCATACCGCCGAACAAAAAGTGGAATAACACGCGATCAAAAAGACGGATATAAATAACCATGGTACCGCTGAAAGCGTCATCTTGTCCCGCAAAAAACGAGCCACCATACAGCATCATCAGCGAAAAAATAAAAAAGTTATAGTCCTGAGAATAAAGCGATGCAAAAATAATTATTTTTTCTATAAAATAGTTTTTATCGTATAAAAGCGCCAAAACATAAAAAAATGATATAAATGAGGTGTCGCTGTAATCGTACTAACCCGAAGAATAAAACTGCTTTATCAATTTTACCAAACGCGGAACGGTATAAACGCCTTCCCCAAAAGAAATTCATGAATACCTGGTTTTTGGTAATTCTGCCTCACAAAAATCGGAATAAAAAGCGATCAAAAAATGTCACGTGCCCGAAAATGTTACCAATAAAAACGTCAACTCGTCCCGCAAAAAACAAGACCTCACATGACTCTGTGGACTCAAATATGGAAAAATTATAGCTCTCAAAATGTGGTAACGCAAAAAATATTTTTTGCAATAAAAAGCGTCTTTCAGTGTGTGACGGCTGCAAATCATAAAAATCCGCTAAAAAACCCGCTATAAAAGTAAATCAAACCCCCCTTCATCACCCCTTTAGTTAGAGAAAAATAAAAAAATTAAAATGTATTTATTTCCATTTTCCCATTAGGGTTAGGGCTATGGTTAGGGTTAAGGCTACGGTTAGGGTTAAGGCTACAGTTTGGGTTGGGGCTAAAGTTACAGTTAGGGTTTGGATTACATTTGCGGTTTGGAGTAGGGTTGGGATTAGGGTTAGGTGTGTGTCAGGGTTAGAGGTGTGGTTAGGGTTACTGTTGGGATTAGGGTTAGGGGTGTGTTTGGATTAGGGTTTCAGTTATAATTGGGGGGTTTCCACTGTTTAGGTACATCAGGGGCTCTCCAAACGCGACATGGCGTCCGATCTCAATTCCAGCCAATTCTGCGTTGAAAAAGTAAAACAGTGCTCCTTCCCTTCCGAGCTCTCCCGTGTGTCCAAACAGGAGTTTACCCCAACATATGGGGTATCGGCGTACTCAGGACAAATTGGACAACAATTTTTTTGGGGGGGATCCAATTTCTCCTGTTACCCTTGGGAAAATACAAAACTGGGGGCTAAAAAATAATTTTTGTGGGAAAAAAAAGATTTTTTATTTTCACGGCTCTGCGCTATAAACTGTAGTGAAACACTTGGGGGCTCAAAGTTCTCACAACACATCCAGATAAGTTCGTGGGGGGTCTAGTTTCCAATATGGGGTCACTTGTGGGGGGTTTCTACTGTTTAGGTACATTCGGGGCTCTGCAAACGCAATGTGACGCCTGCAGACCATTCCATCTAAGTCTGCATTCCAAATGGCGCTCCTACCCTTCCGAGCCCTCCCATGCGCCCAAACGGTGGTCCCCCCCCCCCCCCACATATGGGGCATCGGCGCACTCAGGACAAATTGGACAACAAGTTTTGGGGTCCAATTTCTCCTGTTACCCTCGAGAAAATACAAAACTGGGGGCTAAAAAATAATTTTTGGGGGAATTTTTTATTTTATTTTCACGGCTCTGCGTTAGAAACTAGTGAAACACTTGGGGGCTCAAAGTTCTCACAACACATCTAGATAAGTTCCTTGGGGGGTCTACTTTCCAAAATGGTGTCACTTGTGGGGGGTTTCAATGTTTAGGCACATCAGTGGCTCTCCAAACGCAACATGGTGTCCCATCTCAATTCCTGTGAATTTTGCATTGAAAAGTCAAACGGCGCTCCTTCCCTTCCGAGCTCTCCCATGCGCCCAAACAGTGGTTTACCCCCACATATGGGGTATCAGCGTACTCAGGACAAATTGTACAACAAATTTTTGGTTCCAATTTCTTCTCTTACCATTGGGAAAATAAAAAATTGGGGGCGAAAAGATAATTTTTGTGAAAAAATGATTTTTTATTTTTACGGTTCTGCATTATAAACTTCTGTGAAGCACTTGGTGGGTCAAAGTGCTCACCACACCTCTAGATAAGTTCCTTAGGGGGTCTACTTTCCAAAATGGTGTCACTTGTGGGGGGTTTCAATGTTTAGGCACATGAGGGGCTCTCCAAACGCAACATGGCATCCCATCTCAATTCCAGTCAATTTTGCATTGAGAAGTCAAATGGCGCTCCTTCGCTTCCAAGCTCTGTCATGCGCCCAAACAGTGGTTTACCTCCACTTATGGGGTATCGGCGTACTCAGGACAAATTGTACAACAAGGTTTGGGGTCCATTTTCTCCTGTAACCCTTGGTAAAATAAAACAAATTGGAGCTGAAGTAAATTTTTTGTGAAAAAAAGTTAAATGTTCATTTTTATTTAAACATTCCAAAAATTCCTGTGAAGCACCAGAAGGGTTAATAAACATCTTGAATGTGGTTTTGAGCACCTTGAGGGGTGCAGTTTTTAGAATGGTGTCACACTTGGGTATTTTCTATCATATAGACCCCTCAAAATGACTTCAAATGAGATGTGGTCCCTAAAATTAAATGGTGTTGTAAAAATGAGAAATTGCTGGTCAACTTTTAACCCTTATAGCTCCCTAACAAATAAAAATTTTGGTTCCAAAATTGTGCTGATGTAAAGTAGACATGTGGGAAATGTTACTTATTAAGTATTTTGTGTGACATATCTCTGTGATTTAATTGCATAAAAATTCAAAGTTGGAAAATTGCGAAATTTTCAAAATTTTCGCCATATTTCCGTTTTTTTCACAAATAAACGCAGGTAATATCAAATAAATTTTACCACTATCATGAAGTACAATATGTCACGAGAAAACAGTGTCAGAATCACCGGGATCCGTTGAAGCGCTCCAGAGTTATAACCTCATAAAGGGACAGTGGTCAGAATTGTAAAAATTGGCCCGGTCATTAACGTGCAAACCACCCTTGGGGGTAAAGGGGTTAAATACAAGGGGGGGGGAGAGTCTGAAAGTTACATGTGGTATGCCAATTTCTGACCACATTGACAATCTCATGCTTGTATTAACTTTGTAAGCTTGTTACCAGCGGTGGAGCCAAAGAGTTGTCCAGGTTTTCCACCAAAGTCTGCTGTCACTCGGTAGCTTCAGATTGGTGAGCCCTCTGTGGTTGCTGTAAGTGGTTGCACCTGAGTGCCCGGTCTCACCACCGGTACTGGAGAACCCTCAGAAAGCGCACGGAGGATTCACACGTCTAGTCACATAGTGACTGCAGATTGTCATGGAAAACCTAGACAGACCATTTTTAGGGGTAAGTGCACACATCTTATCCTCAAGCGTTACAAACAGAAGGCATTTCAGGAAAATGTCAGCACTTTCTTAAAGCACCATCTTTGTGTGTGTGTAAGGTTACGTTCACATTTGTGTTGCGTGGGGTGCAGGTTCAGCGACGCATGCGTCATGCGCCCCTATATTTAACATGGGTGCGCATGGACATGTGTTTTCTTGCGTTTTGTGACGCATGCGTCATTTTTGGCGCAAGCGTCAGGACGCAGCAAGTTGCATTTTTTTTGCGTCCAAAATCAAGCCAAAAAATGGACGCATGCGTCACAAAACAATGCGTTTTTGCGTGTGTTTCACATCCGTCGTGCGTTGCGGCGACAACGCTGCGTCCAAAGACGCGAATGTGAACGTAGCCTAAAAGAGTGAACAGCTCTAGAGCAGAAGACGCCTGCAGGAGGATGGTCAGGACTCTTACAGGTTACAAGAAGCACAAAAGCCTGAGCACATGAGCTGCAAGTCGCTTTTACACTGCAGTGCATATGTTCATTCTTTTTTTCCCTGTTAATGCTTTTTCAGGCCAGTTACAAACATATATATATATTTTTTTTTTCAGGTGGGAATTCCCTGAAAACAACAATGGACCCCACTGCAAAACTTAAAAGGACTTGGCCACTATATTTTGACCAATGTATTTGGGATGTGACTGTCGACTTACTATTATACAGGTATGACGGGCTCTCTTCCTGCTTGTTGGTGCAGCTTATCTCAGACTGCTCAGCTCTCCGGAGCACACAATGGCTGCTGATGGAGGAGCATGTGACCAGACCTGTCAATCAACCTCCTCCAATAGAAAAGCTATTTTCTCATGTGAGGTTTTCTGTTAGACAAGACTGATGGACAGGTCTGGTCACATGCTCCTCCATCAGCAGCCGTTGTATGGACCGGAGAGCTGAGCAGTCTGTGAGATAAGCTGCACCAACAAGAGCAGGAAGAGAGCCCGTCATACCTGTATAATAGTAAGACGACACAGTCACATCCCAAATATGTCAGTCAAAATAATGTGGCCAAGTCCTTTTAGGTTTTGCAGTGGGGGCTATTGTCACTGACGGGGCATTCCCACCTGAAAAAAAAAATGTTTATAACCAGCCTGAAAAAGCATTAACAGGAAAAAGAATGAACATAAGCAATGCGTGTAAAAGTGACTTGATTCTCATGTGCTCGCACTTTTGTGCTTCATGTACTGGTGTGTGTATATACTGTATTTGCCCTCCATCCTTGTATTTATATCCCTCATCCTGGCTCCATCCTCGTGTGTCTCCTTCATCTTGGTATCTGTCCCTAATCCTGGGGCCCATCCTGGTATATGTACCCCGTTCTGCTGTTCTTTAATGTATAGAAAAAAATAAATAAAACATACTCACAAGGGGCGTACATAGAAGTCATGGGGCTCCATATAAGAAATATAATGCACACCCTATAGTAACCCATGTAGTATAATGCACAGCCCATAGTCACCCATGTAGTACAGGGTGGGCTATTTATATGGATATACCTAAATGGGAATGGTTGGTGATATCAACTCCCTGTTTGTGGCACATTAGTATATGGGAGGGGGAAAACTTCACGATGGGTGGGGATCATAGCGGCCATTTTGGATCCAACTTTATTTTTTCCAATGGAAAGAGGGTCATGTGACATCAAACTTATTCACAAGAAAAACAATTGTGTCCTTGGTTTTAATGCAGCTTTATTCTTTCAAGAGTTATTTACAAGTTCATTTCCATTTATAAAATGTGTTCAAAGTGCAGCCCATTGTGTTGGATTGTCAATGCAGTCAGGGTGACCGACGCTGGTTGGGGTCCGCTGGTGTGATGGAATGGCAGCTAGATGGTATACCTTCCCACAGGTGAAGTATGTCCCCAGGGCTTCCCAGTAAGATGGATGGTGATGGTGTGAGGTGCAGGCAATAACGAGGACACAAGGTCGCAGTCTCTTTACCTCTTTACTGAAGACTTCAGGATCCTCAATCCAGAGCACGATTAACAGGGCTATCAGAGACCGGCCGGTCCGATGGGCACTTCCAGAGTTCCCTTTGCAGGTGGAAATCGTTGCCTACCACTAGCGCCTGTGTGTTGTAGTGCTACCCTGCTGAGCATTCGGAATAGTCCTCACAACTTCTGTTCTCGTTCGTTCATTCTTTCTAGTTTCTAATTCTCTTTCTCTTGTTCCAGATGTTACTAGTTTCTCGTCCCCCAGGTATGTTATGGCTAGGACGCACCCGTATGAAGGGAAGGCTCGGAGCTCTTCCGGGACCCTAGAGACGCCCCTCTCCATGCGTTGCCCCCTATGTCTTCGTAGGAAATTTAAGGTAGACAGCCAACCTATGATTGACTGTCCTGCGGAGTTCGAAGTAAGGCCTAGAGTCAGTTACTCCCGCGGTGTTCCGGCCAACGGTTACGCGCCTCAGTAGGATGTTGCCTCGGTCTCACGGCACGACTCCTACTGGTTCTCCTTTGTGCTTGATCTCATTTCTCACCGTTCCACAATACCCTTTGCTTCATATCTCTTCCTTAGGATACTGCCGCAAGTAGTGCAGGTGCAGTTCCGTAACGTTCTGCTCGGTTCGCTAGGTACCTGCCAGGTTCCCACGCCTGACAGGGACCCCCTGTGTCTTCTCCCTGCAACACCCCCTGCCACGGGATGTTGCCTGAATCCAACCCAGTCAGCTTCTCCCTCACTTCCTCCCCAACCCCTAGTTTTACCAGTGTGAGGAGTGGCCCAATAAATAAAGCCTTTTGCTCCCCCTAGTGGTCAGGAGAACTCCTTAGTGTCATCAGACGTACCATCACTCCCATTAGTGGCAGAGCATCATACTGCAATGACCAGGTCTCTGGGGCGCTGCACTATCAGTGTGTGGGAGAAGAGGGTTGCATTAACAATCCAACCCAATGGGCAGCACTTTGAACACTTTTATAAGTGGTCATAAACTTGTAAATAACTCATGAGAGAATAAAGTTATGTTAAAGCTAAGCGCACCATTGTTTTTCTTGTGAAATTCTCAATAAGTTTGTGTCACATGACTTCCCATTGGAAAGAATAGTTGGATCCAAAATGGCTGCCATGGTCACCACCCATCTTGAAAAGTTTTCCCCCTCCCATATACTAATGTGCCACAATTATCCATATAAATGGCCCACCCTATATAATGCACACCCTATAGTCACCCATGTAGTATAATGCACAGTCCATAGTCACCCATGTGTACTCAACAGATTTGAAAAAAACAAAAAACTCTCTGCTGTGCGGCTTCCTTTCCTAAAGTAGACAGCTCACTTCAGCGTGCAAGCAACAGGAGTGCATGATGTCCCTTCCATGTGCCCCTGGTCATTCTGTCGTCAGCTGCTGGCCTCTGATTGGCCGGTAGCATATAATGCCGCGCATGGATCTAATAGGCCTGTGCGCTGCAATACACTTCAGCTGGATGTGCACCCGAGGAAGCACATCCAGCTGAAATATTTGCTGGCATCGGCGGGCCCCTCACCCACTGGGCCTGGTCACACCGGCGACTGCTGCGACCATGGTCATTACATCATATACAGTCCAGTACAACATATGTAGACATGCAATTACCTAGCTGAGGATATTTGTCTGGTCCTATGTCACATGTTGGAGGGAACCTGATATAAGTATGTACCTGTGGAAGGTATGAGCAGTGCTTTATCCACCTCCTAATGATGCCTGTATTACTCTAAGGGTAACTTCACATAGGGCATTTTTGTTGGGGTTTTTTCAGCAGCAAAACCTGATCTTGTTGGCAGGGAAGAAGCTGCGTCAAAAACGCAGGTGTTGGTGCATTTTTTTCCTCTTTGTCCATGCTAATGTCCTTGGATTTTCCTCAGCAAAAACGCAGCAAATAATGATCTGTGTTTTTTTTCCAACACCCATTCAAGTCAGTGGGTGAAAAAACACTGAAAGAAGAGACATGCACCATGTCCAAAAAATGCAGCAAAGCACAAAATACTGATCAAACAAAAACCAATGTGTGTGCATGAGAATCCTGAAATCTCACAGGCTTTGCTGGTATTGTAAAAAGCAGCTGAAAATTAGCATAAAAAGCCCTTTGATTAAAGAGCAAACACATGCGATAGGATTTCCTCCTAAATTAAATAGATGCTATTGAGTGGAGTAAGCAGCGCACTCTTTTCTCTCTTGTAACTAGAAGATTCCTGTAGCCTTGAAAATCAGACTAGCATTGCGGTGTCTCATTATGTCTATACTGCCGTCATCTGCTTTACAATTGAACGTATTCCAAGAATATCTTAAAGGCTCGGTTACTTTCTAGCACAGTATTATTACTATTAATAGTAGGCAATCACGATGCTGACAGTAAACTTTGCTTTAACCGACTTGATAAATGGCGCTAATAGGCTCTCTAGTCTGAGACTTTGAAGTCCTTCCGTATTTACTATTAAGCAATATTGTAGATTGGAATAAAGGTTAGATTACTTCCCACTTAAGAGTTAAGCAGAATTAATTACTGATAATTATATTGTTAGGCGAGGAACATCTAAGCAAGTCGCTAAAGCCAATAGATTCTTGCTTAGTTTCTAACAGTTTTTATTATTTGAAGAAAATCTTAATTTCTCTATTTAACGATTTCAAACAAAACAAATAGAGGACTTTTCATGTGAATGCCAGAACTTTACATGTACTCTTCGGATGAGCAGCTGTTTTGCCGTAAGGGCTGATGATGTTGGTGCAGCTGGGTGAGACAGATGAAACAATGGAGGCTGTTCTGCGAGAACGTCAACTGGGGGAGCGCACTGGAACCACAGGGTCTGATGAAGCCGAGTTCACATTATGGCATGGCAGAGTTGTAATACACAAGGGAACAGAGAATGAGGAGCCGGTGAAGCAAAGAATTGCACCACACGTTCAGAAGCATGACTGGTCTAGTGAAGCTGCAGAGTAATTTGAAGAAACCGTGAAGCTGAGATGCACAAGAGGTGCTGAAGCAGAACTGGCCCAGTAAGGTAGCAGGGTAACTTAGCCAGGCATTAGAGCCGTCTGTAGAACTGAATCTAACCAAAGCTGGCACAGCGGTATGACAAAGTTGACTCAGAGGTAGAGTTGAGCATTCCGATACTGCAAATATCGGTTATCGGCCGATATTCGCTGTATCGGAATTCCGATACTGAGTTCCGATATTTTTAGGATATCGGATATCGGAATCGAAAGTTCCCATAGTGCAATGATGCACTATAATGGAGTGTGGGCGGTGCGTGGGCGGAGACTGCGTGTCTGTGTGTGCGGGCGGGGTCTGTGCGTGACCGTGGGGGGTCTGTGCGGGCCTGCCGGGGGTCTGTGCAGGCTCGCCGGGGGTCTGTATGGGCCTGCCGGGGGTCTGTGTGGGCCTGCCGGGGCCTGTACGGGCCTCTCGGGGATCTGTGCGGGCCTGCTGGGGCCTGTATGGGCCTCTTGGGGGTCTGTGCAGGCCTGCTGGGGCCTGTAAAGGCCTCTTGTGGGTCTGTACGTGCCTCTCAGTGGTCTTTGTGGGCCTGCTGGGGGTCTGTGCGTGCCTCTTGGGAGTCTGTGCGGGCCTGCCGGGGTCTGTGCGGGCTTCTCGGGGGTCTTTGTGTCTGTGTGCAGGCATCGTCCGATGGGACTACAAGTCCGATCGGGCTATGCCTGCTAGAATGACTGTGATTGACACATTAGCCAATGATGGGACAGTAGTAGTCCCATCATCTGGCTAATGTGTTGAATGTAAAAAAGAAAAAAAAAACATACATACTACATACATACTACATACATAAAACATACATACATACATAAAACATACATACTACATACATACTACATACATACTACATACATACATGCCACATACATACTACATGCATACATACAACATACATACTACATACATACAACATACATACTACAACATGCATACTACATACATACAACATACATACTACATACATACATACATACTTGTTGTGAATTCTGCTTTTGGGTTCCCTCTAGTGGTTGTAGGTGGGAATGCAGTTGTCCCTGAGTTGCAGTCCTGGTCAGGTGTATCTGCTGATTGCAGTTCTGACTGGGATATTTAGGTGTGCAGGATTCATTAGTCCTTTCCAGTTGTCCATTGTTCTGGGAGGTTTTGGATCTTTGTCTGGTTCCTCCTGCCTTGCTGCCAATTCAGCAAAGATAAGTGTCTGGTTTTTGTTTCTGTGGCACACATGCTGTGTGCTTAATAATTCTGTGCTATTCATTTGTTTTCTCTTGTCCAGCTCAGACTGTGTCAGTGTTTTCTCAGTCTTGTTGGATTCTCTGGAGTTGCAGGTATATGCTCCACATCTTTAGTTAGATGGTGGAATTTTTGTATTTTCTGCTGTGGATATTTTTGGAAGGATTTTAATACTGACCACTTAGTATTCTGTCCTATCCTTTCCTATTTTAGCTAGAGTGGCCTCTTTTGCTAAATTCTGTTTCCTGCCTGCGTGTGTCTTTTCCTCTACTACTCACAGTCAATATTTGTGGGGGGCTGCCTATCCTTTGGGGTTCTGCTCTGAGGCAAGGTAGATTTCCCATTTCCATCTATAGGGGTATTTAGTCCTCCGGCTGTGTCGAGGTGTCTAGGATTTGTTAGACACCCCACGGCTACTTCCAGTTGTGGTGATAAGTTCAGGATTTGCGGTCAGTATAGTTTCCACCAACTCAGAGAAAGTTCCATGCGGCTCCAAGGTCACCGGATCATAACACATACTACATACATACAACATACATACTACATACATACTACATACATACTACATACATACTACATACAGTACATACGTACTACATACATACTACATACATACTACATACAATACATTCATACATTACATACAATACAGACATACAGTACATATAACATAAAGCACATACTCACCATCACTTGTCACTTTGTTCCCCGAAGCCAGTGTCATCTGTAAAAAATATTAAAATAGCAAACAACCAATATACTCCCTGATCCACAGAAATCCACAAGTGTCCCACGACGATCTCCCGTGGAGGACGGCAGCATCAGCTGATGCGACCGCTCTCTAGGGGCTCCAGGAATACACTGACGGGAGGAAGGTATCCTTCCGCACTGTATTCCTCCGCCGCTGTAAAAAAATAGTCCCTAGTCTCACTTTCGGCATTGCTGTGTGAGAAATTTCTAACGCAGCAAATGCCATAAAGTGAGACCAGTAAACTATAGTAACCTCTCAGTGATGCACTGCAGGGGCCATTGTCTCCTGTCAGTGTGTCACTAAAGGTTCTATAGAGCAATGACATCACCCGATGTCACTGTTCTATAGGGGAGATCGTCATGGGACACTCGTTATTAATTGGACTTCGGCGGACAGGTAGTATGCGGTTTATTATTTTACGTTTTTTGCAGGCGCTGAAGTATGGTAAGCATGGTTAAATGAAGAATATTTAAACAAAATTTTCTTTCTGTGTCTTTTTTTTTAACTCTTTCACTACACTAGGATTAATAATGGATAGGCGTCTTATTGACGCCTCTCCGTTATTAACCCGGCTTAATGTCACCTTACAATAGCAAGGTGACATTAACCCCTTATCACCCCATATCCCACCACTACACGGCTAAGTGCCGGAATTGGCGCATCTTACAGATGCACCATTTCTGGGGTGGCTGCGGCAGGTATTTGTAGCCGGGGGGCCAATATCCATGGCCCCTCTCTAGGCTATGAATATCAGCCCGCAGCTGTCTGCGTAGCCTTTCTGGCTATAAAATATAGGGGGACCCCATGTCATTGTTTTGGGCGGTCCCCCTATTTTAATAGCCAGTAAAGGCTATGCAGACAGCTGCGGGCTGATATTCATAGCAGGCTACAAATATTGGCCCCCGGCCGTCGGCTTTCCCCCTTAATTTTTTTTAAATTAAATGCTCATTAAGGCCTCTTTCACACTTGTGAAAAAAGGACAGCCAGAAAAAATTATTTTAATATTCTTCATTTAACCATATTTACCATACTTCAGCACCTGCAAAAAAATGTAAGATAATAAACCGTATACTACCTGTCCACCGTAGTCCAATTAATAATGAGTGTCCCACGACGATCTCCCCTATAGAACAGTGACATCAGGTGATGTCACTGCTTTATAGGACCCTCAGTGACACACTGACAGGAGACAATGGCTCCTGCAGTGTATCACTAAGAGGTTACTATAGTTCAGAGTCTCACTTTATGGCAATTGCTGCATGGGAAATTTCTCACACAGCAATGCCAAACGTGAGACTAGGGACTATTTTTTTACAGTGGAGGAGGAATACAGTGCGGAAGGATACCTTCCTCCCGTCATTGTATTCCTGGAGCCCCTAGAGAGCGGTCGCATCAGCTGATGAAGCCGTTCTCCATGGGAGATCGTCGTTGGACACTTGTGGATTTTTGCGGATCAGGGAGTATATTGTTTGTTTGTTATTTTCATATTTTTTACAGATGACACTGGCTTCGGGGAACAAAGTGACAAGTGATTGTGAGTACGGATCGGACAAATTAAAAAATCGCCGACTTTCGGCAAAGTCGGGTTTCATGAAACCCGACCCGATCCTAGTGTGCGATCGGCCATGAGGTCGCCGATCTGCACGCAAAAGTCGCGTTTCATATGACGCTTTCAGCGTCATTTTTCAGCCAATGAAGGAGGACGCAGAGTGTGGGCAGCGTGATGACATAAGTCTCGGTCCCCACCATCTTAGAGAAGGGCATGACAGTGATTGGCTTGCTTTCTGCGGCGCCACAGGGGCTATAAAGGAGCGTCCACGCCGACCGCCATCTTACTTCTACCGACCTAAGCATAGGGAGAGGTTGCTGCAGCTTCATCAGAAGAAGGGATATAGTTAGGGAGGGAAGATTAACCCCCAAACTGCTTGTGCTGTAGCGATTTCCACTGTCCAACACCACCATTTTTTTGCAGGGACAGTGGAGGCTATATATTTGTGCATCAGCTCTGTAGCTTATTAGGCTGCCCTAGAAGGCTCCCTGATAGCTGCATTGCTGTTTGCACGCTGCTGTGCAAACCAACTGCTTTTTTAAAAGCAAAAATCCAGTTGCTCCTTTCTGCACAGTTATCTTGTTTATTTGTCCACACTTCTGTGTGCAGCAGTCCTTTTTATTGCTGCCATACTTGTCCTGAGATCATTGTAGGGAGATTGAAATTGTACTACAGTCCTTGTATTTTTCCATATATCTTCCAGCCACTTTCTGCCTTACATTGTGTTGTTTTATGCACAGGGCCTGGGTTTTGGTTCAGTCTCCCCCCAAAAAAGGGAGATTCAAATTCTCACAAAGTGGATATACTTCAGTCCTGTTAGTTTGTCATATATCAGCCAGCCACTTTCTGCCACTTACATTGTGTTGTTTTATGCACAGGGCCTGAGTTTTGGTTCAGTCTCCCCCCAAAAAAGGGAGATCAAATTCTCACAAAGTGGATATACTTCAGTCCTGTTAGTTTGTCGTATATCAGCCAGCCACTTTCTGCCACTTAGATTGCGTTGTTATATACTCTGGGCCAGAGTTTTGGTTCAGTCTCACCAAAAAAAAAAGGGAGATTCAAATTCTCAACAAGTGGATATACTTCAGTCCTGTTAGTTTGTCGTACATCAGCCAGCCACTTTCTGCCACTTACATTGTGTTGTTTTATGCACAGGGCCTGAGTTTTGGTACAGTCTCCCAAAAAAAAAGGGAGATTTAAATTCTCAACAAGTTTATATACACCTTCTACCTTGTTTTACAGTACCATATAATGGTTGTTATTTTGGTTAGATTTTCCATAAAATGAGGAAGTCTGGTGGAAGAGCCCGTGGGCGGTGGTTGCCAGCTGGTACTGATGGTGGTGGTGCATCTGGTGGTAGTGGCAAAAGCACAATAGCACCTAAGGCTGGAGGTGTTGAGCCAGTGTCATCATCTGGCTACACAAGGCCTCGAAGGCTCCCTTATCTGGGAGTAGGAAAACAGCTTTTAAAGCCGGAGCAGCAGGAAAAAGTTTTGGCTTTGGAGGAGGGAAACCTTGATAACAGTCAGTCATTGTCTGCTCGGGGAACTCTCCTGGAGGTGGTGGCGGACGAAGAGGAGGAGGAGGAGGATGATGGGGATGAATATTTATGGGAGCAGGATGCTTCTCAGGGGGCAATGAAACTGGTGGCATGGCAAGGTCAGGTACAGGGTTTTTGCGGGACACAAGTGATGTTGATTTGCAAGAAAGTGCTCCTCAACTCAGAACAAGCAGTGAATTGACACCTGGAACATTGGCCCACATGGCTGAGTATGCCTTGCGTATCCTAAAAAGGGACCCCCGCATTATCAAAATGATGACCGATGACGATTACTGGTTGGTCTGCCTCCTGGAACCACCATATAAAGAAAAATTACAAAATATCATGCCACATGAGAACCTTGAGCAAATATTGGCTATCAAACAAGCAACTCTTGTAGACCGTTTGGTTCAGGCATTCCCAGCACACAGCGGCGGTGATGGGTCTCACACGAGCCGTAGGGGGCAACATGGCAGAGGTGTTAGAGGTGCACAAATCCGAAGTGGCGTTGGACAGAGGGGTTTTCGCAATGACCGCTGACATTACAGGTACTGCTGCATGACAGCATTTGTCCAGTATGGTTATGAACTACTTTTCCTCCCTTACCGATGTTCTCTCTCACAGGTCATTCCCCTTTGGTTACTGGGCATCTAAAATAGACACCTGGCTTGAATTGGCAGAATATGCATTACAGGAGCTCGCTTGCCCTGCTGCTAGTGTGCTATCAGAAAGAGTCTTCAGTGCTGCTGGTTCAATACTGACCGAAAAAAGGACACGTCTGGCTACCCAGAATGTTGATGATCTAACCTTCATTAAAATGAACCAATCATGGATTTCAAATTATTTTGCCCCACCTTCCCCTGCTGACACTTAGCTTGCCTGAAAAATGTCTTGCTTTTGGCCTCCTCTTACTGACTTCTCCAATTCCTCCATTTGCAGCTGCTGATTGTCCACCATAGGCCATTTTTATACCTCCCTAAATGGGCTGACTCCCCCCACAGGGCCGTGGTCACCACCTGGTGCAAGCACCCGTGCGAGTGCTGTTTGCCTGGACAGGTGGGTGGGCCCACTCTTGAGCGAGGGCACTGGCACAGGGTCCCTCATAGTACAATGAAGTGTCTCTGACGGTGGTGGTGTACAACCAACGTCAGACACACCGTCATAATATGAGGGGCCCTGTGCCAGTACCGCCGCCCACAAGAGAGTGTTCCCCCCCAGCTCGAACTGTGCTCTACCACTTGCAATACTTACCTCTCCCTGCGCCACCACTGTGTAGTCTGTGCTGTTAAATCCTTCAATGGCACTGTCAATACAAATTTGTTGAAATGATAGATGATAGTTAAAATATACAGGGGCCCTGGCCTCCATTTAGACCAGTTAATACTTTGCGCCTACTACCACTGTCTTCTACTCAGCAGAGGAGCCCACCCCTGTACCTGAGTATGCCACCTGTTTATTTATGAACGATTTTTTGGCAGACATTTAGCCCACTTTATTATTTGGGCCTACTAACTGTGTCAGCCACTCATTACAGTTTTCCTCCACTGAGCAAAGCAATGCCGCCTGTTTAGTCCTGTTACCAATTTTGAACTGCATTTAGCCTACTTTATTATTTGGGCCTACTAACTGTGTCTGCCACTCATTACAGTTTTCCTCCACTGAACAAAGCAATGCCGCCTGTTTAGTCCTGTTACCAATTTTGAACATTTAGCCTACTTTATTATTTGGGCCTATATCTGTGTTTCCTCCTCATCCTGCCCATTGCCCAGCCACTGCTAGATGAGTCTGCTGGTACATTGACCCAGACCACTACATTCCCCTTGCACTCTACACAGCCAGAATCTGACCCTGCTGAAAGTCAGGTTTCCCTTCCCGCATACTATACCACCTTACACGGGGACAAAGAGGAAGGTGCAGATGAAAGTGCAGGTTCCTTCATCAGGTGGGGGGCATACTCGTTGGTGACTTCACTGGCACAGGGCCCCTCATAGTACGCAAAAGTGTCTCTGCCAGTGGGAGGCACCACCCGCCGTCAAACACACCGCCGTACTATGAGGGGCCCTGTGCCAGTGCCAACGTGTGCCCCCCCTGCTTGCTCAGGATCACAGCACTTGCAAAGTTGAAATTCTTACCTCTCCCTGCTCCACTGCCGTGACGTATTCCACGTTTCCTGGGCCCACGAAAATCTTGAGCCAGCCCTACCCCACCACAACTTTAGGCAACCCAACTCGATCTGAAAAAGGTAAAAGTCGCTCAACTCTAATTTTGAGTATGTAATCTATGTTATATGTACTGTATGTCTATATGTATGTATTGTATGTAATGTATGAATGTATTGTATGTAGTATGTATGTAGTATGTATGTATGTATGTTGTATGTAGTATGTATGGTGTATGTATGTTGTATGTATGTATGTATGTATGTAGTACTAGATGGTAGCCCGATTCTAACGCATCGGGTATTCTAGAATATGTATGTAGTTTATTTATGAAGATTTTAGAATAATACATTGAATACACAGGATTCGGCTGGCCGCGACGTAGCGTATTGCACAGCCCACGTAGTATATTGCACAGCCCACACAGTATATTGCACAGCCCACACAGTATATTGCACAGCCCACGCAGTATATTGCACAGCCCAGGTAGTACATTGCACAGCCCAGGTAGTACATTGCACAGCCCACGTAGTACATTGCACAGCCCACGTAGTACATTGCACAGCCCACGTAGTATATTGCACAGCCCACGCAGTATATTTTACAGCCCACGCAGTATATTGCACAGCCCACGCAGTATATTACACAGCCCACGTAGTATATTGCACAGCCCACGCAATATATAGCACAGCCCACGCAGTATATTGCACAGCCCAAGCAGTATATAGCACAGCCCATGCAGTATATTGCACAGCCCAAGCAGTATATTGCACAGCCCACGCAGTATATAGCACAGCCCACGTAGTATATTGCACAGCCCACGCAGTATATTGCACAGCCCACGCAGTATATTGCACAGCCCACGAAGTATATTGCACAGCCCACGCAGTATATAGCACAGCCCATGCAGTATATTCCACAGCCCACGTAGTATATTGCACAGCCCGTGCAGTATATTGCACAGCCCACGTAGTATATTGCACAGCCCACGTAGTATATTGCACAGCCCACGTAGTATATTGCACAGCCCACACAGTATATTGCACAGCCCACACAGTATATAGCACAGACCATGCAGTATATTCCACAGCCCACGTAGTATATTCCACAGCCCACGTAGTATATTGCACAGCCCACGTAGTATATTGCACAGCCCGCGTAGTATATTGTACAGCCCACGCAGTATATTGCACAGCCCACGCAGTATATTGCACAGCCCACGCAGTATATTGCACAGCCCACGTAGTATATTGCACAGCCCACGTAGTATATTGCACAGCCCACGTAGTATATTTGCACAGCCCACATAGTATATTGCACAGGCCACATAGTATATAGCAATGTGGGCATCATATCCCTGTTAAAAAAAAAGAATTAAAATAAAAAATAGTTATATACTCACCTTCCGTTGGCCCCCGCTTCGCACCGATGCTCCTTGCGCGCTCCGGTCCCAAGAGTGCATTGCGGTCTCGCGAGACCGCTACGTCATCATCTCGCGAGATCGCAATGCATGGAGCGGTTACCGTCCCAGGGTTGGTATGATTGCAGGACCTGTGATGACATCGCGGTCACATGACCGTGACATCATGGCAGGTCCTTCTTGCATAGCATCCTTGGCACCGGAACCTGCCGCTTGCACTGCCGAGAACAGCGGGCGACGTCGGAGGGTGAGAATAACCTTTTTTTTTATTAGTATTATTTGTAACATTAGATCTTACGCAGCATCAATAGTAAAAAGTTGGTCACACAGGGTTAACAGCTGCGTTACCGGAGTGCGTTACACCGCGCTCCAGTAACGCTGGCATTAACCCTGTGTGAGGGCTGACTGGAGGGGAGTATGGAGCGGGCACTGACTGCGGGGAGGAAAGAGCGGCCATTTTGCCGCCGGACTGTGCCCGTCATTTTGCCACGACCAATCAGCGACTTGGATTTCCATGACAGACAAAGGCTGCGACCAATGGATATCCGTGACAGACAGAGAGACAGACCGAAGTGACCCTTAGACAATTATATAGATGTATGTAGTATGTTGTATGTTGTATGTATGTATGTAGTATGTATGTAGTATGTATGTTTGTGTTTGTTTTTTTTTGCATTCAACACATTTGCCGGATGATGGGACTACTACTGTCCCATCATTGGCTAATGTGTCAATCACTGTCATTGTAGCAGGCATAGCCCCATGGGACTTGTAGTCCCATCGGACGATGCCTGCACACAAACAAAGACCCCCGAGAGGCCCGTACAGACCCTTGGCAGGCCGCACAGACCCCCGGCACAGACCCCCCGAGAGGCCCATACAGACCCCCGGCAGGCCGTACAGACCCCGGCAGGCCACACAGACCCGCGAGAGGCCCATACAGACCCCCGGCAGGCTGCACAGACCTCCGGCAGGCCGCACAGACCCCCGGCAGGCCGCCACAGCCCCCGGCAGCCCGCACAGACACCCGAGAAGCCTGTATAGACCCCCGGCAGGCCCGCACAGACCCCTCACGGTCCCACACAGACACGCAGTCTTCACCCACGCACCGCCCACACTCTTCCCCCTTCCGGAACTGTATGTGCAAGGAAAGAAAGGGTTTATTTTTATTCCAATATTTGTGTCCCATTGACTTGCATTGGTTTCCAGCATTGGTATTGGCGATACCCGATATTTTTTGGATATCGACCGATCCAATCCGATACCGATATTTCCCGATACTGGAAGGTATCGCTCAACACTACTCAGAGGTTTAGTAGATCTGAGTTTCACTGGAAGTTCTATAACAGAAAATCAGTCCATAATAGCAGAGTGGACACCATCTACCTGAATACTCAGGTGACGCCAACCGGCTCAGCTGGCCTAAAAAGCCACACGAGTGTGTCGTATTACCATATCAATTCAATGTGCAGAAGAACGGACAGAGCTGGCGGAGGTAAGGGGTTAATGCAGCATCCGGAGCCAGGACAGGTAAGTAACCTTGGTTTACTCAGTCTTCACTAACAGCCGAGACAGGAATTTGTAATGGTAGTTGTTATTTTGTATGTTATGGTGACATGACCATGGTGGAATAGAAGTAATTATTACAAATAAATATATCTAGGTTATGTGTATATGTCTCTCATTGTCAGCCCCTGGTCCACATTTTGGTGCCAGCACTCCTCCCCCATTGGGTCACCACTTATGATTAGAGGACATAACACAACCAAACTGAGAGCAGTGAAGTCTTAATTTTCTTGCGTAGTCCTTGTTTATTTTTGCCAATGTTACTTTACATTCTTATGTTCCAACTAAATGATATAAATTAGGAGGATGTTACTTTATCGCTCAGTAGCATGATGTGCCAAAAATGTTCTTCCCTTGCCCTGAAGGAATGTCTGTAGGAGAGACAAGGCATTGCTTTTCAGGGGAATCCCAGTCTGGTTTTATGACATAAGACACATTTTTGGAGTAGCATAACTCGTTCAGAAATTAGATTAAAGTGACTCATATTTTAATGAAGATTGATCTAGTTGACTATGACAAACTGAAATGTTGCTAATTACTTGCTTCTCTTTCTACTCTCTAGTTCAGGTTTGACTTGCTCTGTAGTATGTTACGTATAAGCTTCTGATAGGAAAAATGTGTTTTCAACGTATAATTTGATTTTCAATCTGGTGGAAAAAGAATACCTATACAAAGAAAGTGATTTCAAACTTCTATTCCATGAAAGAAAATGAGTAATCCCTTCATCTAGTCAAGCTTTCCTAGCAGGCCAGGCCCTAGACTATATAAGGATAGGGCCAAAAACTGTAAGGGAGTTGGTAGGGGTTAATAAAAATGAGGGAAAATTTATGGTCTGCCTCAAGTATTAGGGGTGTGGTATACTAGGGTATAAAGTGGGGGGAAGGCACCAACAGCAGTTCATCCACCTTACCCCAAGCTCCCACCTTCCCTATTTATTGTAAAAAAAAAAAAAAAAGTTCTTGTGTTATTTGGGTTTTACATAGTGATGTGCGAACGTGCTCGTCACTACTCAATACTCGCTCTAGCATCAGTGTGCTCAGGATGCTCGCTACTCAGTGAGTATTTTTTTTAATATTTGAGCAGGAGCTCGAGTCCCCGCCTCGCATGTTTGGCAGTAATACTGCTGTTAGCAGCACTTAGGGAGAGATTGTGCTGAAGGGATCGTGTAGCATAGGATAGGGTCCTTTATGCTGTAGCCTGCAACTCATACCAAAACCCCTTCTCAGGGCTAATAATATTCTTTTTGCTCTTAATCCTGCAAAATGTTCTGAGCAGGGAAATATTTTGCACCATTTTTTACTGTGGCAGTTGTGTGTCAAAGCATAGAACCAGATTTGGTTGGATCTCAATACCATCGCTATATTGATACTGCAGTCTTAGAGTATGTTTCCACGTTCAGGAAGCCTTCAGGATTTGCTGTGGAATGGACACTGTGTACAGTCGCAGCGTCCGATCCGCAGCGTCCAGATGTTACAGCAATACGCAGCGTCCAGATGTTACAGCATAGTGGAAGGAATTTTTTTGAAATCGTGCAACCACTATTCGTGCAGGGCCGCATCCGGCGGCCCTGCGTAACTGGACATGCGGCTCGTCTTTGCAGACCGCAGCATGTGTATTTATCTAGCAGGAGACACTCCGTCTCCGCAAGATAAATAACCCAGTCTATGAATACGATGTGGTGATTCCGCATGTGTTCAATGAACACATGCGGGATCACCGCGCATATAAAGGGGCAGTGCTTTGGGCAGAGCAGGGTATCCGCTGCGCCCAAAGCGCAGAGATTACGCTCTGTGGGAACATACCCTTAGATATCAATCTGAGATTTTATTCAGCAGTGAAATTTTATATGGCATTTATCATGCCACAGTTGTGCCTCAAAACACGCAAAAAAATTATTTGGTTACAAATAGCATTGCTATATTGATACTGAAGTCTTAGATGTCCATCTGAAGCGGGCAAATTTTGCTGGCTTTGTAATACAGCAATTATTTTCAGCAGTGAAATTTTATATGCCATTTATCATGCAACAGTTGTGCCTCCAAAACAAAAAAAAAACAAAACATTTTTTGGTTTCAAATAGCATCACTATATTGTTACTTCAGTCCATCGGAAGTGGGCATATTTTCCTGCCATTGTAATATTGAAAAGTTTTCTCAACAGGGATATATCATACATAATTTAAAGTGGGCAAGGCATGTGGTAAGGAATAAGGACGTGGATGTGATGATGGTGAGCATAGAGACTGTGGGCAAGGTGAAACTGTGCCTGCTGCTGGAGCACAACAAGCACACACATCATGTTGATCTAGCTTCATGTCCCACTTTGTAGGGGGACAGGAAACACCACTCTTGAAGCCAGACCAGTGTGAAAAAGTTGGTGGATGGATAGCAGATAATGCTTCCAGTCACTTTAACAGCACCACCCTGTCTTCCACACAGTTCAGTCTCAGTAGACATGATTCCAGACCAGTTAATCCCCACCCTGATCCTCCTTCATCCCACCATGCCGAGTGCCCGGAGACAACTGATCCCACACTTGGACACTCCAAGGAGCTGTTCACATTTCCATTTAGAGATTCTGGCCTCTCGTCCTGCCGGTTTCAAGACATGAGGAGATCGCATGTGGCCATGCTCACAAGAAGGCGACGGTGGTAAAATGCTATTACTGTTGCAAGAGCTGGATGATGACAAGATACAATTGCCAACAAGTGGTGTTGTTACATCAGCAAGTCAGGAGGAGGACAAGAGTGCATAAGTGGAAGATGATGTGGTGGATGAAGTCACTGACCCAATCTGGGAAGATGACATGCAGAGTGAGAACAGTAGCACACAGGGAGGGATCTGCAGCCCAAAACAGACAGGAAGAGGCATGGGGTGGCCAGAGACACAAGGTGGGCAACTGTTCCCCAGAGCAGTTATGTATTCTTGAGTGTGGCATTTTTTTTTAAAGACTCTCCAGTTAACCCAAAAAGGTCCATTTGCAACATCTGCCATGCCAGCATCAGCAGCACAACTACCAGCCTGACCACGACCAGAACAGTCAGGCACATGCAAGCAAACCACCTGACTACTTGGGCCGAACGCCAGGGTCCAGAAACAGTGTCTGCAGGTGACACCACTGCTTCTTCCCCTGTTCTATGTGCATGCCAATACCCTGTCCATGATGTAGGCAAAGATGACTCCCACCCTGCACACTTGCAACCACCATCAGCAACCACGTTCTAATCTCAGCGCAGCGTTCAGTTGTCCCCAGTACGGCAGTCATTGGAATGCAAGCATAAATATGCAGCCACCCACCCACTAGCTACATTAATAAACAGCTAGATTTCTAAGACTGCTTGCCCTGAAAATGTGACCGTTTAGGCATGTGGAGACGGAACCTTTACACAACCTCAAGGCTTCGGCATTCCCTAGGTACTCGGTCCCCAGCCACCACTATTTCTCCCGGTGTGCTGTCCCCATCTTACACAAGCACGTGTCCCATAACATCAGCTGTACCCTCACCAACGCTGTGACTGATAAGGTCCACTTAACCGCGGACAACTGTCCTTAACCTGGTGGCAGGTTTGAAGCTTGGCAACCTCGCACACGTACCATGCCTGGCCTACGGGGTCAACTTAGTGGTTCAGCATTTTCTCAAAACCTACCCAGATCTAACTGAGCTACTTGTGAAAGTACGCCGCGTGTGTGCCCATTTCTGTAAGTCAGCTACAGCTGCCACCACCCTGGCAGTGCTGCAGCAACATTTGCAACTTCCAGCTCACCGACTGGCATGTGATGTCACCACGCAGTGGAACTCAACATTACATATATATTTTGGCAAGGCTTTGTGAGCAGCCGATGGCAGTAGTTGAATACCAGCTACAGCATGCACGTCGATATTCCGGTCAGCCTCCACACATAAGATCTGATGAGTGGGCATGGATGACTGACATCTGTGCAGTTCTCCAAAACTTTAAAAATCTTGACCAAGATGGCGAACAGCGATGACACCATTATCAGCCTCACCATCCCACTTCTCTGTCTACTGAAATGCTCGCTGCTCACAATTAAAGAGGAGGCTGTGCAGGCAGAGCAAGTTGAAACGGAGCAAGAAACTATACACACGCCAGCCTCATCTCAACGCGGATTAGTGAAAATGGGGAGGAGAAGGAGCAGGAGCTGGTTGCCTGCGCTATAGATGGTAGTACCCACACCATCTTCAACCTGTCTGTTCAGTATGGATGGCCGGAAGATGAGGAGGCAGTCGAGGAAGACAACATGGATAGTTGTCCTCTTGGTGGGGACAGGGAACTTTTGGCTGGTGGCAGTCTGGCACAAGTGGCTGCGTCTATATTCCCTTGCCTTTCCCATGACGCTCGCATTGTACGCATTTTGGCCAATACTAATTGCTGGTTGGTCACCCTTCTAGACCCACGCTACAGGAGAACTTTCTCTCCTTCCTGTGGCGGAGAGGTCTAATAAAATGTTGCAATACCAGAAGGCTCTAGTTGAAGAATTCTTAAAAAAATTCCCGTCTGACAAAGCTGGTGGCAGAGGTCACAGTTCCTTGGACTACCAAGGAGTGGAGACTAGGGAAACACACACCAGATGCATCAGGGGCAGGGGACAGTTTTCTCAGACCCTCCCGTTGCCCAGGCCCTGATGCACAGGATACTCTAACAAGGAGGGAAAAGTTTTGGAAGGTGCTGGAGTACCTTACTGACCGTACCAGCATCCTTCCTTATTCCTTTGTGCCTTACAACTATTGGGTATTCAAGCTGGACACGTGGCATGAACTGTCTCTCTATGCCTTGGAGGTCGTGGCCTGCCCTGTCACTAGCGTTTTGTCAGAGAGGGTTGATCATAGCAGGCAAAATTAACTGATTTACTGATGAATTCGCTCTGGTGGACAAATCTTCTACTCCTACTCCAAGAGCTGGGAGTTCTCTGTATTGGAGTTCATTTGAGAGTATAGTAAACGTTAGTCCTAAGCTAGGGTTGTCTTTTTTCACCCCCTTATCATTCTCCATTTACAGCTCTGGCAAAAATTAAGAGACCACTGCAAAATTTTCACTTTGCCTGATTTTTCTCTTTATATGTATATTTTTGAGTAAAATGCAAATTTTTCTCTTATTCTGTAAACTACTAACAACATATCTCCGAAGTTTCAAGCAATAAATTTTGTATTTATTTACTGAAAATGAGAAATGGTCAAAATAACAAAAAAATGAATTGCCTGCAGACCTCAAATAATGCAAAAAAAAAAAAACAGGTTCATAATCATTTAGTAACAACAATACTAATGTTTTAAGTCAGGAAGAGTTCTGAAATCAATATTTAGTAGAATAACCATGATTTTTATTCACAGCTTTCATACGTCTTGGCATGCTTTCCTCCAGTCTTTCACACTGCTTTTGGGTGTCATTATGCCACTCCTGGTACAAAAATGTAAGCAGTTCTTCTTTGTTTAATGGCTTTTGACTATCTATCTTCCTTTTGATTACATTCCAGAGGTTTTCAATGAGGTTCACTTCTGGAGATTGGACTGGCCATGACAGGGATTTGATGTGGTGGTCCTTCATCCATGCCTTGATTGACCTAGCTGTGTGGCATGGCGCATTGTCCTGCTGGAAAGACAAGTCCTCAGAGTTGGGGAACATTGCCGGAGCAGAAGGAATCAACTGCTTTTCCAGGATAACCTTGTATGCGGCTTAATTCATACGTACTTCGCAAAGAACAACCTGCCCAATTCCAGCCTTGCTGAATCATCCCCAGATCATCACCAATCCTCCACAAAATTTATCAGGGGGTGCAAGACACTGTGGCTTGTACTCCTCTCCAGGTCTCCGTTTAACCATTAGATGACAAGGTGTTGATATGAGGCATATAATATAAACTAGAAATAGGCCCAATGCTATCACATCGGTGGTGCGGTGAAATCTGAACGAACTGTGGCTGCGCAAGTGACATTCACGTCACCGCTAGTCTCCATGCAGGCGCAGTAACAGCCGCGTCATTACCGCGCATGCGCGGGTAGAGCGCGCAGTTGTGGCTGTTACTGCGCCTGTGTGGGAATAGCGGAGACGTGTATGTCACTTGCGCAGGCACAAGTGACACTGCCGCGGTGCGCTATGGGATTCGGGGACAGTGGCTGGAAGTTCCAACTGGCGATTATTATATAGGAGATATATATATAAATATATATATATATATATAATCACCTCCTGGTGTATATTCGCCTAGCTTTTAACTGAAGGGGCAGTAATGATAAACAACAGCATATTTAAAAAAATACTTGTAAACACATTTTTGACAGGTCTTTATACTACAACTCCCAGCATGCCCTGTGCGGTGCAGCTGTCAGGTCTGCATTGAGGGTGGCAGGACGTGGCCGGGTCACACTCACCTCCTTGCTGAGGCTGACTGCACATTTCTTCTTCAGCCGCCCCCATTTCATCAGGTTGCCCATGTGCAGGGTGGCCTCTCCGTCCAGCAGGGTCCTGGCTGCGCCGCTATCGGTGCCAATGTTATGGGTGTGTGCAGATAGCGGTGTGTGCGTCTCCTCTGGCGCCGTGCAATCACTATGCGGAGCTCCGCCTGTGCTCTCTATGTAGTGCGACTGCTGCGGCACAATGACTGGGCAGCCGTCCAGCTCTGTGTGAAAAGTGCTGTCTGCCAGCACCGCCGCTACATGTGCTCCGTCGGCCTGAATCTCAGCGGTGGGGAGGGGTCCTTGTGGTGTGGGATTGTTGTGGCGGGGGAGTCCCAGCGGCAGGGGGGCCAGCAATGACCCGCTGGTGGTACTGCACAAGGGCCTGGTACCACCAGCGGGTGCCATATTGAAATACCCATCACTTGGGTATTCCAAAATGGCGGTCGGCGTACTTCCGGTGCGGCGCAGTGGATTGTGGGATTCGAGGACGTCCAGACAGAAGGGGATGACAGACAATTTAAGGTAATTATATGAATAGATAACATCTAGCTGGATGATAACAATAACAAGATTAAAGCCACAGTGGGATAAAGTAATGGTATAGCCATATCCAGAATCACTCAGCAAGAGTATATGCAGTGTGCCTCCAAAGTTTAAACATTAGCATCAGGGCAGGGATATATATTTGTAAGGGAGGGAGCTAGGAACGCACTGCTCCCAAGGTGCGTTTCACAATGAATGCTTCTTTCAGGGATGGTGGGTTACTGGTAAACTACCTATTTAAATCATGGTAAATTATTTAGAATAATTTTAAGGGCCTTACAGGGAGAGGAAACCACCATCCTCCCCATGGATTCTACCACATACCTACAAATGGAGATTACAGGCTATACATGGACTCTTAGTGTTTGTGGTGGTGAGGGTTGTCTGTACTATAATAATAATAATCTTTATTTTTATATAGCGCTAACATATTCCGCAGCGCTTTACAGTTTTGCACACATTATCATCGCTGTCCCCAATGGGGCTCACAATCTAAATTCCCTATCTGTATGTCTTTGGAGTGTGGGAGGAAACCGGAGTACCCGGAGGAAACCCACGCAAACACAGAGAGAACATACAAATTCTTTGCAGACGTTGTCCTTGGTGGGGTTTGAACCCAGGACTCCAGCGCTGCAAGGCTGCTGTGCTATCCACTGAGCCACCGTACTATGGTCAGTATATATTATATATATATATACTGTATGTATGGTGTATTCTTTTTTTAAATATTATTAATAGTTATGTTTGTCTCATTGGGCACCTATCTATCTACAGTTGTGGCCAAAAGTATTGACACCCCTGCAATTCTGTCAGATAATACTCAGTTTCTTCCTGAAAATGATTGCAAACACAAATTCTTCGGTATTAATATCTTCATTTAATTTGTCTTAAATGAAAAAACACAAAAGAGAATGAAGCAAAAAGCAAAACATTGATCATTTCACACAAAACTCCAAAAATGGGCCAGCAAAAGTATTGGCACCCTCAGCCTAATACTTGGTTGCACAACCTTTAGCCAAACTAGCTGCGACCAACCGCTTCCAGTAACCATCAATGAGTTTATTACAATGCTCTGCTGGAATTTTAGACCATTCTTCTTTGGCAAACTGCTCCAGGTCCCTGATATTTGAAGGGTGCCTTCTCCAAACTGCCATTTTTAGATCTCTCCACAGATGTTCTATGGGATTCAGGTCTGGACTCATTGCTGGCCACCTTAGAAGCCTCCAGTGCTTTCTCTCAAACCATTTTCTAGTGCTTTTTGAAGTGTGTTTTGGGTCATTGTCCTGCTAGAAGACCCATGACCTCTGAGAAAGACCCAGCTTTCTCACACTGGGCCCTACATTATGCTGCAAAATTTGTTGGTAGTCTTCAGACTTCATAAAGCCATGCACACGGTCAAGCAGTCCAGTGCCAGAGGCAGCAAAGCAACCCCAAAACATCAGGGAACCTCCGCCATGTTTGACTGTAGGGACCGTGTTCTTTTCTTCGAATGCATCTTTTTTTCTCCTGTAAACTCTATGTTGATGCCTTTGCCCAAAAAGCTCTACTTTTGTCTCATCTGACCAGAGAACATTTTTCCAAAACATTTTACGCTTTTTCAGGTAAGTTTTGGCAAACACCAGCCTGGCTTTTTTATGTCTCGGGGTAAGAAGTGGGGTCTTCCTGGGTCTCCTACCATACAGTTCCTTTTCATTCAGACGCCGACGGATAGTACGGGTTGACACTGTTGTACCCTCGGACTGCACACATCTAGGGAGGTTAGCCACAGTGCCATGGGCTTTAAACTTCTTAATGACACTGCGCATGGTAGACACAGGAACATTCAGGTCTTTGGAGATGGACTTGTAGCCTTGAGATTGCTCATGCTTCCTCACAATTTGGTTTCTCAAGTCCTCAGACAGTTCTTTGGACTTGTTTCTTTTCTCCATGCTCAATATGGTACACACAAGGACACAGGACAGAGGTTGAGTCAACTTTAATCCATGTCAACTGCCTGCAAGTGTGATTTAGTTATTGCCAACACCTGTTAGGTGCCACAAGTGAGTTACAGGTGCTGTTAAGTACACAAATTAGAGAAGCATCACATGATTTTTCGAACAGTGCCAATACTTTTGTCCACCCCATTTATTATGTTTGGTGTGGAATTATATCCAATTTGGCTTTAGGACAATTCTTTTTGTGTTTTTTCATTTAAGACAAATTAAATAAAGATAATAATAACAAAGAATTTGTGTTTGCAATAATTTTCAGGAAGAAACTGAGTATTATCTGACAGAATTGCAGGGGTGTCAATACTTTTGGCCAAAACTGTATACATAGGCTGATGCCTACAACATATCTGAATTGATCTCTTTGATCTATGGGTAGAGTGTTCGATAAGCCAAGGTGGTAAATGACTGAATACAGGTGGAGACTGCACACGTCTGCAGGATTCTCAATTGGCTTCATTCAGATAGCCGTATTTAAAAGGAAAGGTTTTTCATGAGAAAAAAATTGGTTATTGCTTCATGGGAAGTTTTTTTTTTTTTTTTGGACATATTTTTAAAACTACTTCTAGAGCATTAATTTAGGTTGGATACGCTACCATTACTTTCACATATGTGGGTGGGCATGATTTTGTGGCACCTACTAATATATAGGTATTACAGATTCTCCTTCTGCACTTGTACAGCCGTCCCCTCACAGACTGCATGGCTTTCCTGCTCTCAGAATAACTGCTGATAGAGGAGTTGGTGACCAGACCTTTCCATAAGCCTCCTCCAATTGAAAAACAATCCATATGGGAAAGCTGTTCACCATTTGGAGCAGGCTGATGGTCAGGCTTGGTCAAATGCTCAAATCTGAGGACAACACCTTTTTCGGGAGTGGACGGTCATGTGACTGCAAGTATGCAAATTCCGATTTAACTTGACATGATGAAGCAACGAAAAAGGCAAATATAATTGTGGATTGCATTATTGTGAAGTAATTATCCCCCTCTACTCCTCCTTGGTCAGGCCTCATCTGGAATACTGTCTCCAGTTTTGGGCACCACAATTTAAAAAAGACATTGAAAAACTGGAGCAAGTTCAGAGAAGAGCGACCAGAATGGTAACCGGTCTGCAAACCATGACCTATGAGGAACGGTTACAGGATTTGGGAATGTTTAGCTTTCAAAAGAGAAGACTAAGAGGAGACTTAATAGCTGTCTACAAATATCTGAAGGGCTGTCATAGTAAAGAGGGAACATCCTTATTGTCATTTGCACATGGAAACACCAGAAGCAATGGAATGAAACTGAAAGGGAGAAGATACAGATTAGATATTTGAAAAAACTTTTTGGCGGGGAGAGTGATCAATGAGTGGAACAGGCTGCCATGAGAGGTGGTGAGTTCTCCTTCAATGGAAGTCTTCAAACAGAGGCTGGACTGTTTAGTGAATCCTGCATTGAGTAGAGGGTTGGACATGATGACCCTAGAGGACCCTTCCAACTCTAACATTCTATGATTCTATGTATTCGGCCTTGCTCAATTCACTTGTATTGAGTGGGACTGGACACGTCTAGTCAGCATGTGACTGCATGTATGCAAATAGCACGTGCAGCGCCCCAGGGTCCTGGTCATTGCAGTAATGTCATTCTTCCACCAGGGGGAGTGATGTTACGTCTGAAGGCAATAAAGGAGATCACCTTACCAGGTATCACAAACCACACAACACACTTCACACTCCAGTCCACCAGGGGGAGCTATGATCCTATCTAGTAGGGCACTCCTCAAAGTTGGGTAAAACTGGTGGCTTGGATAGGAAGTTAGACAGAATCTGACTGGGCTTCACCCAGGCAGCACCTGTCAGGCAGACAGGGGGAAGGAGGAACATCAAACAGCTGCAGGCAGAGAGGTCCCTGACAGGGGTGGGATCCTGTCAGAGGCCTAGATAGAGGGTTACGGAGCTGCGCCTGCCCCGACGTGTGGCAGCATCCTAAGAAAGGACACGAAGAGAATTGCGTTGCTGAGAGTCAGAAACGAAGTCATAGCACAAGGAGAGGAATCCAGAGGGAGTTCTGCCCTGCAATAGGCTGCCTCCCTCTGAGACGCAGAAGCCAGTAGCCAGAACATCGAGGGAGTAAGGAACTCTATGCTTTACTTCAGAGACTGGCAGGACAGTTAATTCCATGTTAGCTGCCCGACCTTACACCCAGGAGGCACGGTGGCAACTTGTGGGGGCTGGGGCGTCTCTAGGGTCCCTGTAAAAAGCCTCAGGCCATCAGTCATACGGGTTTGTCCTATCCATACCATCTGGGGGAGAGAGAGAGAAAGAGACATAACATCGAGAACACCAGCATCAGTTGTGAGGACCTCACCAAGAAGCTCAGCAGGGAGGTACTACAACACTCAGGCGCTAGAGGAAGGCTACTGATTTCCACCGGGATAAGGGGACTCTAGAGTTGCCTTCAGACCGGCCGGACTCTGCCCTGTGATCTGGTGCTCTGGATTGTGGATGCTGAAGCCTTCATTAAAGGTAAAGAGACTGCAACCTTGTGTCCTCATTATTCACTGCGCCTTACAACATCCACCATTCTCCATTCACACTCTGGGAAGCCCTGGGGACATACTTCACTTATGGGAAGGTACACCATCTAGCTGCCATAACATCACATCACCCCAGCGGACCCCTAAGCAGCGTCGGTCACCCTGACCGAATACCACAGGTGGCGTCATCTATCCCTTTAAAGACCTTTTCCCCCCAATTTATCAACGGACGTCCCCTAGGGCCACGGACCGGGTCAGCCACCGTGACATCCCCCTTGAGAACCGAAGGGCCTGGCTCCGAGTACCCCACTGTCTTACATGGGGGGGCTATCCACACGCTTGTGGTCACATGCCTCCTGCTCCCGGCAGCGGAGAATCCAGACTGAGCGCCCACTGCATGCTGTGTGTAAGCCTCAAAACCTGGACAACCCTTTTAAATTTAATAGTTCAAGACAATTTACTTTCTTGCCTGCTTTCCTGAGGCTTTTAACTAGTTACTGCATACATGATTATACAATTAATGTAAATATAAAATATATATGGGCGATACAGTAGGCCTTTGTCCAATACCTTCATTTACAATGCATCCTGCTTGTACCAGTCTCACACTGGACGGAGTCAGAGGTCAGGTCTTGAACCATATTTTGTTCTTCCATAGTGGAGCATGCATAGCCTATTGGAAGAAGGATTGCCATGTAATGACATGAATTTCAAGCTTTAATATCTGAAACCTTCGTCACTGGCTGAGTCAATATTCCAGTTGTAAGTAGCAGAATGGGTCTTTTCAGTGACGTCGCTTCCTATCCCAAATCTGCGGACTGACCTATAGTCTTCTCACTGTGAAGTCCTCACTGAATGGCTCCCATTAAAGCGCTAGGTTAAGTCGAGCATGCCCCACTCTGTAGCTGCAGTTGTGAAGATTTTTTTGTTAAAAAGTGATTTACGTGAAAAATGACATCTGCCAATGGCTTTGCCTTTCAGCATAGCGGCATTATGCTAATGGGACACTGTGCTCTGACGTCAATGCCATGCACACTTCTATAAAGATTTCATTGTGTTTTAGGATCCCTTGTCCATTCAGTGTAGATATTAGTAATTTTGCATCTTCTGGGATTAATGCTTCTATAATGATTCTTTATTCAATTATATTGCTACTTCATTGTGTCATTTTTAACAAGCCTCTGTCTCTTTGAACATGAAACATGCAGAGTTACTGAGAATAATTCCAATATTTTACAAATGTCACAACTGTTTAATTCTCAGCCAAGGAGTCTGTAGCTCTGATCGTATATGCTGTGCATGGTTTTTAAAAGTTTAAAATTTCACTAATGTGTATTGAACAAGCAAAAAGGTCAAATTCAACACATTTTCACAGAAACATAGACATAATAGCATTCTATCTGCAATATACTGCATGCATAATATGATGTTGGATTTTTATGAAGATCTTTTAGAGTTACGGTATGTTGTACAAAATGGGTAAGTTCACAATTTACCATTTTATTGCTGATATTTAGTATTTACTCACTGTTTTCTTTTTACAAATTTCACTGTTATACACTTTATCTTTTCTGCTATTTTTTGCTATTTTTTTTTTTTTAAGTAGCCAACTATGGAATCTGAGTTGAATAGTCCAGCACTTTATATTTTTTGATCTCTCGGCCACCCACCCGATTTACTATCACACTCTACATGTCTCTTATATGGGGTGTACTCAATTCCCCCATTTCATCTCACAATTGTTTCCTCTATATGACTGCTATAAATCCCATGATGCATCAGCAGATCATCACACAGGCCAGTGTTTACTAAACCACGTTCTCCCAGACACATCATTTTTTCAGGGTTTCCTTAGTAGTGCACAGGTGAGATAACCTGTGGAAGTTTCTGATGCGTTAATAATAATTCCATCACTTGTGCAATACTAAGGAAATTCTGAAAACATGGCACGTTGGAGGCCATGAGGACTTGGGTTTTTGAAGCCCTGACATAGACAGATAAAATAAGTACCATCACTGCCTGCAGGGAGGGCACTCTGATCCTCACCTCTATGTTTTTCTCAAATAAGCTAACACACTGTAACTATACTCTCAGGAGGCTCAATTGTGATGTATTTTATTATAGGTGTGTGACCGGAGCTGTGTAATGTTATGATCATGGTCACACATCAATACGGGTAACAGAGGAGGGAAAGAACTACCAAAGAGAGAAGCCGCACCTGAACCTAACTGATCCATAAACAGACTAGAAAAAGCTCTAGCTGCTCTATACACCTACTGAGACCTGGCTCCTTAAAAGGCTGTCAAGGGGTTTCTCGTACCTCCAGAGGAAACAGATGGGAGGCCACAACACAAACCCAACAAAGGTAAAGGAGAGAGTGCAGGGGGACATGAGAACCCAGGGTGTGAAACTAAAGTACATTCACAAAGAATAGATAAAGATAAATGAGAACCCAAAACAAACAGAATATCTGAAACCTCTCAGACCCCCAAGAAGAAGGAAAAAGTGCTGGGAAGGGAAAACTTACAGATTTGCAGCAGGAAAAACAACTGGGGCTTACCAAACAAGGTAAATCCATAGCTGAGGAGCTGTAAGTATAGCCAGCAAGTGAGGTAAGTGAAAGGTGAACATATAAAGCCAATCCCAAAATGTGATAGGACAGACTCAAAATGGAGACTGGAAAACAACTGTAGGGAAACCGACTACACAGCAAAGGGTCACCAGATCGAATCCCAAAACTCGGTAAATCACATTACATCGGTAAATGTGATAGCAGTGTCTGTCCTCCCCCTTCCTTCTCAATGGAGAGATTTAGTCATAGAGTTCATGCAATTTTATCATGCTGGACATTTTTGTGTTAATTCAAAGTCAAAACCAGAGAAAGAGTTAAAGGGTTAATTCAGAAGAATAGTCAAGCTAGGCTTGTCAATGTTGTGAGATATCTATACAATAACAAAGCAGCAAAATATCTAGGGACAAAAAAATTAGCACAATTCTAAAGAAAAGACAAACAAATCAGTGAACCAACACGCTAATTATTCTGCTGACTGAGCTTTCTTATTGGCCATAAAACCTGATAGGCTGGATGGAATGGTGCTAAGCATGACTACATAGCTAAGCTCACAGAGGTAAAAATTGCAGGGCAGGCACATTACACATGCTGTCTTGGAGACTCTCCAAATTTCATAGACCTCCCATTCATTTTAGGTTCATTTTTCCTGAACAAATAGGATATGTTCTATCAGATATATAAAGTAATCCTTTCAACTACAGCAATGCTCTGGGGTGCAAATAAATATAAAACAGCTGAAGATGTTCTCAGCTGTGATAATCAAGCACTAAAATGCTCAAGTGTTTGATACTCCAATTGAGCAGGTCGGACGGGCTCTACTCGAGTACCAAGTATAAGGTCGCTGCTGGGAACAATGTTGTATTTCGCCACTATTACGGACTGGCAATAAAACATACAAAACCGAAGCCAAAATGGATTTTACAAGAAAAAATGTTAGGAATTGCCAACAGATGCTACTGCGCAGGTGGTGCCATCTTGGTGGAGACAATTGTTTGCAAAATGGCACTGGCGGCACCTGCACAGTGGCATCTATCGGATCGCCGATAGATGCTACTGCACAGGCCTGGCTAGCGCCATTTTGAGAAAGATTTTATTTTAGAATAAATATATATGACTAAATACAACAATTTAATGCATATTATAAATGCGATCATGCGCCGGCGCCTGCCTACTGAATGTGATTTTATTTTTTTCTCAATACATATTATATTCAGTATGTAAAATAGGGGGCAGGAGAGAATAGGGCACACAGGGTTGTGTTAGTATTGGGAGTCGGGACCCACATTGATCCAGCAGTAAAAAGCTACACAGGGGAGAGGTAGCAACTTGCTATGGATTGAATACACCTTTGACAAATCCTTGCTGACTTTCCATAGCAAAAGAAAAGTCCTACTGTATGTACAACTTCACTATGGACAAACTTCACTCTGATAGAAATGGAGAAGCCCCCGTGGCTATTTAAACAATCCATATTATGAGACAGGGTTGCCCTAAAGTGAATCACAATATTGGTATCTGCACCATGTTATTATGAAAACCTCATTGTAATTATACAGTAGAACGTCTAAGTCTACAATTTCTCATATTCTGGGACATGTGCCATGTTATGATGTAGTATTGGTTTTTACAGATACATAGCCTTACAGTTTGGGTATGTTCACATGTAGCTTTTTTATGCCTTTGTTTCTGCATGAAAAATGCAGGCTGTGGCCAGAAAACCGCGTAGGAAATTACATGTTTTTGATGCTTTTTTTGTGTGTTTTTGATGCATTTTTTAGTTTTTTTTGTGCTAGGCCAAGAAGGGGGGGGGGGAATGTATAGTAACAACACTAAGAAAATCAACATTCTGCATTCCTTAAAAACCACACCATAAGTGAAAAAGAAGGAAAGAAAATTGTGCAAATGTCTAATTTATTTTGTTGTTACTGTAAAACACTGGGATTTTTCTACTCGATTCTGCTCACGTCCTGAAAGGTATGAAGTGCAACAGAACAGCGCAGAACGGCCTCTAATCTAAGGACAGTCCTGTATATCTGCAAAGCATTTTTTTTTTGGTGTACAGAAAGTCTGCGCTTAAGGTATACCTCACTCTAAAGGTGAATATAAACCTATGTACAGAACTGCGCAAATGTTTTAAGCATGAGTAGAAAAAATGCTACAAGGTCAAAATTCTTTAAAAATGGAAGTATTCATAGTTTATTTGTTTATCAAAGTGCAAAGTGAATAGGCAAAAAGAGAAATGTAAATCTAATCAATATTTGGTGTGACCTCCTTTTGTCTACAAAGCAGAATCAAGGTGTCTAGGTACACTTCTTTTTTAGGATTATAGTCAGTTGTATGAGTAACCAATTATACCAAACATATATACTAAACGATCATCATTTTAATATGTAGGTTGAAACACAATCATTACCTAAAACAGAAACAGCTGTGTAGATGGCTTAAAACTGGATAATGATCAGTTAAAGTCTACTACAAAGGTGAAGTTGTGGTCACAGGTGATACAAAATGGCAAAGCTGCAAAACACAAGGTAGTTATATTGCATCAACCAGCTCTACCCAGCAGAAATATCAAAGCAGACTGTGGTTTCAAAATGTGTTGTTCAAGCTCTTTTAAAGAAGGAAGAAAAATGTGCAATGTTGAGGATAGAAGACACAGTGGTCAGCCAATAAAGCATAATTCAGCAGATGAAAGACACATAATGCTTGAAGATGTCAAGCAGTGCCATCAGCTGAAAACTTGCAGAAACCAGTGTGATCCAGCTACACAAATCTACTAATTGGAGAAGTCTTGCAGGAAGTGGTCTTCATGGAAAAATTGCAGCCAAAATCCATACTTTTGACATAGAAACAAAGCCAAGCAATTGAACTATCCATGGAAACATAGGAACTGGGTGCAGAAAAATGGCAAGCGGTGTTCTATACTGATGAGTGAAAATATGAAATATTTGTCTGTAAAAGAAAACCGTTTGTTCTCCAAATGGCTTGAGAGTGATAAAATAATGAGCGTCTGTACAGGAAAGATAAAAATCTTTGTACCGTGTTAGCCAGTAGATAGAAAATATTTAGAATTGTGAGTCCTCAGTGGTTGATACCGTTTAATGGCTAAATGTGCGTCCTGTAGGCAGCAGTGAAGCATGGTGGAGAATCCCTGCAGGTTTTGGGCCACATTTTAGTAAGAGAATTTGGAGATTTGGTTGGTATTTACGGAGTCCTCAGTTTTGAGAAACACAGGCCGATACTTATCCATCAAACAATATAGCATGATAGAGGTGTCTAAGTGACTACAAATTTAGTCTGCAGCAGGAAGATGACCCCAAACATACAGCCAATGTCATTGAGAAGTATCTTCAGTGTTAAGAAGAACAAGAAGCTTTGGAAGTGATGATATGGCCCCCACAGAGCCCTGATCTCAGCATCATCAAGTCTGTGTGGGATTACATGAAAAGACAGAAAGATTTGCACAAACCTACTTCCACAGAAGATCTGTGATTAGTTCTCCCAGATATTTGGAACAAGCTCCCTGACGAGTTCCTTCAAAAATGGTACAAGTGCACCTAGAAGAATTGATGTTGTTTTGAAGTTAAAGGGAGGTCACACCAAATATTGATTTTTTTTTGTTAGTTTGCTCTTTTGTTCATTCACTTTTCTGTTTGTATATTTATAAAAATAAACCATTAACACTTCTATTTTTGCAAGCATTTTTACCTGCCTAATACTTTTGCACATTACTAAACATTAGTGATGAGCGAATATACTCGTTGCTCGAGAATTCCCGAGCACGCTCGGGGGTCCTCCGAGTATTTTTTAGTGCTCGGAGATTTAGTTTTCATCTCCCAGCTGAATGATTTACATCTGTTAGCCTGCTTGATTACATGTGGGGATTCCCTAGCAACCAGGCAACCTCCACATGTACTTAGCCTGGCTAGTAGCTGTAAATCATTCAGCTAAGGCGATGAAAACTAAATCTCCGAGCACTAAAAAATACTCGGAGGTCACCCGAGCATGCTCGAGAAATCTCGAGTAACGAGTATATTCGCTCATCACTACTGCACATGTCAACTCAAACAGTAAGAAAGCTCTTGCTGTGACAGGAATCAGATTTTATGAATATAATGCTTAGAGTGAAGAATTATTATATTTTGAAGGGCTCGCCCAACTTCATTTTTTAAACCATTCAAAAATTATGTGAAATATAAAAAGGGTATTCCTTATCAATCCTTGGCAAGGCAGAAACAAGACCGCTTCTGCCAGTCACTGACCGCAGCGGTGATTAATATATCATGCAAGCATTGATTGACAGCTGTGATCACATGTTTGTCCAGATGAAACAAGAAGTTCACAGACCGCCGTGATACCTGGGAAGTATTGGCATGAGTATGGTGGAAATCGGTAAAATGAATATCACTTGTTTTACTATTTTATCCCATTTTGAGCATTTTTTTGAAATTGGCATAGACAATTTCTTTTAATATGGTTGTATGGTTGTTGCTTCCTTTGAACTTTACATAAGCGGCAAGAAGCGTGGACAAACTGTAACTTCGCCCTCCCATTATTATTGGGCAGATAAGCACGTTAAGTATCAGAGATTAAAGTGGGATTAACAGTAATCATCTTTACAAGAGTCTCTAGAGCCACGAGCTGCGAGATTTTCCCTATTAATATTGCGCTTGCCTGACAAAGAAAATATGTTGCCAGCTAAAGTTTCCCGAATTGCCTCCATGAAAGCAGAAATTGCAATGTTTGGTTTTTTAGAAGCAAATTTTACTTAACAATCAGCGCGTAGGCGTGCAAATTAGAAAGTTGTGTTACCCGGGCCCCCCTTGTACTATCACATTTCGATAGCTTTTTGCGCACAATGAGCTTTCTATGTGTCCAAGAGCAAATGTTTGCAGTAATAACCACATCTTTTGCGGCTTGCATATTCTCAGCCCTTTTTAACCCGAAAAAAAAAACACAGGACTCGTTGCCGAACCACATGTGTATTGTTCAAGTAGGTGCAATCTTAGGTACTGAAAGATTGCCTCCCCATGATATCATCTGCAAAAAATAATCCTAATTTGCCTTGGACGTACATGTACTTATACCTCCGTTTCCATAATGGTATTGTGTTTAACAGCCTAATTACAGTTAATTTGGAGGCGCTATGAAGTCACAAAATCTCCAACCAGCTGTATGATTTTTTTTCCCTCCTGAAAATAAAGAAAGTATATCATTACAGTTCCTTTTTCCTAATGCAAACTGGAAGTTAATTGCTTTCATCCCTGCTATGCATTTTTGTGCAAAAAAAAAAAAAAAATGTTCTAATGAAAGCTCCTGAATGTGGCAGGTTTACTTTGTAGTGTTGTTTTATTATGTAGCTGTTCTAAAGTGAATTCATCACTGCAAGATCCCAATAATAACTTCAGCAATAGACGAACAACACATTTTGGCAGCATCTGATTGGTAACCATTTTAGTGATTTAGTAACATAATTGATGTAGATGTAGCAGTTCTGAGTGAGTCATTTGACAAGATACAGATCTTAATTATTGCAGATAAGACTTAAAGTGAATGTCCGCTCTTGACAACCATTCTATAAACTAAATAAGTTAAAGAAAATTCTAATAGATTTTTTATAAAATTATCTTCATAGCTTCCCATCATTGTTTCATTTGCAGCTCCATAGCATCTGCATGGATTGCATAAAACTAAATGATAAAACTATTTCTACCTGTATTGGCCACAAGAGGGAGCTCAGGAGCTCTCTGCATACATTAACCCCTTCATGACCTAGCCTATTTTGACCTTAATGACCTGGCCGTTTTTTGCAATTTTGACCAGTGTCTCTTTATGAGGTAGTAACTCAGGAACGCTTCAACGAATCCTAGCGGTTCTGAGACATTTTTCGTGACATATTGGGCTTCATGTTAGTGGTAAATTTAGGTCGATAATTTTTGCGTTTATTTTGAAAAAAATGGAAATTTGGCTAAAATTTAGAAAATTTTGCAATTTTCAAATTTTGAGTTTTTTTGAGTGTTTGGGCGCATGACAGGGCTCGGGAGGGAAGGAGCGCCATTTGACTTTTTCAATGAAAAATTGGCTCCAATCTTTAGCGGACACTATGTCGTGTTTGGAGAGCCCCTGTGTGCCTAAACATTAGCGCTCCCCCACAAATGACCCCATTTTGGAAACTAGACCCCCAAGGAACTTATCTAGATGCATAGTGAGCACTTTGAACCCCCAGGTGCTTCACAAATTGATCCGTAATAATGAAAAAGTACTTTTTTTTTCACAAAAAATTTCTTTTAGCCTCAATTTGTTCATTTTCACATGGGCAACAGGATAAAATGGATCCTAAAATGTGTTGGGCAATTTCTCCTGAGTACACCGATACCTCATATCTGGTCACAAACCACTGTTTGTGCACACGGCAAGGTTCGGAAGGGAAGGAGCGCCATTTGACTTTTGAATGAAAAATTAGCTCCAATCGTTAGCGGACACCATGTCGCGTTTGGAGAGCCCCTGTGTGCCTAAACATTGGAGCTCCCCCTCATGTGACACCATTTTGGAAACTAGACCCCCCAAGGAACTTATCTAGATGCATAGTGAGCATTTTGAACCCCCAGGTGCTTCACAAATTGATCCGTAAAAATGAAAAAGTATTTTTTTTTTCACAAAAAAATTCTTTTGTCCTCAATTTGTTCATTTCCACATGGGCAACAGGATAAGATGGATCCTAAAATTTATTGGGCAATTTCTCCTGAGTACACTGATACTTCACATGTGGGGGTAAACCACTGTTTGGGCACACGGCAGGGCTCGGAAGGGAAGGAGCGCCATTTGACTTTTTGAATGAAAAATTAGCATGCGATGTTTGCGGAATCTACGGAAATTGAGAGTTAAAAAAAGCCCTAGTGGCCGGTGTGAAAATTAGAAGATTTATATTTTTTATTTTTAATACTGATTATGATACAGAAAAAAAACATCGGCCAAAGTTAAAAAATACACTTAACACAAATACCTGGTTTGTCAGTTTTCTAATGATAGCTTCCCTTTAAAGGGACACTGTCACCTGAATTTGGAGGGAACAATCTTCAGCCATGGAGGCGGGGTTTTGGGGTTTTTGATTCACCCTTTCCTTACCCTCTGGCTGCATGCTGGCTGCAATATTGGATTGAAGTTCATTCTCTGTCCTCCATAGTACATGCCTGCGCAAGGCAAGGCAAGACAGAGAATGAACTTCAATTCTCTTGGCTCATGCTACATCATTGTAAGCAGCAGGTTACTGTGACCACAACGTAATTTGGGAAAAGCACAGACAATTTAGATGTTTTTTTTATTTTTTTGCCACTTGCATAACAACATGCTAGATGAAACATGACCATTTTCAATATTGACAGCAGCAGTAGAGTTATAGTGCAGTCATTTGCTGTATGCTATATAAAGCAATAATGCAATGAGCTGCGAAGCGCCCTCTAGTGGTGGCTGCATCCCTATAAAAAATGAAGAAATTAATTAGTGCAGAATTCTGGATTAAAATAGTATATTGGTAAAAAGTGAAGTGTATTTACATGGCATATTCATGATTCTTTGTCCCTCCACATATTAGTGGGAAGGGTCCCAGGAGGGGAAGTAAAGATTTCCTTCTTTCCTTTGCATGGATCGATTCTTTTTTTCGGAAAAACTAAAGAAGCAGATGTAGCTTAAAAAAGTTCAGATGTTAAATCAGATTTGGTGAGAAAATTCTGTAACAAAAAGAGGAACAAAAAGATTGCAGAATAGATAAAATCTATAGAGTAGACGCTACATGATCGGCACTGGGTGAAGTAGAGCCAGGATCCCTATTTATGAAGTGTGAGAACAAGTTGTTGGGCGGTCATGCTACAATCTCCTGACTCATCGGTTCACCAGAGTGTAAATGACACATAACTAGTGGAGGAGTAAAATATAAAGGGGAAGATTTGAAAAGAAAAAACCCTGAAATCTGGTGCAATTTTGCCACCAAAAATGGTGCACATGCCGCCACCACATTTATTATATGCTTAGCTACATTTTGCGACTCAGTCAAAAGGTGGGTGGGATTTAAGAAAGGAAAAGGACGGCAAAGCTTGAAGGGACCTTTGGCGTTTTTTATTTTGTTTTACCCCTGGAGCGGTATCACTAATGTCTGTTCCCTGCCTGTAGTAGAATACTCACCAGCTGCTGTCTTGTTCTGCTCTTGGTGCCGCTTCGGTCGTCTTCTGCTAGTTTTGACTTGCCGGATCGCTCCAGTGTTGTCTGGGAAGATCAGAAGTCACTTGGCAATACAAGGAATGAGGCTCTCATAGACTTACAGTGCCTTGCGAAAGTATTCGGCCCCCTGGAACTTTTCAACCTTTTCCCACATATCATGCTTCAAACATAAAGACACAAAATGTAAATTTTTGGTGAAGAATCAACAACAAGTGGAACACAATTGTGAAGCTGAATGAAATTTATTGGTTATTTTAAATTTTGTGGAAATTCAAAAACTGAAAAGTGGGGCGTGCAATATTATTCGGCCCCTTTAGCTTAATACTTTGTTGCACCACCTTTTGCTGCGATTACAGCTGCAAGTCGCTTGGGATATGTCTCTATCAGTTTTGTACATCGAGAGACTGAAATTCTTGCCCATTCTTCCTTCGCAAAAAGCTCGAGCTCAGTGAGGTTTGATGGAGATCGTTTTTGAACAGCAGTTTTCAGCTCTTTCCACAGATTCTCTATTGGATTGAGGTCTGGACTTTGACTTGGCCATTCTAACACCTGGAGACGTTTATTTGTGAACCATTCCATTGTAGATTTTGCTTTATGTTTGGGATCATTGTCTTGTTGAAAGACAAATCTCCGTCCCAGTCTCAGGTCTTTTGCAGACTCCAGCAGGTTTTCTTTAAGAATGGTCCTGTATTTGGCTCCATCCATCTTCCCATCAATTTTATCCATCTTCCCTGTCCCTGCTGAAGCAGGCCCAAACCATGATGCTGCTGCCACCACCATGTTTGTCAGTGGGGATGGTGTGTTCAGGGTGATGAGCTGTGTTGCCTTTACGCCAAACACATCGTTTGGCATTGTTGCCAAAAAGTTCGATTTTGGTTTCATCTGACCAGAGCACCTTCTTTCACATGTTTGGTGTGTCTCCCAGATGTATATCTTCGAGAAATGGCTTTCTTCTTGCCACTCTTCCATAAAGGTCAGATTTGTGCTGTGTACGACTGATTGTTGTCCTATGGACAGACTGTCCCACCTCAGCTGTAGATCTCTGCAGTTCATCCAGAGTGATCATGGGCCTCTTGGCTGCATCTCTGATCAGTCTTTTCCTTGTTTGAGATGAAAGTTTAGAGGGACGGCCGGGTCTTGGTAGATTTCCAGTGATATGATACTCCTTCCATTTCAATGTGATTGCTTGCACAGTGCTCCTTGGGATGTTTAAAGTTTTGGAAATCATTTTGTATCCCAATCCGGCTTTAAACTTCTCCACAACAGTATCACGGACCTGCCTGTTCTGTTCCTTGGTCTTCATGATGCTCTCTGTGTTTCAAACAGAACCCTGAGACTATAAACAGCAGGTGCATTTATACGGAGATTTGATTACACACAGGTGGATTATATTTATCATCATTAGGCATTTAGGACAACATTGGATCATTCAGAGATCCACAATGAACTTTACTTTGCTGCACCGAAAGTAAAGGGGCCGAATAATATTAGACATATATAGAGACATACCCCAAGTGACTTGCAGCTGTAATTGCAGCAAAAGGTGGCGCAATAAAGTATTAAGCTAAAGGGGCCGAATAATATTGCACGCCCCACTTTTCAGTTTTTGAATTTCCACAAAAATTTAGAACAACCAATAAATTTCGTTTAACTTCACAATTGTGTTCCACTTGTTGTTGATTCTTCACCAAAAATTTACATTTGGCATCTTTATGTTTGAAACATGATATGTGGGAAAAGGTTGAAGAGTTCCAGGGAGCCGAATACGTTCGCAAGGCACTGTATATTGAGAACTTGTGACCATTAGCTGTGACTTCTGGTGAGTAAAATGTTGCGATCTCAAGATGCTGGAATGGGACAAAAGCAGCACTGGGAAAAGCAGAGAATGGCGGCTAGTAAATATTTTATTATGGGCAGGGAGCATGGATTAATTTTACCAGTTTGGTGATTAAATTAAAAAAAAATGTAGGAGTGATGCTTTAAGCTAGGGGTGGAGAACCTCAGCCGCGGGTCATTTACAGACCGCAATAACCTTTTTTTTCCGGCCCCAGGGCAGCACAGTGCTGTGTTTTGATGGCCACTGGCCTTTTAATTTCTTCTCGCCCTGTGAGCATGCGAGCGCAGTATTCACTACTGAATACTGAGGCGCATGCAATGAAACATTATTTCCTGACACCAGTGCCAGCGTTAGGACATACTTTGTGAGTGGAGTTAGTGTGTAATTTTTACGGCCCCCGAGGGATTCCTCACCCCTGCTTTAAGCTAACATCAGTGAAAAAAGAAAAACGCAACAAGAAATGTCAAGAAAAACACTACACGTGAAACCTCCCTGAAGCAATAACCTGAGGAACTAAGGCCAGTTCCAGATGATGGTCATACGGATAGATTTTAGGGTCTTTACTACTTCCACAATACCTAGACCTCTGTGGTTTTGCTGGACTGACCGTAATTCACCACAGGGTTCTATGAGGATCCGTGGTCAATTCAAGAGGGTCCGGAGGGCTTCAGATATGGCAGCTGTATTTGGACAAGAGGTGTGACTATAGTGGGTGCAGGGGTTGCAGTTGTGGTGGGCCAATAAAGGTCCCTTTTGCCTATAGGAGAAGATAGATGCTATCAAACTCATAACAGGGTTCCTGGAGGAGAGTTTACAGTGAGATCCATAACCTTCAAGTTACGCCACAAGTTACAGCCCCAGAAAAGAGAGAACTAAATATTCATTTCGGAACAGTTAAAATATATCGCTTCATCCAGAAAACTCTAGATGATTGTTATTTTATTTGTCATCCATATACAATCCATTTTCAAGCAGCAGTAGTTATAATGTACAAGGCTAAATACAGTTTCCTATGTTAAAGGATTGTAATTTGTACATACAATTTGGCTGCTATACTGTGGCTCTGTATGGAATCAGTATTTTTTTGAGATACCCATAGACTTGAATAGGCACGGCTCATCCAACATACGGAAGAAACGAGTGCATGGCGCGATATTTTTCATATGTAGATTTGATCTGTGAAAAAAAAATTGCACTGCCCCATTGAATAACATTGGTTTGAGTACTGTATGTGTGTGGTCAATTTTTTCATGGACAGCACTTGGCCCGAAAATATGAAATATGCTTCTGTGAATATACCCTTAGTTGGTTGTTATAGTGAACCAACATATTTCACATAATATCCCATATAATACTAGTATCAATAGTAATTAGCCAAACTGGTCCTGCGTTGTATGGTTTCTTCGTGATGAAATTTAAGGCTACGTTCCCACAGGTGAGTTTTTGATGTTGCAGATTTCTGCAGTATTTCTTAATTAATTATGTAAATTAGTTTACTTGTGTTTTTTCACTGCATTTTTAGTGCCTTTTTCTGTGAGTTTTTATTGCACTTTTGATCCTGCGTTTTTTGCTTCTTTTAGGTGTATCATGCTTCTAAGCTACTTTGCTTTTGATGCTTCCTGCTATTTGGCTTTATTGATAGTCATGTATGGATTACATGTACTTTTAGTGCATTTCCACAGGGGAAACGCACTATAAATCGCATATGTACTTTTTACTTGCATATTTTCCGCATCTAATGCAATTTTAAGGGGAAAATCTGCACATAAAACTCAGCGTACCCACAGGGGAAACTGACTTGTTGCAGCCAGTTTATGTTGTGTAAAAAAGAAAGCACAGTGGACAGGAGATTACTATGAATCCCATCTACTTTGATGAAACTTTAAGACTAAGTTTTTTGCTCATTAAAAGTACAAAGCGTCTAAAACTCACCAAAAGCTCATTATGGGAACGTAACCAGATTGTCTTGGACTTTACAAAATCTTGTCAATTAACAGATTTAAAAAAAGATCTGTTGTTAGACGAGTATAAAAAAAATCATCCAAGTTTTTATCCGATTTTCATCCATATTATCATCCATGTGTCCGTTTTTTACACCCTTGTGATGGCCATGTACGATCCTTTTCCTTACATCTGCATTGAAAAATGTACAAAGATCAGCTACAAGTTTCCTAGTTTAATAATGGAAATGTCAAACTGGATGTTCTCTGCGGGATCTGATTTTTTTTTAACAAAAGCAATCACAGCAGGAGGTCGGGTAGTAAAGCACAAGATGAAACTAATTTTATGTAAGTTACTGAATATGAAACTAATTTTATGTAAGTTACTGAATATACTAATAATATCATAATAATATAATATCACACTCGCAGTATCGGACTGGGGTGGCTAGAGCCCATCGGTAACATTGAGGGCCCACTGTAAAGTTGCATGTAAATATTACACAATATGCGCAATTTTCATAAATGTACCTATGCTTCACAATAAACTAGGTAGTTTGTTGAATGAATAATGAAATGATCTCTGTATGCAGTGAGTCAAATATATTAGGCCAATTAGTGCTCATGTTGGAGGGTCAGTGGCTTACTCCTGGACAGGGGCCTACCAGAGGATTCACCGGTACTCCTGGGGCCGATCCGAGCCTGCGCAAGTTTTCCATAGCTGGTTTCAGTCCTGCAGTTGCTCTCGCCTAGTGTAAACTTTTGGCCATAATTGACATCTGTACAGGTCTCCTATGTCACTGTGTTCATCAATGAAAGCTCTCACATGTGCAGTGTGTTCTTGGACTGCAAAAAGTGCAGTATTCTCTCTGATGTGAGAAAAGCACCTCTGTCCTACTGCGCATGCGCCAGGCAGGAGCTGATTTCTGTCAGGAGCCCTGCTGCAGGCTTACAGCAAGAGTCTGTGCAAGTATTACTGAAAGACAGAGAGAGGGTAAGAGCGCTGCGGTGAGCTTAGATGCCGGAGCGTAGGACCTGAAGCACATGACCTCCGGGGGAGTGGAAGGAGGCGGGGGCAGGCACCGAGTAGCGGCGGTGACCGGTGAAGCCAGAGAGTAGTCTGAACGTGCCAAGGTCAAGCCAGGAGGTTGATGAAATGCCAAAAACGTGAGATGTAAGCATGGTCGAGATGTGGCAAAAAGGTTGGGGAGCCGAATATAGCGGTGCAGTACAAATGGGGCACACAGGAGGGAAGTTGGAGTACCAAGCCGAAGGTCAGAGCCAGAAACAGACAATAAGCACGGAGTCACAAGACAAAGCACAGAATGAGAAAACAGGCCAAGTCATACACAAGAAAGCAGTATGCAAGCACACCGGGGGTCAGACACACAGCCAAGACAGCAAGACAGATTATCACTGACAAGGATCCCCAGATAAAGGCGGGTAGATATAGCCCTCCCCAAACCAAAAGGAGGCTATACAAATTAACCCCGAGAGGACAGGGAAGCAACCCTGTCCACAACCATGACAGTACTTCCCTCTTAACGGGGGCTACTGGACCCCCTGGCATGAAAAGCCCAAAACAACCAATCGGCATGCACTGAACCGGCCGAGACCCATGACCAATCCTCTGGACCCCTTCCAGTGCACCAAATACTGTAGATTAAGGGGCACCCACCGAGAATCAATGATTCTCCCCACCTCATACTCCAGATGGCCTTCCATCAACACCGGAGTGATGGATGAGTAATCCTTCTCGACCGCTCCAAATGCTTTCAAAAGGGACCTGTGAAAATGTTTTGATATTTTGAAGGAAGCGGGAAGCTGTAACTTGTGTGCCACCAGGTTGACAACCTCAATAATTTTATATGGGCCCATGAACTTAGGACCCAGGTTGGCCGAGGGGTCCTTAAGCTTAATATTGCGGGTGCATAACCACACCTTCTCGCCTACTCGGAACGCAGGACCCGACCTCCTTCTTTTGTCCGCCAAAAATGTATACTTTCCCTGGGCCTTGGTGATGTTTCGCTGAACCTCCACCCACAGGGCTTTTAAGCATTGCACATTACACACCACCCCCAGACAATTTGAGTCCATGTGAGAAAACTCCACAAAAGGTGGGTTAAACCCATAGTTGACCAGGAATGGAGACATTCCCATGGACTGACTCACATGACCATTGAAAGCAAACTCTGCCACGGATAACGCATCACACCACTCATCCTGTCCGGAAGATGCCAAACATCTCAGAATTTGCTCCAAGGACTGGTTAGTGCCTTCGGTTTGCCCATTAGACTCCGGATGATAGGCAGAGGAAAAAGACAGAGTGATTCCCAACTTCTTACAAAAAGCCCTCCAAAACTTGGCCACAAACTGCACACTTCTGTCAGACACCACATTAGTAGGCACACCATGCAGATGGACCACATGCAGCGCAAACAAACTGGCTAAGGTTTCAGCAGATGGTAAAGCGGGCAGTGGTACAAAAAGGGCCTGTTTGGAAAATCTATCCACCACCACCCACACAACGGAGGCACCAATTCCCTGGCCGGCCGGCCGGCAATGAGAGTTTTTAGAACGGGCACAAACCCCATATGCAGACACAAACCTTTTAACATCCGCGACCAAAGAGGGCCACCGGTAAACCCTAGCTACTACCTCCCGGGTGGCTGAAATCCCAGGATGAGCACAATGCATCTGCCTTAACATTCTAAGACCCTAGACGGAAGGTGATGGAAAATTGAAATCCGGAAAAAAAAGCGACCACCGGGCCTGTCTGGGGGTCAAACTTTTGGCAGACTCGATATAAGCTACATTTTTGTGATCAGTGATCACAATGACTGGATGAACAGCCCCCTCCAAAAAATGCCTCCATTCTTCAAAGGCTAACTTGACGGCCAGAAGTTCCCTATTGCCCACATCGTAATTTCTCTCGGTAGAACAGAACTTTCTGGAAAAGAAGGCACTAGGTTTGAGGTTGGTCAGGGTAGCAGGACTCTGGGACAACACTGCCCCCACTCCCACCTCAGAAGCATCAACCTCCACGATAAAAGGTCTAGACGGGTCTGGCTGGACCAACACTTGGGCGGAAGTAAAACACTTTTTTAAAGTCAGAAAATATTTTTTCGCAGAACTTGACCAATTCTTCACATCAGCCCCCTTGCGTGTGAGATCAGTCAGGGGCTTAACCACCTGCAAAAAACCCTTAATAAACTTTCGATAGTGTTTTGCAAAGCCCAGAAAGCATTGCAAACCCTTTAAATCATGAGGTTGAACCCAATCAGTAATAGCCTGGACTTTTTTCGGATCCATGCAGAATCCCTCATAAAGCCAAAAAAAGAAAAACGGCTAACAAAAGCCGCAGCCAGCTCACCAACCAGACCATCAGATGTGGATCACAAAAGTAAGTCCTGACCCGGGACTCCAAGCAGCAGCAGATCCAACCATGTATATACTCCAGCTCCAGATAAATGGTAAAAAACTTTTTCTTTATTGATCCAACGTAATAAAAACAGGATAATCCTTACAGATGGCAGACAGAATAAGTGATTGCGCAGAGAACGGCTACGCGTTTCGACCACAACGGGTCTTACTCATGCCATGTCATGAGTAAGACCCGTTGTGGTCGAAACGCGTAGCCGTTCTCTGCGCAATCACTTATTCTGTCTGCCATCTGTAAGGATTATCCTGTTTTTATTACGTTGGATCAATAAAGAAAAAGTTTTTTACCATTTATCTGGAGCTGGAGTATATACATGGTTGGATCCCTCATAAGATATAATCAAACCCCCAAAAAACAATCCCTGTACAAAGAATGAACACTACTCCAACTTAGCATACAAATGGTCTCCTCTAAGTCTAAGAAGAACAGCTCGCAGATGGTGCAAATGGGATTGACTATCAGGTGAGTACACTAAAACGTCATCAAGATAAATTACCACAGACAATTTCACTTTGCCATGCAGTGACCTATGGAAGCTATTCAGACATCAGTCAAGGCCACGGTGGTGCTGGTAGAAAGACTGTTCAGCATTAGTGATGAGCGAGTATACTCGTTGCTCGGGTTTTCCTGAGCATGCTCGAGTGGTCTCCGAGTATTTGTGACTGCTCGGAGATTTAGTTTTTGTCCATGCAGCTGCATGATTTACAGCTGCTAGCCAGCCTGAGTACATGTAGGTGTTGCCTGGTTGCTAGGGAATCCCCACATGTATTCATGCTGTCTAGCAACCGCAAATCATGCAGCTGCGTGTCCACAAAAACTAAATCTCTGAGCAGTTACAAATACTCGGAGACCACCAGAGCAGCGAGTACTCTTGCTCATCACTATTCACCAAATGATCACTTCTATAAAATCTGCCTCCTGACTGTGCCTCACCAACAACCAAGTGGTGCCTCACTGAGGAGTCTCAGTCTGAGCAGCGCTGTGCTAGAACACAGACCAGTGTCTGCATGTACAGTCTAATAAACGGAGGTCACATGGACATAAGACATGGAAAGTGGTTATCTTGATGAAACAACCCCTTTTTTGATTCACCTTTTGTTGTTGGAACGAACATCGGTGAAGCGGTCATACACATTGGATAGCTCCCCCATACACAGGAGTGCTTGGCAGCAGCTTCTCTCCACATGGTCCCTACCAAAAGCAAGTGGATTCCAACATCCCAATCCCTATGTCCCATATAATTTGTTGGGAGACACTCAGGAGACCCCCATATACGTTACACCAGTCAAAATCAATAGATTCTGATGACTTTAATGTGAATGGTGGCCTCTAGTGGAAGATCTCATTGTTTTGTTAATCTTGCTCCGCTCTCACAGTTCTTTATTTCTCATATTCGTGCTTTTTACGCCACAGAGTTTGTCACTTTTCCCTACGAATAACAACTACAGCCTAATCTAATGAGTGCTGACTGTGTTTCACTCCTATCTACATCAGTAACCTGTTTTCGGTGGTACTGCGGACCCTTCATGGTTAGTGGGCTCACACTGTCACAATTTCCTTGTAGACTTTCCGCAAGACGCACTCGTTTTTAACAGAATCTTTATTTTAGTATAGAAAATATACTAAAAATATGTATCCTGCGAGTGGGCTTTGTTTTGTATTTTTTTTTTCCAACGACCATTTGGTTCTAAAGTTTATTTTTCACAAAGAGTGGAACACTGAGTCATAGCTTAATATATTCAGATGAATGTCCCCGCGCTGGAAACCCCCACAAGCTGCTTCTGTGCAGACATTTACTCACTGCAAAGTGTGTGTAAGGAGGTGGGAGACCGGCACTCTGTAAGATGTCTGTGGATAGATAGATAGATAGATAGATAGATAGATAGATAGATAGATAGATAGATAGATAGATAGATAGATATGGGATAGATAGATAGATAGATAGATAGATAGATAGATAGATAGATAGATATGGGATAGATAGATAGATAGATAGATAGATAGATAGATAGATAGATAGATAGATAGATAGATAGATATGGGATAGATAGATAGATAGATAGATAGATAGATAGATAGATAGATAGATAGATAGATCTATAGATAGATAGATAATAGATAGATAGATAGATAGATAGATAGATAGATAGATAGATAGATAGGTCGATAGATATTAGATAGATCTATAGATAGATAATAGATAGATAGATTAGATAGATGATAGATAGATAGATAGACCTATAGATAGATAGATAGATAGATAGATAGATAGATAGATAGATAGATAGATATGGGATAGATAGATAGATAATAGATAGATAGATTAGATAGATCTATAGATAGATAGATGATAGATAGATCTATAGATAGATGATAGATAGATAGCTAGATAGATAGATAGATAGATAGATATTAGATAGATAATAGATAGATCTATAGATAGATAGATAGACAGATAGATATTAGATAGATCTATAGATAGATAGATAATAGATAGATTAGATAGATCTATAGATAGATAGATGATAGATAGATCTATAGATAGATGATAGATAGATAGATGATAGATAGATCTATAGATAGATGATAGATAGATAGATGGATAGATAGACAGATATTAGATAATAGATAGATAGATAGATAGATAGATACAGAGATACAGAGATACAGAGATGACAGATAGATAGATCATAGATAGATGATAGATAGATGATAGATAGATAATAGATACATCGATAGATAGATAGATCTATAGATAGATATTAGATAGATAATAGATAGATACATCGATAGATAGATAGATAGTTAGATAGATAGATCTATAGATAGATAGATGTTAGATAGATAATAGATACAGAGATGACAGATAGATAGATGATAGATAGATAATAGATAGATCTATAGATAGATAGATAGATAGATAGATAGATAGATAGATACAGAGATGATAGATGTGTTGCATTGTTGGGACTATGTGTCACCAGAAAATTACCCATTGTTTAAATCTAGTAATTGCAATAATGATTATGTACACCTTCACAAAGAATATTTTTTTCATTGCTTACTTCCTATATGCAAAGATAAGCAGCTTTCTAAACAGTTTTACAAGTCCCTTTGTCAAATGATCTACCAAAAAAGATGCAAATAAATTAGATCTCCTGCTGCCTGCTCTCAATGACTCTCTGCAAAGAGGGAGAAATCCATCTACAGTCTTAGGGAGGGCAGAGAAAACAAGCTACAGATAAGGAGTAAAGCACATAACGATGGGATACCTATAATATCGTGGCTGTACTGATACATGAAAGCAAATACGGACAGACCTCATTTCCAGTCTGTATTACAGAAAGAGACACCAAAATCTGAAACTTGAAGCAGGCTCCAAACTGCATAATCATGGGGTCTAAAAATGAAAGGAAGAATGAACATACAATTAGGTCCATATATATTTGGACAGAGACAACATTTTTCTAATTTTGGTTATAGACATTTTACCACAATGAATTTTAAACAAACAATTCAGATGCAGTTGAAGTTCAGACTTTCAGCTTTCATTTGAGGGTATCCACATTAAAATTGGATGAAGGGTTTAGGAGTTTCAGCTCCTTAACATGTGCCACCCTGTTTTTAAAGGGAACAAAAGTAATTGGACAGATTCAATAATTTTAAATAAAATGTTCATTTTTAGTACTTGGTTGAAAACCCTTTGTTGGCAATGACTGCCTGAAGTCTTGAACTCATGGACATCACCAGACGCTGTGCTTCCTCCTTTTTGATGCTCTGCCAGGCCTTCACTGCGGTGGTTTTCAGTTGCTGTTTGTTTGTGGGCCTTTCTGTCTGAAGTTTAGTCTTTAACAAGTGAAATGCTGCTCAATTGGGTTGAGATCAGGTGACTGACTTGGCCATTCAGGAATATTGCACTTCTTAGCTTTAATAAACTCGTGGGTTGCTTTGGCTTTATGTTTTGGGTCATTGGTCGTCATTTCATACTACAGATGGACAATCAGTTTGGCTACATTTGGCTGGATCTGAGCACACAGTATGGCGGCTCTGAATACCTCAGAATTCATTCTGCTGCTTCTGTCCTGTGTCACATCATCAATAAACACTAGTGACCCAGTGCCACTGGCAGCCATGCATGCCCAAGCCATCACACTATCTCCGCCGTGTTTTACAGATGATGTGGTATGCTTTGGATCATGAGCTGTACCACGCCTTCACCATACTTTTCTCTTTCCATCATTCTGGTAGAGGTTGACCTTGGTTTCTTCTGTCCAAAGAATGTTCTTCCAGAACTGTGATGGCTTTTTTAGATGTTTTTTAGCAAAGTCCAGTCTAGCCTTTTTATTCTTGATGCTTATGAGTTGCTTGCACCGTGCAGTGAACCCTCTGTATTTACTTTCATGCAGTCTTCTCTTTATGGTAGATTTGGATATTGATACGCCGACCTCCTGGAGAGTGTTGGTCACTTGGTTGGCTGTTGTGAAGGGGTTCTCTTCACCATGGAGATTATTCTGCGATCATCCACCACTGTTGTCTTCCGTGGGCGCCCAGGTCTTTTTGCATTGATGAGTTCACCAGTGCTTTCTTTCTTTCTCAGGATGAACCAAACTGTAGATTTTGCCACTCCTAATATTGTAGCAATTTCTCGGATGGGTTTTTTTCTGTTTATGCAGCTTAACGGGATGGCTTGTTTCACCTGCATGGAGAGCTCCTTTGACCGCATGTTTACTTCACAGCAAAACCTTCGAAATGCAAGCACCACACCTCAAATCAACTCCAGGCCTTTTATTTGCTTAATTGAGAATGACATAACGAAGGGATTGACCACACCTGTCCATGAAATAGCCTTGGAGTCAATTGTCCAATTACTTTTGGTCACTTTAAAAACAGGGTGGCACATGTTAAGGAGCTGAAACTCCGAAACCCTTCATCCAATTTTAATGTGGATACCCTCAAATGAAAGCTGAAAGTCTGAACTTCAACTTCATCTGAATTGTTTTGCTTAAAATTCATTGTGGTAATGTCTATAACCAAAATTAGAAAACTGTTGTCTCTGTCCAAATATATATGGACCTAACTGTAGCAGACTGATATTTAGTACAATTTTGTTAACTAACAGTAAACCATTAACAAATAGGAAACCATTTTTTTCCATATTAAAAGTATCCTCAGCCTTCGAACATATATATTTTTTGCAAATTTATCAGATGTTCCAAGCCAGTTTTGTAATTTTAACTCTGGACATTGAGCCTAATAAAAGGGTAACACTTCCTGTTCTGTAGAAATCACTTTTTATCCATCATTTACAACAGGTGATGGACACAGCTTAGCTTCCTGCGTAATAACCTCTGCACAGATCACAGAGCATGCCAACAGTCTCTCATACAAGTTAATTAAAGGGGTTGTCCCTTTTCTGTTAACCCCTTAATGACTAGAGGTATTTTTGTTGTTTGCGTTTTCTTTTTTGCTCCCCTTGTTCCCAGAGTCATATGTTTCTTATTTTTTGGTCAAAATGGGCATGTGAGGCTTGTTTTTTGCGGGACGAGTTGTACTTTTGAACGACACTATTGGTTTTAACATATTGTGTACTGGAAAACAGGAAACAAATTCCAAGTGTGTTGAAATTGCAAAAAATTATGTGAAAACTTTGCTTGTATTGCAACTGCGCGTTTCTTCAGTCTTTTCTGGGGGTGTGCACTTTCACCTCTTCCTCCCAGATAACAGTTCAGCAGCATCTGAGAATGATAGGACACCTAGTCATTATCTGCGATAAAAGGATGAAAGGGCACGACCCCCCAAAGAAAACTCTTACAAAATGCCCAGTTGATCTGCAAGCAGAGATTTCACATATTGTGCTAAAAAAGAAACACATGAATATCTCTGCACTGGAGGGACACACCACAAAATGGAAAAGAGCAGCAGAATCAGGAGAGGTCAGGGATTTTTAGAAGGTATTTAGAAGCTCTGTAAGCTTGCTGCATCTTCACGTAAAAAGCAACACTTCATATATATAAAGGTCATATGCAAATGACTGAGCCACATTTGCCACAAGTCAAGATGATCATCTCGACCCCAAACAGCAGAACTGAAATTTTGCTGATATACTGTGCAATTGTTCAAATTCTTAGACACATTGGCTAACATCATTATTTTCTGTGCAGGGCACCAAGCATGTAATATGGACACAGCATATAGCACCTGATTCAGGACCTTGGGGGACAGGCCCCAGCTTAGGTCTGTGGTCTGTACATTCATATATGCTTAAAGTGATTGCTCCCTTTTAGAAAAGTTTTTTCTGAAAACCTCCATTATTATTATTATTATTATTATTAATTAATAAAAAAAAACTAACTGAGCCAGTTACTGGGCTCGGTGGCTCTGATCGACTCATGTCATCTACATTGGCAAAACCACTGAGACCAGTTATTATCTGCCAATAAAAACAGATCCTGGGAGCAGGTGTAGACTCAGCGCTGAACTTGTTAAGTTGAGGAAAGCATAGTTTATTATTTCTTCTTATAATGGAGCTTATAAGAAAATCTTTTTGGAAAGGTACGATCCCTTTAAATAGTTCTTTGATTTTCTTGAAGAGTGGGCTTTACCAGGACTCAAATTCTCAACCTATATCATGGCAGGCAGCAGCTTTAGCACTAAGCCACAGACTGCACTATTGGAGTATTTTTTCTGCTTAAATATCTAAAGAGTATTCTTCTTTATGGGCATATTGTACTGGTACATAGAGATATGACGCTATGTACCAGTATACCTCTATATATCTACATATAAGGGTTAAAGGCCAGAGATTTTTTTTCCTATAAAAATACTAAAAAATTATTAGTACAATTACAATAGTCACATGTTTAATATAAACACGCACAAGCCTATCAAAAAATAATATAGACAGGCTACAAGAATGTAGAGTTCAAAAAATTGGTAATTTTATTTATACAAACATTAAAACCAACATGGTATAAAACCAATCAATATAAAAGGTACCTCCGATCAAAATAACAACAGGTGTCATGCAGATCACACCGTAATGCCTAAAACCACAATAATAGGCGAAAACACTAAATGGTAAATAGCCTGATTGCACAGGTAATGATGTCTGAGGGATTAAGCCTATAGGTGTTGCGCTATAGTCATATACGTATGTAAACCTACAGGTGTTGCGTTATAGACATAAACGTATGTAATCAAACAAATAGACTGAGTGGGCTAAATCTGGCTAAACCATAGTACTGGTAGTATGTCATGTAACCGTACCTATATGCCAGTTAAAAAAATGCTTCCACAGCAAGTCTACAAGTAGATAGCTCTACATATGTAATCAAACACATAGACTGAGTGAGCTAAATCTGGCTAACCTGTAGTATTGAAAACATATCATGTAAATGTGCCCATATGCCTGGTGAAAAAAGCTGCCACAACAAATCCACAAGTAGATAAGTAGAGCTAATGGAAAAAACCTCAAGCATAATTACCCCGGTGAAAGCTGCACGAGATCTGCTAAGTCCCCTACACGAGTTTCGATAGAATTCTTCTTCCGGGGGTGTGCCGCACTTGCCTTCTTGAGAAGTTTGTTGGGCTTATTAGCGTCAGATACTCGCACACTACTGCCCCAGCATATGATAGCAAAAAAAATGGCGCTTGCCACAATGGACTGGTAGAACATTTCCAGCATTTTACTTCACACATTGAACGACCTGAGCTTCCGAAGAAAGTACAGTCTGCTCATTCCCTTCTTGTAAACATTTTCTGTATAACACCTCCAATCAAGTTTACTGTCAAGGTGAACCCCCAAATATTTGTAGCTCTCAACAATCTCCACCTCCTGGACAGCAATATTAATCGGTAAGCAATCCTCCTTTTTCCTTCTATAACTTACCACCAACTCTTTGGTTTTCTTTACATTTAGTTCTAGACAGTTAGTCCGGCACCAATCCACAAAGTCAGAAACTACCCTTCTATATTCCTCCTCCCCCCGGCCCCCCACAATGCCCCCTACAGTCACTGAGTCATCTGAGAATTTTTGGAGGTGACAAAAATCTGATTTATACTGAATGTCAGCTGTATACAATGTGAAGAGGAAGGGCGACAGCACTGTACCCTGAGGGGCTCCAACACTTCTCTGTACACGACCAGATACCACCTCCCTCATCCTTACAAACTGCGGCCTGTCCGTCAGGTAGTCGTTTATCCAGTTCATCATCTACCGCCATACCAGTCAACTTATTACGTAGTAAGGGCGGCTGTAAGGTATTGAAAGCACTTGAGAAGTCAAAGAACATGGCGCGCACTACAGATCCATCATTGTCCAAGAATGAATGTACTGTATGTAGCAGAGATACTACAGCATCATCCACCCCCAATCTCTGCTGGTACGCAAACTGCAGGGGGTCAGTAAAAGCCCTCACCATCGGGACACAAGTAGGCGAGTATTATCCTCACCAAGGACTTCATAGCATGTGATGTTAAGGTCACTGGACGATAGTCTTGTAGGGAAGTTGGAAAAGTGGTCTTAGGAACCGACACCAGGTAGGTGGTCTTTCACAGTTCTGGTACACCCTGTGATTGAAGGCTCCAGTTAAACAGGTCCTGGAAGACAGTACACAGGTGGTTTGCACACGCTCTGAGGACACGTGGACTGAGGCCATCGGGCCCAGCTGCTTTGCCAATAACAATATACTATGTGGGCTGTGCTATATACTACGTGAGCTGTGTTATATACTATGCGGGCTGTGTGATATACTATGCGGGCTGTGCTATATACTATGCGAACTGTGCTATATACTATGCGGGCTGCATTATATACTATGCAGGGTGTGCTATATACTATGCGGGCTGTGCTATACACTATGCAGGCTGTGTTATATACTATGTGGGCTGTGCTATACACTATGTGGGCTCTGCTATATACTATGTGGGCTGTGCTATATATTACGTGGGCTGTGCTATATACTATGTGGGCTGTGTTATATACTATGGGGGTATATTATATTCTATGGGGAGACTGTTATATACTATGTGGCTGTGCTATATACTATGAGGATTGTGTTATATACTATGCGGGCTGTGTTATATACTATGGGGGTATATTATATTCTATGGGGAGGCTGTGTTATATACTGTGTGGCTGTGTTATATACTATTGGGGGTATATTATATTCTATGGGGGAGGCTGTATTGTATACTATGGGGGTATATTATATTCTATGGGGAGGATGTGTTATATACTCTGGGGGAGGCTGTGTTATATACTGTGGTGGGCTGTATTATATTCTGTGGGGGGCTAAATTATATTCTATGGCGGGCTGTATTAGATTTTATGAGGGAAGATTGCATCACACTCTTTGATGGGGCTACATTATATTCTATGGGGAGGTGGGCTGTATTCTATTCGGGGCTACATTATATTCTATGGAGGGCTATATTATATTTATATTGCATCATACTCTATGAGGGGGCTACATTATACTATATGAGGGGGGCTGTATTATATTCTATGGGGGGGTTACATTATACTCTGTGGGGTGGTTGCATTATACTCTGTGGAGTGACTGCATTATACTCTATGGGGTGGCTGCATGTACTACATGAATGACTATGGTGGTGCATTATACTATATGGAGCACTATGAGGAGTGTATTATACTATGTGGAGGACTGAGCAGTGTATTTTAATATATGGAGGACTATGGGAAGTGTATAATAATATATGGAGGACTGAGGAGTGTATTATACTATATGGAGGACTATGGGGCATATTATATTATATGGAGGACTATGGGGTGTGAATTTTACAATATGGAGGACTGTGGTGCACATTATAATATATGGAGGACTATGGGGTGTATTATACTAAACAAGCAAAATGCTGCCTATTCATTGAGTGATTGGATTGTTTATTCCGGAACAAAAATCCTTGTTCTCAGCAGGACATTGCCGATGTAAACTGTAGATGTGCTGCTGATAACATGATACTGTATGGTGATCTGTTAGTGATCTAATAGTGATCGTTCTGTCCCCATCATTCTTTCTCAGACGATGGAAAGAGGCCGGGAAACAAGTGTTGGAACGATTTCAGTATTGTCGATCACACTCATTTAGCGGCCTGAACTCAGCGCATGTAAATACAACCGAAATGCTTCTGTGTGATGTGCAATATGTTAGGATTTGGGGCCCTATTTTAAACTTTGCCTAGGGCCCCACTTTGCCTAAAACCGGCCCTGCCTATCTGTAACAACTCTGCTGGCATCACGGCATGGCCTCACATCTCTCACACAATCTTACCCACTGCTCCAGGCCATGATGTGGTTTCTGTTTCATGCCAGCTCCATGTTCTGTGTCTCTGCTCTGTGCATGCTTCATGGCTATGTGGATAGGGGGCCGGCGCCTGAACTCTCTGGTTCTTATAGGAATCAGGTGCATCTGTCTAATCTGTTCCTGACCAATTACCAAGAGGCTTCCTGTATATAGTGCAGCTCCACCCTGTGGTCTGGGCCTGTGCAACTTACTCCCTCAGTCAGTTCTTAGCTGCTGAGGTGCCAGGTCCTGTCTCGGTTACTCTCTCTTGTCTGCCACCCAGGGGGGCGTTGTACCCTGGTCTGAGTCCTGTGTAGTCACCCAGCGGGGCTTCGTACCCTGGCCTTTGTCTGCCACCCAGAGGGGCATCATACCCTGGCTTGTGTCTATGTCTCTGTGTCTTGTCTCGTTCCTGACTCTGTCTTAGTCTAGTCCTATTCCACTGTCTGTTTATATCTGTCTTGGTTTGCCTTTTCTGCTCTGTTCGCCACTGTCTGTGGCTCTGCTTCTCTTTGCTCAGTTCTACCACAACCTGTGCTTCTGTGTCTCTCAGCTTTTCCCTCAGCTCTGCTCTCTGTAACTTTGCTCTGCACTCTGACCTTGCTTTACACTCTGTGGCTTTGCTCTCAGCTCTGCACTCTGACCTTGTTCCGCACTCTGTGGCTTTGCTCTGTGGCTTCGCTCCTTGCGGTTCTACCTGGCTCCGCTCTTTGCGGTTCTATCTGGCTCCGCTCCTTGCAGTTCTACCTGGCTCCGCTCTTTGCGGTTCTACCTGGCTCCGCCTCCTGCGTTTCTGCACTTGGCTCCGTCTCCGCTCTTGGCTCCGCCTCCAGCGTCTCCTCTCTTGGCTCCGCCTCCAGCGTCTCCGCTCTTGGCTCCGCCTCCAGCGTCTCCGCTCTTGGCTCCGCCTCCAGCATCTCCGCCCTTGGCTCAGCCTCTTGCGGCTCCGTCCTTGGCTCTGCCTTCTCCTTCTCTTCTCTTAGTTCCACCTTCTACTCGTACTCAGCCTCCTGCGTTTCTGTTCTTGGTTCTAGCTCTTGTGCTTTCGCTCTGCATCCGCTCTTGCGGTCTGTCTCTACTTGTTACTTAGTCCTCCTGTCTGTACAGGCTCCTACCTGTTTCACATACCTGCCTGCAGACCGGTCCCTACCGGTTCTTCCTATGTTCCAGCCGTACCCGCCTGCCTACCAGAGAGCCAGCCGTGTCCGCCTGCCCGCCAGTGTCTCTGTTGTACCTGTCTGCCTGCCTGTGTCCCAGCCGTGCCCGCCTGTCAGCCAAAGTGCCAGCCGTGCCCGCTCCGTTCCTTAGTGGGATCAGCAGCCACAGTCAGACTCCACCCTGGAGTGGCACCTGGTAGCTTCCTATTGCACAAGTCTGACCTCACCATCAGAGGCTCCAGCGAACACCTAGGAAGCTACTTAGTTACGCCCCTTCCAGGGAAGTTTGGTCTGTGGTCCAGTGGGGCCACATCCCCGTATGCCCGCGCCAACCAGTCTGGGCGCGTGCGTGACACTATCATTGTAACAGTTCACACAATGGAGTGAACAGATTATTTACGTGATGACTGGTAAATGGTGTAAAAAATCAAGTGCAATGCTTACATACATGTTTGACAAAATGGCACTTAAAGCTAGAGTTCATCTGTCAAAAATGCATAATCTGATATACAGCTTTTGTAAAAAAAATATGGCTGTTACAACTATAAGGAAATGAACAAAACATAAATTGTTTGAACTAGTGCGTCTCAAAAATGTCATTGTGTGTATGGATGTATTACGTGTATGTGTATATATATATACAGTATATGCTTGTGCACATGTTTGCATTATCTACAGTATATATGTGCCTTATGTGTAATGTATTAGCGTGTGAATATTTTATATATGTGACAGTGATGGTGATGTGACGGATTGAATAGGTAGAAGAACTCCGGTGATTGGCAGCACAAAGATTGTTGAGTGCTGCTGTCAATGTGGGTAACACAGAGGCCGGTGGCAGCATCCTGGATTTTTTTTGGTGATAATTATACGTATATTATATGTAGCAGTGATGTGTGATTAATTGTGATTAATTTCTCATTTATTAACTTATTCATTATTTGATTGATTAATAATAAGAATTATTTATTACACAATGGCTTTTCTCCGCCCCAGCTCCAGGTGATTGACAGGTCTCTGACTATATCTGTCCATGGGAAGCGAACTGTCAGTCAAAGGGATCGGAGCAGGGAGAAGCCCTCGGGGAAGACATTAGACCAGCTATATCTCTCCTTATTGTCCTCTTTAGACTTTTCATCCAATATTATCCTATACATGGCTGCTGGCGAAATCCGCGGTGAAAATCCACAGCAGAGATTGACATTCTGCAGATTTAAAATGACTTTTCAGTAGAAATTTTTCCCTCGTTTTAGCCGGTTACGTGGACATATATTATCCCCTACGTACAGTATATATGGATCCGCACGTCTCTTTCTGCAACATACGTAAGGGGTTAATGTCTTCTCTGTGAGCGCAGAAGTCTATAACCGGTAAAAGCAATCTGTGTTAAGAGCATGTTGAAATTGTTACACTGAGATCTTAGGGAGAGGCATGGAGGTCGGCTGTGGAGGCGGCGAAGGTCACTGCTTTTACTGGTTGGAGCCAATGATAAATGAAGACTCTCTAGTATAGTGATTTCCAGAGAGGGGAGTGGACAGGAAACGCGATTACACATAATCTGATCATATAAGCAGATGTGATTCAAAGTTCATTCTGCTCAGGAAGAAGACAATAGGAATTGACTCTTAGGAGATGCCCCATAGTGTGACCCCCTGTCGTAACCTGGCTCCAGTGTAGCCATGTTTCTGGATTATGCGTCTTAAATAAATGCAATAAAAGTGGCAATTGGACATCTGTGACTTTATTATATGGTACAATAAAGCCGCACACTATGACCTCAATCAGACGTCCATTTTTCAAGTACGTGTTCTGCGGTTTTTCATGGATAAAACACATACCCGGCCAATATAGTCCGTGTGCTGCTGTTCATATGTCCTTGTTTTTTTGCACAGCAGAGAAGCATGGACAGCTCAAGGAAGCCATCTCTGGGCTGTCTGTTTTTAACTTTCCAATTTTATTTTATTTTTTTGCATATGAGAAAATCACCAATGAGAAACACTGAACAAAGCCCAAAGAAAATCGGATCCAACTCAGACTAATATCAGTCCATTTTCGGCCAATAGACAAATCACTAGCATCAGAATGAGGTGTAAATTTGGTAACTGACCCAGCTACGGACACAGACAGGAAAGAGCCCCCGTGCAAGGACGGTGTATCGGCCCTGTGCCGTCCAGTAGGTATGTCTGCGAGAGTAGAATCCCAGACAATAATTGATTGCAGAAAGCCTGAGATGGGCTGAAACATCCGATAATTAGACTTCCATGTGTGCACCAAATGACCTTCATTATACGGGAGGGCCGGATTCTATTCATCCACTACGACCTAGCGCCGACCCTCTCTTTCCTCTCTATCAGAGTAGCTGCTTGCTGATTTTGGGGTGTTAGTGACCCCCTTATCTCTGGACCGCTGTGTGGACGCTTAGGTTACACCAATGATATGTTCGCCCCTGATCTAACCTACTGTATATATTTTACATCAATAAGGCTCAAAATTGACACCAAAGCCTTTATTAAATCGAGACTGGTGTTTTGTACAGAAGGAGAGTGTGTTGGAGTAAGGTGTGCCAGATTTATCCATGAATTTGGTGCTTCTTTCCGCTGCGCTGTGACACTGCCAGAAATGTGCAGGGACTGGAGGACATTTCTGTCGTAACTTACATCAGTGAGTTTTTGGTCCTGAATAATCTAAACATGAAACTCAGCTTATACCCAATAGCAGGAGATCAGCGACATGGATACGAAACAGATAGTCCGTTTTGAATGTATAAAACATATTTCATTTGCAGAGAACCTGACGTCTATTTTTAGCAATTAGCGCTCGCTCACCCTGGCGTATAACACGACCGAGGGCTATATGATGTTTTACCGGATAGCACTCGGCCCAATTATTAGAATATCATCAAAAATTAATTTATTTCAGTTCTTCAATACAAAAAGTGAAACTCATATATTAAAGTTATTACAAACAGAGTGATCTATTCCAAGTGTTTATTTCTGTTAATGTTGATGATTATGGCTTACAGCCAATGAAAACCCAAAAGTCATTATCTCAGTACCTTAAATTAGAATACTTTATAACACCAGCTTGAAAAATGATTTTAAAATCCGAAATGTTGGCCTACTGAAATGTATGTTCAGTAAATGCACTCAACACTTTGTCAGGGCTCCTTTTGAATCAATTACTGCATCAATGCGGCGTGGCATAGAGGCAATATTCTAATTTTGTCAGAAGCACCTGTATATGGGCACAGAGACAATGGAGAAGATGGAGAAATTAAGTTGTCCATCTTCTCTGCACTTGTGATGCAATTCTCTCATCCGTATTATCCATAAAAGTACAATGCTGGAGAATCTTAGAGCTTTGTGGTATACCGTTCCTCTGTTTTTCCTCCTGGAAATGAATACATAAATTGACAATTGTACTTTTACCCTTGCCTAGGATGAGTTCATAAACCGGCTGGGACTGTCGGCACTGACGGAGCAATACTGAAGGTATAGCTGGTAGGCATTTCATATGGCTGATCACTTGCACATCGTTTTTAAAGCTAGAAATGTACTACAGCATGAAGTACTACTGGGCTCTGTTCACATCTGCACAGACAAATCCATTAAGATTGTGCATTGTAGACGATATTGTATTTGATGCGATATATAGCGCTGCTTGAACATAGCTGTGCGATTCTCATAACTCTATGCGCCCTCTGCAGACGTCCGCTTGTTCTTCCCTGAGCGCCTTCTTCTCATTCCTATAGCCCTGTGACTGCTTAATATCATTAACATTAACATCATTATCATTAACATCATACACTAGCAGTTTAGATGATAAAACATATTGTTTGCTGTGTTTTCTTACGAGATGCCCTTCTTCAGGACTCTCTCTAGGCAAAGATCTCCTCTGCTTACAGGTCTTGATTTTTTAAGGGTAGATTCACACAACCGATTCTCCACATCCAAGAAAAACATTCCAATTATTCTGATCAGACTTTGGTCAGAGCGAAGTCAGTTTTTCTTAGATGTGGAGAGAACAAAAAAGGTTTCTTCACCTTCTCCATTCTGTCAGTTCATGAAAATTGGACTGTACTTAGATGTCATCCAAGTGCGTTCTGATTTTTTTTCACGAACCCATAGTCTCGCATTGCCAATTTTTATCCAACACTCAAATCAAAATTGGACATGTCTCCGATTTTTCTGCGGACCATTTTATAAAATGTCATGGGTACATGTGCTATCCGTGAAAACCAAGGTAAGAACTTGTATGAGAAAATTGGTAATGTGCCCAAGCCCTGGGTGGCCATATTTATTTACTAATCCGTTTGTCATTGAACAATGCTTTTCTCATCCTGAGCCATTTAGTTGAGTGACATCTGGAGAGTCCGTAGCTATCTATTACAAATCTTGAGTCAAATTTTCACTTTTGCTTCTTATCTATTTCCAGATATCATCCAACATCCTGCAGCCATCCAAAAACCTGTGATCACAGACGTCTGAAGCACTTCACACATTGTCACTTGTCTGTAATTTATCTAAGCGCAGAGGCGATGATGCCCATCAGATACGTCTCCTGAAGTTCTCTCTGCTTATTAGACTGTCACTTACGTCTAGGACAAACATTTCACCAGATTATGTGTTTTACTGTTGTGCTGAACATAAACTGCTGTAACTGCTTGTTAGAAACGCTAACACACTGCTGACCCCGACCACTGCTTTTCTACTCAGCTAAATGTATGTAATTTAGGTGCTAAAAAAGTGACCCTAACCCTAGGAAAAGAGAACCTGATTACAGAAATGTGTCACTTATCAGGCTCTGAGTTGTAGTTTCAATGCAATCGGTATTTTGTCAACTGGAGATTATCAATACAGGACTAGGTCTCACATGTATGACAGTCAGTATAATCTGTATAACCCCGCCTCCAACACTGATTGGCACTGATACACAGGAAGCTGCCAATCAGTGGTGTGGGTGGGGTTATACACATTATGCCAATTGTTCCATCTACAACAGATACAACAGGGATTCTATCAAAACTACACCAACCAGTGCAGTGATACATCCTGGAATCAGGCTCTCTTGCCTTTATATTATGCTGCTCACAGATTACATCACAAAACCTGTTGACAGATTCCCTTTAAAGACTGGGGTCACATTTGCGAGTTCAAAGCGAGAAACTCGCGTGAGTCTCTCGCATCAAGTCCCAGCACTGCCGCCGGCACTCAGGACTGGAGTGTGCAGCTCCATGTAATTCTATGCAGCCACACGCTCTGGTCCCGAGTGCCGGCGACCGTGCTGGGACTTGATGCGAGTTTCTCGCATTGAACTCGCAAGTGTGACCCCGGCGTAAGGCTGATAAACATGAACATTACATAACACATATATTCAAAATTCTGAAAGGGGTGCTCCATACATTAGCACTGGCTCAGATGCAATGTCTATGCCATCTGAAGATCACTGAAGCCTCTGATTGGCTACAGCAGCTAGGTGACTAGAAGAGCATATCATTATAGAAACATCCAGTTATGCGCTATTCTAGTCACATCATGTACTATGTGAAGGGTACATGGAGGTAAGCTGATTACAATGCTCACATCTATGTACTTTATGTATTTACGTGTACTTGTCATCTGGACGACACCAACACAGATAATTTTCTTATATAGGTTTTGGCATTAAGCATTTTTTCTTTTCTTGTGATTTGAACCCACAACCTCTATCACTGCAGGCAGGAGCTAAAGCTATGAGCCACAGCCTGCACTGAGTTATTTCTGTGCAACTTCATCTTTAGGCACTGGATATCTATGTGATACCAACATAGATATTTATTTTTTTATATATCTTGTCATTTATGAATTTCCATATCGCATTTACATTGTTCCATATGCAATCTTGCACAGGTTCCCACATGAGCATACATACTCATATTTCTTTATATGTATCAACACAAATACATTTTAATATTATCTTTATACATTACAGTACATTGGCTCTAATACATGACATATACTGTAAATGGACCATGTTGTTCCTGCTGTGTTGGAGCCTGATGAATGTGTGGCACCCCAGGAATCCGGTTGCCACAGTGGTATTGCCTGCCTCCCAGGGAGAGTGATGCCATGCCTGGAAGTGAGAAGGGGGAGCTCTAAACCTGGTTTCAGGGTAGCTTCCCTATAAGTTCTGGTCTATAGGAGGAGTTAGTCAGTCTGTGTGAGACAGTGAAGGGAGAAGAAGCAAGTGGGAGAAAAACTGGGAGCGGAGCTGCGATTGAGCTCACCCCCATAATTAAGCGCACACGATTTTGCATTTCCGTGCGGGCGCCGCACACCTCAACTCGCCGCATTCAGACACATCCGCATACAACACATGTCCCTGCGTACCCAATGTTAAAGATAAGTACGCAGGGAAACGCAGGACGCAGTAGGCACAGCCTGGGCGGAGCTTCACGGAGGAAGCATGAAGGAAGTACGCTGCCATTCGCAGCGCACATGAACGCAAGTCTGAAACCAGCCTTACATAGTCACTGTCACGATGTGACTGATCCGGTATTAAAAGACCCAACCGTAGGTCTGTCGCAAACAGCACAACAAACAAGGGAACACCGGGGACACAATTACAACGGTGGGCCCTGTCGGTAGGGACTGGAGGAATGGGCCCCTCCTGCACTGGCCTGCAGATGTGCCCTGATCTTGCTACCATCCCTATATGGGTTCTTTCAACCCATCGCCGACCAGGATACCTAGTCCCTCACTTGCCCTGCACCTATGCCTAAGTAGGGAACTGGCAGGTCAGAGCACAGGTCCCACCACTGCACTATTACAAAATGGGGTAACGAAAGACAGACAAGGCAATGCAATGCAATGCAATGCAATAACACCCACTGCCACCGGGGAGGGAAACTGCATTAACCCCGATGACCAGAAAGGAAAAAAGGTTTTAAACTGAGGGAAAGCAGATCTGCCACAAATCCAAAAATGGATCGTGACAGTACCCCCCTTTCAATGAGTGGCCTCTGGACCCTCAATACTGGACCTCAACAGTAAACAACCTACAGTGAGGATGTCTTGATTCACCATAGTTCACCTTGGCAGTCACCTGACCCTCAGCTTTACGGTGAACACAGCACGATGGAGATGACAGCGTAGGCGGCACAAATCTCCAGAGCGCCGACCTGTGGAATGAGTTGTGTATGGGCATTACTGAGGGTAACTCCAACTGGTAAGTCTTCAGACTGACAATGGCTGACACCCGATATGGCCCGATTACCCTCGAACTCCAGATTCCAGTACCACACTTCCACCTGATATTTTTGGTGGACACCCATACGTATTTATTCACACACAGGTCTGGACCTGAACGTTTATTTTCACGCATGCGTCTGCCACAAGATGGTGAACTTTTTACAGAGCTGACAACAGAGGCGTCCCCCTGTGTCACCAAACTCACACCCCTACAAATGCACCAAGGGAACCACCACCCTCCTCTGACCCCCCCTCCTAAGAGGTCTCTGACATACCGGGTTAACATGTAGTGAGGGTAGAGTCTTGCCCCTAGTCCCTGGCAGCACCACTACTGCCCCCACAGGGGAAGAAGGGGTAGGTTGTAGAAGGAAGGTAGAGATCATAGCTCCCGGGCAACAGTCCTCAAATGACTGACCCCAGCTGACTACTTCCGTGGACCACCAGTCTATGACCGGGTTGTGTATTTTCAACCAAGGGAGACCTAAGACCATGGGAGTTGGTATGCCCTCCAAGACGTAGCATGACAGGGACTCTTCATGACAAGCCCCTATACGCAGATGTATATTGTCTACGACTTGGGTAATGCTCCCCTGGCTGAGCGGGGCGGAGTCAATGGCCAGGACACTTAGGGGTTTCGCTAGCGTCCTACTCATCAGGCCATGGGTCTGGACAAAATGAGCATCCACCAAATTGACTCCTGCTGCACTGTCCACAAGCACCGGAATATTCTCAGTTACCCCACCAACAACCACCTCAGCAGGTAAGGTACACTGAGCCGAGAAAATGGAGGAAATATACACTCCCTTGTCGCTTCCTTCCACACAACCGGTGGGACGCGGCTTTTTAGATGGAACAGGTATTTTGGCGCAAGCTGGGCAGACATTGATAAAATGACCAGTCTGCTCACAGTAAAAACATGCCCCTACACCATGGTGAACCCCAAATAACCCCGTTTGGGAACTAACTCCTCCCACCTGCATGGGTTCATCCACCTGTCAGGTGTGTCCTCCCTTGCAAGGACTACAGGGGGCACATTTGGTGTATGCCTCTCCCTCAAGCGTCTATCCACCCAGATGGCAAGGGACATGGCGGCCTCCAACGACCTGAGGGTGGCGTACTGTACAGAGTATCTTGCAACCTAGGGGATAGACCCTGCACAAAATGGCTCCTAAGGGCCGGGTCATTCCACTGTGTGTCAGTGGCCCACCTCCTGAACTCTGAACAGTAGTCCTCCGCTGGTCCCCCTGCTTGATCTTACGGAATCAGGATTCCACCAAGGAGACGTTGTCACCATATACCAGCACCAGAGACGCAAAAAACTCATCCACTGACCGTAGAGATGGAGAACCGGTTGGCAGGGAGAAGGCCCAGGATTGGGGATCACCTTTAAGAAGGGAAATGATGATTCCCACTCGCTGTTCCTCACTCCCTGATGAACGAGGTCGGAGCCTGAAGTATAACTTGCAGGCCTCCTTAAAAAACAAAAATTTATCTCTCCCTCCAGAAAACTTGTCAGGGAGAGATATCTTGGGTTCTGGTAGAGCCTGTACCTAAGCTGAGGCCCAGAACCCCAACAACTGCTGCAGCTGCTGCACCACCTCACCACGCAGATCCTTAAACTCAGTGGTGAGAGTCTGGAGCAGTTGGGCAAAGGCCTGCAGTTGAGCCATGGCTCACCAGAAAAAATGTGATGGTCGGTGTTAATGTCACGATGTGACTGACCCGATATGAAACGACCCAACTGTAGGTCTGTCATGAACAGCACAACAAACAAGGGAACACCGGGGACACAATTACAACGGTGGGCCCTGTTGGTAGGGACTGGGGGAATGGGCACCTCCTGCACTGGCCTGCAGATGTGCCCTGATCTTGCTACTGTCTCTAAACGGGTTCTTTCAACCCATCGCCGGCCAGGATACCTAGTCCCTCACTTGCCCTGCAACTATCCCTAAGTAGGGAAATGGCAGGTGAGAGCACTGGTCGCACCGCTGCACTAATACAACACGGGGTAAGGAAAGACAGACAAGGTAAAGGAAAACAACACTTAGCTTAATGCTGCAAGGCACAGCACAGTGGGAAGAAACACCAGATTCACCGGACTCAGCAGTAGAACAACTGTTCCCAGCAAGCTCCTACTCCCAGCTTGGTCGCTGAAGAATGAACTAACACCAACAGTCAGCTGATGAACCAGGTGACCTCTTAAAGGATGGAGGGAGTGGTCACCACCAACATCAGCTGACCCAGCAGCAATGCAATGCAATAACACCAGTGGCCACCGGGGGAGGGAAACTGCATTAACCCCGATGACCAGAAAGGAAAAAAGGTCTTAAACTGAGGGAAACCAGATCTGCCACAAATCCAAAAATGGATCGTGACAGTCACCTTTATAAAAGACTCCTGTCCACAGATTCAATTTATCAGTCAGACTCTAACCTCTACAACAGTGGTCCCCAACTCCAGGCTTCGAGGGCTGCCAACAGTGCAGGTTTTCAGGATTTCCTTAGTATTGCACAGGGGTTGGAATCATCACCTGTGCAGATGATCACATTACCACTGATGCAATACTAAAGAAATCCTGAAAACCTGCACTGTTGGCGGCCCTTGAGGCCTGGAGTTGGGGACCCCTGCTCTACAACATGGGCAAGACCAAAGAGCTTTATAAGGATGTTAGGGACAAGACCATAGACCTGCACAAAGCTGAAATATGCAAAACCATAAGTAAGATGCTGGGTGAGTAAGAAAATGGAAGAAATACAAAATGACTTCAATCGACATCAATCTAGGTCAATTATCTCAAAGTCCGTACAGCGAACTAAGACCACCCCTAGGGCGCAATTGTTACAGCCCAGGAAAAAGCAAGCAGATAACAACATCAGATATATAACAACATTCCATAATCATTGGAAAGAAGTCTCCGAACTTTTCAGGCGACATTGGGATATTCTTAAAACGGATCCTAAGATAACAGATCTTGTACCTGAGCGCCCTTTGATTACAGCTAGAAGGGCACCTAATTTAAGGGACTCTCTTTTGAGGAGCCATTTTATTAGGCCAACAACCAGATTGGGCAGAGGCGGTGCATTAATAGGTATGCACCCGTGTGGGGAGTGCAATGTGTGTCCATTAGTAAACAGGGGCTCCTGTTTTACCAACCCGCGAGATGGGGCTGAGTATAGCCTTAGGGACTATATCAATTGCAAAACAACAAATTTGGTCTATGTCTTAGTGTGCTCTTGCCCTAAAATTTATGTGGGGCAGACTTCACAAGAATTCCGTAAAAGAGTACAACAACATGTATCAAATATTAACTGTGCCAGACAAGATACATCCAAGGGCAAAATTACATCTACAGTAGCCACACACTTTTTGCAGACTCATTCCAGCAATACACGTGATTTACGAGTTATGGGTCTGCAAAGGGTTCCACCCAATCTCCGAAAAACGGACAGGCAGGGAGAATTGCTTAGATTGGAGGCCCGCTGGATTTACCAGTTGGGATCGGTTTCACCAGGGGGCCTCAATGAGGACCTCCTTTATACGGGCTTTCTCCTACCATAGTTTATCTATGAGCTTGATTATGTATCCCATTTAGCGCATGCGTATGGATATGTGGATCTTAGAGTAATGGCATACACCCACGAGTACTAAGGGAACTAAGTAATGTAATAGATAAACCATTATTTCTTATTTTTAGGGACTCTATAGCGACAGGATCTGTTCCGCAGGACTGGCGCATAGCAAATGTGGTGCCAATATTCAAAAAGGGCTCTAAAAGTGAACCTGGAAATTATAGGCCAGTAAGTCTAACCTCTATTGTTGGTAAAATATTTGAAGGGTTTCTGAGGGATGTTATTCTGGATTATCTCAATGAGAATAACTGTTTAACTCCATATCAGCATGGGTTTATGAGAAATCGCTCCTGTCAAACCAATCTAATCAGTTTTTATGAAGAGGTAAGCTATAGGCTGGACCACGGTGAGTCATTGGACGTGGTATATCTCGATTTTTCCAAAGCGTTTGATACCGTGCCGCACAAGAGGTTGGTACACAAAATGAGAATGCTTGGTCTAGGGGAAAATGTGTGTAAATGGGTTAGTAACTGGCTTAGTGATAGAAAGCAGAGGGTGGTTATAAATGGTATAGTCTCTAACTGGGTCGCTGTGACCAGTGGGGTACCGCAGGGGTCAGTATTGGGACCTGTTCTCTTCAACATATTCATTAATGATCTGGTAGAAGGTTTACACAGTAAAATATCGATATTTGCAGATGATACAAAACTATGTAAAGCAGTTAATACAAGAGAAGATAGTATTCTGCTACAGATGGATCTGGATAAGTTGGAAACTTGGGCTGAAAGGTGGCAGATGAGGTTTAACAATGATAAATGTAAGGTTATACACATGGGAAGAAGGAATCAATATCACCATTACACACTGAATGGGAAACCACTGGGTAAATCTGACAGGGAGAAGGACTTGGGGATCCTAGTTAATGATAAACTTACCTGGAGCAGCCAGTGCCAGGCAGCAGCTGCCAAGGCAAACAGGATCATGGGGTGCATTAAAAGAGGTCTGGATACACATGATGAGAGCATTATACTGCCTCTGTACAAATCCCTAGTTAGACCGCACATGGAGTACTGTGTCCAGTTTTGGGCACCGGTGCTCATGAAGGATATAATGGAACTAGAGAGAGTACAAAGGAGGGCAACAAAATTAATAAAGGGGATGGGAGAACTACAATACCCAGATAGATTAGCGAAATTAGGATTATTTAGTCTAGAAAAAAGACGACTGAGGGGCGATCTAATAACCATGTATAAGTATATAACGGGACAATACAAATATCTCGCTGAGGATCTGTTTATACCAAGGAAGGTGACGGGCACAAGGGGGCATTCTTTGCGTCTGGAGGAGAGAAGGTTTTTCCACCAACATAGAAGAGGATTCTTTACTGTTAGGGCAGTGAGAATCTGGAATTGCTTGCCTGAGGAGGTGGTGATGGCGAACTCAGTCGAGGGGTTCAAGAGAGGCCTGGATGTCTTCCTGGAGCAGAACAATATTGTATCATACAATTATTAGGTTCTGTAGAAGGACGTAGATCTGGGGATTTATTATGATGGAATATAGGCTGAACTGGATGGACAAATGTCTTTTTTCGGCCTTACTAACTATGTTACTATGTTACTATGTTACTATGTAATCGAAGCTGAACCCACTGGTTAGTGGAGTTTGTTTAATGGCAGGGGGGCCAAATTATATACAAATTATATACAGCTGGTTATTTGATAACCTTCTCCGTTTATTTGTTGTATTGATTCATAGGGGAAGATATCAAGATGGAGATGTAGTGCTTACATGGGTTTATAGAGATTTCTGAAAGATTTATCTTGCCCGATGTAGCATAGGTTTATATGTGATCATATTAGTTGATCATAAAAGTAATCCCTCATTGTCGGACCATCTTTGTCCCGTTATAAGTATTGGTTATGGTTTATATAGTATTTCTGTGCGGAGAGTTTGCCTGTTAAAGCAGAACTCAGTGTATAGCGCCGGGTTGCCTGGCAACATTATGCCAGTGAACATGTGATTAGTTAATAGACAGCGCTCACAATTTGGTCTCAACAGCGCAAGCGTAGTATATAGTTTAGGATTTGGCCATTACCTTTCAGCACTTGTGTGAGCTTATAGCTATTTGGCCTTACCCGGTCTGGATACAGATGCTGGTTATATTAGATTTAGCACTAACGCATGGAGGGATTACCTGCTCGGCCGGCACAATTGTTAGAGCGGGGCTTGCTATGTGGCGGCGGGTTGCCTGGCAATGTTTTGTCAGGTGATCGGCGTCTGGCTGGTGCTCCCGATGTGTTCTCCTCTGCGCAGGCGCAGTGCATGGGTTAGGACTTAGTCATTGCTTTTCGGCGCTTGCGTGGATCTGCAGCGTAGTGACCTGCCTTGTGCAGCACGGCGCAGGCGCGGGTCTATAATAGCGGTGATTGGATACATGTCTCACTATCGCTCATTGGCCGGACAGACCTTGTGTAAAGCTGTATCTGTATGGAGAGATGGGAGAATATGCCGGCAGGCACAGGTGCACACAGACGCACAGGCCAATGGTAGACGCATTACATGCTGACTCGGATAACAAATCAGCTTAGATCTTCTTGGTCCTGGTATAGACTTTTTGACTGTTACGCTGACCAGTAGTCACCGGACACAGGTGCCGGTGCTTACAGGCCAATTAGTAAGTGCACTTACGATATATATGCCAGACACAATCAGTATACAACTACTTCCCCTGACGAAGCCACCAAGAGCGGCGATACGCGTAGGGAGTTGACAGACTCTACCTCCTAGTGAGTATGAACATATAGTTCTTGCATTTTCTGATAGGCAGTGCCAGCAGGCATCACTCTGGCGATATTGGTTACCAACTCTATACATTATGCCCCAGGATGATGCATATTCATGCTTTTGAAATTTGATATTATAATATTGCATGATGCATTTTCCGGTGGGACACTTGATATTGTTTTTTGCAGTATTTTTTGCATTATTTATGTAATATATATCATGATTTTTTTCTTCATAATGTTCTATTGTAATTATTAATATATTTGGCCGGAGTCTTTCCTGCTGGTATCTGCTTGTACTAGATAGGTTTATCTTGCATGTATATTCACGGAGGCATGTTATCTAGGATTATTTTTCTTTAGGGATCTGTCTGTTTATCACGTCCCCATATTTGGAGGACGTTCACTATATGTGTATAGGCATTTGTTTTATGCTGTGTTTTAAATGTTTTTAATGTTATGCACTGTGTGTCTTTTGAGTCTCCAATAAAAATTGTCATCATTCTATAGTATTGTGGCTCAGTGTGCACCATTTTCTTGCGCTTCTTTTTCCTTTCTTTGTGCATGATACTCTAGGCGCATAGGTAGCACAAAATTAGTTTAATATTGTGGTGGTGCCCGCTCAATTCTTTCTTTTGTACATGTGATGTTAGGGACAAGACCATAGACCTGCACAAAGCTGAAATATGCAAAACCATAAGTAAGATGCTGGGTGAGTAAGAAAATGGAAGAAATACAAAATGACTTCAATCGACATCAATCTGGGACACCATGCAAAATCTCACCTTGTGGGTTTTCCTTGAGCACGAGGAAAGCGAGAGATCAGCCTACAACTACATGGGGAAACTTGTTAATGATCTCAAGGCAGCTGGGACCACAGTCACCAAGAAAACCATTGGTAACACATTACACCGTAAAGGTTTAAAACCCTACAGTGCCCGCAAGGTCCCCCTGCTCAAGAAGGCACATGTGCAGGCCCATCTGAAGTTTGCCAATGAACACCTGGATGATTCTGTGAGTAATTGGGAGAAGGTGCTGTGGTCAGATGAGACAAAAATTGATCTCTTTGCATTAACTCAACTCGCCATGTTTGGAGGAAAAGAAATGCTGCCTATAACCCAAAGAACACTGTCCCCACTGTCAAGCATGGAGGTGGAAACATTATGTTTTGGGGTGTTTCTCTGCTAAGGGCACAGTACTACTTCATCGCATCAATGGGAGGATGGATGCAGCCATGTACCATAAAATCCTGAGTGACATCCTCCTTCCCTCTGCCAGGACATTAAAAGTGGGTCGTGGCTGGGTCTTCCAGAAAGACAATGACCCAAAACATACAGCCAAGGCAACAAAAAAGTGGCTCAAAAAGAAGCACATTAAGGTCATGGAGTTTTCTTAACCCCATAGAAAACTTATGGAGGAAGTTGAAGCTCCGAGTTGCCAAACGACAGACTCAAAATCTTAATGATTTAGAGATGATCTGCAAAGAGGAGTGGACCAAAATTCCTCCTGACATGTGTGCAAACCTCATTATCAACTACAAAAAAAGTCTGACTGCTGTGCTCGCCAACAAGGGTTTTGCCACCAATTGTTAAGTCTTGCTTGTCAGAGGGCTCAAATACTTATTTCTCACTACAAAATCCAAATAAATTTAAATAATTTATACAATGTGATTTTCTGGATTTTAGTTTTGATATTCATCTCTCAATGTTAAAATTAACCTACTCTTAAAATTATAGACTGTTCATGTCTTTATCAGTGGGCAAACTTACAAAATCAGCAAGGGATCAAATACTTATTTCCCCTACTGTACATATATATACCTTTTCTCTGATTGGTATTCGCATACCATCCTTATATTAAACCACCACTTCAGGGTTTTATTTTACCGCTAGAGTGGTGCCATTAATCTAGGTGCCCCTAATATTACACTTACCATCAGTAGTCTTCATTTTTTATCGGCGCCGTTGCAGTCAGTGTACTGCAGTTTGTAACCTGCTGGATCGCTATGGTGTATGCTAGAAGTCACAACTCAATGTAAATCTATAAGAGCCAGAACGAGGGTCTCACAGACTTACACAGAGCTTGTGACCGCTACCTCTGACTTCTGGTCAGTCAGGAGCTGCAGTCACAAGATGGTGGAACAGGACCAGCGCTGCGCTGGGAAGAGCTGAAGACGGTAACTGGTAAGTATAAGAATAGGGTCAGGGAACTTAGATTACTGGAGTGATGCTTTAAGCGCTTTATCTGGATGCATCTGCATTTTATTATTTTAGCAACTTGGTTGCACATATGGTTATCATGATTACATCAGATATATTCATTTTTTTGCACCTTTTTGTATGAATTGGATCCATTGTTTCTCTGGTATTATCTTCTTTTACTTCTTTCCACTTCGTGACTTCTTGACTTCTACTGTTTACATTTAATATATCATTGTATTACATGGCTGATATATTTATGTAGGAGAGTACTCTTCATGGTGTTTGTGGTGAGGTATATTTCTATTTAGGATTTAATTGGTTTTAACTCCTGGAATGTCGATTTGGTTTAATAAATAAATAATTCTTTCAATAGATGTACACATTGTTATCTGTATTATCTTTCTTCTTCTTTAGTATTATTCCCAATAAGTATCCTTACTCATATTTATTACAGATCTCTTATGTTGCGCCATTGAGTCCACAAAAGACATTATCATCACTGTCCCCATGGGAATGATGGAAGGTGAGTATGTCTCCATTCCTAATTTTGAAAAGATCTAAGCATAAATAAAATAATTTTTCGACATCGGACAACCCCTTTCAGCATTTTGAATGGAAACAAAGGCTTCACTAACCTCATATTATTCAGCGCTTGCGTTCTGTACATGGTTAAAATCTGAGAAAAATACGGTAGATGAGTTGTCCCACTGTGGGCTACAAGAAAGTGCTTGTGGTTTGTGACCACTTCTAACTGTTCCACAGATAACTGCAGTCGAAAGAAGAGTTTACAACACATCCTACATGGTTCTAGTTATCAGTCTAGATTATGAAAAAAGACAAAATCTAACTAGCTTGCTTCGTTTGCTTGAAAATATCATGAAATAAACATTTTTTTTACAAGCAATTTTAGTGGCACTTACATTTTTTACAAACTTTTTTGTGTTTTTACTAGAGAAGGTTATAGAAAGTTATAAAAAAAAGTCAGAAAAAAACACCATACTTAGAGCATGCTGCATTTAAGAAAAAAAAAGATCACTGACCCCAAAAGTGCCCAAAATCGGAACAATAAGGGGAAGATTTCTGAAACTGTATCCTGAGGATAATCGGTCTTTGTTGCCCATAGAACCAGTCACATCACAGCTGTCATTGTTATTCTCTTTTTAATAAAGTTAAAAAAAAAAAGCCGGGATTTGATTCGATGCTGCAGAATACAAGGTCAGGTTCTCTCGTAGACTGTTAGATAAATCTGCCCCAATGTATTTAGACTTTAGAATATTAGGCTTCACAGTAACATCTGGACTCTGATCCAATCGGCACAAAAGGTATGAAGATTACATTCTTAGAGGGGGTGTTTCATGCTGCTGACCACAACATCGTACCCCTGCTTCTCGACTTCCTTTGCTTCAGGGGTTGGGGCAGCAGGGACGTAAGGCCTAGCTCGGATGAGGTGGCAACCACAAACAGGCCCAAGCGGGTGCTGGCTTGCTGACATCAGCACAAACTTCAACTGGATGTGCATACTCGTACACACATTCATTTGAAGTATATTGCGAAGCAGTGACCAGTCGGGTTTGTGGGTGGCAATACATGCTGTCAGCCAAACAGAGGCCGGCAGTGTACGTCAGCGTGCACGTGACTGGGGGCGGATGGCAGTGATGTCATGCACTTCTGTCACTTGCACGCTGAAGTCTGTTGGCAACTTCAGAAGAACAAGCTGCACAGCGGGCGAGCAGAGGGAAGGTGAGTATAATGGTTTATTTTTTTCTTTCCATTAAAGAACAGAGGCAGAATGGGGGACATATACCAGGATGGGGGGATATATATGCCAGTATTGGGCCCAGGATAAGGGGAAGATACCAGGATGGGGATATATATACCAAGATGGGGCCCAGGATGAGTGACATATACCAGGATGGGATATATATAATGTGTATATATATATATATATATATATATATATATACATATATATATGTATATATATATATATATATATATATATATATATATATATATTGAAAAAAATTGGAACAGCACCATTCAAATACCTCAATAATGCGCACGCTTCTCCAGGCTGCAATCCAATGGCTTCTTGCAATAAAGTAAAAAAGGGAAAACAGCACAAAGAAGTTGAAAAAAATGGACTTTAATGCCCAATGAATTAGCTAAATACATGTACAGTAAGCTACACACGCACAGCCCTGATTATATACCTCACTGACTTATTTCTATGTATCTATATCTGTATTTAAGATTTTTTTCTTACTTAGAAAACTAACTTTTAAATGACGTAGAGAATTACAGTATGTAAAAGCTGATGTTAAAATCGCATTGCATACGGATGCTACCGTAGGTGAGAAAAATTGCATTGTACTTGCATGACCATTGATTGACACTCGTCCGACTTTTCAGGACCAACATCGGACCAATTTTAGAAGCACAGATGAGTGTGAGCCCTTCGGGCCGGCTGTCAGTCAGTGCTGGGACGTGGCTGTAGACACTGCTCACTGTACACAGAGCGGTGACTAAACCCGTGCCGCCACCGCCTTTATGACTGAATGATGGCCGGAGGAATAAAGTTAATTTCCACCCAGTAGTGGGGGTGTAAGTGCCGGAACCGGGCAGGCTCAGAACGCTATTAACCTGCAGATTAACCCTATATCTGCATGTTATTCGCACTTTTTCGCCTGATTGGTTGCCTTTAAATCCACAGGCTGAACTAGCGAACTGAGATTGTTACATTTTTGGTTTGCAAAAAATTCCCAAACAAATCACATATAAACAGACATGAATAAGTGGAGATAATATATAGGAACTGTAGATGCATAAACGCTGCAGATTTCAGTCGGATTTCTGCACCAAATACGCAATATGTGAACACCGCCTTAGACCAGTTTTTAAGCCAAAAAACTTTCATAAATTTGTTATATTTCACAAACACAGATAAATCTGCTAGTGATGAGTGAATATACATAAGTACATGTGGGGGTTGCCTGGTTGCTAGGGAACCCCCACATGTACTTATGCTGGCTAACAGATGTAAATCATCCAGCTGCAGCGAAGAAAAACTAAATCTCCGAGCACTAAAAAATACTAGGAGGACCCCCGAGCGTGCTCGAGAAATCTCGAGTAACGAGTATATTCGCTCATCACTAAAATCTGCATGTGTTCATTGAACCGTGTGGATTCACTGCATCCAATGCATTGTATAGTGGAAATTTCTGTTGTGGAGACTAGCATCTCCCCAGCAATAATTGACATGCTGCGGCTCATAGACCCGCGCCGGGGGTCAGTTTACGCAGGGTTAAATAGAAGCCCAGTGGGAATGGGAGATCAATAAATCCCATCTACTGCGCTTGTATCGTAGAACGCAGCAGTTCGGACGCAGCGCAGGTGAGTTGCTATTCCTGATCGTGGGCACGTAGGCTGATAGAGACACGTCACCACTTCTGCCTTCTGCATTTATCACCCACTCCTGGTTTTGGCTTACATATACTAAACATGTGCCTAAAACCTTTAATAAATGAGGCATACGGTGTCTACACCAACATTCTGGCATATCTGAGTTAGTAAATCTGCCCCGGGTGTATCCAAACCCACAATTCAGTCTCCACATCGCTGAAAAATTCACGCTCAAAAATGACATAAAATGCCATGTGAAAAAAAGAAGCTTAATTTGCATTATAGGCGTGTTTTGTTTTTCCAGTGAAATCAAGTCAAGTATTTGAAGCTGCTTTTGATGTGGATTTTGGAGTAAAATGTAATCCGAGAACCACATCAATGAACGGAGTATGAAAATACCCTGAAGGAAATATTTGTATTCCTCCTGTTTTTTTAATATAGAAAAAGATGCAATAACTGCAGATTCACTCCGGTACCGTTTTTTATGATGCACGGCGGCCATATTCAGGATTTGCATTGCAAATGAGAATTATGAGAAAAAATGATCGTGTGCTGAAGTATGGCGACCGAAGCAATGACCGTGCGTAAACCAGACTTACAGCCACCGTGCGCAGCCACAGGGTCCATGTACACGACATTGCCTTCTTTATCTTTTTTGTTTCAACCACAACTGCTTTTGGGGTAAAATAATAACAGACATCAAACTGCACTGTGTGAATGCAGCCTTGGAGCCCAGTAAGGTTGTGCGCAGAACAGATACCACCCTGAACCAATACTGATTTATTAACTGACGGTTTGTAAAAAAAATTGCGGTATGTACAAGATCATAACAATAATGGATGTAGTAGGAGTCAGATCCTGCAACCAAGTGCAATATGGACAAGGACCCGGAGCCCCTCGTGTTCACATCTGCACTCTGAACTCCATTTTTCTGTTCTTTTATAGGAGCAAAATTCAAGCTGTGATGTATCTGCCACATAACAAATGGCCATTTAACCCTAACTTAATAATTCAGGGGTTTTTTGTGTGTGTGTTTTTTTGATTATTAACTGATCTAAACTGAAGACAATCCATAATGACCATGATGGAACTAAGAAGGGTAGAAGCCCATTACAAGATTTATGTTACCCCATCGGAGAGCAGCATGATGCAGAGGCAGAGAGACTGATTCCAGTGATCTATCGCTGGGTTATTTGCTACACTTTCGATATAATCTAAAACGACAGCTAAATAATAAAAAGTATAGATCAGTTTTTTTGACTGCTGAGCCCTGTATAACCCTGCCGACATAACTGATTGACAGCTTACTGTGCATAGGCAGAAAGCTGCCAAATAGTGATGGGGCAGGGTTGGATTACCTGGAAGCAGGGTTACTGATCCTCTAGTGATAATCTGCTGCTAAAACAGTGATTGTATCAAAACTAGAGCAAGTAGCCCACTAAATAACACATTTCTGGAATCAGGGTCTACATCTCTCAGATTAGGTGGCAAATACCTGGTGACAGATTCACTTTAATGTTCTCGTTTCATCATGTTGACCATGAGAAAAATAAATATGACTTGGGATGGTGTTGATTGGTTTATTTTTTTGCTTTTATATTTTTTTTTATAACAGCAAACAGCAAAAAAGTGTAATGGTGAATGAACTCGGATTCTCTTCCTTCCCCCTTCCTTGTCTATATAGTATCATTCATACGTAGCAATTATTACTACTAGTCACATCATAGTACAGACACCTGCTGTCATTTTAGCATCTCTATAGTGATAGCGTTTTATGAAGTTGAACTATGAGGGGTCTGTGGCTGGGGGCTGTAAATGGGACCCTAAAATGTGCTAGTTCTCCCCCCCCCCCAGGATAATATGTGCTGAATTCATTGCCAGGGTGGCATTGCTTTGTGATACTTTTCCAAGTGAGAAGCATCCGAAAACTGATAAATGAGTAGCACTAGCAGCGACCGATGCCCCGTACAATTTATAGGGCACAGATGAAAAGTAACCCAGGGTGTTGTACTTTACTAGTATAGAAAGTTATGGCTTGGTCCACATATCTCCACATCTCCAGTGTCACGCCATCCTTTCCATTTGGCGCTGTGCAAAAAACGGCAGATGGAAACTAATGGAGGAACTGATACTATTGTGTGCAATGGGATTATTCCCACCTATCCGGGCCGTACATTGTGATTCAGCCTCAGACCAGCAGCAGGGGAGTAACTGGGGGTGACCTGATGCCTGGCGACTATTTGCATCACTTCTGATATGGCTGATCCGAGGCTCATTCAGACAAACAATTATTTTGATCAGAGTTTGCTCCAAGTGTCATCTGTTTTTCTGGTGTGTGGAAGAAAAACAAAAAGTTTCTCCACCTTCCCCTTTCTGACAATCCGTGATAATTGGACGGCGCTCGGATGTCATCCAAGTGCAGTCCGATTTTTTTTCCACGGACCCCTAAACTTGCTTTGCTGGTTTTGATCTGACCCTCAGATCAAAATCAGACGTCTCCGATATGTTCTGCGGATCCTTCGATCGGAGGAAAAAAATATCAGCCCTATAGAGTATCATAAGTACGAGTGCTACCAGTGGGAAAAAAAAAGGATAGCGCTCGTCCGAGAAACACAGAACAATGGATATATGTGGACCCAGCCTAATCAATCTGCCCCAAGCTCCCAATAACAACCAAAGACAAAGCTGTATACTTGAAAAGTGTTTATTTACAGACACCCTTTGAGTACATCTCAATCTTTAATTTCCAGTTAGCGGCTCTTTTTTTTAATAAAGTTAACACTACCTATAAGTCCTTGAGTTATGTGCACACAGTATGATCCGCCTGTACACATCGAAAATCCGTACTACAAAGTTAACACTTCTGAGTCACAAAACAGTGCGTACAAAAATAGAGATTCTAGAAAAATTCCCAATGATTAACCGGCGGTTATATACAGCTCTATGAGGAGTATGGGACCATATTCCTCATTGATAAGGCAACCTATATATACATGCAGACATTGGGGACGCCGGTCCACATTACACAAGGCACCAAGAACACTGTTTAAGACGAACGCATGCTTCCTAACACACAGCCGCTATTTACAAACATTAAATAAATTAGCCTCTCGTACAAAAACAAAAAGTCACAATCTGTTCCTCCCGGGAGGGGGAGGGGGCTCTGTAAAAAAAAAAAAACAGTGCAGATCAACAATACAGTGGCGGTGTAATTCGTACATGGACACGATGAGTAAAAACAGTGATCCAAGGTTTTGTAAAGTCTGCAAAAAAAAAAAAAAAATGAAAATCTTTTGGCGTCATTTCGATTGCACTTGTGTTAATCACGCTGTATTGGTTAAAACGTCAGGTAATAAGGAATTAAAATAATAAAAAATAATAAATGTAAAACACATTAGGGCTAGGAGATGCAAACGTACCCCTTCATATCACACCGCCGGCCCAGGGCAGTGATGATGAGGATAAAGTGCACAGGTATATGGCTACGTCAGGCGGAGCGCCCTTCAAAGTCACCATGTCACCCCAAATCCAAACCGCACACAGGGAACCACTCTATGCAGTTAGTAGGACGGACACAAAGCGCATGGGGGCGAGGCGGAGCGTCGGGGACCCGGTCACTGCCCGCGGGGAGCCGCTGCAGGCGCCCGCTCCCCTGCTAAAGTCTACGTTCCCCTGATGAGTTTTGGTAATTAAAAAAAAAATTATTGTAAATTATTTTACTTAAAAGGTGCAGAAAATCTGCAACATCAAAGCTCATCATGGGAACGTAGCCTCAGGATATGGCAAAAATTTCATTTTTTTTATTTTTATTTTTTCAGCCAAAGCCCAAAATGCTGAAGAGCTGATAATTCTTCTCGTTGGATCGGATGTAAAAATGGCAATGGCATTTTTCATAAAGATCTCATAATATGACGGAAATTACGGAAAGTGATTACACTTTTTGTATAACTTTTTGTATCGCCCCCATTGGAAATACCATTTTTAACAGTTTTGCTCCATTTTCCGACCAATGGATGGAAGTGATGATTTTGTGGCTACTTTTAGGTACAGTCCCGGCCCCTTCCTTTTCTGCCAGTCCTGCAGTCAGCAGTGTCCTGTAGGCATGTACAGGATGGAGCATAGTTCCCTCCACTCACTGCCTCTCCCAGGCGCTCCCGGAGCAGTGCGCAGGCGCAGCGGTGACATCCGCCCTCAGCACTGGCCCTGATCTAGGACGTCCTGGTCGGACACAGTCCCATCTGAGCGCTGCCGGACGAGGCCGCAGAACAAGGGCTGAGGCTGAGAGAGCGCTCGTTCCCCGTGCTGCCGCTAGGTGTCGCGCCTGCTCCGCTGGCCGAGCCCTTTCTCTCCTTCTGTCGCAGGTGGATCTTGGTGTGTCGCTTGCGCTCATCGCTCCGAGCGAACTTTCGGCCACAATAGTCGCAGGCGAAAGGCTTCTCCCCTGTGTGAGTGCGGATGTGCGTCGTCAAATGATCGCTGCGGCTAAAGTTTCTCATGCAGATGCGACACTGGAAAGGCTTGTGGCCGGTGTGGATGCGAATGTGTCTGGTTAGTTCATCAGATCTGGAGAAGCGGCGGTCGCAGCCTTCAGCCGGGCAGGGGTACGGTCTCTCGTGCACCGGGGTCTTGCTCGGACGGTTCGGGTATTTCCTCGGCCTGAGGATGGGTCGTAGAGGAAGATTTGGGGGGCTGTAGGCGCTGGGCAGCCGGGAGCCCTCGTTGGTGGCGCCCCCTAGGGAGAAATTGCGGATGGTGGACAGAGGAGTGAGGGGAGGGTGGTGCACCCTGATGGAGTCCAGCGGGCACGGGAACGGCTTGCGCTCCGCCATGGGGTGCAGGTCTCTCTGGCACGGGCTCTGGAAGAGCGGCGGGTACTCCGGGAGCATGTTGTAGATGGCGCCGTCCGAGGCGGCTTTGGGGGAAGGGTAAGAAGGAGGCGGGTAGGACAGTGCGGAGCCGGCGGCGGCGGCGCCGAGAAAGGCGGGGCTGTCCTGGTACATCTCCGCGCAGGAGGAGTACGGCGGCGGCGAGTACAGGTGCTCCAGGTCGCTCTGGCCGTGCGCCATGCTGCAGCTCAGGGGGTTGGGGGACACGGACGAGGCGTTGGAAGAGGTGGTGGACGAGGAGGAAGAGGGGGTCACTCCCAGGATGCCGGCACTCACGATGTTAAAGAAGCCCTCGGTATTCCAGCTCGCCCCGGGGTACTGGGGGTCAATGGAGAACTTGCCCATATAGGTGAAGGCCTGATTGCGAGGAGCAGGGGGGTAACTGCTGGAGTAGGGCAGATCCAGGGACCGCTTGTCACTCATGTCCACATTGATCATTCCATCTAAGGGGAGAAATCAGAACTTAGTATCATGGAAAGTGAGCTATGTCTACAGCTGTAATGCACCTAAACCTCTATAGAATGCACCTAAACCTCTATAGAATGCACCTAAACCTCTATAGAATGCACCTACACCTCTATATACAATGGACATACACCTCTATATATAATGCACCTACACCTCTATAGAATGCACCTACATCTCTATAGAATGCACCTACATCTCTATAGAATGCACCTAAACCTCTATAGAATGCACCTAAACCTCTATAGAATGCACCTAAATATGTATAATGCACACATACAGTACATATATAATGCACCTACCCCTCTATAGAATGCACCTACCCCTCTATAGAATGCACCTACCCCTCTATAGAATGCACCTACACGTCTATAGAATGCACCTACCCCTCTATAGAATGCACCTACCCCTCTATAGACTGCACCTACCCCTCTATAGAATGCACCTACACCTCTATAGAATGCACTTACCCCTCTATAGACTGCACCTACCCCTCTATAGAATGCACCTACACCTCTATAGAATGCACCTACCCCTCTATGTATAATGCACACATACAGTACATATATAATGCACCTACACCTCTATAGAAGGCACCTACACCTCTATATACAATGGACATACACCTCTATATATAATGCACCTACACCTCTATATATAATGCACCTACACCTCTATATAATGCACCTACCCCTCTATAGAATGCACCTACACCTCTATATAATGCACCTACATCTCTATGTATAATGCACACATACAGTACATATATAATGCACCTACCCCTCTATAGAATGCACCCACCCCTCTATAGAATGCACCTACCCCTCTATAGAATGCACCTACCCCTCTATAGACTGCACCTACCCCTCTATAGAATGCACCTACACCTCTATAGAAGGCACCTACACCCCTATATAATGCACCTACCCCTCTATAGAATGCACCTACCCCTCTATAGAGTGCACTTACCCCTCTATAGACTGCACCTACCCCTCTATAGAATGCACCTACACATCTATAGAATGCACCTACCCCTCTATAGAATGCACCTACCCCTCTATAGAATGCACCTACCCCTCTATAGAATGCACCTACCCCTCTATAGAATGCACCTACACCTCTATAGACTGCACCTACCCCTCTATAGAATGCACCTACACGTTTATAGAATGCACCTACCCCTCTATAGAATGCACCTAGACCTCTATAGAATGCACCTAGCCCTCTATAGAATGCACCTAGCCCTCTATAGAATGCACCTACACCTCTATACAATGGACCTAGACCTCTATAGAATGCACCTAGCCCTCTATAGAATGCACCTAGCCCTCTATAGAATGCACCTACACCTCTATAGACTGCACCTACCCCTCTATAGAATGCACCTACACGTTTATAGAATGCACCTACCCCTCTATAGAATGCACCTAGCCCTCTATAGAATGCACCTACCCCTCTATAGAATGCACCTAGACCTCTATAGAATGCACCTACCCCTCTATAGAATGCACCTACCCCTCTATAGAATGCACCTACACCTCTATGTATAATGCACACATACAGTACATATATAATGCACCTACACCTCTATATACAATGCACCGACACCTCTATGTATAATGCACATCCTGCACATCTATACTACACATATATCATACATACATGTATATATATAATCTTCCTACACCTCTATATAATGCACCTACACTTCTATATATAATGCACCGACACCCCTATAAAATGCACCTACACCTCTATATATAATGCACCTACACCTCTATATATAATACACAGACACCTCTATATATAATGCACCTACACCTCTATCTAATGCACCTACACCTATATATATAATGCATCTACTCCTCTATATAATACACCGACACCTCTATATATAATGCACCTACACCTCTATCTTATGCACTGACACCTCTATATATAATGCACCTACCCCTCTATATAATGCACCTACACCTCTATATAATGCACCTACCCCTCTATATAATGCACCTACACCTCTTTATATAATGCACCTACACCTCTATATAATGCACCTACAGCTCTATATATAATGCACCTACACCCCTATATAATACACAGACACCTCTATATATAATGCACCTACCCCTCTATATAATGCACCTACACCTCTATATAATGCACCTACAGCTCTATATATAATGCACCTACACCCCTATATAATACACAGACACCTCTATATATAATGCACCTACACCTCTATGTATCATACATATATACAGTACATATATAATGCACATATACCTCTATCATACCCACAGCACATATATAATACACACATACAACACATCTGTAATGCATCTACACATCTATGTATAATGCACACAGCACATCTATACTGCACCTATACTACACACACATAATATACACAGAATACATCTATAGTAGACATACATACTACACATATATAGCACATCTATAGTATGCTTCTATAATACATCTATAGGATATGATATAGTACATCTGTAACACGTATACATCTAAAGTACATATATATATATACTACACATCTATGTAATATACTTATATAGTGAATCTATAATATACTTGTATAATACACTATACTGCACATCTATAATACTGCACATTTATACTGTACATTTATAAGACATACATATAATGCACATATATGGTACCTATATCTAATAGATTCTATATATATTAGGTGTGGGGGACAATTCTAAAAGCCCCTTGATGATTTCTCTGGAGATTGCCCCCTGTAGGTGATGGAGCAGATCTGGCAGCAGGTGGTGTCTGCAGACCATGAACTCCCTGAACTCACCTAAGTCATGATCACTTTACACTTCATCTACTCCTCCTAATGTCAGTGTGGAAAAGAGCAAACTGAGCTCAAAAGAGTCAGCTGCTCTCTAATATTAGACCGCAGGACATGTGAGCTGGCCCAGGACAGACCGCACGGATCCGCAGAGATGATGATGATGATGGTGCAGCTCTTACCTCCAGGGACACTGCTCATCTGCTCAAAGGGTCCTCCCAGATCAACATTAGGGAAGATGGTGACAGAGGTGGGCAAGGAGGATTCATCCATAGGATAAAGGGCATCTGGCATCTGGTGCACAAAGCCCCCAATAGTCACTGGGATTTTCTCTATGGTTTTGGCCGTCATCATGTCATCAGCTAACAGCCCCAGATTGACAGATTTACAGAAAAAAATCAATAAATAAAAAAAATAAAATGAGTCTTTTTTCCTTAAATCTCCTGTGTAATTCTGAGATCACATCCAAAGTCAGTGGCTAGTGGAGCTAGTGGCCATAGGAGCAGCATGTGGACGTGTCAGTGCAGCTGCTGTAGTGTGGGGGGCTCCCAGACCCGGGGTCCTGTGCGCGAGCTCTAATCAATTGCACTAAATGGAACGCGTGCCTTCTAAAGTATTTATTCTGGGGCTTTGAATGCCCGTGACGTCACGGACCATATATGGACAGGAACAGGGAAGGGTTGCCCCGCCTTGGGCGTGATGTCACGGGGATTTGCCGCTCTATGAATGGAGAAATGGGCGTGGCTTGCGCTGCGCTGGAGCGATGAATGGAGCCGCTTGTCCGAGCGCAGTGAGCGGGGAGTGCGGAGCGCCGGGCGCAGAGACAGGCAGCGCCGCCGGGTATGGCGCAGTGCGGGCACCGATTAACGCGCATATACCGCGGAACGCGGCGCTGCCCGCGCACTGCACAGCATCCGCGATTCCGGTCCGCACCTAATAAGGCCAAGATCCGGCCCGGAGCGGCCGCCCCCGGCCATATATAGCGCGGTTCCGGCACACGACGCCCGCCCGCCCGCCCGCACTGGAGGAGCCGCACACCGCTCCTGGCAGATGCCGCCACAACCGCAACTTCTCCCTCACGGAATCCCACGGCCTGCTGGGAAGAAGCCGCGACTGCTGCAGCTCCAGCCACAGCCCAGGCTGTCATGTCAGGGTGTACGGAGAGCTGCTACGTCACAGCAAGCCCAGAATACAGCCCGGCCCGGGGGCCACAACATGGCAGCAACGTACTACTGCTCCCAGCATCACAGCCCCAGCCAGGGGGCCACTACATAGGCAGCAAAGTACTACTACTCCCAGCATCACAGCCCCAGCCAGGGGGCCACTACATGGCAGCAAAGTACTACTGCTCCCAGCATCACAGCCCCAGCCAGGGGGCCACTACATAGGCAGCAAAGTACTACTGCTCCCAGCATCACAGCCCCAGCCAGGGGGCCACTACATAGGCAGCAAAGTACTACTACTCCCAGCATCACAGCCCCAGCCAGGGGGCCACTACATAGGCAGCAAAGTACTACTACTCCCAGCATCACAGCCCCAGCCAGGGGGCCACAACATGGCAGCAAAGTACTACTGCTCCCAGCATCACAGCCCCAGCCAGGGGGCCACTACATGGCAGCAAAGTACTACTGCTCCCAGCATCACAGCCCCAGCCAGGGGGCCACTACATGGCAGCAAAGTACTACTGCTCCCAGCATCACAGCCCCAGCCAGGGGGCCACTACATAGGCAGCAAAGTACTACTACTCCCAGCATCACAGCCCCAGCCAGGGGGCCACTACATGGCAGCAAAGTACTACTGCTCCCAGCATCACAGCCCCAGCCAGGGGGCCACTACATAGGCAGCAAAGTACTACTCCTCCCAGCATCACAGCCCCAGACAGGGGGCCACAACATAGCAGCAAAGTACTACTACTCCCAGCATCACAGCCCCAGCCAGGGGGCCACTACATAGGCAGCAAAGTACTACTCCTCCCAGCATCACAGCCCCAGCTAGGGGGCCACAACATAGCAGCAAAGTACTACTACTCCCAGCATCACAGCCCCAGCCAGGGGGCCACTACATAGGCAGCAAAGTACTACTGCTCCCAGCATCACAGCCCAGCCAGGGGGCCACAACATGGCAGCAAAGTACTACTGCTCCCAGCATCACAGCCCCAGCCAGGGGGCCACAACATGGCAGCAAAGTACTACTGCTCCCAGCATCACAGCCCCAGCCAGGGGGCCACAACATGGCAGCAAAGTACTACTACTCCCAGCATCACAGCCCCAGCCAGGGGGCCACAACATGGCAGCAAAGTACTACTGCTCCCAGCATCACAGCCCCAGCCAGGGGGCCACAACATGGCAGCAAAGTACTACTGCTCCCAGCATCACAGCCCCAGCCAGGGGGCCACTACATAGGCAGCAAAGTACTACTCCTCCCAGCATCACAGCCCCAGACAGGGGGCCACAACATAGCAGCAAAGTACTACTACTCCCAGCATCACAGCCCCAGCCAGGGGGCCACTACATAGGCAGCAAAGTACTACTCCTCCCAGCATCACAGCCCCAGGTAGGGGGCCACAACATAGCAGCAAAGTACTACTACTCCCAGCATCACAGCCCCAGCCAGGGGGCCACTACATAGGCAGCAAAGTACTACTGCTCCCAGCATCACAGCCCAGCCAGGGGGCCACAACATGGCAGCAAAGTACTACTGCTCCCAGCATCACAGCCCCAGCCAGGGGGCCACAACATGGCAGCAAAGTACTACTGCTCCCAGCATCACAGCCCCAGCCAGGGGGCCACAACATGGCAGCAAAGTACTACTACTCCCAGCATCACAGCCCCAGCCAGGGGGCCACAACATGGCAGCAAAGTACTACTGCTCCCAGCATCACAGCCCCAGCCAGGGGGCCACAACATGGCAGCAAAGTACTACTGCTCCCAGCATCACAGCCCCAGCCAGGGGGCCATAACATAGCAGCAAAGTACTACTGCTCCCAGCATCACAGCCCCAGCCAGGGGGCCACAACATGGCAGCAAAGTACTACTACTCCCAGCATCACAGCCCCAGCCAGGGGGCCACTACATAGGCAGCAAAGTACTACTACTCCCAGCATCACAGCCCCAGCCAGGGGGCCACAACATGGCAGCAAAGTACTACTGCTCCCAGCATCACAGCCCCAGCCAGGGGGCCACTACATAGGCAGCAAAGTACTACTGCTCCCAGCATCACAGCCCCAGCCAGGGGGCCACTACATAGGCAGCAAAGTACTACTACTCCCAGCATCACAGCCCCAGCCAGGGGGCCACAACATAGCAGCAAAGTACTACTACTCCCAGCATCACAGCCCCAGCCAGGGGGCCACTACATAGGCAGCAAAGTACTACTGCTCCCAGCATCCCAGCCCCAGCCAGGGGGCCACTACATAGGCAGCAAAGTACTACTACTCCCAGCATCACAGCCCCAGCCAGGGGGCCACTACATAGGCAGCAAAGTACTACTGCTCCCAGCATCACAGCCCCAGCCAGGGGGCCACTACATAGGCAGCAAAGTACTACTACTCCCAGCATCACAGCCCCAGCCAGGGGGCCACTACATAGGCAGCAAAGTACTACTGCTCCCAGCATCACAGCCCCAGCCAGGGGGCCACTACATAGGCAGCAAAGTACTACTACTCCCAGCATCACAGCCCCAGCCAGGGGGCCACAACATGGCAGCAAAGTACTACTGCTCCCAGCATCACAGCCCCAGCCAGGGGGCCACTACATAGGCAGCAAAGTACTACTGCTCCCAGCATCACAGCCCCAGCCAGGGGGCCACTACATAGGCAGCAAAGTACTACTACTCCCAGCATCACAGCCCCAGCCAGGGGGCCACAACATGGCAGCAAAGTACTACTGCTCCCAGCATCACAGCCCCAGCCAGGGGGCCACTACATAGGCAGCAAAGTACTACTACTCCCAGCATCACAGCCCCAGCCAGGGGGCCACAACATAGCAGCAAAGTACTACTACTCCCAGCATCCCAGCCCCAGCCAGGGGGCCACTACATAGGCAGCAAAGTACTACTGCTCCCAGCATCCCAGCCCCAGCCAGGGGGCCACTACATAGGCAGCAAAGTACTACTACTCCCAGCATCACAGCCCCAGCCAGGGGGCCACTACATAGGCAGCAAAGTACTACTGCTCCCAGCATCACAGCCCCAGCCAGGGGGCCACTACATAGGCAGCAAAGTACTACTACTCCCAGCATCACAGCCCCAGCCAGGGGGCCACTACATAGGCAGCAAAGTACTACTGCTCCCAGCATCACAGCCCAGCCAGGGGGCCACAACATGGCAGCAAAGTACTACTGCTCCCAGCATCACAGCCCCAGCCAGGGGGGCACTACATAGGCAGCAAAGTACTACTACTCCCAGCATCACAGCCCCAGCCAGGGGGCCACAACATAGCAGCAAAGTACTACTACTCCCAGCATCACAGCCCCAGCCAGGGGGCCACTACATAGGCAGCAAAGTACTACTACTCCCAGCATCACAGCCCCAGCCAGGGGGCCACTACATAGGCAGCAAAGTACTACTTCTCCCAGCATCACAGCCCCAGCCAGGGGGCCACTACATAGGCAGCAAAGTACTACTACTCCCAGCATCACAGCCCCAGCCAGGGGGCCACTACATAGGCAGCAAAGTACTACTGCTCCCAGCATCACAGCCCCATACCACAATCATCACATATGGTCACACACGGTGGGTCCCCGCTCAGGGCGGATATATGGGAGGGTGCAGGATGGAGAGAGATGTCATATATTACTATAGAGATGCAATGAGCCTCGGACCGGCCGGCAGGAGGGCAGGGGAACACCCGGGGGGCCCTGTGTATAGCAGTGGGCAGCAGTTTGCGAAATACTAATGATTCGCTATGTACAAAGGCAAAATCTCCTCATTCTTTTATTAAATAGAAGCAGAGGTGCATTTCTGAATGAGGGTAATGTAATGTTTGCCTGTAGCTGAACAGAGGACCCCAGAGTCATTATTACTGGTGGGGGCTGGGCAGCCAACTCCAGCCGGACTCTGGAGAGACGGATGGATGGATGGATGGATAATAGGAGATATATAATAGATAGATAGATAGATAGATAGATAGATAGATAATAGATAGATAGATAGATAGATAGATAGATAGATAATAGATAGATAGATAGATAGATAATAGATGGATAGATATGGGATAGATAATAAAGAGATAGATAGATATGGGATAGACAGATAATAGATTATAGATAATAGATTATAGATAGATTATATATTCTGTAGATCAACGCACTATTACTAGATTAGATTGATAGCAGATGCAGCAATGACTGCACATAATAATGGCCTCCACCTCTCTATAGAGCGGACACAGGTGACAGACACAGACGATATGTTGGAGATTATCTCTGTTACATCCATAATATTTTTGCTCTTTGGCAACTTATAAAAACCCGCAGCAATTTATCATTTTAGCATCTTCTAATGTATTTCTTCCTTTTCCTCCGCGATCATGAACTTCTCCCACAAATGTGCAATTACCGGGGGCTCCGGCGCAGACTGGGGGGAGGCAGTGACAGCTGTTATCGCTCGTTATATAGGGGGCGCCCATGGCGTCTGTTCACACCTCACTATATATCTGTCTGCGGTTCTACCGGTGTCTAATGTATAGATGTCATTGCTTAAAAAATAACGTCACTTATTTCTGATTTCCCCACAATCTGGCCTAAATAAAAAAAAAAATAATGAACATTGCTAAAAAAAAAGAAATATTATATAATTTTGGCAGCGGATCCATCAGTAAAAGCAGAACATTCTGAAGCTGGTTTGTCCGGATAATCCTCCTCTTCATCAGCTCGCGCTGATTAACCCCACAGGTCCCTGGGCTGTACAGTAATAGTGTATATCAGTAGTGTAATCACTGGATAGAACCAGACACTTTACTTTCTGTCCCCTATAAACCCAATTGCGCATTTAAACAGCAGCGAAAATATCTCTTTGTAAAGTTTATTTCAGCCCGTGCGCCACCTGGTGGAAGGAGCAGATATAGCACATTATTTGTGCCAGTTCTAGAATTCTTTCTGCTTTCTACTGAATTAAAAGTGCGGTAAATAGCAGATATTTTAGCGAATCCTATAGCGCATCCCTGTATTCTCACATCTCTCTGGAAAAAAATAAGTACCCTTAACATGCTAGAAATAATACGCCTTTAAATTACTCAGGGTGTGGACACTAATGCAAGTTATTTTGTGCAAAGATTTTATGAGAAAAAACCATTGGGTTGGCGAAGTGATCCTCTTACCAATGAGGGTGCCCTTGCAGGTGGGCGCCGGGCATTGTGAGCAGCAGTCTCCTCAATGAGGGCATTCAGGCTGCGGCTGGAATCTGTGCAGCTGAGTGGGTTGTGTCAGGGGGAAGGAGTGTGTGGCCCAATCTTAAGAAAGAAATATTATGCAAATTGCCCAAACAATAGAGATTCCTCTGGGGATCAGTGGGAAACATCAGGGCTGCCTTACCATTTTATGAAAGAAGTAACGAATTAATGCAAAAGAGACAAATATCTTCAATTTACTGAAAACTAATAATAAAATAAATGCAAAAAAAGTGATAGGAAATACCTAAAATATATGCATATTAGTATTCAAACTGAAAAAAATAGGATGCAAAAAATAAATTAGAATTAAAAACAACAAACACTAGTGAACTGCTCATTGTGTAAAGAATTCGTTATATACTGATCTATTTGCACATTTCTAACTAACGAAATTAATATTTGCTGGTTTGATAAGTTCAATATTTTAAGACTTTATTTTTTAACGCAGAATGAAATCATTAACTGGGAAGATTTACATTGATCTCTAATCAAACAGTATTTAATAGACAGGCATTTAAAATCACAACGAATTCACAGAGAATGTTTGGAAAATGTGAGTTTTTTGTTCTTCATTGAACGATTATTACCTTATACTATTAGGAATTGGGGGCATTCTGGAAGTTTTCTGTTTCCTAATAATATATATTAAGATTTTATTGAATCCGTTCTGTTTGTTAAGAGGACGATTGTTTGGAGCGAGAGAACAATGAGAGGGCAGAGATTTCGTTCTAAACTTTACCAGCTGCTCAGATTTCGTTTGCAGTTTTATAGAGTTACACAAATAAATGCATTTGTGTTCAGATTTATGTTGGAAAAATGATAATTCTGCAGATACTTACATCTGATCGCTAGGATCATTCAACCTGCCGGGATCTTGCTGGATTGTAGCTGGATTTGCAGTTGTAAAAGTTGCATTAAAAAAATAGCATGAAAGTAATTAAAAAAAAGTAAAAATGAAGAGTAAATCCAAGCTGAGTTATGTAGGGAGGTTGGTCACATCGCAGGAAGCCGCCATTGCTGGAGCCTTGTGCCTGCTCCTTGTGTTCTGTGGGGCCCTTGTTGATGCTCTTCTGTTCCCCTTACAAATCAGGAATGGCTCTGGATGAACCTTATGGTGCTACTCTTGCACTGGTTTTAGGGGGTTATAGATCCACCTAATACTCCCCCACTTCTCATTTAAATGCATCTAATTGTATAGACGCCTTCACACTCAGTGGGGTCCTCAATCCTGCATGAGTGCATTGGATTTGGCTGGTTAGCCAGGATTTTATTAGTCTGATTAAATCTTTCCAAAAAATCCAGGATATTTATAATCTAATTAAATTTTTCCAAAAAATCCAGGATTTTATTAGTCTGATTAATCCTTTCCAAAAAATCCAGGATTTTATTAGCCTGATTAAATCTTTCCAAAAAATCCAGGATTTTATTAGCCTGATTAAATCTTTCCAAAAAATCCAGGATTTTATTAGTCTGATTAAATCTTTCCAAAAAATCCAGGATTTTATTAGCCTGATTAAATCTTTCCAAAAAATCCAGGATTTTATTAGTCTGATTAATTCTTTCCAAAAAATCCAGGATTTTATTAGCCTGATTAAATCTTTCCAAAAAATCCAGGATTTTATTAGTCTGATTAAATCTTTCCAAAAAATCCAGGATTTTATTAGTCTGATTAATTCTTTCCAAAAAATCCAGGATTTTATTAGTCTGATTAAATCTTTCCAAATAATCCAGGATTTTATTAATCTGATTAATTCTTTCCAAAAAATCCAGGATTTTATTAGTCTCATTAAATCTTTCCAAAAAATCCAGGATTTTATTAGTCTCATTAAATCTTTCCAAAAAATCCAGGATTTTATTAGTCTCATTAAATCTTTCCAAAAAAACCCAGGATTTTTATTTTATCCAGGATTTTTCTAGTCTGATTTAATCATTCTTATTATTACAAATATTAAGATAGGGTTCCCTAATAGGCTTCAATAGAAAGTTTTATTCAATTACTTGTGTTTTATAAATAAGTAGAAAGGAATACAATAGATTATGCGCTTTACATAAGAAGTTATCCAGTTTTCCCTGAATATTTTATTTGATTCTTTGCTATATCTGCTTGTTGTCATTAAGTTGCAGCTTCCATTTTTTACTTGCACAGTACATTCAATTGTACCAGCAATCCTCACATGACCTGGACAGATATTCAGCCTCTAGAAATAAATGGAATAATGGCAAGCAGAGATCTTGAAAACCAGGAGAAATTAATCCAGAATCTGCATGCAGACAGATATATATATATATATTTACATATATACAGTATATATATATATATACACACACATATATATATATATATATATATATATATATATTTGCTGAAAATGGAAATGTAGACCCTGATTCACCAGGAGGAGGTTACTTTTATTTTTTTGTCTTGTATTATTCATCGTCACTTTTTTTGCGCCAAAGTTTTCAAAATGGCACATATGCTTTGTGAATTTTACACAAATTCGGACCTGCTTTTTATTGGGTTTTGAATCATTCTGCAACTATAATAATTAGCAAAACAGCACAGAAATTGCATTAAAAAATACATAAAATCAGGGAAGGGGGACTTGAATACGTTTTTGCCAAATTTTGCAAGTGTTTAAAAAGTCACAGGCTTAACATCTGGTAAATCCAGATTGGCATAGAAATCCGAAAAAAAAAAAAAAACACCAAAAGAGGTTTTAAAAAGGGCGCAAATCATTGAATAAATTAATCGCGAACAGAAAAAAGTTGCTAACTGAGAGGTATTAAAAAAAAATGACAAAAATGGCGTGATGAATTAGGCTGTGTGCACACGTTGAGTAAATGGATGCAGACATTTCTGCACCTTTTTTGCATTGTTTGGCAGGAAAAACGCAGGTGCAAAAAGGCGCGTTTCGATGGATTTTTGCCTTCATTTTTTGACTGATTTGAATGAGGTCAATGGTGAAAAACGGGCAAAAACGCACAGAGAATCGACACACTGCAAACTATTTTCTGCACCAAAGCTGCAAGTCAAAAATTCTGAATATTTGCATGACGCTTAAGATTTCTCATTCACTTTGCTGGCATCAGGTTTTGCTAGCAAATCTGCATGGGAAAAACGTACCAAATCTGCAACGTGTGCACAAGCCCTTAGTTGAAATAATCAACACATTGGACTTTACACCTCTTTGATGCCTGAATAGTATTCCATGAAATCAGGTCATTTCACCATTGTATAAAATAAGCAAAAAATGATAAGACTATGATGGGATCACAAAGATTTTACCATGAAAAAAACTGTAGACTGATTATAAAGCATTCAGTCCTTGACCCACATGGGAATCCTTCCACTGCAGACATGACCATTAATGATTATAGCTAAAGGACTAATGCAGCAGATCTCTTCTCTCCACAGCAGACCGTCATCGTGGCTTGTAGCAGAGATGGCATCTTCAGTTACATTGTTCTCTCTTCTTTTCACAATAATAATATCCAGTGTATTATCACGTATATTATAGTGAACGGACACGTAACAGATGCCTGACTGGAAGCTATTCTGTATATAATGTACAAAGTATGTTTTTGCCCCACATCCTATATAAAGAATGAAATAACTGGTTGGACGACAAATATTTCTTGGTGATCCTGCACATGCAGCTGACCACAAAGAGCATGTCTAGCTGTGGGGGATCTGGAAGTTCTATGTCGACAGCAGAATGATATTATTAATGTTTTGTTTCCCCTGTGTTGTTGCTGCAGATACATTGGACACTTGCTTCTGTGTTTCCCACAGATTACATCTTTTTCTACAATGTTCCCAGTGGTTGAACACTAAAGAACCACATAAGACCCCCATACACCCCATTTGTCGGGGCTCTTATATGCAGTACACTGTTAGATGAACCCATAGTTATTGGAGGGCTCAGCCATTGTGCAATGGGTCCCTAAATGAATAAGTCACTGCCGTTTTAATAATAATCTTTATTTTATATAGCGCTAACATATTCCGCAGCGCTTTACATTTTGCACACATTATCATCACTGTCCCCATTGCGGCTCACAATCTAAATTCCCTATCAGTATGTCTTTGGAATGTGGGAGGAAACCGGAGGAAACCCACGCAAACACGGAGAGAACATACAAACTCTTTGCAGATGTTGTCCTTGGTGGGGTTTGAACCCAGGACTCCAGCGCTGCAAGGCTGCTGTGCTAACCACTGCGCCACCGTGCGTTTTGTGATTAAGTAGTAATCATTTGATTTTGCAGGGGAACTATCCACTGCATTCGGTCTTACCCTAAAGGCTCGTGCAGACGACTGTATTTTCAGGCCAAGTGTGATCACACAAAGCATCGGATCACACTCTATGCAGCCATTAACATGTTTGATTTTTACCTCGGAGGGAACCATTCAGTAGAAAAAATTGCAGCATTCCCAAGTTGGATCCAATTATCGGATCTCACTCAACCACGTAAGTCAATGAGTCAGTGGAAAAATTGGGCTGCAGTCAGATGACATCTGAGAGCAGTCCGGATTTAACGGACTGACAGAATGGAGAAGATGGAGAATTTTTTTTTCCCATCTTCTCTTTATCTGAGAAAATCGGGTCACACTCTGATGAAACTCTGATGAGAGTTTGATCAAAGTGTGATTAGCATAATCGTCCTGATTCTTTTGGATGAGAGAAAATGCCCTGGTACGACCCTAGTCTTAGACTGTCCATATCTGATGCCTCACCAAGCATAACAACCTTGAAACTGGTAGAAATGGTACTAATCCTTTCCATTACTTCTCAGTGTCCAGTGCTTGACTGGGATGCCAGATGCCCGCCATTAACATTTATACTGGAGGCCCATTGTTCAGCTACAGGCAGTATTACCTGACCCTCAGTTTGCCTAGGTTGGTCACAAATAAATGGGCATGACATATGAATAATTTTAGTAAGGTGGATCTGACCCATGGGATTTCTTGATGAAGCCTACATACAACTCTAAGTGTAAGCACAGATTTCGTTTAATAATTTCCAGTTTCCTCTTTTTTGTCTTGTTGACAATCAGTTTAACGAAAAGACACTGAACCGACCAAGTGTTATGTTTCAGGAACTGAGCAGAGTAGTACAAACTGTAATTTCCAGGACTTGAGTGTCTTTATTTTGTAATTTCTAGGTATATATTATGAGTATTTTTCAGATGAATTGATTGAGCTATATGTGCTGTATGAAGTGGAGCTTAGGATCCTGACACTAAGTAGTGTATGTGCAATGAGGCTGCAGTCAGTAAACACTAGAAAAATCATACATCAAAAAGAAAAAAAATTGTCATTTTCTGTAGTTCTTCACTATTTTCAAGACCATTTTTGCTGCCAGTAAATTGGAACATTGTTGATTATATCCAAAGACTGAGCTCCTCAACTGACGTTAAAGTGAACCTAATTGTCACAACTCTGTTGTCAGGTGTCCCGGGACCAGGAGCTCCTAACCCTGTCCCTAATGCTAGGGGCGCTCTAGCTCACCCAGTTTCCCTGATTACTTCTGAAGGTAAAGATGCCAAGGCCACGTACCTTAGCTCCTGAATTTGCCCTTAGTCTGTACCCTTCCCCCACCCAGGGAGGAGGGGAGTAGTAGTGTACCTTAATACACCAACCTGACTAACAAGGTAATATGAACAGGGATAACAAAAAATATCAATCACACAAATATACTCACACAAATAACAGAGTTATACAATGGGGAATTGAGGATGGGGTAAAACCAAAGTAGGAGAAGAAAGCAAATTAGCACACACCCAAAACCTAGTAACAGTCACAGATAAATTCACCAAACACCTTCTCAAATACCAACCAACAACCTCCAGCCATGCTGCATAAGCTGCTCTGACAATGAGTGCTTGCCAGGGCCCCGATTATGTAGGAGATGGCAGTAGCTAACAGTGCACAGCTGAGAGCCTTAATGCACGAAAGGTTCCAGGAGCTCTCAACTGAGAAGATTAACTCCTGCACTGCTAAAATAAACCTGCACCATTTAATATGAAGGTGAAATGCTTCTAATCAGTGAAGGAGTAAGAAAAATTAGACGCTGCGGTCTTCTTGCTTCTCTCTGTTGTGGTAAACATGCATGACATACCCACCTTCTACGAGTATACCCAGTTCTACCTCAGAACTGGGTTTATTAGGGTGCGCCATGTGAAAAGACCGGATCAACCTGGATGCATGGATGTCAGCTGCTGGTACCAACATCCTCTCTTCAAGACCATATCCCTTCCAGTGTACCAGATACTGAATCGAACGACGTACTAAGTGAGAATCAACGATCTTAGCTATCTGAAATTTAAAATTTCCATCCACAATGAATGGAGATGGCAGTAGCGGTGATGATACAAAGGATGCAACATATTTTTTGAGTAAAGATCGATGATTGACGATGGTCACAATCTTATAAGGACCAGTGAATCTGGGACCCAGTTTCCAAGCGGGAACCTTCAACTTAATGTTCCTTGAGGACAACCACACAAAGTCACCAACACACAGGTCCGGACCCACCAAACGTCTCCAATCAGCCACACTCGAATATTTGGACCCCATCTTTTTCGAATTATCAAGAACCCTATGCCACACAGGTTGTAATTGATGATGAAAACCATTCTTCTTCAGGTATCCCAGAAAAACGATTCCTATTAGATGAGCCGAGCTGAGGATGAAACTCGTATGCCCCGAAAAATCGGTGACTTACCAGTAGACACATGACAACGATTCTTTACCGCAAATTCAGCTAGAGGTAAGTAGGTAACCCAAAGATTCTGGTTAACTCATTCAGTTTGCCCATTAGACTGCGGGTGAAATGCTGAAGAGAAAGACAAATAGATCCCCAAATGAGTGAAAAAAGCCCTCCAAAACTTGGAAATAAACTGGTCAGAAAGAATAACAGTAGGGATTCCATGTAATTTCATAATTTCTCTGATGAAAATTTGCATGAACGTCTTGGTGTTAGGTAAAGCGGGTTGCGCAATAAAATGTGACATTTTACTGAATCTGTCCAGCACAATCAAAATGACAGTTTTACCTGCCGACTCAGGTAGGTCAGTGATAAAATCAACCGATAAAAGAGTCCAAGGTCTACTGGGAATTGACAATGGTTGGAGAGACCCAGACGGACGAGTATGAGAGATTTTAGAATGCGCCCAGACAATGGAGGCGGCTACATACTCCCAGACATCTTGATGTTCCCCTAACCACCAAAAACGCAGACGAAGAACAATGAAACAAAGAGTTAAAAATTTAAAGGGTATGAATACTTTCCATACCCACTGTAGATGCAATAATCACTAATTTTTGTAGGATAGGAACCAGTTCACAATTATCTTCACCTCCAGGAAAAGAACTAGGTAAGGTATTCGCCTAAATATTCTTGTTCCCCGGCCTATATTTAACAAAAAAGTTAACCTGGTGACGAACAATGCCCATCTTGCCTGTCGAGGCGTTAGACGTTTCGCAGACTCTAAATATACGTGATTCTTATGATCCATGATTACCATAAACGGATGAACTGCCCCCTCTAGAAAATGATGCCACTCTTCAAAGGTCCACTTGATTGCCAAGAGTTCCCTGTTAACAATTTCATAATTTCTCTCCACAGATAACAGTTTTTTTGGAAAAGAATGCACATTAACCAGGAAATGCACCCTGCGACAATACAGCTCCCACCCCCACTTCAAACACATCAACTTCCACAGTAAATGGCTGAGTGACGTCAGGCTTTTTGAAAATTAGCGCAGGTACAAATCACTCCAAGGTATCGAATGCCACCATGGCCGGACTGGACCACTTGGAAAAATCTGTCCCTTTCTGGTCATATCCGTCAGAGGTTTGGCCACTACGGAAAAGTTTTTGATGAACTTACGGTAGTAGTTGGTGAAACCCTAAAACCGATGTAACACCTTTAAATCCTCACGGTCCGGTCCTGGGCCTCCCATCTTCATAGGATGACGTCCTCTTCTGGTCTTCATGCTGCGGCTCCGGCGCAGGCGTACTTTGTCTGCCCTGTTGAGGGCAGTGCAGAGTACTGCAGTACGCAGGCTTCGGGAAAGGTCAGAGAGGCCCGGCGCCTGCTCCTGCAAGGAAAAACCATACTGCCAGAAATTTAGAAAATGGTCTGTGCTCACTAAATGGAATGAAGAGGCTCTGGCTGCTATTTTCAGAAAAGGTCTTTCTGAAACCCTTAAAGATGTCATGGTGGGCTTTCCTACGCCTGCCGGTTTGAGCGAATCTATGTCTCTAGCCATTCAGATTGATCGGCGTCTGCGCGAGCGCAAAGCTGTGCACCATATGGCAGTATCCTCTGAGCAAAGTCCTGAACCTATGCAATGTGATAGGATTTTGACTAGAATAGAACGGCAGGAATTCAGACGTCAGAATAGGCTGTGTTTTTACTGTGGTGATTCGGCTCATGTTATCTCTGATTGCCCTAAGCGTACTAAGAGAGTCGCTAGGTCTGTTACCATTAGTACTATACAGCCTAAATTTCTCTTATCTGTGACCCTGATTTGCTCATTGTCGTCCTTTTCTGTCATGGCATTTGTGGATTCAGGCGCTGCCCTGAACTTAATGGACTTAGAATTCGCCAGGCGCTGTGGTTTTTCCTTGCAGCCTTTGCAGAGCCCTATTCCTTTGAGGGGCATTGATGCTACACCCTTGGCCAAGGATAAACCTCAGTACTGAACACAGATGACTATGTACATGGCTCTTGCACATCAGGAAGATTGACGTTTTCTGGTGTTGCATAACCTGCATGATGTTGTTGTACTGGGATTTCCATGGTTACAGGCACATAATCCGGTGCTGGATTGGAAAACTATGTCAGTGACTAGTTGGGGTTGTCGAGGAGTACATAGTGACGTTCCTTTGATGTCAATTTCCTCTTCCCCCTCTTCTGAGGTCCCTGAGTTTTTGTCGGATTTCCAGGATGTATTTGATGAGCCCAAGTCCAGTTCCCTTCCTCCACATAGGGACTGTGATTGTGCTATTAACTTGATTCCTGGTTGTAAGTTCCCTAAGGGCCGACTTTTCAATCTGTCTGTGCCAGAGCATGCCGCCATGCGGAGCTATGTTAAGGAATCTTTGGAGAAAGGGCATATTCGGCCCTCTTCGTCACCATTGGGAGCGGGTTTCTTTTTTGTTGCTAAGAAGGATGGCTCCTTGAGACCCTGTATTGATTATCGTCTTCTTAATAAGATCACGGTCAAATTCCAATACCCCTTGCCTTTGCTTACTGATTTGTTTGCTCAGATTAAGGGGGCTAGTTGGTTTACTAAGATTGACCTCCGAGGGGCATATAATCTTGTTCGTATTAAACAGGGTGACGAATGGAAAACTGCATTTAATACACCCGAAGGCCATTTTGAATACCTTGTGATGCCATTTGGGCTCTAATGCTCCATCTGTGTTCCAGTCTTTCATGCATGATATTTTCCGCAATTATCTTGATAAATTCATGGTCGTATATTTGAGATGCTTTGTGTCTGCTGATCAGGATGATTGGGTGTCTTTCTTGCCGTTGGCCGAGTTTGCCCTTAATAATCGGGCTAGTTCGGCTACTTTGGTTTCACCTTTCTTTTGTAATTTTGGTTTTCATCCTCGTTTTTCTTCTGGGCAGGTTGAGCCTTCTGATTGTCCTGGTGTTAATTCTGTGGTGGACAGGCTGCAGCAGATTTGGAATCATGTGGTGGACAATTTGACGTTGTCTCAGGAAAGGGCTCAACGTTTTGCTAACCGCCGTCGGTGTGTTGGTCCCCGGCTTCGTGTGGGGGATTTGGTTTGGTTGTCTTCTCGTCATGTTCCTATGAAGGTTTCTTCTCCTAAGTTTAAGCCTCGGTTTATTGGTCCTTATAAAATTTCTGAAATTATTAATCCGGTGTCTTTTCGTTTGGCTCTTCCTGCCTCTTTTGCCATTCATAATGTTTTCCATAGATCTTTGTTGCGGAGATAGGTGGTGCCCTTTGTTCCCTCGGTTGACCCTCCTGCCCCGGTGTTGGTTGAGGGAGAGTTGGAATATGAGGTTGAGAAGATTTTGGATTCTCGTTTTTTGAGGCGGAGGCTTCAGTATCTTGTCAAGTGGAAGGGTTATGGCCAGGAGGATAATTCTTGGGTCGTTGCCTCCGATGTCCATGCCACCGAATTGGTTCGTGCTTTTCACTTGGCTCGTCCTGATCGGCCTGGGGGCTCTGGTGAGGGTTCGGTGACCCCTCCTCAAGGGGGGGTACTGTTGTGAATTCCGCTCTTGGGCTCCTTCCGGTGGTTGTAAGTGGCACTTTTGTGAGTTCTGCTCTTGGGCTCCCTCTTGTGGTTTCTAGTGGTATGGCTGCTCCTTGGAGTTAGCTGTCATCAGCTGCCTTCACTTATCGTCTCTTCTGCTCGGCTATTTAGGTCTGGCTCTTTCTTCAGCCAGTGCCACTTGTAAATGGTTCCTGGTTGGATTCACATCTCTTTGGAGTTCCCTGTTATCCTGACCAGTTCAGCTAAGCTAAGTTTTTGCTTGCTCTTTTCTGTCCATAGATTGTGGACTTATCCATTCTGTGCTTTCTATGTTTGTCCAGCTTATCAGTGTGAATTAATTCTGTCTTGCTGGAAGCTCTGGGAGGCAGATTTGCCCTCCACACCTTTAGTCAGGTGTGGAGATTTTTTGCAAACTCTGCGTGGATTTTTGTAGTGTTTTATACTGACCGCACAGTATTCCATCCTGTCCTATCTATTTAGCTAGACTGGCCTCCTGTGCTCATCCTGGTTTCTTTCTGTGTATGTCTTTTCCCTCTCCACTCACAGTCATTATTTGTGGGGGGCTAATCTATCCTTTGGGGATTTTCTCTGAGGCAAGATAGTTTTCCTGCTTCTTTCTTTAGGGGTAGTTAGCTCTTAGGCTGTGACGAGATGCCTAGGGAGAGTTAGGAGCATTCCACGGCTACTTGTAGTGTTGTGTTGAGCTTAGGGACTGCGGTCAGTACAGTTACCACGTCCTTCAGAGCTCGTTCCATGTTGCTCCTAGACCACCGTATCATAACACTTATCTACAGCATTCCAGAATGCTGTAGATAAGCCCCTGATGCTGGTGGGCTTAGCTCACCCTCGATTTTGGGGGTGACAGGTTCCCTTTAAAACATACTCCCCCTTTACGCTGAACTAAATACTGATTTTCAGAACCAGTTGTGTTATGATAAGGTAATTCAGTACCACAATGGACATAGAGGTCAGAGCACATACAGTGACCTGACAATAACCCAAAAACATAGAACGAGCTCTGAGACGTGGGAACTCTGCAGACCGCAATCCCTAATCCTCTCCAACCACACTAGAGGCAGCCGTGGATTGCGCCTAACGCTCCCTATGCAACTCGGCACAGCCTGAGAAACTAGCTAGCCTGAAGATAGAAAATAAGCCTACCTTGCCTCAGAGAAATACCCCAAAGGAAAAGGCAGCCCCCACATATAATGACTGTGAGTTAAGATGAAAAGACAAACGTAGAGATGAAATAGATTTAGCAAAGTGAGGCCCGACTTTCTGAACAGAGCGAGGATAGGAAAGGTAACTTTGCGGTCAACACAAAACCCTACAAAAACCACGCAAAGGGGGCAAAAAGACCCTCCGTACCGAACTAACGGCACGGAGGTACACCCTCTGCGTCCCAGAGCTTCCAGCAAGCAGGAAAAAACAAATTGACAAGCTGGACAGAAAAAAACAGCAAACAAAATAGCAAAGCGGAACTTAGCTATGCAGAGCAGCAGGCCACAGGAACGATCCAGGAGGAAACAGGTCCAATACTAGAACATTGGCTGGAGGCCAGGATCAAGGCACTAGGTGGAGTTAAATAGAGCAGCACCTAACGACTTCACCACATCACCTGAGGAAGGAAGCTCAGAAGCCACAGTACCACTTTCCTCCACCAACGGAAGCTCACAGAGAGAATCAGCCGAAGTACCACTTATGACCACAGGAGGGAGCTCTGCCACAGAATTCACAACAGTACCCCTCCCTTGAGGAGGGGTCACCGAACCCTCACCAGAGCCCCCAGGACGACCAGGATGAGCCATATGAAAGGCACGAACAAGATCGGGAGCATGGACATCAGAAGCAAAGACCCAGGAATTATCTTCCTGAGCATAACCCTTCCACTTAACCAGATACTGGAGTTTCCGTCTTGAAACACGAGAATCCAAAATCTTCTCCACAATATACTCCAACTCCCCCTCCACCAAAACCGGGGCAGGAGGATCAACAGATGGAACCATAGGTGCCACGTATCTCCGCAACAATGACCTATGGAATACGTTATGTATGGAAAAAGAATCTGGAAGGGTCAGACGAAAAGACACAGGATTAAGAACCTCAGAAATCCTATACGGACCAATGAAACGAGGTTTAAATTTAGGAGAGGAAACCTTCATAGGAATATGACGAGAAGACAACCAAACCAAATCCCCAACACGAAGTCGGGGACCCACACAGCGTCTGCGATTAGCGAAACGTTGAGCCTTCTCCTGGGACAAGGTCAAATTGTCCACTACATGAGTCCAAATCTGCTGCAACCTATCCACCACAGTATCCACACCAGGACAGTCCGAAGACTCAACCTGCCCTGAAGAGAAACGAGGATGGAACCCAGAGTTGCAGAAAAACGGCGAAACCAAGGTAGCCGAGCTGGCCCGATTATTAAGGGCGAACTCAGCCAAAGGCAAAAAGGACACCCAGTCATCCTGATCAGCAGAAACAAAGCATCTCAGATATGTTTCCAAGGTCTGATTGGTTCGTTCGGTCTGGCTATTAGTCTGAGGATGGAAAGCCGAGGAAAAAGACAAGTCAATGCCCATCCTACCACAAAAGGCTCGCCAAAACCTCGAAACAAACTGGGAACCTCTGTCAGAAACGATATTCTCTGGAATGCCATGTAAACGAACCACATGCTGGAAGAACAATGGCACCAAATTAGAGGAGGAAGGTAATTTAGACAAGGGTACCAAATGGACCATCTTAGAGAAGCGATCACAGACCACCCAAATGACTGACATCTTTTGAGAGACGGGAAGATCTGAAATAAAATCCACAGAGATATGTGTCCAAGGCCTCTTCGGTACCGGCAAGGGCAAAAGCAACCCACTGGCACGAGAACAGCAGGGCTTAGCCCGAGCACAAATCCCACAGGACTGCACAAAAGTACGCACATCCCGCGACAGAGATGGCCACCAAAAGGATCTAGCCACTAACTCTCTGGTACCAAAGATTCCAGGATGACCAGCCAACACCGAACAATGAACCTCAGAGATAACTTTATTCGTCCACCTATCAGGGACAAACAGTTTCTCCGCTGGGCAACGATCAGGTTTATTAGCCTGAAATTTTTGCAGCACCCGCCGCAAATCAGGGGAGATGGCAGACACAATTACTCCCTCTTTGAGGATACCCGCCGGCTCAGATAAACCCGGAGAGTCGGGCACAAAACTCCTAGACAGAGCATCCGCCTTCACATTTTTAGAGCCCGGAAGGTACGAAATCACAAAGTCAAAACGGGCAAAAAACAGCGACCAATGAGCCTGTCTAGGATTCAACCGCTTGGCAGACTCGAGATAAGTCAAGTTCTTATGATCAGTCAAGACCACCACGCGATGCTTAGCTCCTTCAAGCCAATGACGCCACTCCTCGAATGCCCACTTCATGGCCAGCAACTCTCGATTGCCCACATCATAAATTCGCTCAGCAGGCGAAAACTTCCTGGAAAAGAAGGCGCATGGTTTCATCACCGAGCAATCAGAACTTCTCTGCGACAAAACAGCCCCTGCTCCAATCTCAGAAGCATCAACCTCGACCTGGACCGGAAGCGAAACATCTGGTTGACACAACACAGGGGCAGAAGAAAAATGACGCTTCAACTCTTGAAAAGCTTCCACAGCAGCAGAAGACCAATTGACCACATCAGCACCCTTCTTGGTCAAATCGGTCAATGGTTTAGCAATACTAGAAAAATTGCAGATGAAGCGACGATAAAAATTAGCAAAGCCCAGGAACTTCTGCAGACTTTTCAGAGATGTCGGCTGAGTCCAATCATGGATGGCTTGGACCTTAACAGGGTCCATCTCGATAGTAGAAGGGGAAAAGATAAACCCCAAAAATGAAACCTTCTGAACACCAAAGAGACACTTTGATCCCTTCACAAACAAAGAATTAGCACGCAGGACCTGAAACACCGTTCTGACCTGCTTCACATGAGACTCCCAATCATCCGAGAAGATCAAATTGTCATCCAAGTACACAATCAGGAATTTATCCAGGTACTCTCGGAAGATGTCATGCATAAAGGACTGAAATACTGATGGAGCATTGGCAAGTCCGAATGGCATTACTAGATACTCAAAATGGCCCTCGGGCGTATTAAATGCAGTTTTCCATTCATCGCCTCGCTTAATACGCACAAGATTATACGCACCACGAAGATCTATCTTGGTGAACCAACTTGCACCCTTAATCCGAGCAAACAAATCAGATAACAACGGCAAGGGGTACTGAAATTTAACCGTGATCTTATTTAGAAGGCGGTAATCTATACAAGGTCTCAGTGAACCATCCTTCTTGGCTACAAAAAAGAACCCTGCTCCTAATGGCGACGATGACGGGCGAATATGCCCCTTCTCCAAGGACTCCTTCACATAACTCCGCATAGCGGCGTGCTCAGGTACAGATAAATTAAACAGTCGACCTTTTGGGAATTTACTACCAGGAATCAAATCGATAGCGCAATCACAATCCCTATGCGGAGGTAGGGTATCGGACTTGGGCTTCATCAAATACATCCCGGTAATCAGACAAGAACTCTGGAACCTCAGAAGGGGTGGATGACGAAATAGTCAGAAATGGGACATCACCATGTACCCCCTGACAACCCCAACTGGACACAGACATGGATTTCCAATCTAATACTGGATTATGGATTTGTAGCCATGGCAACCCCAACACGACCACATCATGCAGATTATGCAACACCAGAAAGCGAATAACCTCCTGATGTGCAGGAGCCATGCACATGGTCAGCTGGGTCCAGTACTGAGGCTTATTCTTGGCCAAAGGCGTAGCATCAATTCCTCTCAATGGAATAGGACACTGCAAGGGCTCCAAGAAAAACCCACAACGCCTAGCATACTCCAAGTCCATCAAATTCAGGGCAGTGCCTGAATCCACAAATGCCATGACAGAATACGATGACAAAGAGCAGATCAAGGTAATGGACAGAAGAAATTTTGACTGTACCGTACCAATGGTGGCAGACCTAGCGAACCGCTTAGTGCGCTTAGGACAATCAGAGATAGCATGAGTGGAATCACCACAGTAGAAACACAGCCCATTCAGACGTCTGTGTTCTTGCCGTTCAACTCTGGTCAAAGTCCTATCGCACTGCATAGGCTCAGGTTTAAGCTCAGGTAATACCGCCAAATGGTGCACAGATTTACGCTCACGCAAGCGTCAACCGATCTGAATGGCCAAAGACATAGACTCATTCAGACCAGCAGGCATAGGAAATTCCACCAAGACATCCTTAAGGGCTTCAGAGAGACCTTTTCTGAAAATAGCTGCGAGCGCACCTTCATTCCATTGAGTGAGTACGGACCACTTTCTAAATTTCTGACAATATACCTCTATCTCATCCTGACCCTGACACAGAGCCAGCAAATTTTTCTCTGCCTGATCCACTGAATTAGGTTCATCGTACAGCAGTCCGAGCGCCAGGAAAAACGCATCGATATTACTTAATGCAGGATCTCCTGACGCAAGAGAAAATGCCCAGTCCTGAGGGTTGCCACGTAAAAAAGAAATAATGATCCTAACTTGTTGAACTGGGTCACCAGAGGAGCGAGGTTTCAAAGCCAGAAATAGTTTACAATTATTTTTGAAACTCAGAAACTTAGTTCTATCTCCAAAAAACAAATCAGGAATAGGAATTCTCGGTTTTAACATAGAATTCTGAACCACAAAGTCTTGAATATTTTGTACTCTTGCCGAGAGCTGATCCACACATGAAGACAGACCTTTAATGTCCATCGCTACACCTGTGTCCTGAACCACCCAAATGTCTAGGGGAAAAAAAAGGCAAAACACAGTACAGAGAAAAAAAAATGGTCTCAGAACTTCTTTTTTCCCTCTATTGAGAATCATTAGTACTTTGGGCCTCCACTACTGTTATGATAAGGTAATTCAGTACCACAATGGACATAGAGGTCAGAGCACATACAGTGACCTGACAATAACCCAAAAACATAGAACGAGCTCTGAGACGTGGGAACTCTGCAGACCGCAATCCCTAATCCTCTCCAACCACACTAGAGGCAGCCGTGGATTGTGCCTAACGCTCCCTATGCAACTCGGCACAGCCTGAGAAACTAGCTAGCCTGAAGATAGAAAATAAGCCTACCTTGCCTCAGAGAAATACCCCAAAGGAAAAGGCAGCCCCCACATATAATGACTGTGAGTTAAGATGAAAAGACAAACGTAGAGATGAAATAGATTTAGCAAAGTGAGGCCCGACTTTCTGAACAGAGCGAGGATAGGAAAGGTAACTTTGCGGTGAACACAAAACCCTACAAAAACCACGCAAAGGGGGCAAAAAGACCCTCCGTACCGAACTAACGGCACGGAGGTACACCCTCTGCGTCCCAGAGCTTCCAGCAAGCAGGAAAAAACAAATTGACAAGCTGGACAGAAAAAAACAGCAAACAAAATAGCAAAGCGGAACTTAGCTATGCAGAGCAGCAGGCCACAGGAACGATCCAGGAGGAAACAGGTCCAATACTAGAACATTGGCTGGAGGCCAGGATCAAAGCACTAGGTGGAGTTAAATAGAGCAGCACCTAACGACTTCACCACATCACCTGAGGAAGGAAACTCAGAAGCCGCAGTACCACTTTCCTCCACCAACGGAAGCTCACAGAGAGAATCAGCCGAAGTACCACTTGTGACCACAGGAGGGAGCTCTGCCACAGAATTCACAACACAGTTGCCCCACACAACTGCATAGGTTCTTCAGATCACTGACCAGGTTTCCCTTGGCCCTGGACCTCCTGCACATTAGGATGTTTCATTACAGTATGTCTCTGGTGAAAACGACAATCCACGAGGATAGCCAGGATTGCTGTCTGAAGGGAAACTGGAGTCTCATACAGGGCTAATGCATCCTTCAGCCATACTGAAAGCCCTTGACAGAGCTGGCTGCGGAGCACAGGGTCATTACACTTAGTGGCAGTGGACCACCTCCAAAACTCATAGAACACCTCTCCGCCGGCCGGCCTCCCTACCGAAGCTGACATAGTGTGGATTCAGCCAGGGAGACACAGTCTGGACCAACTGGGATTCAGACAGGAGAGAGAATGCCCTTGCTTAGGGGTCACCCTAAAGGAGAGGGATTATTATCTCCACCCATTGCGCTTCCGTTCCTGAGTAACAAGGATGTAACCTGAAGTCTAGTTTATAGGCCTCCTCTGTATGTCACTAAACCTGGCAGAGATCAGTGACGTCACCTGCGAGGGTGGCGCTAGTCTCCTGCACCACCGGGTATTGTGACTCCGGTCTGCTGCCGGCTTATTACAGTTCATCTTAGCAGACAACAGAGCGCACACAGGGGAGACATCACACTGTGGACATCACACAGACAAGACAGCAGTAATTAGGTGTAAACATGGTGGTGTATTCAATCTCAACACAAAAAGGGAGAACTTGTTTTAGTGACTTGTGGGAGACTCAGCAGTGGGAACCCCAGTGATAAGACATTTATCACCTATCTTCTGGATAAGTAATAAATGTCTTTCATGAAAACCCTTTTAAAGAACCTTGAAATCCTATGTACTCACCATCTTGTCAGGGGAATTGTACACAACCCTGATGCTTTTAATATGCAGTGTAGTATATGATCACATCGTTGAAGCAAAATTCATGTCATTTTAATTAGGGGGTACTTGGTTTTGAGAAGTTGAGAAATACATGGAAATTATGTACAACATAGTCTTAATTTCAGGGGTGTAACTAATGCCAGAGCAAGAGTTTGCAGTTGCATTTGGGTCTTGGAGTCTAAGAGGGTCCAAAAAGTTCCTTCAGCCCATGTGAGAAAAGCAATAGTCTTAAAGGCCTCTGTTGGAAATTTTGCATTAGGCCCACAAGTTACTCAAACTGCCATAAATGTGAACATGGCTAGAAGTCATCTGCAAGTTCTAGATTAAACAGAGCCTGACATGCTATCCGATCCCCAATACAGAAATGCCATATGATCTAAGCCATATAGAGTAAGTTTCATTTTGAAACGCTGCAGCGTTTCCGAGAAAAAACATACTTTAAAAGCCGCCGGGGACTGAGCAGCATTGGAGACTAATAGAAAAGGCAAATCCCCAGTGGCTTCTCCCCTTGATTCATATTGGAGAGACCTGTCAATCTACAGCAGTGGGCGGAGAGAAGCTTTTGTCTGTTTTTTTTTAATCAAAAATGGTGTTTAGCTGCATAGAAATACATGCAGCCGCACACTCCGGTCCCGAGTGCCGGCGGCAGTACCGGGTATTAATTCGAGAGAATCGCAGGAGTTTCTCGCATTCCACATGCAAGTGTGACCCCGGCCTAAGGTGAAGAATCAAGCAAGACTACTATTGGGTTATACTTATGATTTTTGGTAGACTAAATTTTTTTCTTTTAATGGAAGCACAATCCATCCACAAATCAAGTCGTCGATACTTAAAAAAATGTATTATATGTAACTGTGTGAAATGTGCAAGTGTGAAAACATGTCACTATCAAGCAATAACAACAGGAAGCGATAAGGGTTTATGGCCTTTTAAAAATACTGCTGATGGCTAAAATTAAAGAAAAAATGAGACATTGTAATTGATTTATTGATGTGTCCAAAATTAATGTGGAAGTAAAATCTATGATAAATGATCTCTTTGTAGTATTTGTAGTTCTTGTGGAGAAAATGACAGCCTTGAATTGTGAAATGTATCACTGGTTTGTGCAATAGGTTTTCTTGGCTTGAGTGTCTTGCTTCACTAGTTCTGAGCTAAACTGAGACTTCCTAAAAATTATTTTTATCTAAATGAACCATGACACTGTATGTATGAAATTTTACATGAAACGGAAGTTGCTGCTAGAATCTAGTGCTAACTTTACTTTAGTGGAAACTATACTACAGTTTCTAATTTAGGTCCATAAGCCATAACAGATACAGATGTGTAATAAACAGATTACAAACATGGAATAAAAACTTTCCATTTATTATGTCTGAATCGCACTTAAAACTGTAATTTCATAAAGCATGAAAGTGACTAGAGATGAGCGAATCTCCAGAAATTCGTTTTAGCTAAATTTTCTTGAATCACACTGTTGGTGTGAGTAGGCTGAGTATAATTTGGTCCAAATCGATTCTGTCCCGAAAAGATGTTTGTTATGTTTTTAGGTCTCTCCAGACTTTGAAGCGTAATAAGCGGAAGGCCAGAAAGGAGTTATTCAATGATTATACTCACCTGTCCCAGTTTCACCCCAAGCCTCTCCTGCCACCACATCTTTCTGCCTGGTCTTCTCGTCTTTGATTTTCTGTCTGCCACTCTTCTCATCTTCGGTTATCTGTGGAGCCCCATGTGACCACATTGTGAGGACTAGTCAGCACCAGAAAATCCAAGAGAGAAGACTGAAGATGAGAAAAGTGAAAGACCAAAGACGAGATGACTGAAGATCTGAAGCAGTCAGGTGATTAGAGTAATTTATTATTTTTTAATGCCTTCCCAGCGCTCAGAGAGGCCCACCAGGAGCTACCCATAACTATATCGGCGTGCAGCAGGAACAGGATCTCCCAGCACTACCACTCCCTGTTCTGTACAACGAAGGTCGCTTTATTCCTGTGGTCAATCAAACGGCAGGGGGATGCAGTGTCAGAAGCGCCAGCGCACGTACGGTGATGTCATTGTGCACGCTGGAACTCTGATGGCCAGTCTGTCATCAGATGTCTTTTATTTTTCTTAAACCATGTGGTGTAACTGATGGGACATATTACAGTATGGGGGCCCCTGATACACTGTAAAGACTAGTGTGGGAGGCCCTCATACAGTGTGGGGGCTACTGTGAGGGGCTGTCAAAGTGTGTGGGCCATTATATGGGTGGGTGTAAATGTGGGGGCCATTACACAGCTTGGGTGCAAATGTGGGGGACATTGTATAGCATTTGGTGCAAATGTGGGAGCCATTATACATCATGGGTACAAATGTGGGGGCCATTAGACAGCTTGGGGTCCATTATACAGCGTGGGTGCAAATGTGTAGACCATTATTGTCAGGTGTCCACTAGAACCTACTCCTGTGACTTCGAGTTCTGTCACCAGGTGCTGCCATATTCACTCTGTGAGCAGTGCTGGTGATAGAGGAGTTGTCGGAACCAGAAGCTCTGGATGGCGGGCTCCATCCAGCCACTAAGGTTAGAGTGGCTGGGACCTGTAGTTCCGTCCAGTTAGGCAGTGTGGGGGTACGCACTCTCTAGCTGAAGTTATCAGCTCCCTGCTCCAGCCAACTGGAGAGTATCATGCCCTACTAAGGCTTCCAGCTTGCTGCTGGAAGCTGCCAGATATACTGTAGCTTAGTATTTCTATTTTTAATTCAATTTGTGAGTGGATAATCAAAACGATTGTGATAAACGGGGGCAAACATTGGTGCAACCAGGTGCCCAACAAGTAAGAGGGTCCACTAGCACCTCCAAAGCAGGTGGAATTGTGCACTGTGATGAGCAATCGGACTGCAAAAGGCCCATATATTGTTCTTGCACCGGGGTCCTCTTCCTTCTGCATCCACAACTGGTGATAAATATATTAAAAGCTTATGATACCTTTAACAAACCTGGGAATTCTGCTGTGTAAAACTGCCACATTTCCTTGTGTCCTCGGCCACCTTTCAGCCATGCTTGTATGTACAATGTAACCGGAACAGCTGCGTCTTTGAATCACTGGAGGACAACAAGTGACTGTTTTACAAATCAGGCCGCGATCCGGTATGTGAATGGCACCACTGTGTTAATAGATAGGGGGCTTTCTTTCATCTGCAGTTTTCAGCATTTGAAAATGACATTTCTCCGATTTGATCATGTACTTGTAAAACTTCAGGCTGTCATCCAATATGAAATCCGCCAGTCGGCTATTCAGTGAGACCACTGGTGCTCCCCTCTTTTGATGATCTGCTTCTGTTTGAAAGTAATAAAGGCTGTATTGACGAGCAAAGCCGCTTGTAACATGGAACATTGATCCTATCAATAAAATTGCCTGTAATGTGCAGCTAATTGTCAAGTATGAAATGCACTTTCACCTTCTAAACTTTCCTAAATGGGGCAAAATATGTAAGTGAAGTATGAGAACCTTCTCTTATTTCTAAGCAGCTTTTTTTAACTAATTGTGTGCAGCAAATTCTAATAAGTATATCACTTTATAATATAAGTTATTTTTTTTCTTGAGGATATTACATTTATCCTTGGATAGGCCATGAATGCATGCATCTAGTATAAAAACTGTTTGTTGCTACAAAGGGGAGCAGGATCCTTATACAAGTGTGTCTGTGCCAGCTACTAAAATCAGTCCCATGAACCCAAACGGGCAGAGCGGCAGTCCCAGGTAAAAGCTCATTCATATTAAGGTTACCGTGTAGGATGCTGTACTAGAGAGGCCTTTCTCTGATCCAGTGGGCACCTCTGCACCGGGCTGCATGGCAATTTTCAATTGTTATTCCTGTGCATAATCATTTTCAGGTGGTGCTTTTTTTCTTTCTAGGTCCATGGTCACCCCCTGTTTCGAAAATATCCTTGGATATGCATTGGGACGGGAGCAAACACCGAAAGAAGATGACACTTGTGCAAATAAAAGTATGTGGGCTCTTTGTAATGCACCCTTGTAAGTATCTGTAACAAAAGCTGCTTGCTCCAGTAAAGGCGGAAGTTGCCTCCCTCATCTTTTGAGCCCCTGTTGCACCTATGTTATGTCCGTCTCTGCCTTTGGCATAATGTTGAACTCTGCAAAGGAAAACCAGAAAATAACACAGTACCAAGATATATATCTTTCCTGTATCAAAGGAATACGTGGATTTTGTCCGCGCTGCCCAAATGGTGAGATTCCAGAAAGTTATTAAAGTTTGTCAGTGGTTTACGCTACGCATTTCAAGGTTTTTTGCAACCTCTTCTTCAGGACGCACCACATGGAAAATACATACAGGTGTATGCTTCATGTGGTATTTCCTGAAGAAGAGGTTGCAAAAAACCTTGAAACGCGTAGAATAAACCACTGACAAACTTTAATAACTTTCTGGAATCTCATCATTTGGGCAGCGCGGATGAAATCCACGTATTCCTTTGCAGAGTTCTGTTTTATGCAGTCGGGGACCGACTTGTGGATCTGCGGCAGCCATTACCTACACATGCTTTGAATACCTAATACCAGGTGATAATAACAAAGATCCCAAAGTCATGACGACAGTCTGGACCAGAGCACATATAAATAAAGTGCCCCCAGACAAATTATATCCGCTCCATGGAATACATATGTAAACAGAAGAATAAGGAGCATATAGTACTATTATGTATAAACAATGTCTTTATTAGTTCAAATATTAAAAACAAAGAACAGTAATACATTCCAGTAATAGGCATTCCTAATCAAGCACAGAAGGGGAACAATCACCCCATTGCCCCCCTATATAAATGAATAAATACACACAAAGGGGAAAAGGAGCCCCATGTGGAAAGTAGAATTGGCAAGCCTGAATATGTCTAAAGTAGTGCGGTAGCCAAAATCAGACTAAAGTAACAGTAATAGATAATCCGTAGCAGCGCAAAGGATATCGCAAATGAGCTTACCAATAGGGAGGGCAGAGGAGGGAAATCCCGCCGGAAAAAAGCACCCCGACGCGCATTTCGCGTTTCGTGGGGAGAGGGAGAGGTCCTGGGAATGGCTTGTAGGGTGGCGGTGTGATTGGTGCTTGTGGAGAAGAGTTGTAACTGAAGAATATTGATGCAACTCTGAGGAAAGGGCTAATAAAAGGGGTGCTTAGGGCTCTTATCCTGAGAAACTGGGTGTAGTAAATCTGAGATGGGTAGGAACAGGTATATCAACCCCTGCCAGAGACACTAGTATAATCTTGTAAGAGACTTCTTTGATTATTCTAACTGAACTGTAAAACTTATTCTGTGTTTTGCATTATACAGTATAACCCACTCTTGTTGCAAAGCCCATGAGTTTCTGGGTGTTTATTTTGCCTGGGCAGCATTTCCACCATTGTCGGCCATTTTCTATAAGAAAGATCTCTTATAGAGCCAGACAGGAGATCTGTGCCGCTGCTTAGTTAAAAGTACATCTTATTCCTTTTGTCAAAATAAATTGTTTGAATAAGCAAATAAATGAAGTCCTCCACCAAATCCTTGATAATGTTGTCAGCAGTGTACTCCATGTGTAATGCTGACAAATAGACATGTCATTACATCACAGCCTTTATTATCTTGGCTTTAATTAGTTCATGTTGTTGGCTGTCACTTTGACTAAGTAGTCTAATTGCCTCCTGAGAGACAAGTTTATGTATATTGAAATGTGACACTTTTATAATATTTTCTGTCAGTGTGTATAGTAATGGCCAGCACGCTCTGCTGACAGAACGCCACAATTCATTCATTATGCTGTTTTACATGTAGTTAGTGAGAGGACTTGTCTCATCTTCTTAAATGGGTAAAATTACAAAGTATTTGTAAACACAAATAACTTTGTAGTATAAAAAATATTAAGGAGGACATCTCACATTCAAGCCTTTTGTAGTCTTCTTATACCACATTCTTAGGCCTACTTCAGACGTCTGTTTTTTGTGTCCGTATGAGGTCCGTTTTTTAAGGGCCGCAAATACAGACACAGGCACACCCATTGTATTCAATACTGGTACTCACATGTCAGGTTTTTCACACTTACCATATTCCCAGGGGAAAACCAAGGCACAATCAAACAACAGGCACACAAAATAGATTACAAAGGGAAGATGGGAGTACAGTGGGGAGACAGAAAAGTACATGAATGAATGCCAAAAAGGGGAAGGAAGAGGTATAAACGACAAACCGTATACAACAATCTCAAAACGACAAGAGCGACTCTCCAGAACACCTCCTCAAATGCAGCCAGGAACAGAATGAAGATTCTATTGCTGGCATGGAGGAAAGTCAGACACGGGTTTATATAATTCAAGGGTGTGGATGCAATAAGCAGCACAGCCAAAAACCACAAGGAACTCTAAATCCTTTCCATGCCACAAAAAGCCTAATGGCTGTGTAGATTTTAAGAGGACATTTGCTCAGCTAAACGCCGCGATCTTCTAATCTCAGATGTGCCACAGGTTCCAGCAGAATGCGGCACATTCATGACAGTACCCTTCCTTTTACAAGGGGCCTCAGACCAGGTTTATCCAGATGTGCTATATGGAAAGCACAAATTAATCTACTGGCATTCACTTCGGATGTGGGTACCCATGTTCTCTCCTCTGTAACACAACCTTTCCAGTGCACCAGATGCTGAAAAGAGCGACGGACAAGACGAGAATTGACAATTCTAGCAACCTAAAATTCTAAATTGCCATTTACCATGACCAGAGGCGGAGGTAAAGGTCCAGGTTCAGATTATGCATATATTTTTTGAGCAATGACCTATGAAAAACATTGTAGATTTTAAATCTCAGTGGCATCTTAAGACAAAAAGCCACCGAATTAATGACGGCGGTTATCTACGTGGCTCTAAATTCTGAGGTGAACTAACTCCACACATAAGATAAAGTCTTATTTTAACATTATCTAAACTGGTTACTTTCTTGTCCCTTTTTATGTCACAAGGATCTATTGTTTGTTTAATGGATCAGATTCAAATGAAAGTAAAACTGATTGCCATTGAACGGATTGTTTTCCATAGTCGTCAAGGTAAAAAAAAAAAAACGGATATGATTGAAACCAGTTTTGTTTTAACTGGACCAATAAGTTGTGTCTGCATACCTTTTTTGTTAACAGATTGCTGCAGGATCCATTCTACCTGATGACTGCTGGACATGTGGACATAACCTTAGAATGTAATGGTTTTTACAAATGTAGAGCGCAAAGGGGTACTTCTGTCTGTCTGTCTTTCTGTCTGTCGGCAACTTCCGTCACGGAAATCCCGCATCGCTGATTGGTCTCACCAGCTGCCTGTCATGGATGCCGCGACCAATCAGCGACGGGCACAGTCCGATTAGTCCCTCCCTACTCCCCTGCAGTCAGTGCCCGGCGCCCGCATACTCCCCTCCCCTCACCGCTCACACAGGGTTAATGCCAGAGTAACGGGCCACTGGTACCGCACTCCGTAACTGCTGCTACTAACGTTGCGTGACCAAGTTTTTACTATTGATGCTGCGTATGCAGCATCAATAGTAAAAAGATCTAATGTTACAAAAAAAAACGTTATTCTCACCCTCCGACGTGGCGCTGTCCTTGGCAGTGCAAGCGGCAGGTTCTGGTGCTAAGGATGCTATGCGAGAAGGACCTGCCATGACGTCACGGTCATGTGACCGCTACGTCATCACAGGTCCTGCGCTCATACCAACCCTGGGACCGGAAGCTGCTGCGTGCACCGCACACAGGCGCCAGGACTACAAGAGCCCTTCAGAAGGTGAGTATGTTTATTTTTTACTTTAAGTCTTTTTTAACCTCTTACATAAGTGGCTGGGCAATATACTACGTGACTGGCCAATATACTACGTGACTGGGCAGTATACTAGGTGTCTGTGCTGTATACTACGTGGCTCTGTGCTGTATACTACGTCGCTGTGCTGTATACTACGTGGCTGGGCAATATACTACGTGGCTGGGCAATATACAACGTGACTGGGCAATATACTACGTGACTGGGCAATATACTACGTGGCTGGGCAATATACTATGTGGCTGGGCAATATACTACGTCGCTGGGCAATATATTACGTAGCTGGGCAATATAGTACGTGACTGGGCAAAATACTACGTGGCTGGGCAATATACTATGTGGCTGGGCAATATACTACGTGGGCTGTGCAATATACTACGTGGCTGGGCAATGTACTACGTGGGCTGTGCAATATACTACGTGGACATGCATATTCTAGAATACCCGATGCGTTAGAATCGGGCCACCATCTAGTTGATAATATTTAGAGAATCAGTATATTCATTGTAATTCAATGTAGGCAGTTTACTGTATCAACTGTGAGGCTTGCCGTCTGTCCTACAATGGCTGAACCACTAGGAAATTACAACAGAGAGTCATGAACATATCAGAGATTTTGTTAATCCAAACACACGCAATCCCTCTACTGTTTCAAAACACTTCAATAGGGTTCACTCTAAAGGTACCGTCACACTCAGCAACTTTGCAACGAGAACGACAACGATCCGTGACGTTGCAGTGTCCTGGATAGAGATCTCGTTGTGTTTGACACGCAGCAGCGATCTGGATCCCGCTGTGCCATCGCTGGTCGGAGCTAGAAGTCCAGAACTTTATTTGGTCGTCAGGTCGGCGTGTATCGTCATGTTTGACATCAAAAGCAAAGATGCCAGCAATGTTTTACATGGAGCTAACAACCAGCGAGAACGATAAGTGAGTCGCCGTTACGTCACTGGATCGCTCCTGCATCGTTCTGGAGCTGCTGTGTTTGACGTCTCTACAGCGACCTAAACAGCGACACTGCAGCGATCGGCTCGTTGTCTATATCGCTGCAGCGTCACTGAGTGTGACGGTACCTTTACTCATCTGACCTCTTATGCCATTGAAAGGGATAATAGACCCATTCGAGAAGGGAGTTGAAGTAGAGCCTTGCTGCTGGCTTAAATAAAAGGTCAGATTTTATACTTCATCATTATCATGTTTTTTTAAACCCGTTGTATTTGGTTCTTTTTCATTATTTTTTATTTTTAATAATTCTTATTTTCATTTCTGCTTTGTGTGTACACACCTATAACTGGGTGTTACTAATTTGGGAACACATAACTTGCATATGCATAATGAGTTTATTCAGACTAAGTCTAAGGGTACCGTCACACTGAAACAACCCTGCAGCGATACAACAACGATGTCGATCGCTGCAGCATCGCTGTTTGGTCGCTGGAGAGCTGTCACACGGACAGCTCTCCAGCGACCAACGATCCCGAAGTCCCCTGGTAACCAGGGTAAACATCGGGTTACTAAGCGCAGGGCCGTGCTTAGTAACCCGATGTTTACCCTGGTTACCAGCGTAAACGTAAAAAAAACAAACACTACATACTTACCTTCCGTGTCTGTCCCAGGCGCTCTGCTTTCCTCTGCACTGTCAGCGCCGGTCAGCCGTAAAGCAGAGCGGTGACGTCACCGCTCTGCTTTCCAGCTGGCTGGCGCTCACAGCCAGTGCAGAGAAGCACAGCGCCGGAGGACAGACACGGAAGGTAAGTATGTAGTGTTTGTTTTTTTTACGTTTACGCTGGTAAGCAGGGTAAACATCGGGTTACTAAGCGCGGCCCTGCGCTTAGTAACCCGATGTTTACCCTGGTTACCAGTGAAGACATCGCTGAATCGGCGTCACACACGCCGATTCAGCGATGTCAGCGGGAGATCCAGCGACGAAAGAAAGTTTCAAACGATCTGCTACGACGTACGATTCTCAGCGGGGTCCCTGATCGCAGTAGCGTGTCAGACACAGCGAGATCGTAAGAATATCGCTGGAACGTCACGGATCGTGCCGTCCTAGCGATCAAAGTGCCACTGTGTGACGGTACCCCAAGGGCTAGATAGTTCAGAAGAGTGATGCCTGAGGAAGGAGTGTGTTCATTGCTGACAATATATTTGTTGTTTTCTCTCCGTTTTTAAAAACTTTTTAATAAAGCATTCAGCTTTTTATGGAAGACAAGATGTGCCTTGTACCAGAGGTGTATCTAAGTTTTCTGGCACCTGGAGCAAGAGTTCAGTTGTGTTTCCTTCCCCCCCTCCCCCCACACACACACACACACACACTGCCAAGCACATATGCGATTTGCACACTTGGTCGTGTGCCAACAACCTGTTTTCCCTGATTCAATGTTCAGGGAAAACTGAGATCTTTTCAGTTAGAAAAAGTAAAAATAAAGAACTAAACTAAAAAGTGGTTGCATAAATTGGCACATCCTTATAATAATTCCTTGGTGAAGTACCCTTTACATTTATGTCAACATACAGTATTTTTGGGTAGGAGTCTATCAGCATAACACATCTAGAATTGGCAATCTTTACACACTCTCACTAGCAGTGATGCTCCAAATATGTCAGATTGCATGGGCATCTCTTGTGTACTGCTATATTCAGATCACCAACAGATTTTCAATTTCAATCACATTATTGTACTGAAAAGTGAAATTCCTCTTTATGTTCAACTTTTTAGCTGAGGCATGAAGGTTTTGTTGTAAAACTGTTTATAATTCCTTCCCCTTGAATAAAGCTGATGAAAAAAGCCCCAAAGCATAATGCTGCCTCCACCATACTTCATTGTGAGCATGTTTTTATTTTGATGATGCGCAGTGTTGTCTTTGCACTAAGCATACTTTTTGGAATTATGGCCAAAAAGTTTAACTTTGGTCTCATCTGACCATAACACGTTTTCCCACATGCTTTTTGCAGACTTATTATGGGTTTTGGCAAAAAATAGTCTAGCTTGGATCTTTTCTTTATAAGAAAAGACTTGCATCTTGCCATTCTACCACAATGGCCAAAAACATGAGGAATACAGAAGATTGTTGTCATATGCAGTACACAACCAGTACTTGCCAGAAATTCCTTCAGCTCCTTTAATGTTGCTGTAGGCCTCTTGGCTGCTTCCGTAATCAATTTTGTTCTTGTCTTTTCATCAACTTTTGAGGGACATTCAATCCTGAGTAATGTCACTATTGTGTCAAATTTAAGCCATTTCTTGATGACCTTATTCATGTTTTCATGGTACATATAATGCCTTATTATTATTATTATTAATTATTTTGTTCCCTTCAACAGGTTGATGACTTTCAACAATGAGATACCTTTGCTGTGTTGTAAGCTGTTAACGAAAAAAAATCAGCAATATCCTAGTACAACAGCTAAAATTTATATGGAATTAATCAGAATTACTTTAAATGATGGCAGCTGTGTACTACTTAACATGAGTTTATGTAAAGGACTGGATGATGGAACCACTGTTCCATCCGAGGAGAGCCTGGAGGGGCGTGACTAAGTGGCTCACCAAGTCTGACCTCAGGTGCGCTGCGTCAGACGATACCATGATCTGGACAGGGACAAGAGAGGTGGGACCAAGTGTCACACCAGGACTGACCTTGGGTGGATGGCATCTAGCCCCAAAGGGACAGGAGGCAGGCAGGCGACTACAGCTGGTAGACAGGCCGGCGGGGACAGCCGATAGACAAAAAGGTGGGCACGGCTAATAGACTGGCAGGCAGGCAGGCATGGCAGAAAGAAATTATTCTCCTTGGTACATTTTTTTTTAAATTCCTAAAAACTGGCATTTTAACAGGGGTGTGCAGACTTTTTATATCTACTGTATACTAACTGTACATTGCAGACCGATAGTGCACTAGCATTGCGACGTTATGCTGCCTCCACGCTTATTACATTTCCATGAGCAAAACTGTCTAGATGTGATATTGTCACATATTTTTGTTGGGACCATCCAAAACAGTTATTACTTATACATTTTTTGAAGAATTCCGAAGAATTCTGCTAGTGAAATAAAAATTGTGAATAAAATTCTTCAAGATAGTCTTAAAATAAGGCTACAGTATGTGCCGCAGTCTGGTATCCACTATACCAAGGTCACCTGCAGTGAGGCTACAATGGAAATTTCAGAAGTACCCAAAACACCTGAAAGCCTAGTGGTGAGGCCATGGGTTAATAGTCGTGTCTGCAGCTCAAACTTATTTGTTACTTTGATCATTAAGACAGGTGCAGATGACCTTATATTCTGCGAGAAAATTGGGTTGATTATGCTAATCCCATTCTGATCAAAATGTTTTCAATCTTTCGGATGAGGATGAGATAGAGAAAGAAAATTCTCCTTCTTCTCCATTCTATCAATCCATGGAAATCAGACTGAACTCAGATGACATCCGGGTGTAGTCCGATGTTTTCCATGGAATCATTGATTTGCATGTCCGAATGTGATCCAGCAAGCACGCAGAGATCCCTATCCACAGCCCCGTAGAATAGCATCCGATCTTATGTCAGATCCCGCTCGGGGAGAAAATACAGCCATGTGCATGAGCCCTTGATACAGAATATCAACAGTAAAAACAGGACATATTTTTGTGCCACTAATCATTTTATTGACATCCATTATGGCAGTACTGATAGTTTTACTTTTTATGATCTTGAAAAGGTTAATCCACCTAATAGAGGAGCAGATTGGAAAAATAAATTGTTCCTCAGAGAAGCCTTCTGTATCATTAAACTTGATATAATAAATTTCCTAAAGGAATGAATGATACTATGTTCATTTATTAAACTATCTTGCTATTTATAGCATTTTTCTTCTTGATTATCATTAAGATGTGTTCCTTTATATCCTATTTTTACTTCTTCTTATGATAGATGATTATTCTATATGTGATCCTCATTATGATTCTATAGTATCTATTTGAACTGAATGCAGTTGTATATTTTCTGACTAAAAACGCATGTCAACCTTATAATGTGTTAACAATCCTATTAATCCTATTCCTTTTAGATTTTCCTTCTATTAAGTAGTTTAGGTTAATATTCCACAATCACATGTCTGCAATTGTGTTCCTCATGTATGGTGTCTTACATTGCTTTGATACATTCTACTACTAAGGCCAGCTATGCCAGAAATGCGTAAGTTCGTTCGTATTTTTAACCATGGATGTCGCCCCTTTTGTAAATAGATTAAATAAAAGACAGTTTTAATTAATTTTTGATGTACCAACCCTGATTTCTTTTAGGTTGTATAATAGTTGTGTTTTCTACTGCATGTAAGAAATTAAAGGGCACCTGTCACCCCGAAAATTGCGGGTGAGGTAATCCCACCGGCATCAGGGACTTATCTACAGCATTCTGTAATGCTGTAGATAAGCCCCCGATGTTACCTGAAAAAGGAGAAAAAGACGTTAGATTATACTCACCCAGGGGCGATCCCGCTGCTGGTCCGGTCGGATGGGCGTCTCCGGTCCGCTGCGGCGCCTCCTATCTTCTTTCCATGACGTCCTCTTCTGATCTTCAGCCACGGCTCCGGCGCAGGCGTACTTTGCTCTGCCCTCTTGAGGGCAGAGGATAGTACTGCAGTACGTAGGCGCCGGAAAGGTCAGAGGCCTGCGCACTGCAGTACTTTGTCTGCCCTCAACAGGGCAGAGCAAAGTACGCCTGCGTCGCAGCCGTGGCTGAAGATCAGAAGAGGACGTCATGGAAAGAAGATGGGAGGCGCCGCAGCGGACCGGAGACGCCCATCCGACCTGACCAGCAGCGGGACCGTCCCTGGGTGAGTATAATCTAACGTCTTTTTCTCCTTTTTCAGGTAACATCGGGGGCTTATCTACAGCATTACAGAATGCTGTAGATAAGCCCCTGATGCCGGTGGGATTACCTCACCCGCGATTTTCGGGGTGACAGGTTCCCTTTAAATAGAGAATGGATCTATTTAATTGTTTGTTCAGCATTTTTACTGCCTCCTGATTTAGAGCAGCTAATGACAACTCCAATGATATGCACTAGACTGCCAAGCAATCCGAGTCACCCAAAAATGTTAAGACTCTTCTGATTCAAATTGATGGATCCAGAGGTTACCAATACTATTGTAAATAAAAGATCTTCATTAATGATGGTGGAATCAAATCACAGGATGTCAGTCCATTGGCCAGGTCAATAATTCAGTAATATGTGACAGCTGGATGGGAGACTTTCCTTACGTTCATTTACTGCTCTTTTTTTGAAGCCCGAGTAATCAAAAGACTACCCAGGAAGCCCAGGAGGCAAGGAGATTTGCAGGCCTCCATCCAGCGATCCCAGATTACTGACCGGACTCTTACAAATCGATTCACCAATCTCCATAGACCTATGTTTGTTTTGTATGGGAGGTCTTGGTATGGAGGTCATAAATAAAGTGTGTCGTTTAACTTATGAATGCTCCCTGATTTTAAAATTGCACAATTGTCATAAAAATAGTCTTGCATTGCTGCATCATAATTCATCGGCATCAAGTGTAAATACACAATGGGTACAACAGCATATTTCTGGTAATGTGAAAACAATCAAAATCAAGTTGGATTAGCTGAAAGAAGATAATAGGGAATAGTCTACAATTAGGTTTGTCACTGGATACATAAAGGGGTTGGCCGCTACTTTACAAGTCTCTTTCATGTGAACTAACTGTCATAGATAAGCACTTTAATAAATACTTTGCTTTTGCAAATCCTTCTGTAACCTGGACTGATTCCCTGATCACATGATCTCTGGCTGAGAATCTCCTGGCTTCCTGTGTTGCATGGGCAGAGCCTGCTGCTTGGGTGAGTGAGGCTTCATTCAGCAGAGCTCACTCATGTTCCCATCCATGCTGCTGCTGACACAGCCCTCAATGCAGACCCAGCCCCCTCCTTTATATCAGTATGTGTACACCAGGATATATATGTACACACACTGCTGTAAACCCTGTGTATTGTATATACACCCTGCTGTATAAGTTTTATTGTATGAATACTATAACTCATTACAGGTGAGATCACCTTAATATACGTTCAATACATTCATTTATTAAGTTATAGTTGTGGCTAAAAGTATTGACACCCCTGCAATTCTGTCAGATAATACTCAGTTTCTTCCTGAAAATGATTGCAAACACAAATTCTTTGGTTTTATTATCTTCATTTAATTTGTCTTAAATGAAAAAAACACAAAAAGAATTGTCCTAAAGCCAAATTGGATATAATTCCACACCAAACATAAAAAAGGGGGTGGACAAAAGTATTGGCATGTGATGCTTCTCTAATTTGTGTAATTAACAGCACCTGTAACTTACCTGTGGCACCTAACAGGTATTGGCAATAACTAAATCACACTTGCAGCCAGTTGACATGGATTAAAGTTGACTCAACCTCTGTCATGTGTCCTTGTGTGTACCACATTGAGCATGGAGAAAAGAAAGAAGTCCAAAGAACTGTCTGAGGACTTGAGAAACCAAATTGTGAGGAAGCATGAGCAATGTCAAGGCTACAAATCCATCTCCAAAGACCTGAATGTTCCTGTGTCTACCGTGCTCAGTGTCATCAAGAAGTTTAAAGCCCATGGCTCTGTGGCTAACCTCCCTAGATGTGGACGGAAAAGAAAAATTGACAAGAGATTTCAACGCAAGATTGTGCAGATGTTGGATAAAGAACCTCGACTAACATCCAAACAAGTTCACACTGCCCTGCAGTCCGACGGTACAACAGTGTCAACCCGTACTATCCGTCGGCGTCTGAATGAAAAGGGACTGTATGGTAGGAGACCCAGGAAGACCCCACTTCTTACCCCGAGACATAAAAAAGCCAGGCTGGAGTTTGCCAAAACTTACCTGAAAAAGCCTAAAACGTTTTGGAAGAATGTTTTCTGGTCAGATGAGCCAAAAGTAGAGCTTTTTGGGCAAAGGCATCAACATAGAGTTTACAGGAGAAAAAAAGAGGCATTCAAAGAAAAGAACACGGTCCCTACAGTCAAACATGGCAGAGGTTCCCTGATGTTTTGGGGTTGCTTTGCTGCCTCTGGCACTGGACTGCTTGACCGTGTGCATGGCATTATGAAGTCTGAAGACTACCAACAAATTTTGCAGCATAATGTAGGGCCCAGTGTGAGAAAGCTGGGTCTCCTTCAGAGGTCATGGGTCTTCCAGCAGGACAATGACCCAAAACACACTTCAAAAAGCACAAGAAAATGGTTTGAGAGAAAGCACTGGAGACTTCTAAGGTGGTCAGCAATGAGTCCAGACCTGAATCCCATTGAACACCTGTGGGGAGATCTAAAAATGGCAGATTGGAGAAGGCACCCTTCAAATATCAGGGACCTGGAGCAGTTTGCCAAAGAAGAATGGTCTAAGATTCCAGCAGAGCATTGTAAGAAACTCATTGATGGTTACCGGAAGCGGTTGGTTGCAGTTATTTTGGCTAAATGTTGTGCAACCAAGTATTAGGCTGAGGGTGCCAATACTTTTGTCTGGCCCATTTTTGGAGTTTTGTGTGAAATGATCAATGTTTTGCTTTTTGCTTCACTCTCTTTTGTGTTTTTTCATTTAAATTAAATGAAGACAATAATACCAAAGAATTTGTGTTTGCAATCATTTTCAGGAAGAAACTGAGTATTATCTGACAGAATTACAGCGGTGTCAATACGTTTGGCCACAACTGTATTTATGTTTGGGATTTTAGCTATTTTTCATATAATCAAGTGAAAATCATGGGTATGAGTGGTCGGTAAAAAGCACAGATAGCACTCGTCCGAAATAATCATTTCATGCGCACGAGCCCATACACAGATTTCTAGTGGTAAAAAAATGCCCATCTGCACTTCACTTTCACTATTGAAGAACATTGGTCCTTGTGCTATCAGTGTTTTCACAGACAGTACTCGGACTGAAAATATACTCGTATGAATCTACCATAATGACAAGCAGTACTCAGCTTAAAATTTCCACATCTTGCATCTTGAACACTGTAGGACACATTGAACCATGTTACTACTAAGGGATTTCTGTAGGATTTGTGTGGATCTTAGTCTGGGTTGGATTTGTCCAGCTTTTATTAGGCTGATTAAAAGAATACTGCATTACGCTATGCTAATTAACCTCATTAAATAATATGCTCGTTCACATTAAAGTAAATCGTACATGTTTGGTCAGGAACTGGATTTCCAAATGGCAGTCTCTGTATGCTGGAAACAAGTTGTGGTCTTTTTTTGCATAATCCTTTTGTTGGAATAATGCTTATTACTGTATATATTGCCACAACTATTATTTACTACTAATTATTAGTGCCCGAGTTTCTGTCTCCAGCAATAGAGTTATATTGCCAGTACAGCACTGTTAAAAAAAGAACCAGGAAGTTCCTGTTCACTGTGCGTGTAGCTGAAGCACCTTTTACGTTCACTTTGAAAACTGACAGACAAGATGCTAAGATCCTTGCTAAACTATAAGAAATGCCAATATTAAGATGTATTATCTTTGTTCCTAAATAAATATATATTCACTGTTGAATAGCTGGACAGCAGATAGATTAATTCTCTGTCAACAGGTTATGGGCCCAGACAGGGCCGTATTTAGAGTTTATGCTGCCCTAGGCACTTTTAGTGCTGCCCCCCCCCTTTAGTGAGTATGACACTATCGACAGTGACTTTGGCAAGAATCGCTGATGTGAAAGTCGCCTTTTGCAGCAGATCGGGTAGTTTTTCTGCATCTGCCGCATAACGGATCACTTACAGCAACACTGTGTTTGGCCTCATTCATTCCCTATGGGATTTGCGGCTCTTGCCGTGATCTGGCAAATGCGGTACCATACTTCCCAATTTTTGAAGCATGGAAAGAGGTATAAAGTTTGCGGTGCGCGTAGTGCACCGTGGTAAATTTTAGGCAACGCTTCTGACCACACCCATTTCACAACTAGTCACACCCATATCCACGTCCCAACCACACCCATTTAGCACTGCTGATCACACTGTTTCATAAACAATAATTATAAACAAAAGAAATATGGCCACACAGTGCTCCATACTGTATAATGGCCACACATGATGCTCAATACTGTATAATGGCCACACATGATGCTCCATACTGTATAATGGCCACACATGATGCTCAATACTGTATAATGGCCACACATGATGCTCTATATTGTATAATGGCCACACATGATGCTCCATACTGTATAATGGCCACACAAGATGCTCCATACTGTATAATGGCTACACATGATGCTCCATACTGTATAATCACCCCACATGATGCTCAATACTGTATAATGCCCCCTCCCATCTTGTATACATGGCTCCTCTCCCCCCCATCCTGTATGCATGGCTCATATCCCCCCCTCCTGTATGCATGGCTCATCTCCCTCCCATCCTATCCTGTATGCATGGCTCATATCTCCCCCCTGTATGCATCGCTCATCTCCTTCCCATCCCATATGCATGGCTCATCTTCCTCCCATCCCATCCCATATGCATGGCTCATATACCCACCCCCTCCTGTATGCATGGCTCATCTCCCTCCCATCCCATATGCATGGCTCATCTTCCTCCCATCCCATCCCATATGCATGGCTCATATACCCCCCTCCTGTATGCATGGCTCATCTCCCTCCCATCCCATATGCATGGCTCATATACCCACCCCCCTCCTGTATGCATGGCTCATCTCCCTCCCATCCCATATGCATGGCTCATATCCCCCCTCCTATATGCATGGCTCATATGCCCCTCTGATTTGCATCTCGGCTTTGGGAAAATGGCCGCCACGATCTCTTCTGCGCACGCGCGGCATCCCGCGGCCATTTTCCTGAAGCCTCGTGCAGCAGAGCAATCCATCTGCGCACGCGCGGCCCCAGGAAGATGGCCGCCCCCACCGATGACAGGGGGTAATAGCGCAGATCGCGCGCTGCTCCTTCACGTGCGCGCAGTGGATTCGTCACTGCGACATGCGCACACCACTACGCCACCAACGGAAAGCTGGGGAAGAAAAGAGCGATGTCACCACGCCCACCTGACCAGACCAGCCTGATTGACAGGCGAAAACGGCGACTTTGGTAATGTATTGCGCAGCATAGGTGGGGAATCAGGGTACACTACATACACTATTGTAACGCACAGCGCAGGCCCTATTTAACAGTATTTATATCTCAATCTGAAAAAACGGGGTGACAGGTTCCCTTTAACGTCAATGAAGATCACAGGGTGAGGTCTCCTTACTTTCACCAACGTGATGTTCCACGCGGCCTAAGGACACGTAAGGTCAGCTTGGTGCAGTTTTACACACACCCCTGTCCACATGGGTCCAGGGAGGCACAGGGAGTGAGAGGATGTGGCCCACGTAGTCACTGACATGGCACCACACTCGCTCACAGTCCTGACAGGCTGAGAGGCCCCTTTCATTAGCATCAGTGAAAATGACCGCTGCCAGCCCGATAGTACTGCCACCAGTTGCTCATTAGATATAAGCCCAGTCCAGTAACGGGATTGTATTGGGTCAGAAAACCAACCCCAGTATCATGAGAAGTTAAATCAAGAAACAGAAGTGTGGATTTGTGGATCAAGATAAAAGAACAGCCCAATGTTAAATTGTATATTTAATCGCCTTAAGGGCAAATTATACAATACACTATATACACGATGGTTACACATATACAATAGTCAGATATGCAAATACAGATAGTGGTAGGACAAAAGAGATAAGAAAAATATATGTCAATTACCAGGTAATGTTAGATCATGTGTGCGGTGGACTGCCTGCAAGGGAGTATGGACTGCCAGCTGGCTCCTAGGTCCTGCACAGCATGTTACTCAATGTGGCCCCCACTGTTGAAGTAGACTGCATGCATCACAGAGAAGGGGACCTCGTGACCTTACACTAGCCTTTATCACCTTTGGGTCTCTACCCTCTGGGCTGAACCTAAATCCCCTCCCCTTTGCCTCTGGCAGCTAAAAACTCCAAAACCTAAGATGAGTCGTAATTCTTTAATAAACGGTCCTAGGGAGGCCGTTTTGGTGCCAGCCAAGCCCCTGGTGTGAGTTAAGACCAAACACAGCTTTACTATCTGGTTTCTACTGGCTGTTCTATGTATCTACATATCCCTGGGTTCTAGAACGGGTCAAGACCCAGCTGGATGTTCACCATGTTCTGGGAATCTCAGAACTATACCTGACGTATGGCTAGGATGTATAGTATCTCCATAACTCCTCATAGTTGACTCAACAAAGCAATTTATACCGCATGGCATCCACATGGCCAGGAAGCCTTTTGTACTGCTTTGAGCTGACTCAGATCTGTCACTCATAGCCTTTGAGGCTTGACCCCTCTGCTGAGTTAGCTGCACACTAAATGGGTTTTTATAATCCCATGCTAGATAGGATACAAATGATTGGCATGAAATTATATTTCCAATATCTCCAAACTCTGGAAATTTACCAGTGGAACAGTATTTATGTTCTGTGAATGAGTCTGTGTGTACCTAGGCCTCCAATATCACAAAACACCATGTAGGACAATCTCACAACACTACTGCCTCAAAAAAAGAAAACGCACGACTGGCAAAGAATAATAAGAATGGCCTCAGTCATTTCATACACAGCACTGGTAGAGTGCTGCGCTCCGATAGGTTGCCATGGGCAACAAAGTTAGTTTTCCTGAATTGCACTTTTGATGAATGAGGCCTGATAAATCTTATTTTGTACAAATCACACAGGGAACAGGGAGCTGTTTTTTTTGTGGCCTATACTGTAATATAACTGGAGCCTGAGTACATGACAAGTATGAGATAAGAAATATATTCACTTTATTATAAAATAAAAGGATGGTGCAACAATACAAAATTACTGATCCATTACATAACCATCAGCTGTTATATTGTACATTGTCTCATCATGATCGATAACTCATGGTGACATCCTCTTAATGCTCTTTTAATTGCTTCCATTGTGGAGCCTTGTCTGATAGCTGATTATAGTGTTTATAATCATAGATTATTTGTAGATTGTTTATAGATTGATCCAGAGTAATCCACCTTGGTATGTTTCATTGCATTTGAGAATAAAATCTTTGTTCAGCAGTCGCTTCGTGGAGCTCAATTGACTTGAATAAAGAGGCCTACCTGTCAGGCACAGATAATGGGGAAACCCCATTGAATGATATCACAGAACCTGAACAGTCATAATGAGGCAGGTTTAATAATGAGCCTTCTGTTTTACAAATGATATTAATTGTCCGGCTGTCACAGGACGTGCACACTCCAGATAAAGCAGTCATTCTCTTGTATTGTACATATTAAAGGGAAAGCAGCAATGGATTCCCTTAGCTATTCTCCTATATTCTTTATGGTGAATGTGTCTTCAAAAGAAATTGTCAAAAGCAAACTATACCCTTCAGCTAAGGCCCAGTTCACATGTTCAAATGTTCAGTATTTGGTCAGCATTTTGCATTAGTATTTGTAAGCCAAAACCGTGAAAAATACAGAAATGTTGACGTGTTTCTATATAACTTCTCTCCTCAGTTTTGCTTACAAATACTGATGTAAAATACTGACCAAATACTGAACATGTGAAAGTGACCTTAGTACAAGTGTAATATGTAAGTGAACATACACACTCTGGCCACTAACAGAAAAATCCAACCTAAAACAAAAAGAATGCATAGAGAAACCCTACAATAATCAAATAGTAATACATGTAAAAAATGCAGGGCATCCATTTTTCCAATCAAACATAGCAAAAGCCCTCCCACTGTGACAAGGTGCACCCCACCAGGATAGTCCCCACTCCCATAACTCACTTCACCATGTGCCAGGTCTTAAATTAGCCGGGAGCAGAGCTGGAGCTAGGCTGACTGTGATTCACACCTGCCTATAGAAAGCAAGCTGAATATATAATACTGAATGCAACAAATAAAGTAAAACCAAAAAACACATGCCAACACACTTGTTAGTACAAGTGTAAAATGCAGGTGCACATACTGTATAAGTACAAGCTAGAGTAAAAACAATGCATAGGAACCCTACATTTAGCAAATTGTTACACATGTAAAAACATAAAGCACCCAGTTAACATGATTATGATCAATTCCAAGAATATAAAAGGAGCTGATAATTTCATTTAGAGATGGGTGAACCCAAACAGAAAGAGAGAATTTTTAGAATTTTTTTTCTTTTCTTGGCAGCTCGGGTATCCATTATTTTCATGGGATTCGGATACTGTTCTGGCACCCGAACCGAACTTTCTAAAAAGTATGGGTCTTATTTTCTTTATTTTAGCGCAAAAGTTGTATATTTTGCAAAATAAATCACTCCAGGGGAAAGGACCGGAGAACATTTGCTCAAAATTTTGCAACTTTTAAAAAAGTGATGAATGAACTGAAAACATCTACAAACCTTGAACTACCCCCCAAAATGATGAACATTTAGATAGATAGAATTGATGTTATGTATCTAATTGCATTAAAATACCATTAAAAAGATGATGCAAAAAAAAACACAAATTTAACACATTTTTTTATTTTGTATGGATATTTTGTTTATTTTTGTGTATTTTTGTTTAACCAGTAACTTCTTATTTTTTTTCCAGACTGAACATGATTTACAGGGATTCTGCAGTAAATCCTAAAAAGAAATTGGAGGCATGTATAATATACGTATAATAATATTGCACAGTCATGTAACTAAGTTAGGATCTCTCAGTTCACGCTGAGACTTACTGGTTCACTTAAACAGATGCAGTACACCCACACATGTAATGCATGTTAAAGATCATCCTTTTGTAGCTGGCACTTCAGTGTCACACCATACCAAAGAATCGGCGGCACGGTAATTAATCAATGGATGCACAAATGTGGAAGCCTCTATTCTTTTCTTATTTCAGAGAAAACACATTCTATTTTAGATTTTTCTAACAACTTCACAAGACAAAGTTAGGGCTTGGCAGTTGGCATGCAACTTCACACACGCATCAAGTGGATGCAAAGATGTTCAAGTTGCCCAGACATGGTCTTGAAAAACTTCTTTGCAGCCCTGCATTTCCCATTATGACATTACAGGGACACTCTGGTAAAATCCTGGAGTCACTCATTGTAATTATTGAACTCAGCACAGTTCAGCTGTGCTGTTATTAAGGTAGTAGAAAATTGAACAAAATGTGCCTGGATATCTGTAAACTGATGTCTTACTCCAGAGAAATCAACATTTTTATTAATATATAAAAAAAACTGCAGCACTAGATCTGTTTGTAATGAGACAAGGTTTAGCTCTGCTGTACTGTGCAAGTTGCAATCACACTCTGTTCCGCAGTGAGTTTAGATTGTCAGTGATTACATATTTAACGCTGGTAACGTCCCCTTTTACTTAAAATAAGCTCTGGAGGCAGACCCCTTTTGATCACACATTGATGACCTATCATCAGTATAGGCCAACAATATTAAAGTAGTGAGACAGCTTGAAATGGTGGCACTGTAGGGTAGCTAGGATGGAAGTTAAGAGTTGGTCTTTATTTGTCAAAGCATTCACGAGTAACTATGTTCCCTCGTGCTAAGAGGCTACATTTCATTCTACCACAAAAACAAAAAAAATATAATTATTATAAATGACAAATTGTAAGTGGAGCCTCATTATAAACTTTAGATGGAGGTCCAGAACTTCCGATCATGTGCAGTCTGGCACTCTGAATCTGGGGCAGCTGGGATCAATGATGAGCGGGGAAGAAGCCGCGTGTGCAAGCGCAAGGTAAGTATGATGCTTGCGATGTAGCCGGCGCTTGTAAGTTATGTTATCACGTCCACAGGGGCGTGATAACATTCTTAGTGGGCCGACTAGTCTGAGGACACTAATGCCTCCTCGACTAGTAAAAGCCCTCATTTACATATCATAAACGGAATTTAGAAATACTTTTTCTAAGGATCAATTTATGTGTGTAATGTAATACAGGGACTGTTGGGCTGAGTGTTTATATATGCAGACACAACTGCTGGTGGTTATAGGGGCACTGGGGACATGACAGGTTCCCTTTAAAGCTGCATTTATACAGGATGGCCACGGTGCAGATCTTCGCTTTGGAAAACTGTGAGACATGTGAGAGCAGCGTAACAAACACGCAGCTGAATTGGAAACATGGTCACATCATCAATAGAAGACAATTAGACACCTGCTTACTACTGGAACTAAATTATATAGACAATCTGTGATGGTTAATTTCATTTTATTGTCATCCTCATAAATTTACTTTTCCATTTAATGATTTTACTGTTACTTGAATGAATAAAGAATTTTAAAAAAATTCTGCCATAAATTTTGTCACAAGTCATTTTTTTCATTTCACTAAATTTTGTGATCTTAGGAGAATTTTGATAATTTTGCAGTTCTGTGACACTGATAGATTAGAACTTTGTGACTGTAATATGGCAATAAAATGCATTGTAATTCATGTAATATATTATGTACTTGCATTTTTCCATTATATTCCATATTTGGATTTAGTTTTAATACTCTAGTAATGACCTACAACTGCACGTGTTAGATATAAAATCTAACCTTCAAAATGTTTATTAGTTCATGATTAGTGTAGAACGGCTGACTTCACGCATTACATGAATGGTGTCTTGTTTACTAATCTTTATAAAGGTAGCACATGTTGCTTCTTACAGTAACTGTTTTACCTTTACATCAAATTTCTTTTATTAAAAATGCAGAAAAAACTTTTATGAACCTAGAATAGCAAAGTACATTGCTGTATATATAGAGAGAGACAGTTGCCCGTTGACTTCTATTGAGCTTTACAGTTTGGCTTACATTTTTTGGGAGGATTCCTTGTGTCTATATATATATATATACTAGATGGTGGCCCGATTCTAACCCATGTCCACGTTGCACAGCCTACGTAGTATATTGCCCAGTCACGTAGTATATTGCCCAGTCACGTTGTATATTGCCCAGTCAAGTAGTATATTGCCCAGTCACGTAGTATATTACCCAGCCACGTAGTATATTGCCCAGTCACGTAGTATATTGCCCAGTCACGTTGTATATTGCCCAGTCAAGTAGTATATTGCCCAGTCACGTAGTATATTGCCCAGCCACGTAGTATATTGCCCAGTCACGTAGTATATTGCCCAGTCACGTAGTATATTGCCCAGCCACGTAGTATATTGCCCAGCGACGTAGTATATTGCCCAGGCATGTAGTATATTGCCCAGTCACGTAGTATATTGTCCAGTGACGTAGTATATTGTCCAGTGACGTAGTATATTGCCCAGTCACGTAGTATATTGCCCAGTGATGTAGTATATTGCCCAGTGACGTAGTATACAGCACAGTCACGTAGTATATTGTCCAGTGACGTAGTATATTGCCCAGTCACATAGTATATTGCCCAGTGACGTAGTATACAGCACAGAGCCACGTAGTATATTGCACAGCGACGTAGTATACAGCACAGAGCCACGTAGTATATTGGCCAGTCACGTAGTATATAGCCCAGCTATGTAGTATATTGCCCAGCCACGTATGTCACAGGTTAAAAAATAAAAAATAAACATATACTCACCTTCCGAGGGCCCCTTGTAGTTCGGTCACATGACCGTGACATCATGGCAGGTCCTTATTGCGTAGGCGCAAGAAGGACCTGCCATGACGTCACGGTCATGTGACTGCAACGTCATCACAGGCCCTGCATGCCTGCGAGAAAAGGCACCGGAACCTGCCGCTTGCATAGAGCGGTCACCGGAGCGTCGCGAAAGGTGAGTATATAATGATTTTTTATTTTTTAAAATTATTTTTAACATTAGATGTTTTTACTACTGACGCTGCATAGGCAGCATCAATAGTAAAAACTTGGTCACACAGGGTTAATAGCGGCGGTAACGGAGTGAGTTACCCGTGGCATAACGCGGTCCGTTACCGCTGGCATTAACCCTGTGTGAGCGGTGACTGCGGGGAGTATGGAGCGGGCGCTGACTGCAGGGGAGGGACTAATCGGACTGTGGCCGTCGCTGATTGGTCGCGGCAGCCATGACAGGCAGCTGGCGAGACCAATCAGCGACTTGGATTCCATGACAGACAGAGGCCGTGACAGACAGAAGGACAGACAGACGGAAGTGACTCTTAGACAATTATATAGTAGATTTCAAGGACAAAAGTAATATGTATATTTCAAGGACAGAAGGAATCCTCAGCCTCATCAATATACATTCAGAAAAATAGGGAAATACAGACATCCAATCTATGAATAGATAGGCATACTGTATGCTGTTTCTTTGTAGATTTTTATGTAGAAAAAACCAAGTACTCTGCTAATAATTAGTTCTTAAAAAGTAAAATAAATAGATAAAATAGTAAATGAAACATTGTAATACTGCATAAGGTATGTAGGAAGTTTGTGCGCAACTCTGTAAATGTATTAGAACGCAGCTGAAAGGGCTCATATGGCATAAGGAATATTTAGATTTTTTTGAGTAATGAAATCATCACTTTCAGAACAGCTGTGCAAATTCCAGAGTGACACCCTTATGAGATTCCCGATAACAATAAACCATCACAAAAGCATGAAAGAGCCGCCCTGTCCACTTAGGCAGAATGTCACCTACGGTAACAATACATAATGTAACCCTGTCAGATTTCCACCCACAAACTTCACTCTAAATTGTGGAAAGAAGCATGCACGCTCCCAGGCCTCCTGCTCTCACACAACACCAATTCTTTCCCTGCCATCAGCAGAATATGCTGAGTGCTTTCTTTTTTCCCCTTTTTATTTAAATACACATTAGTTGAACAACTTCTGACAATTTTGCCAAAATGTTCTTCCAGTATTAAATTGTATAGAAGCCTTTAGTCTTCTAACAAGTGGTCATTAAATAACACATCTAACCTTAATTATTCCAAACAAGCTTTATTCCACCCATTGTGCACAGTAATGAGTAATCGGAGCCATTAGGTTCCCTAGGTATACAGACAATTTCAGTCGAAGGCTTTTATTTATTTCTTGCAAAATAAATAAACCAGGATTAATGAGCTGCTGAAAGAAATTAAGTAGGCACATTAATCGGAGTGCGTAATTGTTGTTTAGTAAATTACTTGTCATGGTTCAAGTTAGAAGTAGGAATGTATTCGGTGGGACGTTATACAAGACTGGTCTTAACTGTTTAGTTATGGTTTTCTACTGTAGTGATTAGTGACAAAACTACATCAAGGAAAACATCATAATTACTTTTTTTTAAAGTATTACCATATAAAAGCGACTAAAAAATTATATATAGATTATAATAGAATGTGAATGGTTTTCTCAAAATGCACCAAAATAAAAAAATATATTTTCTTCGTCGTTAACATTCACAAAAATATCTTTACAGCATTGATAATAAATATAATAGATTGTCATTTTTTACTGATTTTTCCATATAGCCAAATTGTAATTAAAATCAATTACCTTATGAGTAAAGGAGGAATTAAATGATAGTATTATTTAAAAATAATGTATAAAAAGTAAAGGCTTACCTATGTATATAAATATGGTGACAGAAGAATTGCAACTAATGAGTAAAAACCTTCGCAGACTGATGATTTCTCGGCTAACTCCAAGGAACGGATTCTCTCTCGTTCAGGTCGGAGCAGGCGAATTAACAATTCTGAACACCGCACATTTCACTCCGCGCACACTGTCAAGAAGAATGGTGACTGGATACTACCTTGAATATAATGAGTACTACACCCTTTATGATAATAGGTTTTGACATTGACATTGTCATGTAAATTTGGCCAATGCAAACAGCAAACCTACGGAAATGAGGGCAACACAACCACTGATATACAGCTGATGTTTTATATAGACTCAAATTATTAAAGAGAATTGTAAAGTGAAACATTAAAAAAAGAAATAAATGCAATGCCGAGATAAATTGTTTAGTTGGTTGCTTAGATTCGGCCATGTCTTTATATTGTGGGTTTAATATGGGTATATATAAAATAATCAAATGATCAAAAAAAATTGTTGAGACAAAAAAACATATTACTGAAACTATTAGCAATATAATATTAACACATTAATTATAAAATCATGTCCCCAATGTTGAGATGCTAATTAAATGACTTGTAAAAGGAATAGATAAGAAGCGTTGGGCGTTCTTTTTCCATTTCCCATATGTCGTAAAAAACATTTATGAGTTTTCTTATTTCTAAATGAAATGCCATTTGATTTTGGAATAAAAGACTACCTGACCTATTAACCTTCAGTCAGAAGCCTTTCACATCACCAAAAAAAAGTACCCATGTCCTTCTTGCACCCTCTTTTTCAGAGTTTAAATAAAGCGCCCACTCGCACTTCAATGATTTATGATTTCTGTTATCCTGGCATTCGCTAAAACATACAGTGCTCACAAAATTCCCAGTGAACGCTAAGAAGGTCCCTTACTCCGTGCTGGGTAGGATCTTTAACACTTCTGCCTGGTGATTAATCAAGCCAGATCCACTCACAATGTTATATTGTCAAACTGGGTGGCCCTTGTTAGATGTTGAGTGCACCTTGAAATATCTCCTTCTTAGCCAGTCTGAAGCTTTAATGTTCCCTACTTTTAGGATGTAAACTTAAATTAGTGTCTACAAAGGTAAAAACACCTTAGAATCCCATTTTATTTGCAAAGAAAAATTCAAATTTGTCTGTCAATATTCTTTGTTGAGTAATAATGGTATGTTACAAATAAGTGTTGGCTAATGGCTTCTGTTGGCCCAGAGCCATTGGGGTGACCCTGTTCAACCTTAAACCTGATTCTACAAGCCTGTAATTAGGAAAGTAACTTTTGGTGCACCCAAGACCTAGCACTAGAGATGGGAGAATTGATTTGCAGGACTACGGTCCTCTGACCAGTTCACTAGTCTATGACCGATAGATAGTAGTCCTGTGAATCTCCTAATCTCTTGGCATTCCTGGCTCCTCTCTTGTGTGGCTTTATCATTGGAGCGTGACATAAACACAATGTCGAGCGTGCTTTGTTAATCAAAAGAAGAGGCAGGAATACCTGGAAATAGGCGGTGATTCCAATTACTTCTGTCCTAGACAGGACACCAGGATCCCACCAATTGATTTTTTCATCCGTACCTAGCACTCAAAATTAGTGATGAGCGAGTATACTCGTTACTCGGGTTTCTCCAAGCATGCTCGGGTGGTCTCCGAGTATTTTGGCGTGCTCGGAGATTTAGTTTTCGTCACTGCAGCTGCATGATTTGCGACTGCTAGACAGCCTGAACACATGTGGGGGTTGCCTGTTTGTTAGGGAATTCCCACATGTATTCAGCCTGTCTAGCAGTCGCAAATCATGCAGCTTCAGCGAAGAAAACTAAATCTCTGAGCACGCCAAAATACTCGGAGATCACCCGAGCATGCTCGAAGAAACCCAAGTAAGGAGTATACTCGCTCATGACTACTCAAGATACATTCCCTCTATTAGTGGAAAATACAAATTTTGCCATAAATGTTTGATACATGTGGGTCCAACCTTAAAGGGGTTTTCCCATGAACAAAGTTAATTTTAAAGTTGAGTTTAATCATTACATCTTGGAATAATAATAATTTCCACAATTGGATGTGATTAAAAAAAAATTATCTCAGCACATTAGAAATGCATGTTAACTGGACCACATTGTTGACTTGGGAGGGATATATATGTAATTAGATTCAAACAAATTGGGGAAACCCCATAAAACCCCAGTAACAAGGCCTCAAAGTTAAGTTTTATTATTATTTAAAATAGCTGGGTATATAGATATTTATACATTTTGTCCCTACTCTGCCTTAATGATTTTGATTATCTATAGAGGCGATTTCCTAGGATATCAAGTGGCGACAATCCAGATTATCAACACTATTTGGCAAGATAGTACAATATTCCCTGGGGCCGTGTGCTTTAAAAATCATAGTCCTATCTTGCCAAATAATAATAATAATAATTTTATTTATATAGCGCCAACATATTCCGCAGCGCTTTGCAAATTATAGAGGGGACTTGTACAGACAATTGACATTACAGCATAACAGAAATCACAGTTCAAAATAGATACCGAGAGGAGTGAGGGCCCTGCTCGCAAGCTTACAAACTATGAGGAAAAGGGGAGACTCGAGAGGTGGATGGTAACAATTGCTTTAGTTATTCGGACCAGCCATAGTGTAAGGCTCGGGTGTTCATGTAAAGCAGTTAACTGCCTAAGTATGTAGCAGTACAGACACAGAGGGCTATTAACTGCATAAAGTGTATGAGAACATATTGCGAGGAACCTGATTATGTTTTTTTTTTTTAATGGGCCACACAGGGATAGTTAGGTTAATGCATTGAGGTGGTAGGCCAATCTGAACAAATGAGTTTTTAGGGCACGCTTAAAACTGTGGGGATTGGGGATTAATCGTATTAACCTAGGTAGTGCATTCCAAAGAATCGGCGCAGCACGTGTAAAGTCTTGGAGATGGGAATGGGAGGTTCTGATTATTGAGGATGCTAACCTGAGGTCATTAGCGGAGCAGAGGGCACGGGTAGGGTGGTAGACTGAGACCAGAAAGGAGATGTAGGGTGGTCCTGAGCCATGGAGTGCTTTGTGGTTGAGGGTAGTAGTTTTGTACTGAATTCTTGAGTGGATGGGTAACCAGTGTAATGACTGGCACAAGGTAGAGGCATCGGAATAACGGTTGGCGAGGAATATAATCCTGGCAGCAGCATTCAGGACAGATTGGAGTGGGGATAGTTTTGTAATAGGGAGGCCAATTAGTAGAGAGTTACAATAGTCCAGACAAGAATGAATAAGTGAAACAGTAAGAGTTTTTGCAGAGTCGAAAGTAAGAAAAGGGCGAATTCTAGAAATGTTTTTGAGATACAGATAAGAAGAGCGAGCCAGTGATCGGATGTGGGGGTGAATGAAAGCTCGGAATCAAGTATGACCCCAATGCAGCAGGCATGCTGCTTTGGAGTAATGGTGGAACCGCACACGGAAATGGTAATGTCAGACAAAGGTATGTTAATAGAGGGAGAAAACACGAGGAGTTCAGTTTTTGACAGGTTCAGTTTCAGATAGAGGCAGGTCATGATGTTAGAGACAGCGGTAAGACAATCACTGGTGTTTACTAAAAAGGTTGGCGTGATGACAGGAGAAGAAGTGTATAATTGGGTGTCATCAGCATAGAGATGGTACTGGAAACCAAATCTACTGATTGTTTGTCCGATAGGGGCAGTATACAAAGAGAAAAGGAGGGGGCCTAAGACTGATCCTTGAGGAACCCCTACAGTAAGGGGAAGGTGAGAGGAGGAGGAAACAGCAAAAGATACAGTGAAGGAGCGGTCAGAAGGATAGGAGGAGAACCAGGAGAGAACGGTGTCCTTGAGGCCGATGGAGCGGAGCATAGTGAGGAGGAGCTGATGATCCACAGTGTCGAATGCTGCAGAGAGATCCAAGAGAATTAGTATGGAGTAGTGACCATTAGATTTAGCTGTTAGTAGGTCATTAGAGACTTTAGTGAGGGCAGTTTCAGCAGAGTGTAAAGAGCGGAAACCAGATTGAAGAGGGTCGAGAAGAGAGTTATCTGAGAGATAGCGGGTAAGACGGGAGTGGACCAGGCATTCGAGGAGTTTAGAGATGAAGGGAAGATTAGAGACAGGTCTATAATTAGTGGCACAGTTTTGATCGAGGGATGGTTTTTTAAGTAATGAATGTATGATGGCATGCTTAAATGAGGATAGAAAAATACCGGAAGTGAGAGAAAGGTTGAATATTTTTGTTAGGTGAGAGGTGACAGCCAGGGAAAGGGACTGGAGGAGATGTGACGGAATGGGGTCACTGGTGCAAGTGGTTGGACGAGAAGATGCAATGAGCCTGATTACTTCTTGTTCTGTAACTGGTTAAAAGTCAGAGAGTAAACTAGATGCAGTAGGGGAGGCAGGACAGTGAATGGTGTGAAGAAATTGGGAGATGATAGCCAGATTCCTACTCCACACTGATGAGGGGCAAATACCCCGAAACAGCTGTCTGTGGATGGGTACCATGTTTTGGCATAGGTGGTTTTCCTTTTTGGATGCTGCCTTTCCCATGGTTGTTCCTTCCCGGTGAAAGACCTGGCTATTTGTTGCTTGCGTTGAGAAACACGTGATGGTGTCTCCGCGGCTTTTCTACATGCATTTGCATATTTCCCATAAGGGATGGGAGCAGTGTTCTGGATCACTGCGTTGAGAAACACGTGATGGTGTCTCCACGGTGTTGGATGTTTTGATCTCCCCGAGGTCATTCATCCTTATGTTTATAGTCCTTTTACTAGGTACTGCTCCTAATAGCCAGTTTCCTACTCCACACTGATGAGGGGCAAATACCCCGAAACAGCTGTCTGTGGATGGATACCATGTTTTGGCATAGGTGATTTTCCTTTTTGGATGCTGCCCTTCCCGTGGTTGTTCCTTCCCGGTGAAAGACCTGGCTATTTGTTGCTTGCGTTGAGAAACACGTGATGGTGTCTCCGTGGCTTTTCTACATGATTTTGCATATTTCCCATAAGGGATGGGAGCAGTGTTCTGGATCACTGCGTTGAGAAACACGTGATGGTGTCTCCGCGGTGTTGGATGTTTTGATCTCCCCGAGGTCATTCATCCTTTAAAGATTGTTTTAAAGCATTTTTTAGCCCTAGAACGCATGATGTTAAAAATATACATATTAACGTATTGGGGGCCTTTTAGGCCCCCACGCACATAATGTAGAAAAACACACTTAAATAACTTTCACAAGTTTATTTAAAAATTGCTCAATAAAATATGAATAGTGGACAAAAGTTTAATTATAATTTTTCACAGAAAACACCAAAAAATCTTTTTCTTCCCAAATTTCACACAAAGACATGAAAACACACAAAAACGCATAGAAATCTATAGCAAACTAGCTGCAGCTGCATTTTTATTCTAACTTTCTTTTCTATTATATTAGACTTCCAAACAATTCTGACATGTTATTTTTTCAGAAGAGTGTTCTTTGCAAACAGTTTCCTTACAAGTGGAACAATATCGCTCAGTTTTCCTCTCTATGTTTCTTGGACACATGAAACAACGCTTTCGTTTTCTTTCTCCTGGCTCTGGAATAATCTGAAACTGTACGCCACACCGTTTCATTGCTTCTTTAGTTTGCTTTGGCAAGCATTTCAAGTCACTTCGCTCTATCATGTGAGGCATTACAAGTTCATGACAAAGGTCCTCCAAGAATATGCGTCTCCTGTCCTTCCTCTGTGCATGAAATTCCGGATGAGTTTCTGTGTAAATAATGAATGAATTTAGGGCTGCTACATCAAGCATATTTGAAAATAGTACTACAGGCCATCGTTTTGTTTGCCTCTTACACGAATATTCTCCCACCATCGTCCGACTAATGTAGGATTACTGTCCCAAAAAACATTCGTTTTGGATGTTCTGCTTATGACTTCTTGAGGATCCACTAGATTCACTTCTTCATCATCAGAAGAATCACTGGATGAGGATGTTTGATTAGCTGGTGGCAGATATTCTTCATCAGACAAAGATAGTTCACTTTCATCATCGCTTTGAAACATAATCGCTTCAATCTCTTGGTCAGTCAGACACTTGGAGGAAGAGTATGCCATTGCTGACTAGATGTTAGCAAACTAAAAGAAAAAACAATGAACAGAATCAGGGTTGTCCACTCTTTGCTTGTGTGTGACACACTGTAAGTGTAATGACCCCCTTCTTTCTCTCACCCTCAGCAGCTCTTACCTTTTATACTTTTAGGTGGTGTACAACTCTCTGGATTTTTGTGGCTCACAAGCTCTAGCTTCTTAGAAACAGAAACTGAAAATGAATCAGATTTCCTCTCAACAGCTTATCTTATCACAGGTGCTTCAGCAATTAGCTCACAGTGTATACTGTCCTCAGTACTCTATACACAGCTCATTACTGTGTGCCGAAGGACCTGAGGTGATGTCATGGCCTTATCACTCCCTCCAAAATCACATGACATCCTCACATGTTATTATCCACACCCTGGCCCCTCCACCAGCATTACTGAGTACAAATAAAGTAACTTGAGACACAAACACTACTGAGAACATGATAAAAATAGTGGGGGCCTAAAAGGCCCCCAATTCATACAGATGTAGTTTTCACCAAACAAGCATTGTTGCACCATAATCCCTACGAAAAATATTATATGAACAACTGGATATTATCAACAACGACATACTTGAGGAATACCTGGAGTTTCAAAATTATAACTAAAGTAATTTTGCAGATAATAGCAAAAATGTAAGCATGGGGGCTTAAAAGGCCCCCAATATGTGTTCTAGGGTTAAGCATTTCTTGCAGCCTTTTGTTTGACATTGACTAGTTTGGAGTGGATTCCACTTTTTTTCAACAGATGTTCATAATCTTTTCAGGAATAAAAAAGCACTCAAAAACTTATCATATGAACAGCAAAGTGGATTTCCAATACAAATCAATAGATAAAGTTTTTGAAGCGATTTGTGATCTGCTCCAAAAAACTATTTAGGCCGGTTTCACACGTCTGTTTATTTCCGGTACTGGAAAAAAACGGTAACGGAGATATGAGTGTCCGTGTGTCCGTGAATGTAATACTTGTGGCACACGTGTGGCAACCGTGTGCCACCTGTGTACTGCATCAGTACCACATGGATGGCCGCCAGGGAAGAAGTACTACAGTAAAGTCTGTTCCACGGCGGCTGGTGCTGAAAACGAACGATGACAGCAGGTGGGGGCTTTTGAGAAAATTACTCCCATCATCCGACACTTGCTGCCGCTAATAACAGTGACAGCAAGACCGGATGATCGGGGTATTCCACAGCCGCCACCTGCGATCTAAGGAAATAAATGAATGAAAAACCCGATGTTGGTTCCCCTCTATTTTCTTGAACCAACCAGGCAAAACTCACAGCAGGGGGCTGCAGCCCTCAGCTGTCAGCTTCAGCAAGGTTGGCTATTAAGAATAGAGGGGTCCCCGTGCTGTTTTTTTAATTAGTTGAAAAAATTACACAGACTCCATTAATATTCTAAATTAAACCATACTTACTGCAACGCCTAATTCCCCAAAGCCCCCGATCTCCTGTAATAAAAAATAAAATAAAAAACAACAATATACCATACCTGTCCGTTGCTCTGTCTCACACCGTAATCCATGTCTGGGGGCTAAATAGTTTTCAACCTGGATGGTGCCAAGATGTGACTGTCCCGGCTGAAAACCACTGGTGAATGAGCAGCTGAGAGCACAGCGTCATTCACAAGTGGTGACATCATCATGGGCATTTTCCCAAGGTCCTGAGGTCACTGCAGTTCAGCCCGGCCTCAATGATGTCACCGCTGGTGAATGATGCTGTGGTCTTAGCAGCTCATTCACCAATGGTTTTCAGTCAGATGATGTGAGAAATTGTACCAAAAGCCCCCACCTGCTGTCATCGTTCGGACTTTATTATAACTCTCATCATTCTCCTTTGCTCGCGCCGATTGCCAGCAGAGCAGGGGAAAATGATGAGAGCCGGCTTCAGCACCTGCCGCCAGGGAACGGCGCTTACTGTAGTGCTTCTGCCCCAGTGCCGATGCATGTCACAAGGAGGTCATCAATGTGTGTTCTCCGTGTGCACGTGTGTGGGAAGTTTTGCTGTCCGTGCTGACGGTAAAAAATGGACATGTCAGTGTGTTTTGCTCACGGATACACGGTCCGTGGAAACACACTAACATGTGCACAGAGCCATTGATTTGAATGGGTCTACGTGTGTACATGTCTCCGGCACATGTGAAAACTGTCATCACACGTATCGGAGACATGGACGTGTGAAAGACGCCTAACACACAGTGTGGTGATTTTAAGTGATTCAATAAAGTCAAAGGTTTGATGATTGATAACAATGTTAAGCATTCAGAAAAACACATTTATTCCACATTTCCACATTCCACATTCCACATTCCACAGCCAAAGTCAGATGTCAGAGTTGCATAGTTAACACGGTTGAAAAAAAGACACATGTCCATCAAGGTCAACCTATGGTAATGATAAAGGGTATAGAGTGTATATACAACTATATAGATGATCCAGTCTACCCTAAAAGCTAATCTTTCTCTCCTGATCCCGTCTGTCAATCCACTGTCATAAATATTCACACATTTATATAATTAAGTTTTTTTTTTCTAAAAAGACATCTAAACCCTTTTTGAAACCATCAACAACCTCCTGAGTTAGATTATTCCACAAATTAATAGTTCTCATGGTAAAGAAGGCTTGTTTCCTCTGGAGGTTGAACCTTTTTTTTTCCAAACGAAGGGAGTGCCTCATTGTCTTTTGAGGGGGTTTCCATGAAACAGCTTTTGGCCATACTTTTTGTATGGGTGATTTATGTACTCATACAAGTTTATCGAGTCCTCCTTAAAGGTCTCTTCTTAAAGGGAATCTGTCAGCAGGTTTTTGCGACCTCATATAAGAGAAGCTCATCCAACGATGTATGACTTAAATTACTGAGTGCAGCAGTTCTGACACAATCAGAGCTTTCAGATTTAACATGAAGAAGAGCTGAGAAAGCTCACCCCACCCACACCAGGCACTGTATATGTAATGTCCATAGACAGTGAGCTGCTTATCACACGAGGGGGTGTTGACAGATAGTCTGGTAATGTTAATCTCTTAGGCTGCGGTCACACTAGCAGTATTTGGTCAGTATTTTACATCAGTATGTGTAAGCCAAAACCAGGAGTGGAACAATTAGAGGAAAAGTACAATAGAAACATATGCACCACTTCTGTATTTATCACCCGCTCCTGGTTTTGGCTTACAAATACTGATGTAAAATACTGACCAAATACTGCTAGTGTGACGGCAGCCTTAGGGATACATACTTCACAGATAGAGTAAACTACAGCATGCACTTTGACAAGTGACACATCCTTGAATTCTGTGTTTCGGCCTCTATCTTTTGCTGTCTTCAGATACATATTAAAATCCTGCAGACAGATTCCCTTTGAGCCAAAATAAATGTAATTCTTAATCTTTCCCCATAGCTAAGATCCTCCATGCCACTTATCAGTTTTGTGACTCTTCTTTGTATCTTTTCTATCTCCAGGGCATCATTTCTATGAAGTGGTGTCCAGGAATGAAATGCATATTCTTGATGAGGTCACGTTAACAATTTGTAAAGTGGTAGTATTATATTCCTGTCCCTCCAATACATTCCTTTTTTAATACATGACAATATCCTGCTGTCCTTAGAAACAGATGACTGATATTGTATGCTCTTATTTCATCTATGATCTACATGTACATCCTGATCCTTCTCTATAAATGACTATCCTAGTTTTCCTCCTCCTAGAACATATGATACCTGCATATTATTAGTGCCCATGTGCATATATTTACATTTCTCCACATTGAACTTCATCTACCACATGGATGCCCAAACACACAGTTTGTCCAAGTCAGCCTGTAAGTTTTTAACATCCTCCATAGACTGCACAAAACTACATAGCTTGGTGCCATCTCTAAAACAGAAACAGCACTATTAATCCCATCTTCTATATCATTAATGAATAATAGTGGAACCAACACTGACCCTTGGTACAGTACCAGTCACTAGAGTTTCTATAGATTCTGTATATGGGCACTTCAATAACTGAGTTGAGTTTCTTAAGAATCCTTGGTAGCAGCCCTCCTTGTCCCGGAGCCTTGTTCATATTGATTTTACATAACTTAGCTTGCACAATGTCTACGTTTTAGGCTTTCTCCGCACATCCATTTTTTATGTCCATATGCAGTCCGTTTTTTAAGGACCACAAATATGGACACACGCACACCTATTTTATTCAATGGTGGTGCGCATATGTCAGGTTTTTCACACAGACTGAGTGTCCATCTGAAAAGCCCGCAGATATGTCCCTTTTTTTAAAGTACCACAAATAAAATGTGTGACATGTACCGGAATGAAAAGCCCCGACGGCATGCTCCAGTGACTGGAATAAGCAGTACAGTTATTGCTGTTCTCAGGTGCCAGGTGCGGAATTAAACTGAGCATTGTCTGCCTGGTGTCCCTGCGATCAGTGAGATCAGACAACACTGATGAGACTTTTAATTAGCACCCACCGCCTGGGAACAGCACTAACTCAAAGTCTCATAATTTTTCCCTGGTCTCCCTGGTACGTGTGTGTAACTTTGCTTTTATATTTTTATCTTTTGGTGAATAAATGGCTAAAAAATGATTGCAGAGTGTTTATTTCAATTGTATCAACCACTGAGGACTCTCAATTCTAAATATTTTTCTATCTACTGGCTAAAACGGTACCAAGATATACTGGATATCTTTCCTGTATTTCAATTAAAGAACTTTACTCTGTCTGTTTATTAAATTTGACTATGAGGCTAGTAATGGGTGTATCATATATATGCCTCTCTATTACTAACCCCTGGACTTGATGTCAGTGAACATAAAACAGCTGACATTAATCCCATAACTATTCTCCATTTTCCACCACACCAGAGCAAGTGGGAAGAGCGGAAGCTAATAGATGAGCCATTTCTTGGGCAGCTGAGGGTTGATGTTCTTTGTCTGGGAGGAGGGCAATATCCATGGCCCATTCCTAGGCTATTAATATCAGTCCATAGCTGTCGGATTAACCTGTGTTGGTTAGTAACTATAGAGGGGACCCAAGTCATTTTCTGAGGGCCCCCACTATAATAACCAATAAATGCTAAGCAAACAGATGTGAGCTGATATTAATAGCCTAGGAAACTTTATGGTTATTGGCCCCTTCCCAGAATATTAACATCAACCCCCAGCTGTCGGCTTTCCCTCAGCTGGTTATGAAAATGAAGGGGGATCCAGGCCATTTTATTTATTTATGCTATCAATAAATACAAGGACAGAAAAATAAGTATGCAAAGCATTGATTAAAAATCACTCTGACATCTATCTCAGTTGAAACCAAAAGTTTACATACATTACATCCAACCAGTCGTCCTGTTCCTGCAGCTGAAAAACACCACCATAGCATGGTGCTGCCACCACCATGTTTCACTGTTGGGATTGTGTTGGGCAGGTGAAGAGCAGGGCCTGGTTTTCTCCACACATACCACTTAGAATTATCACCAAAAAAGGTCTATCTTATTTCTCATAGTCTGGGAGTCCTTCATGTGCTTTTTTTTTAGCAAATTCTATGCGGGCTTTAATATGTCTTGCACTGAGGAGAGGCTTCTATAGGCCACTCTGCCATAAAGGCCCGACTGGTAAAGGGCTGCAGTGATAGTTGACTTTGTGGAACTTTCTCCCATCTCCCTACTGCATCTCTGGAGCTCAGCAACAGTGATCTTGGGGTTCTTCTTACCTCTCTCACCAAGGCTCTTCTCCCACGATTGCTCAGTTTGGCTCCACACTTCTTCCATTTAAGGATTATGGAGGTCACTGTGCTTTTAGGAACCTTAAGTACTGCAGAAATTCTTTTGCAACCTTGGCCAGATCTGTGCCTTGCCATAATTCTGTCTCTGAGCTCCTTGGCCAGTTCCTTTGACCTCATGATTCTCATTTGTGTTATGGCTGGCAATCAGGCAACACAGCGTGCAGTAATCAGCGCACATACAGAGATCTGGCAATAACCCAAAACAATAGGACGAACTCTGAGACGTGGAATCTCTGTAGACTGCAGTACCTGATCTATCCTCACACAACTGGAAGCAGCAGTGGATTGCGCCTATCAACTACCTATGCAACTCGGCACTGCCTGAGGAGCTGACTAGCCTGAAGATAGAAATACAAGCCTGACTTACCTCAGAGAAATACCCCAAAGGAATAGGCAGCCCCCACATATAATGACTGTTAGCAAGATGAAAAGACAAACGTAGGAATGAAATAGATTCAGCAAAGTGAGGCCCGATATTCTAGACAGAGCGAGGATAGCAAAGAGAACTATGCAGTCTACAAAAAACCCTAAAACGAAAACCACGCAAAGGGGCAAAAAGACCCACCGTGCCGAACTAACAGCACGGCGGTGCACCCCTTTGCTTCTCAGAGCTTCCAGCAAAAGATAATAACAAGCTGGACAGAAAAAACAGAAAACAAACTAGAAGCACTTATCTAGCAGAGCAGCAGGCCCAAGGAAAGATGCAGTAGCTCAGATCCAACACTGGAACATTGACAAGGAGCAAGGAAGACAGACTCAGGTGGAGCTAAATAGCAAGGCAGCCAACGAGCTCACCAAAACACCTGAGGGAGGAAGCCCAGAGACTGCAATACCACTTGTGACCACAGAAGTGAACTCAGCCACAGAATTCACAACACATTTGGTCTGATGCACTGTGAACTGTGAGGTCTTATATAGACAGGTGTGTGCCTTTCCAAATCAAGTCCTATTAGTTTAATTAAACACAGCTGGACTCCAATGAAGTAGTAGAACCATCTCAAGGAGGATCACAAGGAAATGGACAGCATGTGACTTCAATATGAATGTCTGAGCAAAGGGTCTGAATACTTATGACCATATGATATTTCATTTTTTCTTTTTTATTAAATGTGCAAAAATTTCTACATTCCAGTCAAGATGGGGTGCAGAGTGTTAGGTGTCGAGTTCCCCCCCGCTGCACAGGGGGAATCTCAAACCATGTCCTCTGCGGCCTCCCATTCTTTCCAAGCCGCAGTGGAGTCTGCTCAAGAGAGACGTGGGTCCCAGCATCTGGCTCAAACTGATACTGTGCGGCTGGTTACAGCTGCCACCTCAGGTTCAGCTTTTGTATCCAGCATTAATCAGCGTCGAGCAGACGTTCCAGGGACTAAGTCATGCTTTCTATCTACTGAGCATGCCCTGGGACGACCTCTCATTGGAAATCAGAGGTCACATGCTCAGGTCCTGTAGCAGCTCCGATTGGACCACTAGGAAGGTCCCGGAAGGCTTCATCTATAAAAGGCTCGCATGGCCGCTCGGCCATGTGCTAGTATAGAACTGAAATCGAGTGTGTGGATGTATTACTGAAACTGGTGAAAGCTCTTTAATCATTCCCATCCCTAGTCGATCACTGCCTACTGCTACAGATTCTTTCTTCCCTTGGCATCAAAGACCTTGCCCTGTCCTGGATTGCCTCATACCTTTCTGACCGCACATTTAGCGTTTCCCACTCCCACACCACCTCCTCATCTCACCCTCTCTCAGTTGAAGTCCCTCAAGGCTCTGTCCTAGGGCCCCTACTATTTTCCATCTATATTCTTGGCCTAGGACAATTCATAAAGTCCCATGGCTTCCAGTATCACCTGTATGCGGACGACACTCAGATCTACCTCTCTGGCCCAGATGTCACCTCTCTGCTGTCCAGAATCCCGAAGTGCCTGTCTGCCATATCCTTCTTCTTCACCTCTCGCTTCCTAAAACTCAATGTAGACAAAACCGAACTCATCATCTTTCCCCCATCTCACGTATCCTCCCTACCTGACCTATCTATTATGGTAAATGGCATCACGCTCTCTCCCACACCTGAAATTCGCTGCCTCAGGGTAACTCTCGACTCTGCCTTGTCCTTCAAACCGCACGTCCAAACTCTTGCTACCTCCTGTCGCCTCCAACTCAAAACTCTTGTGCATGCCCTCATCATCTCCCGCCTCGACTACTGCAACACCCTCCTCTGTGGCCTCCTCGCTAACTCTCTTGCACCACTCCAATCTGTCCTCAACTCTGCTGCCCGGCTAATCCACCTCTCTCCTCGCTACTCCCCTGCTTCTCCCCTCTGCAAATCCCTTCACTGGCTCCCAATTCCCCAACGAATCCAGTTCTAACTACTAACACTGATCCAAAAAGCCATCCACAACCAGTCCCCTCCCTATATCTCTGAACTAATCTCCAAATATCTTCCCTCACATAATCTCTGATCCTCCCAAGACCTCCTACTCTCCTCCACACTTATTCGTTCCTCACACAACCGCCTCCAAGATTTCTTCTGAATTCCATGCCTCAACACGTCCGACTATCCACCACCCTCGGATCCTTCAGACGGAACCTGAAAACCCATCTCTTCAAGAAAGCCTACAGCGTGCAATAACCATTCTGCCACCTCTCCATCGCCAGAGCCGCCGCCTCTCCATCGCCAGAGCTGCCGCCTCTCCATCGCCAGAGCCGCCGCCTCTCCATCGCCAGAGCCGCCGCCTCTCCATCGCCAGAGCCACCGCCTCTCCATCGCCAGAGCCGCCGCCTCTCCCCTACCTTCTGCCTCTTCCCCACTATCCCATAGAATGTAAGTCCACAAGGACAGGGTCCTCTCCCCTCTGTACCAGTCTGTCACTGTAAACATGTTTACTGTAAACGATATCTATAACTCTGTATGTAAACCCTTTCTCATGTACAGCACCATGGAATTAATGGTGCTATATAAATAAATAATAATAATAATAATATGCTCATCTTCTCTCCAGATATAGACTCCCACCGGAGAGATGTTTGCAAAGTCTTCGACCTCTTACGGGCAAACTCCCTCTATGCCAAGTTGGAGAAGTGTGTGTTTGAGCAGGAGTCCTTGCCTTCCCTGGGCTATATCATCTCCGCCCTGGGGTTGGCCATGGATCCTGCCAAGCTGCAGGCAGTGATGGACTGGCAGGAACCACGTTCTCTCAAAGTGGTGCAGCGCTTTATGGGGTTCATCAACTATTATAGCCAGTTCATTCCCCACTTCTCAACCTTGGTAGCTCCCCTGGTTGCCCTCACCAAGAAGGGAGCTAATCCCAAATTGTGGTCGGAGGAGGTCTCCAAGTCCTTCCTCTCTATCAAGTCACACTACGCTAGCGATCCCATTTTTCATCGCCCCAATGTTGATAAACCATTTATCATGGAGGTGGATGCCTCTTCTGTCGGTGCAGAAGCAGTCCTCTTCCAGAAGGATGCTTAAGGTCGGAAGCATCCTTGCTTCTTCTTCTCCAAGACCTTCTCACCGGCAGAGAGGAATTATTCCATCAGGGACAGGGAGTTGCTAGCCATGAAGCTGGCCTTTTCGGAGTGGAGACACCTCCTGGATGGGGCTCGCTTTCCCTTCCAAGTATTCACTGACCACAAAAATTTGGTATATTTACAAACCACCCAGCGGCTAAACTCTCGCCAGGCCAGATGGTCCCTGTTCTTCTCCCGGTTCCACTTCAACTTCCATTTTCTCTCCGAGGAGAAGAACACTTGTGCCGATGCTCTATCCCGCTCCTTAGTGTCATCGGAGTAGGAGGAGCCTTGGTTTATTGTCCTTTCAGAGAGCCTGAGAACTGTGGCCCCGGTTTGGCTAGAGTCTCTGCCTCCAGGCAAGACTTTTGTTCCACCTAATTTGCGACCGGAGGTTCTCTCTTGGGCCCACTCCTAATGGGGGGGTGGACATTTTGGGACCAAGAGGACATCTGAGCTCCTGGCGAGGACGTACTGGTGGCCGCATATGGCCTGTGACGTCGGAGACTATATTTGGGCATGTGTCTCCTGCACCAAGAATCAGTCTCCTTGGCAATGGCCTGCTGGGCTACTTTACCCCCTGCTGGTGGCAGACAGGCCCTGGGAAATGGTCGGGACTTTGTGGTGGGTTTACCCTAGTCTCGTAGCAGCACCGTTATCTGGGTAGTCACCCACCATTTTTCCAAAATGGTGCACTTGGTGCCTCTTCCACGGCTACCTTCTGCACGGGCCTTGGCGGTGTTGTTTATTAAGCATGTTTTCCGCCTACACGGTATGCCAGACAAAATTGTCAATGACCGGGGTCCCCAGTTTCCGTCTCGGTTCTGGAGAGTGCTCTGTCGTCTACTCAGCATTGAGCTGAATCTCTCTTCAGCGTATCATCCCGAGACAAATGGGTTGGTAGAGAGGGCCAACCAGACTCTGGGCACATACCTGCAACATTTTGTTTCGGCCAGGCAGGACGACTGAGCATCCTTGCTACCATGGGCGGAGTTTGCACTGAACAACTCTGTAGCCGACTCCACTGGTCAGACTCCATTCCTCCTAAACTACGGCCAGCTTCCTCATGTCCCTGTGTCCATGCCCGTGTCATCCACCCATTTAAGGGTGGCAGACTGGGTGGGGGACGCACGTTACATTTGGGACTGCACACAGGATCCATCTGGGCCTCCAAGAAGGGAATGAGGGTCTCCGCCGATGTACATCAGCGCCCCGCTCTGACCTTTGCTCCTGGAAACTTAATGTGGCTCTCCGCCCGTAACATCAGGCTGCAAGTTGAGTCCACTAAGTTTGCGCCTAGCTACATTGGTCCCTTCAAGGTCCTGAAACAAGTCAACCCTGTGGTCTATCGGTTTTCCGAGTCATCTGTCGGGACATCGGACTCGTCAACGGACGATTACCAGGTGAATGCTATTGTTGGGTGTAAGGTGGTATGTGGAAAAAAGTATTATCTGGAGGATTGGAAGTGTCATGGCCCAGAGGGCAGGACCTGGGAGTCTATTGAGCACATTCGGGCTCCTCAGCTCATTGCTGCCTTTGAGCGTAGCGAGGCCTAAGGAGGGAGGGTAATGTTAGGTGTCGAGTTCCCGCCGCTGCACAGGGGGAATCTCGAACATGTCCTCTGCGGTCTCCCATTCTTCCCCAGCCGCAGTGGAGTCTGCTCAGCAGAGACGTCGGTCCCAGCGTCTGGCTCAAGCTGATACTGTGCGGCTGGTTACAGCTGCCACCCCAGGTTCAGCCTTTGTAACCAGCATTGATCAGCAGCGAGCAGACATTCCAGGGACTAGCTTTTCATCTACTGAGCATGCCCGTGGGACAACCTCTCATTGGAGGTCGGAGGTCACATGCTCACATCCTGTAGCGGCTCCGATTGGACCACTAAGAAGGTCCAGGAAGGCTACATCTATAAAAGGCTCGCATGGCCACTCAGCCATGCACTAGTATAGAACTGAAATCTTGTGTGTGTGGATGTGTGACTGAAACTTGTGAAAGCTCCTTAATAATTCCAATCCCTAGTGTTGTTGAAAGTAATTGGGTGATTGAGCTACCTAGTGCCAGATTGTGCCATCCAGCACTAGACACGAATTACTGCATCAATTAGCAACCACAGCCAGTGCAGCGCCATGCGCAACCAGTGCGCTTTCCTAGCCCTAGTTAGGGTGCTTAGTGGGGTTCGCCAGAGCGGCGCTGTACACACTCTGTGCAGTAAATCTTTACTTAGACCTGACAACCGGTCAGTGTAGGATGGGAACTCCCACTTGGACTCCTCATCTGACTCAGGGCGTCCTCAGATACGGGCTCAAAAGCCACCGAGGGTCAGAGCGACTCCAATCACCAGCTTAGAGGGGGTGAATCATAGGGATCCCACCAGCATCCACCAGCTGTACCCTGTGACTATTAACAGGGCACAGCATTCATTTAAGTTACTCTGTGAAGCAACAGAGTTCACTTCCATTGACACTGGGTGAGGTCTAACCCACATGTGAGCAAGTGTTCATCCACCATTACTCAGAAGCAGGTTCCATCTCTGCACGGTGGACCGCGGGCTGCGAACGTTGTTGTGAATTCTGTGGCCAAGCTCCCTCCTGTGGTCGGGAGTGGTACTTCGGCTGGTTCTGTCTATGAGCTTCCTTTGGTGGATGAGAGTGGTACTGCGGCTTCTGAGTTTCCTTCCTCAGGTGATGAGGTTAAGTCGTTAGGTGCTGCTCTATTTAACTCCACCTGGTGCTTTGATCCTGGCCTCCAGTCAATGTTCTAGTATTGGTCTTGCTTCCTCCTGGATCGTTCCTGTGGCCTGTCTTTCCTGCATTAGCTAAGTTTTGCTTGTGTAATTTTTTATTTGCTACTTTTTCTGTCCAGCTTGCTATATTGGTTTTTCTTGCTTGCTGGAAGCTCTGAGACGCAGAGGGAGCACCTCCGTACCGTTAGTCGGTGCGGAGGATCTTTTTGCCCCTCTGCGTGGTTGTTTGTAGGTTTTTGTGTTGACCGCAAAGCTATCTTTCCTATCCTCGGTCTATTCAGTAAGTCGGGCCTCACTTTGCTAAATCTATTTCATCTCTGTGTTTGTATTTTCATCTTACTCACAGTCATTATATGTGGGAGGCTGCCTTTTCCTTTGGGGAATTTCTCTGAGGCAAGGTAGGCTTATTTTTCTATCTTCAGGGCTAGTTAGTTTCTCAGGCTGTGCCGAGTTGCATAGGGAGCGTTAGGCGCAATCCACGGCTACCTCTAGTGTGGTGTGTTAGGATTAGGGATTGCGGTCAGCAGAGTTCCCACGTCTCAGAGCTCGTCCTTTGTTTTTGGTAATTGTCAGGTCACTTTGTGTGCTCTGTACTTCTATGTCCATTGTGGTTCTGAATTACCTGTTCATAACAGTACTGGAGGCCCAAAGTACTAATGCTTCTCAATAGAGGGAAAAGAGAAGTTCTGAGACCATTTTTTTTTCTTTGCACTGTGTTCTGTCTTTTTTTTCCCCTTTACATCAGTGTGGTTCAGAACACAGGTGTGGACATGGACATTCAACGTCTGTTCTCTTTGATGGATAATCTCGCTATAAATGTACAGAATATTCAAGATTTAGTGGTTCAGAATCCTATGTTAGAACCTAAGATTCCTATTCCTGAGTTATTTTCTGGCGATAGAGCAAAGTTTTTGAATTTAAAAAATAATTGTAAACTATTTCTGGCTCTGAAACCCCGTTCCTCTGGTGACCCAGTTCAACAAGTTAAGATCATTATTTCTTTATTACGTGGCGACCCTCAAGACTGGGCATTTTCCCTTGCGCCAGGAGATCCTGCATTATGTAATATTGATGCGTTTTTTCTGGCGCTCGGATTGCTGTACGACGAACCCAATTCAGTGGATCAGGCAGAGAAAAATTTGCTGGCTCTGTGTCAGGGTCAGGATGAGATAGAGATTTATTGTCAGAAGTTTAGAAAGTGGTCCGTGCTCACTCAATGGAATGAATGTGTGCTGGCAGCTATTTTCAGAAAGGGTCTCTCTGAAGCCCTTAAGGATGTCATGGTGGGATTTCCTATGCCTGCTGGTCTGAATGAGTCTATGTCTTTGGCCATTCAGATCGGTCGACGCTTGCGCGAGCGTAAATCTGTGCACCATTTGGCGGTATTATCTGAGCATGAACCTGAGCCTATGCAGTGCGATAGGACTTTGACCAGAGCTGAAAGGCAAGAACACAGACGTCAGAATGGGCTGTGTTTCTACTGTGGTGATTCCACTCATGCTATCTCCGATTGTCCTAAGCGCACTAAGCGGTTCGCTAGGTCTGCCACCATTGGTACGGTTCAGTCGAAATTTCTTTTGTCCGTTACTTTGATCTGCTCTTTGTCTTCCTATTCTGTCATGGCATTTGTGGATTGAGGCGCTGCCCTGAATTTGATGGACTTGGAGTATGCTAGGCGCTGTGGGTTTGTCCTGGAGCCCTTGCAGTGTCCTATTCCATTGAGAGGAATTGATGCTACGCCTTTGGCCAAGAATAAGCCTCAGTATTGGACCCAGCTGACCATGTGCATGGCTCCTGCGCACCAGGAGGATATTCGCTTTCTGGTGTTGCATAATCTGCATGATGTGGTCGTGTTGGGGTTGCCATGGCTACAAGTCCATAACCCAGTATTAGATTGGAAATCAATGTCTGTGTCCAGCTGGGGTTGTCAGGGGGTACATGGTGATGTTCCATTTCTGTCTATCTCATCATCCACCCCTTCTGAGGTCCCAGAGTTCTTGTCTGATTACCGGGATGTATTCGATGAGCCCAAGTCCAATGCCCTACCTCCGCATAGGGATTGTGATTGTGCTATCGATTTGATTCCTGGTAGTAAGTTTCCTAAGGGTCGACTGTTTAATTTATCTGTACCTGAGCACGCCGCTATGCGGAGTTACGTGAAGGAGTCTTTGGAGAAGGGTCATATTCGCCCGTCATCGTCGCCATTGGGAGCGGGGTTCTTTTTTGTGGCCAAGAAGGATGGGTCGCTGAGACCTTGTATTGATTACCGCCTTCTAAATAAAATTACGGTCAAATTTCAGTACCCCTTGCCGCTGCTGTCTGATTTGTTTGCTCGGATTAAGGGGGCTAGTTGGTTCACCAAGATAGATCTTCGTGGTGCGTATAATCTTGTGCGTATTAAACAGGGCGATGAATGGAAAACAGCATTTAATACGCCCGAAGGCCATTTTGAGTACCTGGTTATGCCATTCGGACTTTCTAATGCTCCATCAGTGTTTCAGTCCTTTATGCATGACATCTTCCGAGAGTACCTGGATAAATTCCTGATTGTATACTTGGATGATATTTTGGTCTTCTCGGATGATTGGGAGTCTCATGTGAAGCAGGTCAGAATGGTGTTCCAGGTCCTGCGTGCTAATTCTTTGTTTGTGAAGGGGTCAAAGTGTCTCTTTGGTGTTCAGAAGATTTCATTTTTGGGGTTCATTTTTTCTCCTTCTACTATCGAGATGGACCCTGTTAAAGCTCAGGCCATTTATGATTTGACTCAGCCAACATCTCTGAAGAGTCTGCAGAAATTCCTGGGCTTTGCTAATTTTTATCGTCGCTTCATCGCTAATTTTTCTAGCATTGCTAAACCGTTGACTGATTTAACCAAGAAGGGTGCTGATGTGGTCAATTGGTCTTCTGCTGCTGTGGAAGCTTTTCAGGAGTTGAAGCATCGTTTTTCTTCTGCCCCTGTGTTGTGCCAACCAGATGTTTCGCTTCCGTTCCAGGTCGAGGTTGATGCTTCCGAAATTGGAGCAGGGGCTGTTTTGTCGCAGAGAAGTTCTGATTGCTCGGTGATGAAACCATGCGCCTTCTTTTCCAGGAAATTTTCGCCTGCTGAGCGAAATTATGATGTTGGCAATCGAGAGTTGCTAGCCATGAAGTGGGCATTCGAGGAGTGGCGTCATTGGCTTGAAGGAGCTAAGCATCGCGTGGTGGTCTTGACTGATCACAAAAACTTGACTTATCTCGAGTCTGCCAAACGGTTGAATCCTAGACAGGCTCGTTGGTCGCTGTTTTTCTCCCGTTTTGACTTTGTGGTTTCGTACCTTCCGGGCTCTAAAAATGTGAAGCCGGATGCCCTGTCTAGGAGTTTTGTGCCCGATTCTCCGGGTTTGCCTGAGCCGGCGGGTATTCTCAAAGAGGGGGTAATTTTGTCTGCCATCTCCCCTGATTTGCGGCGGGTGCTGCAAAAATTTCAGGCTAATAAACCTGACCGTTGCCCAGCGGAGAAACTGTTTGTCCCTGATAGGTGGACGAATAAAGTTATCTCTGAGGTTCATTGTTCGGTGTTGGCTGGTCATCCTGGAATCTTTGGTACCAGAGATTTGGTGGCTAGATCCTTTTGGTGGCCGTCTCTGTCGCGGGATGTGCATTCTTTTGTGCAGTCCTGTGGGATTTGTGCTCGGGCTAAGCCCCGCTGTTCTCGTGCCAGTGGGTTGCTTTTGCCCTTGCCGGTCCCGAAGAGGCCTTCGACACATATCTCTATGGATTTTATTTCTGATCTCCCCGTCTCTCAAAGAATGTCGGTCATTTGGGTGGTTTGTGATCGCTTCTCTAAGATGGTCCATTTGGTGCCCTTGTCTAAATTGCCTTCCTCCTCTGATTTGGTGCCGTTGTTTTTCCAGCATGTGGTTCGTTTACATGGCATTCCAGAGAACATCGTTTCTGACAGAGTTTCCCAGTTTGTTTCGAGGTTTTGGCGAGCCTTTTGTGCTAGGATGGGCATTGATTTGTCTTTTTCCTCGGCTTTCCATCCTCAGACAAATGGCCAGACTGAACGAACCAATCAGACCTTGGAAACATATCTGAGATGTTTTGTTTCTGCTGATCAGGATGATTGGGTGTCCTTTTTGCCTTTGGCTGAGTTCGCCCTTAATAATCGGGCCAGCTCGGCTACTTTGGTTTTGCCGTTTTTCTGCAATTCTTGGTTCCACCATCGTTTCTCTTCAGGGCAGGTTGAGTCTTCGGACTGTCCTGGTGTGGATACTGTGGTGGATAGGTTGCAGCAGATTTGGACTCATGTAGTGGACAATCTGACTTTGTCCCAGGAGAAGGCTCAACGTTTTGCTAACCGCAGGCGCTGTGTGGGTCCCCGACTTCGTGTTGGGGATTTGGTTTGGTTGTCATCTCGTTATATTCCTATGAAGGTTTCCTCTCCTAAATTTAAGCCTCGTTTCATTGGTCCATATAGGATTTCTGAGGTTCTTAATCCTGTGTCTTTTCGTTTGACTCTTCCAGCTTCTTTTTCCATCCATAACGTGTTCCATAGGTCATTGTTGCGGAGATACGTGGCACCTGTGGTTCCATCTATTGATCCTCCTGCTCCGGTTTTGGTTGAAGGGGAATTGGAGTATATAGTGGAGAAGATTTTGGATTCTCGTGTTTCGAGACGGAAACTCCAGTATCTGGTTAAGTGGAAGGGTTATGGTCAGGAGGATAATTCCTGGGTCTTTGCCTCTGATGTCCATGCTGCCGATCTGGTTCGTGCCTTTCATGTGGCTCATCCTGGTCGGCCTGGGGGCTCTGGTGAGGGTTCGGTGACCCCTCCTCAAGGGGGGGGTACTGTTGTGAATTCTGTGGCCAAGCTCCCTCCTGTGGTCGGGAGTGGTACTTCGGCTGGTTCTGTCTATGAGCTTCCTTTGGTGGATGAGAGTGGTACTGCGGCTTCTGAGTTTCCTTCCTCAGGTGATGAGGTTAAGTCGTTAGGTGCTGCTCTATTTAACTCCACCTGGTGCTTTGATCCTGGCCTCCAGTCAATGTTCTAGTATTGGTCTTGCTTCCTCCTGGATCGTTCCTGTGGCCTGTCTTTCCTGCATTAGCTAAGTTTTGCTTGTGTTATTTTTTGTTTGCTATTTTTTCTGTCCAGCTTGCTATATTGGTTTTTCTTGCTTGCTGGAAGCTCTGAGACGCAGAGGGAGCACCTCCGTACCGTTAGTCGGTGCGGAGGGTCTTTTTGCCCCTCTGCGTGGTTGTTTGTAGGTTTTTGTGTTGACCGCAAAGTCTATTCAGTAAGTCGGGCCTCACTTTGCTAAATCTATTTCATCTCTGTGTTTGTATTTTCATCTTACTCACAGTCATTATATGTGGGGGGCTGCCTTTTCCTTTGGGGAATTTCTCTGAGGCAAGGTAGGCTTATTTTTCTATCTTCAGGGCTAGTTAGTTTCTCAGGCTGTGCCGAGTTGCATAGGGAGCGTTAGGCGCAATCTACGGCTACCTCTAGTGTGGTGTGTTAGGATTAGGGATTGCGGTCAGCAGAGTTCCCACGTCTCAGAGCTCGTCCTTTGTTTTTGGTAATTGTCAGGTCACTTTGTGTGCTCTGTACTTCTATGTCCATTGTGGTTCTGAATTACCTGTTCATAACAGAACGTACCTTATATTTCCCTTTATATTATTTGGTGCATTCCGCTAGCCCTAACACAGAGTGTACATTATTGTGAAAAAAATGAACTTTTTTGAAACATGGTGGTGTTTTTCAGCTGCAGTGACAGGGCGACCGGTTGTCATTGAAGGACACATGAATGCGGCCAAGTACAGAGATATCCTGGATGAAAGCCTCTTCCAGAGTGCTCTGGACCTCAGACTTGACTGAAGGTTCACCTTCCAACAAGACAATGACCCTAAGCACACAGCTAAAATAACAAAGGAGTGGCTTCAGAACAACTCTGTGACCATTGTTGACTGGCCCAGCCAGAGCCCTGACCTAAACCCAACTGAGCATCTCTGGCGAGACCTGAAAATGGCTGTCCACCAACGTTCACCATCCAACCAGACAGAACTGAAGAGGATCTGCAAGGAAGAATGACAGAGGATCCCCCAAATCCAAGTGTGTACTAGCTCAAAATGGTGCTTCTACTCAATACTGAGCAAAGGGTCTGAATACTTATGACCATGTGATATTTCAGTTTTTCTTTTTTAATAAATTTGCAAAAATTACTATATTTTTGTTTTTTTTCAGTCAAAATTGGGTGCAGAGTATACATTAATGAGAAAAAAAATGAACTTTTTTGAATTTACCAAATGGCTGCAACGAAACGAAAGAGTGAAAAATGTATAGGAGTCTGAATACTTTCCGTACCCACTGTATATCTTTTTAATTCAATGCATGCAAGATAGTGTTTATATACTATATTAAATATTTATTTTCCTATAAGGCCTCTTTTCCTCTTGCGAGGAAAACGGACGACTGCAATCCGATAAAAAATCGGATTGCACTCGGACCAATGTTATTCAATAGGTGACATTCCATTTGCGATTTTTTTTCTCAGCCGAAATCGGACTGAGAAAAAAATCGCAGCATGCTGCGTATTGCTGCGATTCTCGGACAAGACTCACCAATGCAATTCAATGTGTGCGAGAAAAAAAACGCACAGCACTCGCACCATGCGAGTGCTGTCCGATTTTTACGCACCGGTGTCCTTTGAGAAGCCGGCAATTCAGCGCATTGTACAGTAAAATCACACTGACAGGTTAGATTAGAGTAGATATATACACATAGAATAGGTATATATACATATATATGTCAGGGAGACACCTATATATATATATATTTTGTATTTAATGCAGCGCTAGATAGCTTAAAAGCCGGTAATTCAATTGCCGGCTTTTGCGCTCTCCTTGACAAACCCGACATGATATGAGACATGGTTTACATACAGTAAACCATCTCATATCCCTTTTTTTTGCATATTCCACACTACTAATGTTAGTAGTGTGTATGTGCAAAATTTGGGCACTCTAGCTATTATATTTAAGGGTTAAATCACAGAAAAAATTGGCTTGGGCTCCCGCGCAATTTTCTCCGCCAGAATGGTAAAGCCAGTGACTGAGGGCAGATATTAATAGCCTGGAGAGGGTCCACGGCTATTGCCCCCCCCCCTGGCTAAAAACATCTGCCCCCAGCCACCCCAGAAAAGGCACATCTGGAAGATGCGCCTATTGTGGCACTTGGCCACTCTCTTCCCATTCCCGTGTAGCTGTGGGATATGGGGTAATGAAGGGTTAATGTCACCTTGCTATTGTAAGGTGACATTAAGCCAGATTAATAATGGAGAGGCGTCAATTATGACACCTATCCATTATTAATCCAATTGTATGAAATGGTTAAAACACACACACACACATTATTACAAAGTATTTTAATGAAATAAAGACACAGGTTGTTGTAATATTTTATTAGACTCTTAATCCACCTGAAGACCCTCGCTTTGTAAAAAAGGTAAAATAAAAAAACAAGGATATCCCATACCTTCCGATGATCTGTCACGTCCCACGATGTAAATCCATCTGAAGGGGTTAACTAATTTTACACCCAGGAGCTCTGCTAATGCAGCTGTGCTCGTGGCTGTAAAACCCCGGGGAATGAATGGAATGTAGGTCAATTACATGACCTTAGTTACCTTCAGTTGCGGAGAGGCGCCCTCTGCTGGATGTCCTCATATGATCTCAAGAATGGAAAAATATTCTGAAAAGTTCTCAGGCTCGAGTTCATATGAGGACATCCAGCAGATGGCGCATCACCGCAACTGAAGGTAACTACAGGTCATTGACCTACATTCCATTGATTCCCCGGGGTTTTACAGCCACGAGCACAGCTGCATTAGCAGAGCTCCTGGGTGTAAAATTAGTTAACCCCTTCAGATGGATTTACATCGTGGGACGTGACAGATCATCGGAAGGTATGGGATATCGTTGTTTTTTTATTTTACCTTTTTTACAAAGCGAGGGTCTTCAGGTGGATTAAGAGTCTAATAAAATATTACAACAACCTGTGTCTTTATTTCATTAAAATACTTTGTAATAATGTGTGTGTGTGTGTGTTTTTTAACCATTTCATACAATTGGATTAATAATGGATAGGTGTCAGAATTGACGCCTCTCCAGTCTCCATTATTAATCTGGCTTAATGTCACCTTATAATAGCAAGGTGACATTAACCCTTCATTACCCCATATCCCACAGCTACACCGGAATGGGAAGAGAGTGGCCAAGTGCCAGAATAGGCGCATCTTCCAGATGTGCCTTTTCTGGGGTGGCTGGGGGCAGATGTTTTTAGCCAGGGCGGGGGGCAATAACCGTGGACCCTCTCCAGGCTATTAATATCTGCCCTCAGTCACTGGCTTTACCATTCTGGCGGAGAAAATTGTGCGGGAGCCCACGCCAATTTTTTCCGCGATTTAACCCTTAAATATAATAGCTAGAGCGCCCAAATTTTGCACATACACACTACTAACATTAGTAGTGTGAAATATGCAAAAAAAAGGGATATGAGATGGTTTACTGTATGTAAACCATGTCTCATATCATGTCGGGTTTGTGAAGGAGAGAGCAAAAGCCGGCAATTGAATTACCGGCTTTTAAGCTATCTAGCACTGCATTAAATATAAATATATATATATATATATATATATATAGGTGTCTCCCTGACGTGGGGCAAAAAAGTATTTAGTCAGTCAGCAATAGTGCAAGTTCCACCACTTAAAAAGATGAGAGGCGTCTGTAATTTACATCATAGGTAGACCTCAACTATGGGAGACAAACTGAGAAAAAAAAATCCAGAAAATCACATTGTCTGTTTTTTTAACAATTTATTTGCATATTATGGTGGAAAATAAGTATTTGGTCAGAAACAAAATTTCATCTCAATATTTTGTAATATATCCTTTGTTGGCAATGACAGAGGTCAAACGTTTTCGGTAAGTCTTCACAAGGTTGCCACACACTGTTGTTGGTATGTTGGCCCATTCCTCCATGCAGATCTCCTCTAGAGCAGTGATGTTTTTGGCTTTTCGCTTGGCAACACGGACTTTCAACTCCCTCCAAAGGTTTTCTATAGGGTTGAGATCTGGAGACTGGCTAGGCCACTCCAGGACCTTGAAATGCTTCTTACGAAGCCACTCCTTCGTTGCCCTCGCGGTGTGCTTTGGATCATTGTCATGTTGAAAGACCCACCCACGTTTCATCTTCAATGCCCTTGCTGATGGAAGGAGGTTTGCACTCAAAATCTCACGATACATGGTCCCATTCATTCTTTCATGTACCCGGATCAGTCGTCCTGGCCCCTTTGCAGAGAAACGGCCCCAAAGCATGATGTTTCCACCACCATGCTTTACAGTACGTATGGTGTTTGATGGATGCAACTCAGTATTCTTTTTCCTCCAAACACGACAAGTTGTGTTTCTACCAAACAGTTCCAGTTTGGTTTCATCAGACCATAGGACATTCTCCCAAAACTCCTCTGGATCATCCAAATGCTCTCTAGCAAACTTCAGATGGGCCCGGACATGTACTGGCTTAAGCAGTGGGACATGTCTGGCACTGCAGGATCTGAGTCCATGGTGGCGTAGTGTGTTACTTATGGTAGGCCTTGTTACATTGGTCCCAGCTCTCTGCAGTTCATTCACTAGGTCCCCCCGCATGGTTCTGGGATTTTTGCTCACCGTTCTTGTGATCATTCTGACCCAACGGGGTGGGATTTTGCGTGGAGCCCCAGATCGAGGGAGATTATCAGTGGTCTTGTATGTCTCCATTTTCTAATTATTGCTCCCACTGTTGATTTCTTCACTCCAAGCTGGTTGGTTATTTTCTTCATGAAAATAATTGCAAACACAAATTATTTGGTATTATTATCTTCATTTAATTTGTCTTAAATGAAAAAACACAAAAGAGAATGAAGCAAAAAGCAAAACATTGATTATTTCACACAAAACTCCAAAAATGGGCAAGACAAAAGTATGGGCACCCTCAGCCTAATATTTGGTTGCACAACCTTTAGCCAAAATATCTGCGACCAACCGCTTCCGGTAACCATCAATGAGTTTCTTACAATGCTCTGCTGGCATTTTAGACCATTCTTCTTTGGCAAACTGCTCCAGGTCCCTGATATTTGAAGGGTGCCTTCTCCAAACTGCCATTTTTAGATCTCTCCACAGGTGTTCTATGGGATTTCAGGTCTGGACTCATTGCTGGCCACCTTAGAAGTCTCCAGTGCTTTCTCTCAAACCATTTTCTAGTGCTTTTTTAAGTGTGTTTTGGGTCATTGTCCTGCTGGAAGACCCATGACCTCTGAGGGAGACCCAGCTTTCTCACACTGGGCCCTACATTATGCTGCAAAATTTGTTGGTAGTCTTCAGACTTCATAATGCCTTGCACACGGTCAAGCAGTCCAATGCCAGAGGCAGCAAAGCAACCCCAAAACATCAGGGAAACTCCGCCATGTTTGACTGTAGGGACCGTGTTCTTTTCTTTGAATGCCTCTTTTTTTCTCCTGTAAACTCTATGTTGATGCCTTTGCCCAAAAAGCTCTACTTTTGTCTCATCTGACCAGAGAACATTCTTCCAAAACGTTTTAGGCTTTTTCAGGTAAATTTTGGCAAACTCCAGCCTGGCTTTTTTATGTCTCGGGGTAAGAAGTGGGGTCTTCCTGGGTCTTCTACCATGCAGTTCCTTTTCATTCAGACGCCGATGGATAGTACGGGTTGACACTGTTGTACCCTCGGACTGCAGGACAGCTTGAACTTGTTTGGATGTTAGTCGAGGTTATTTATCCAACATCCACACAATCTTGCGTTGAAATCTCTTGTGAATTTTTCTTTTCCGTCCACATCTAGGAAGGGTAGCCACAGTACCATGGGCTTTAAACTTCTTGATGACACTGCGCATGGTAGACACAGGAACATTCAGGTCTTTGGAGATGGACTTGTAGCCTTGAGATTGCTCATGCTTCCTCACAATTTGGTTTCTCAAGTCCTCAGACAGTTCTTTGGTCTTCTTTCTTTTCTCCATGCTCAATGTGGTACACACAAGGACACAGGACAGAGGTTGAGTCAACTTTAATCCATGTCAACTGGCTGCAAGTGTGATTTAGTTATTGCCAACACCTGTTAGGTGCCACAGGTAAGTTACAGGTGCTGTTAATTACACAAATTAGGGAAGCATCACATGATTTTTCGAACAGTGCCAATACTTGTATTCACCCCCTTTTTATTTTTGGTGTGGAATTATATCCAATTTGGCTTTAGGACAATTCTTTTTGTGTTTTTTCATTTAAGACAAATTAAATGAAGATAATAATACCAAAGAATTTGTGTTTGCAATCATTTTCAGGAAGAAAATGAGTATTATCTGACAGAATTGCAGGGTTGTCAATAATTTTGGCCATGACTGTACCTATTCTATGTGTATATATCTACTCTAATCTAACCTGTCAGTGTGATTTTACTGTACATTGCGCTGAATTACCGGCTTTTCAAAGGACATCGGTGCGTTAAAATCGGACAGCAATACGGATGTCATATGGATGTTGCGATAAAAAAATCGCATGACACTTGCATGACACTCGCATGTCAATCGCATACGTTACATCCGTTTTTTCGGTCCGTAAATCGGACCGCTTTTTTTCTCACAAGTGGAAAAGAGGCCTAAGACATATTTCTGGCACAAGCTGCAGATCTAATATATAATTACTTTGTTTTACAGTGCATCCTTTTCACGTTCTATTGGGCATTGTCACTTCTATTAAGATGTCAAATGGCTACTTCTTGTAACCTGTGTGATAGCAGTGTCAGGTTGTTCCTGCCTTTACCCTGTTCATTCCTCTATGCAAGGATGGACATAGTGTATGTGTGAGTGGGTGATCCGGATTAGTTTGATGGTCATGTAAATACGCAATGGATGAATATCAGTTTTACGTTAGTATGTCAGCAAAACAGCAAGTGTGCTTGTGTCATATTGTGTAAGCTATTATGAAGCACGTGGGTATGATGTCATTTTTCCTCATTATTTCACCAGGGAAGGGAATACTGCTTTGTAAATACTAGCATAAAGCTCTACACGGGCCAGTTGTAGAGTGTGGGATAAGGCTCCCGGGGATATTTATTGTTGTCTTACAATGACACTGCTGAAGACGCTCAATGTCGCTCGCTTGCCATCCACGTGCTGTCCAACTCACATGAGATTTGGTAATTGTGAAGCATGGCTTGCCTTCTAGTTCCAAATCTCTTTTTCTTACGTACTTTTCAGCAGAAATTATCTGTCATGTTGTTTGTTTGTTCTGTTTACTAAATAACCGAGTGTTACCTGTAAAGTTTGACGATACTCATTACTTGTTTTTAAAAAGTTGATGCATCTTAATAAGGTCTGTGTTGAAATAAAAACTAATAATACTAAGAACTGTATTAATCGCCAAACAAATTTATTTATTCATGTTTTACTTTGAATGTCTCTTAGTGAAAAAAAGACTTTTACACTTTCCATTCATGGTGAAAAGATGCAAACACTTCTCAGTATCAAAAGTGCTCAATAACTCACTGAGATATTATTAAGTTAGGGCGCACTCAACTTTCGAGAAAAATGCTCCAAATTTCATCAGTGATTTTATTTCATCACTGCTTGGCCAAAGTTTCATCATTTTTTCTCGAATGGGAGAAAAAAAAAGTTTCCCCAGCTTCTTCTATAAAATAGTGTATTGAAAACGCACAGATGACGCTCGAGCGCTTTCTGACTTTTTCTCAGATCCATAGACTTGCATCAGCAATTTTGATCCAGTATGCGGATCAATATCTGACAAGTTTCCGTGCGTTTGTGTGGACCACTCAGCTTGACAAAAAAATTGGATATGTGAGTTGCCCCGAAGACAAGTTCTATCCATGAAAAACAGGCATATAATTCACACATACAACACTGACATCTGTGCGATCCCTTAGAAAAACTGTTTTGCAATTATCACAAGAAAAAAGAGAAAGCTCAGAAACAATTTTTCCAGGAGGAAAGCTAAGGATACCATCACACTGAAACGACGCTGCAGCGATACGACAACGATGTCGATCGCTGCAGCGTCGCTGTTTGGTCGCTGGAGAGCTGTCACACAGACAGCTCTCCAGCGATCAACGATCCCGAGGTCCCCGGTAACAAGGGTAAACATCGGGTTACTAAGCGCAGGGCCGCGCTTAGTAACCCGATGTTTACCCTGGTTACCAGCGTAAACGTTAAAAAACCAAACATTACAGACTTACCTTCAGCTGTCTGTCCTCCGGCGCTCTGCTTTCCTCTGCACTGTCAGCGCCGGTCAGCCGGAAAGCAGAGCGGTGACGTCACCGCTGTGCTTTCTGGCTGGCCGGCGCTGACACAGGATGCAGGAGGAGTGCAGAGAAGCACAGCGCCGGGGACAGACAGCTGAAGGTAAGTATGTAGTGTTTGTTTTTTTAACGTTTACGCTGGTAACCAGGGTAAACATCGGGTTACTAAGCGCGGCCCTGCGCTTAGTAACCCGATGTTTACCCTGGTTACCAGTGAAGACATCGCTGAATCGGCGTCACACACGCCGATTCAGCGATGTCAGCGGGAGATCCAGCGACGAAAGAAAGTTTCAAACGAGCGGTGGACTCAGTGTCTGAGAGGATCTCCCATACAGCAAAGCGGCTTCCCTACAGCCCCTGTCCCACTATTGGCAATCAGAGGTCACTACCTCAAGCCTTACATACACGCCTAAGAGTCTATGCATATTCCTCTCATCTACTACCCTACTCCTGTATCAGGCGATTTCTACCTGCACCACGCATTATCGGCGTCCAAATATATGACCTGTTGCCACACACTAGTTGGCACAGCATGTGACTGATGAAAGTCCGGTTGGACTGAAACGTTTCTAGTGCTACCTCTAATAAATCTACGGATATAAATACTTAAGTTGAGTAAAATAAATCACAGCATGTTGTGATTTCCCTCTGAAATCGGAAGCGTGTGAGCAAAAATTGGATGCCATACGGCCCATCAGAACAGCATCCACATTTTATGGCTACATTACAATTATGTAAAATGAGAAACTATAAATGGTCCAGTAAAAGATTAATAGCTGCTGAATAAAGAAATGGATTGCACATGGACAGCACATGAATCACTAGTGAAAAAAATCATCCCACTTTTCTGGTGAAAATCGGACCAATTTTTATATAGGCTGATGTGAACCCAGATTAAAAAGCCAAACTGTGTAAAGTTTAATTCAAATCTAATTGCAAAAAGAGATTTTTAGCCCAAATTACATGCACTTGACTTAAGTGAAAAATAGAGATGGCGGAAAAGCTCATCTGTCACCCATTGCCCATACCCACACATTGAAATCCTGATGTCCTCAAGGTGTTGTTATGCCTGTGGTTGGGCTTTAAAAGGGAACATTAATTTTACAATAGACAATGAATTGGAGAAGTGATCAAGCAAAATTGAGTTTTGGTCCCTTATGGGGATGCAAAAATATGGTAACACAAAATATTATTATTATTTATTATTATAGCGCCATTTATTCCATGATGCTTTACATGTTAAAAGGCGTATACATAATAAAAACGAGTACAATAATCTTACACAATAGAAGTCATGACTGGTACAGGATGAGAGAGGACCCTGCCCGCGAGGGCTCACAATCTACAAATAGATTCAATTATTTAAAAAAAATGGCTCTTACACAGATCCATTGACAGATAAATAGTAATAAGCAAAATAAAAAGCAGTAAAATATATTAAGAAAAGCTATTTAACTTTAGTATGGCCGTACTCATTTGTAAAATAACAAAATTATTATTTTTGACCTACAAGGCCATAAAAATTAAACCCTAGTAAGAGCGGAGTTCTCGTCACAATCACATCTCACTTTAGGATTTGTTTTCAGCATACCATATCTATAGCTTAAAATATGCTTTTCTTTGTAACTATCCATTGATTCCGTACAGCCCTGAACTTTACAGTTTGGGTTCGCCCATCCCTACTTATGACCATGTGATATTTCAGTTTTTCTTTTTTATTAAATTTGCAAAAATTTCTACATTTCTGTTTTTTTTTTGTCAAGATGGGGTGCAGAGTGTACATTAATGTGAAAAAAATGAACTTTTTTGAATTTACCAAATGGCTGCAATGAAACAAAAAGTGACAAATATAAAGGGGTCTGAATACTTTCCGTACCCACTGTAAACAACAAATGCAAAAAGGAACAAAAGTACCCTTAAAAATTAGAAACCAGGAGTGTGACTGATCCTGTAAAGTTACTGTACTTTTCCTGCCTTGCTTCGGAGGTTGGCACACTAAAACCTGCGCATTGGCACCCCCGCCCGTCGATGGCTGTCCCTTCTAACCCTGTGTAGCCCTATTGGGATCAGAGGGAAATGAAAGACAAGATGATGTGTAGATATGGTATAATCTCTGGTCAGTGGGCCAAAGATTTGATGTAATACAATAACAGGAATTCTTGTATTACTGTTAGCCCGGATGTTAATATTGCACTAAATTGTTTATAAAGTGCATATATGCTTAGGGTGTAATAGCAGGAATGAAAAAAAATGGCTTCAAGAATTGGGGAGGGGCAGATTAACCTGAGATGTGCCCTACCTGTCAGTGTGGGTTGGCACCCTATGAACCTGCGCAAAATGGTGCTCCCTCTCTCGATGGCTGTCCCTTATATCCCTACTGATACTACAAATAAACCTTTAAGAATCTGTTATACCAAATGTCAACAAAAGAGGTGGCAGAAAGGGATAATTTGCAATCTATTGGTTGATAGATTACTGCATAGAAGAAAAACCTGACCTGAATCTCCATATAGTATGAACAGGTACCTACTGCAATGAATACATAACTTGCAAAAAGGAGGAACGCAGCAGCACTCTGTAGAGACCAATACACATGCGAACACAAAATCTGTCATAATTGCTGAGTAAACTGTAATAAAAAGTAAAAATTAAAAAAAAAAATACAAAAATGAAAGTTCTTAGCACATAAGTTGACCAATTCATGTGAGCCCATCACCGTGACAAGGTGACACTTCTCTGATGGGTCCTATCATCTAATAAATGCCTCTCTTGTACTATAAAAGTCTACAGTGGGAATGGGCAACACGCCTCTCCTGGGTTACAAACTTGCACATTGAAGTAAGCTAGTAATATCCAGAGTTGGTTATAAAAACCCTTGGGATGATGGGTGGGGTGCAGAGTCAGAAAGAAGGAGGTAACAACCTCCAATGGATAACTGCATAGAGCAAAAATCTGACCTGCATCTACATATAGTATGAACAGGTGCCTACTGCAATGAATACATAAGTTACAAAAAGGAGGAATGCACAAGAGAGGCATTTATTAGATGGTAAGACCCATCAGAGAAGTGTCACCTTGTCGCGGTTGATGGGCTCACATGAAATGGCCAATTTATGGGCTAAGAACCTTCATTTTGGTAACTAATTTTTTTCTTTTTTAATTTTTTTACTTTTTATTACAGTTTACTTAGCAATTCTGACAGATTCTGTGTTCACGTGTGTATTGGTCTCTACAGAGTGCTGCTGCATTCCTCCTTTTTGCAAGTGATTGATAGATTACTGTTGGACAATTGCAAGAGATGATCTGATTCAGGAGTGCAAGAGACAAGCAAAACAGAGTTGTCTGTGAATGAGGACCAAATTTTGTAGTGTAATTTCTTAAACTGTTTATAATTTGCAATAATGTTTAGACATGTTTTAGTTATGTGAATTGTTGCTAAGTTTCTTCTAATTAAATATGAGAAAATTGGCATAACAAAATATTCTGCATCTTTATATTTGCAAAAATAATAATGTTTCAATTCACTGAAAGTTGTGTGCATTAATTATATGTAGCAGTAAAAGGAAAACTCTTTGATATCATAGAAACAAGAACCAACTAAAAATGTTCATTGTCAGATTTGAATTCTCGAGGTCAAAGTCATTAAAAAATGGCTCATTTCATAAGTGAACCTAACAACTTTTGAAAATATGTAGAACAGTGGTATGGATCTAATTACAGGCTGCGCTGACCGTCAATTATAAGCGCTGAAAATATAAAAAAAAAACGCTTATTTCTCCCTTTCTTCATTAGGGTCTGATTACCTCTGCCATTAGCTTATGACTGTTCTATTATTGGAGACAAGTGCCTTTCACCCTAATGGACAAAAAGTTCAGAGTAATATCTTGATTATCCCATCAATAATCATTTAGAATCATTTTTCTTCATCCTGTGAATAAATTCATCATGTATCCCTCAAAAAGTGAGTAGAATTAAATTACCTTCTAGGTTTTATAGCTACTGGGAATAAACATTTTTGTAGGTATGTGTGAAATTAGAGAGAGAAAACACAGTTTATTTTTAATTATATGCATAATACAGCTTGATGAATAATTTGCAGAATATCTTGGACAATGAATCGGCTTTCCATGCAAACCATGGAAATTGTTTTGTATTCCCAGGAATCTGTCTAAATGTGTTATGTTTCATCTTACTTAAAACCCTGCTGTTCTGTTGGTCAAAAATGACCGACTTTGAACTTCAATATTCTTTAAAATATTCAAGATGCGGCTCTGAAACCCGTGGCCGACCGACCCATCCTCATTTAAGTCAATCAACCACAAGTTTCAGAACCGCATCTTGAACACCCCAAAAAATACCAAAGTTCAAAATAGGTCTCCCCAGACCGAACAGAACAGCAGGGTTTTAAACACCTAACTAAACAGATACATTCTTTTTGTATACACAAGGCAAATGTTAGTGGGTGGCAGTGTAAGGGTGCTACCTGGCCAAGGTGTGATTCTAGGACCCAAAACCAATGTCCCTTGGTGTGTGCGCAGTTGTACACAGTCACTCTCTGACTACATACGACCATATCTTGGAGCAGATTGGGATCCTTTGTGGTCATGAAGAATGAAACAGACATTAATAATAAATTACTCTAAAAAGGAAACAAGCGTCGAACGTCTTCAATATAGTGGATCGCGCTCGTTTAACGGTCTGAACTTAGCACTTGTAAATAGAACAGAAATGTTTCTGTGTGATGGTGCAATATGTGAAAATTTGGGACCCCACTTTAAACTTTTGGCCGGGGCCCCACTATGTCTAAAACTGGCGCTGGCTGTAGAGGTTGCTATTCAGAAACCTGGGTATGTCTGGAGGGAAGTTCAGAAGAATATTGGGGTGGCTCAGCGTCGCCAGCAACGGAAGGCCGATAGGAAATGTGAGACATGGGATAATGATATCTAATTGATATCATTTTGATATCTGATGGAATTCTCTATCAGATACAGTTTGGACCAGAATACTTGATCCCAAACTCAGCCCCCACCTTTGGCATTCCCCGAGGCCAAAAGAGATGTCAAATTCATATCAAACAATGGGACCTCATTATCCAGCAAAGTCACTTCATTGGACAGGGCTGACCAATGTTTTATTTTCATTAGCTCAAGTAAAAAGGCCTTTGAAACTCTCTCCAGGGGGCCAAAAGGCATAGACCCTGTGTCCCCAGAACCAAGTCCAGCAATTATCACAGGGTGTGAACTATTGTGCAGTTACCAGCCAACTGGCTTCCTTTGTTGAACTCAGGCTGACAAGCAGACATATTGGCATCGCATATTCCAGGCTCAACAGCACAAGGCTCTGAGATATTGAATCTAGAAAATGGCCTATAATAAAAGAATGCAATATCTCTGAACCTAGCTGAGCACCTAGTCAGAATCTGCATTCCTTTCCCCACAAGCCCATACCATGCAGCCACCTCTAGAACTCTGCATTATTGAGTTATAAAAGCATAGCTACTAGAAACTGAATACAGTAGCCATATTTGGTCTCCCTACACAGATAAAATCCAGCAGAACCCAGTGGCGCTGCCTCCATCCCATTTAGAGCTTCCAGCGGAAAGTTATGGGCATCCATGGTTCTGGCTGGAAAACCATACTCTCAGATATGGGAGGAGAGAGGCTGCACAGCCCTGGGGCTGGTGCTGCATGTGGGAGGGAGCAGCCTAGGCAATAATAGGCAGCTGCTCATTTTAGACTCAGTTATTCTACTGGCAGGAGGCCCATTAGTTGATGTGGCCAGAGAATTACGTAACAAAGATTTGGACATGTGACTCATCAGCACCTCCCTGTGGTCACATGCTACATAGCACAGTAATTGTAATCTATCTGTATCCTACCCTTGTACTACACTCCTGACTGTATAATTGTATATTGTTCTTATATATACATTATATACCTGTATCTTTCTAGTGCACCTTTCGGCAATTGAATACGAAATTAATCTTGGGCTGCTCTTTTTTCTTGATTCACAAATCCCCACATCCACACACTTGGTTATTATACGCTACTCGGGGTTGGTTTCTGACCTGATATAAGCCTATGGTCAGACGGGGCTTATATCTAATGAGGAACTGGTGGCAGCATACCGCATTGTGTTAGTGAGGAACCCTGTAAGTGATGGCCAATAGGCTTACATATATATCTCCAGTATGGACTGGTGATATATATCCCCCCTCACTGGGAGCTCCTCAATAACTCGTACCTATAAGGGAAGCCTTTCCAGCAACTATTTGCCCTCGGTGCAGTTCCCTGACTGATCTGGGGTAAGTGGTGGTACCCGAGAGCTGATCCCTGCTGGGTCATTCTCTCCCCTCCCCAGAGGGAAGTCAACACACCCCTCCCCCTGTATGATCCGTCACCGATTGGTGGCAGCGGGTGGATCGAGATAATAGTGTGTGTGGGATCCCTATTCCCAGACACTAAGGACTAACAGCAATAGCTTTTGCTGCTGGTGTCCTAAGATCAGTTCAGCACTAAACAGTCCGAGCGCAAGTACAGTAGGTTTGTGGGTGCTCGGGTTGCCGCTGTGTCTGTGACCGAGGGCTGAAAAGACTGGTTGAAGGCACTCAAAACAGGACAAGAATGATGGCCGGAGAGCTATCCCATAATGCAGAGATTGACCTTCCTGGGGTAAGTGGTGGCGCCAGAGAGTTGTTCCCTGCTGGGTCATTCTCTCCCCTCCCCAGAGGTGAGTGATGTCGACACACCCCTCCCTCTGTATGATCCATCACACGAAACATTTAGGGGGTCCCATATTCAAGGTTGGTGATAAAGTATGGGTTTGTACCAAAATTATTAAATTGAAAGTGCAATCAGCGAAACTGGGTCGTAAGATTACTGGTCCATATGAGACTTTAGAGGTAATTAACCCAGTGGCTTTAAGATTAAAACTCCCTATGTCTTTTCGCATTCCAATTGTATTCCATAAAACATTGCTAAAAGAGTTTGTTCCTTTGGTTTTGTTTCCTTCATCTCCTCCTCTGCTGGTTTCTGTAAATGAAAGTTTGTAGTTTGAGGATTGTTGGTTCTCAGAAAGTCCATAATTCCCTCTGGTACCTCATTCATTGGAGAGGTTACAGACTGGAGGAGTGATCCTGGGTCCCTGCTCTAGCTGTAAACACTGATCGTCTGGTCAGGGCCTTCTATCACGTTTCCTGGGAAACCTGGGGGTCAAGTAGCACCCCTAGAAAAGGGGTTACTGTAATGATTCCTCCGCTCAGTTATGCTGTCCTATGGAAACTGGGTCATGCTGAGTTGTCAGTGTTTTGATTCACCGATTGGCCAGCCAATCTTTTGATGGGTGTGCTGAGCTGTTGGTGCTTTGACTGACAGCTTGGCTGTCCAATCTGTGACTGGGAGTTGCGGACATTCCCCAGGTATTATGTGTTCTGGAAATTGCCCAAACTACTTAACTGAGCTGTCTGCTCCTGATCCCTGCCAGATGTAGTTTGTGATTCCTGGTGAGTGTTTGCCTGATTTTGTAATCTGAGTTCAGAACTTCTGCTGCGTGACCCTTTGGACATGGTTCTGACTACTGCTTTGTTCAGTCCTTTTGCTTGATCCGCTATCTCCTAGTATTTTGACCCTTGGATCATGACCACCTGGCTTTGCCTTTTTCTTTTCTTTTGGTTATCTATGTGCTCTCTCTTGGTACTGACCCTGAAACGTATGACTTCTCTGCTTCACGGTCTGTCTGTGAGTAGTGCCTAGGATCACAATCTGCTTGCATAAAGTGTGACAAGTCAAAGTTGTGGCTGGCCACTCACTTCCTCTTGATTACTTATACTTCTGAAGATAGGAACAATGATTGAGTAACATAGTAACATAGTAACATAGTTAGTAAGGCCGAAAAAAGACATTTGTCAATCCAGTTCAGCCTATATTCCATCATAATAAATCCCCAGATCTACGTCCTTCTACAGAACCTAATAATTGTATGATACAATATTGTTCTGCTCCAGGAAGACATCCAGGCCTCTCTTGAACCCCTCGACTGAGTTCGCCATCACCACCTCCTCAGGCAAGCAATTCCAGATTCTCACTGCCCTAACAGTAAAGAATCCTCTTCTATGTTGGTGGAAAAACCTTCTCTCCTCCAGATGCAAAGAATGCCCCCTTGTGCCCGTCACCTTCCTTGGTATAAACAGATCCTCAGCGAGATATTTGTATTGTCCCCTTATATACTTATACATGGTTATTAGATCGCCCCTCAGTCGTCTTTTTTCTAGACTAAATAATCCTAATTTCGCTAATCTATCTGGGTATTGTAGATCTCCCATCCCCTTTATTAATTTTGTTGCCTTCCTTTGTACTCTCTCTAGTTCCATTATATCCTTCCTGAGCACTGGTGCCCAAAACTGGACACAGTACTCCATGTGCGGTCTAACTAGGGATTTGTACAGAGGCAGTATAATGCTCTCATCATGTGTATCCAGACCTCTTTTAATGCACCCCATGATCCTGTTTGCCTTGGCAGCTGCTGCCTGGCACTGGCTGCTCCAGGTAAGTTTATCATTAACTAGGATGCCCAAGTCCTTCTCCCTGTCAGATTTACCCAGTGGTTTCCCGTTCAGTGTGTAATGGTGATATTGATTCCTTCTTCCCATGTGTATAACCTTACATTTATCATTGTTAAACCTCATCTGCCACCTTTCAGCCCAAGTTTCCAACTTATCCAGATCCATCTGTAGCAGAATACTATCTTCTCTTGTATTAACTGCTTTACATAGTTTTGTATCATCTGCAAATATCGATATTTTACTGTGTAAACCTTCTACCAGATCATTAATGAATATGTTGAAGAGAACAGGTCCCAATACCGACCCCTGCGGTACCCCACTGGTCACAGCGACCCAGTTAGAGACTATACCATTTATAACCACCCTCTGCTTTCTATCACTAAGCCAGTTACTAACCCATTTACACACATTTTCCCCCAGACCAAGCATTCTCATTTTGTGTACCAACCTCTTGTGCGGCACGGTATCAAACGCTTATGGGTCGAAATTCATGGAGGGAAAAATGGTAACAAAATTCTCACAGGGGTCTGTTACAAACCCCCAAATATAACAGAATTCATGGAAAGTCTACTTCTAAAGCAGATAGATGAAGCTGCAACCCATAATGAGGTCCTGGTTATGGGGGACTTTAACTACCCGGATATTAACTGGGAAACAGAAACCTGTGAAACCCATAAAGGCAACAGGTTTCTGCTAATAACCAAGAAAAATTATCTTTCACAATTGGTGCAGAATCCAACCAGAGGAGCAGCACTTTTAGACCTAATACTATCTAATAGACCTGACAGAATAACAAATCTGCAGGTGGTCGGGCATCTAGGAAATAGCTACCACAATATTGTACAGTTTCACCTGTCTTTCACTAGGGGGACTTGTCAGGCAGTCACAAAAACACTGAACTTTAGGAAGGCAAAGTTTGACCAGCTTAGAGATGCCCTTAATCTGGTAGACTGGGACAATATCATCAGAAATAAGAATACAGATAATAAATGGAAAATGTTTAAGAACATCCTAAATAGGCACTGTAAGCGGTTTATACCTTGTGGGAATAAAAGGACTAGAAATAGGAAAAACCCAATGTGGCTAAACAAAGAAGTAAGACAGGCAATTAACAGTAAAAAGAAAGCATTTGCACTACTAAAGCAGGATGGCACCATTGAAGCTCTAAAAAACTATAGGGAGAAAAATACTTTATCTAAAAAACTAATTAAAGCTGCCAAAAAGGAAACAGAGAAGCACATTGCTAAGGAGAGTAAAACTAATCCCAAACTGTTCTTCAACTACATCAATAGTAAAAGAATAAAAACTGAAAATGTAGGCCCCTTAAAAAATAGTGAGGAAAGAATGGTTGTAGATGACAAGGAAAAAGCTAACATATTAAACACCTTCTTCTCCACGGTATTCACGGTGGAAAATGAAATGCTAGGTGAAATCCCAAGAAACAATGAAAACCCTATATTAAGGGTCACCAATCTAACCCAAGAAGAGGTGCGAAACCGGCTAAATAAGATTAAAATAGATAAATCCCGGGTCCGGATGGCATACACCCACGAGTACTAAGAGAACTAAGTAATGTAATAGATAAACCATTATTTCTTATTTTTAGGGACTCTATAGCGACGGGGTCTGTTCCGCAGGACTGGCGCATAGCAAATGTGGTGCCAATATACAAAAAGGGCTCCAAAAGTGAACCTGGAAATTATAGGCCAGTAAGTCTAACCTCTATTGTTGGTAAAATATTTGAAGGGTTTCTGAGGGATGTTATTCTGGATTATCTCAATGAGAATAACTGTTTAACTCCATATCAGCATGGGTTTATGAGAAATTGCTCCTGTCAAACCAATCTAATCAGTTTTTATGAAGAGGTAAGCTATAGGCTGGACCACGGTGAGTCATTGGACGTGGTATATCTCGATTTTTACAAAGCACTCGACATTCTCATTCCCTTCGCTAATATCCTCCCTTAAAGTGGACTTTAGACAAGACTTTACATAGAGACAAACCCCTCCTCCTCTCCGATTTTTACGATCCTTTCTAAACAGACTGTAACCCTGTAAGTTAACTGCCCAGTCATAGCTTTCATCTAACCATGTCTCGGTTATTCCCACTATGTCAAAGTTAGCTGTAGATATTTCAGCTTCTAGTTCTTCCATCTTGTTTGTCAGGCTTCTGGCGTTTGCGCGCATGCAGTTTAGAGGATTTTGTTTTGTTCCAATCTCCTCGCTGTGGATTGTTTTAGAAATGTTCTTACCTCCCTTCTGAGTATGTTTTCCTGGGTCTTCTTTGTTCGAGTCTAATGTTTTTCTTCCCGTCCCCTCTTCTTCTAGTTTAATGCCCTCCTGATGAGTGTAGCGAGTCTACTGGCAAATGTGTGTTTCCCAGGTTGTTGAGGTGTAGTCCGTCTCTGGCGAGGAGTCCATCGTACAAGTAATTCACACCGTGGTCCAGGAATCCGAATCCTTGTTGTCTGCACCATCGTCTTAGCCAGTTGTTCGCATCAAGGATCCTGTTCCATCTCCTGGTGCCATGCCCGTCTACTGGAAGGATTGAAGAAAAAACTACCTGTGCATCCAGTTCCTTTACTTTCTTCCCCAACTCTTCAAAGTCCTTGCAGATTGTCGGTAGGTCCTTCCTTGCCGTGTCATTGGTGCCAACATGTAACAGAAGAAATGGGTGGACATCCTTGGAGCTGAAAAGCTTTGGTATCCTATCGGTCACATCCTTGATCATCGCACCTGGAAGGCAGCATACTTCTCTTGCGGTTATGTCCGGTCTGCAGATGGCTGCTTCTGTGCCTCTCAGTAGTGAGTCTCCCACCACCACCACTCTTCGTTGCTTCTTGGCTGTACTTTTTGCTGTCTTGGCTGTACTTTTTGCTGTCACTTGTTGCTGTGTGCCCTTTTCTTTTTTGCTTGCTGGTATTGCTTCATCCTTAGGTGTGCCATCTTCATCCTCTACAAAGATTTGATATCGGTTCTTCAGTTGTGTGGTTGGTGATTTCTCCATGGTCTTCTTGCTTCTTTTGGTCACATGCTTCCACTCATCTGCTTTTGGAGGTTCTCTGACACTTTTTTCACCTTCTGTGACCAGTAGAGATGCTTCTGTTCTGTCTAGGAAGTCTTCATTCTCTTTGATGAGTTTCAAAGTTGCTATTCTTTCTTCCAGACCCCGCACCTTTTCTTCTAAAAGGGCCACTAGTCTACACTTCTGACAGGTGAAATTGGATTCTTCTTCTGGTCGATCTGTGAACATGTAGCACATGCTGCAGCTCATCATGTAGGTTGTCACATCTGCCATATTGCTCCTAGATCCTGCTGACTTGCTGTGTGTTTTCCTTCTTGTGTAATCTACTCAGCCAAGCTTTCTTGCAATAATGTCCTAAGGCGCGCGGTTTGGTGATGCTTTCCAAGCAGCTGGTCCCGGCTGTACCCAACGATCTTCTTGCTGAGGGAGACTCTTCGCTTTTCCCAGAAGGCACCTGGAATATGCAAATTATCCTCCTGAAGCTTGAATCCCTGGTTTGGTGATGCTTTCCAAGCAGCTGGTCCCGGCTGTACCCAACGATCTTCTTGCTGAGGGAGACTCTTCGCTTTTCCCAGAAGGCACCTGGAATATGCAAATTATCCTCCTCAAGCTTGAATCCCTGGTTTGGTGATGCTTTCCAAGCAGCTGCTCTCGGCTGTACCCAACGATCTTCTTGCTGAGGGAGACTCTTCGCTTTTCCCAGAAGGCACCTGGAATATGCAAATTATCCTCCTCAAGCTTGAATCCCTGGTTTGGTGATGCTTTCCAAGCAGCTGGTCCCGGCTGTACCCAACGATCTTCTTGCTGAGGGAGACTCTTCGCTTTTCCCAGAAGGCACCTGGAATATGCAAATTATCCTCCTCAAGCTTGAATCCCTGGACCCTGCAGGGCTCACGTGTCCTAACGAGCTCCTGTGAGCCCAGGGAACGCCAGTGTCGACACCGCTGGAACGGTGCCGCCACAGGAGATGAGTATAGAAGTCTTTATTTTAACATGAGCAAACATTTAGATTGAGAAGGGGTTGTCCTAGTAGTGGATAACCCCTGTAATGTTAAAAACAGCTGTTTGGATTTTTACAACTGATTATTGTATTGAATAATTTCACCCACATCTCACTCACAACCAGAGCAGGCACTTTTGCTAGTTTTTCAAACATCATTTAATTAGATATGTGATGGATATTTGAGCCTACTTGGGAGTGTTGAGTTCAAATACAAATGTACAAAGGTCACTGCACTTTATGGTGCAATGTAAAGAGACATTTCCTGCAACCTATACAAAAACAAATGAAATGCGCTGCCTTTTGACTGTACAGCAACAATAACATATGTTTGATGAACTTTGATATGTGAAAGCTTCATTGGCCGTTCATAATACACTTCTAGGCAAACATATTTTGAGTACATATTGATCTTTAATCTACGTCAGCAGCCAATAAAAATGGGCAGTTGTGATGATGCTCTACATTTGTTCATTTGATTTCTGACCAGTATAGTGTTGTAAAAATGCTGCAAAGTATATTAATACTTGTTTAGCCCACAAATTGTGTTTCTTAATTACTTTGGCAGAGTTATAATCACATTGATGAGAATTATTGGTTTAGTTGCTTGTTTTACCACTATAAAATGCAAAGTATCTATTTATCCAGAGTGGGTGTTCTGGGATAGCTATGTATTGTATTGTTTTTCAATGTCTGAAATGTGTTGTAACTCTCATGTGAATCATGATAATCATCTGATGAGCCAACGTCTTAACCTATCCTCCTTAAAAGGGTTGATCAACCTTTACAAAATCTTATATACTGTATATAAGGAATTTTGTAAAAAAAAATCAATAAATTAAGGTGTTAGCTGCTCTGAAACAATGATGTCTAAATCTAGTCATCTAACTATTGAGATCTGTGATTGCAGCAGTCAAGTGACTGGTCAAATCGAATATGCCTCGGATCATCTCCAGTTATCTGTCTACTGCAACCAATAAAAGGTCTCAGAATTTAGTTGATTGAAGAACTGATAGTGTCCAGCTTTGGATCCTAGGGTGTTAGAACAGGCTAGTATGCCTCTTTTTATTTTTCTACCAACAATCTTGTCATTGTTGAGATATTTCAATAATTTCGCCAACCCCTTTTATGGATGCACACATGCATTTGTAATGCAGTATTTAGTACAGTTTTTGACACCTTTTATGAGGCATAGCCAGGAGTTAATACAAAAAAGGACAAATATACAAAAAATACTGATAAATATCAGTACTGGCTTCACCTTCAAATTCTGCATAAAAAGCTGCACCAAAAGCTGCAGGAAAGGTAAATCCTGCTTTTTGGAATTTTCCAAACTGAGCACCCTCATTCTCAAATGCAGCTACACCAATTTTAATTGTACTGTACATCCAGCAAACATAATCCCAGGAAACAGTTACTACCATTGTCATATTCTGTGTAAGGGAGCGGGAAATTTACCATTTCACTGCTGTTGCTCAAATGATTGGGTCAAACATAGTCATACCATTTCACTAATTGTCTGCCAGGGTATAAATTAAGGGAATTATAGCCCCCTCTGCTCTATTCAAAGTGTTTTGCCAATACTTTTAAATATATTGGAGCAATGTACACAGTGGCGTATCCAGGGGGGGCAGCCGGGGCATGTGCCCCGGGCGCAGCCGACAGGGGGGCGCCAGCGGGCCGCCTAATGATGCGGCGGTCCAAGGAGGCTCCCCGTCGGCGGCATTCTGCTGCCCCCACAGTCTGAGATAATCCCGTTCTCTGAGCCGGCTGTCAAATTGACAGCCGGCTCAGAGAAAGTGCTGGGCGCCGTAGTCAAATCCCAAGGTGCACAGCGACGCCGCGGCTGTGCCGCCGCTGTCGCTAGTACCCTTGGCTTGCCTGGCTGTTGTAAATGTGTGATGATGATCCCTAGTTCTGACGACTGCTGAGGTGCCGGCGCCGCTGACCGCTGCTGGCACTTCCGCATCAGTGAAGCGCCAGCAGCGGTGACGTCACTGTTCACAGACACACAGAGCAGGCGAAGCACAGGCTGCTGCGTTGCAGTGTTGTTGGACGGTGGTAAGTGGGCTCCAGCTCCAACCCGCGGGGACCGGCTGGGTAATGGAGCTGAAGACACCTACTGAACTTAGATTAGAGTCTGATGTTTGATATTTAAGGGGGCTGGTTGGGTTGGGGGGTTGGGTGGTCGGTCGGCTATATGGAGCCTGCAGCCAGGATAGGGAGGGGCCAGGGGCAATGGTCGGTAGTAAATTGTGTGTGTATGTATAGAGGCGAGAGGTGCTGTGTGTGTTGTGTGTGTATATAAGTGAGAGGTGCTGTGTGTGTGTTGTGTGTGTATATAAGTGAGAGGTGCTGTGTGCGTGTTGTGTGTGTATATAAGTGAGGTGCTGTGTGTGTGTATATAAGTGAGAGGTGCTGTGTGTGTTGTGCGTGTGTATATAGGTGAGAGGTGCTGTGTGTGTGCTGTGTGTGTGTATATAAGTGAGAGGTGCTGTGTGTGTGTTGTGCGTGTGTGTATATAGGTGAGAGGTGCTGTGTGTGTGTTGTGCGTGTGTGTATATAGGTGAGAGGTGCTGTGTGTGTTGTGCGTGTGTGTATATACAGTGGGGCAAAAAAGTATTTAGTCAGTCAGCAATAGTGCAAGTTCCACCACTTAAAAAGATGAGAGGCGTCTGTAATTTACATCATAGGTAGACCTCAACTATGGGAGACAAACTGAGAAAAAAAAATCCAGAAAATCACATTGTCTGTTTTTTTAACAATTTATTTGCATATTATGGTGGAAAATAAGTATTTGGTCAGAAACAAAATTTCATCTCAATATTTTGTAATATATCCTTTGTTGGCAATGACAGAGGTCAAACGTTTTCGGTAAGTCTTCACAAGGTTGCCACACACTGTTGTTGGTATGTTGGCCCATTCCTCCATGCAGATCTCCTCTAGAGCAGTGATGTTTTTGGCTTTTCGCTTGGCAACACGGACTTTCAACTCCCTCCAAAGGTTTTCTATAGGGTTGAGATCTGGAGACTGGCTAGGCCACTCCAGGACCTTGAAATGCTTCTTACGAAGCTACTCCTTCGTTGCCCTGGCGGTGTGCTTTGGATCATTGTCATGTTGAAAGACCCAGCCACGTTTCATCTTCAATGCCCTTGCTGATGGAAGGAGGTTTGCACTCAAAATCTCACGATACATGGCCTGTCATGATTCCAATGGCAGGGAATCACAAAAGGACAAGCACCAACGAGCTCTAGGGTGATGGAACCTGAGCTGACCGCGACCCTAAACCTGAACACACAAATAACAATAGCCGGGGAACGTGCCTACGTTGATCCTAGACGTCTCGCACCAGCCGAAGATCTAACTTCCCCTATTAGAAGAAACACAGACCTCTCTTGCCTCCAGAGAAATACCCCACAGAAATAGCAGCCCCCCACATATAATGACGGTGAAATGAGAGGAAGGCACATACACAGTATGAAAACAGATTCAGCAAAATGAGGCCCGCTAAAACTAGATAGCAGAGGATACAAAAGTAAACTGCGCGGTCAGCAAAAAACCCTTCAAAAAACCATCCTGTAATTACTTGAACTCATGTTCCAACTCATGGAACATGAGGAGCAATTACAGCCCACTAGAGCAACCAGCAGCAAAGAAACAATTATATGCAAGCTGGACAAGACAAAAATAAAGCAAAACGTGGAACAAGAAAATCAAAAACTTAGCTTGTCCTGAAGATTACTGAAGCCAGAAGCTGAGGTAACAAAACACTCTGATAACCTTGATAGCCGGCGGGGAAATGACAAGAAAGCCCGGTTAAATAGGAAACTCCCAAATCCTAATAGAACAGGTGGACACCAGAGACAGCAGAACACAAATCACCCAGTACCATCAGTAACCACCAGAGGGAGCCCAAAAACAGAACTCACAACAATGGCCCCATTCATTCTTTCATGTACCCGGATCAGTCGTCCTGGCCCATTTGCAGAGAAACAGCCCCAAAGCATGATGTTTCCACCACCATGCTTTACAGTACGTATGGTGTTTGATGGATGCAACTCAGTATTCTTTTTCCTCCAAACACGACAAGTTGTGTTTCTACCAAACAGTTCCAGTTTGGTTTCATCAGACCATAGGACATTCTCCCAAAACTCCTCTGGATCATCCAAATGCTCTCTAGCAAACTTCAGACGGGCCCGGACATGTACTGGCTTAAGCAGTGGGACACGTCTGGCACTGCAGGATCTGAGTCCATGGTGGCGTAGTGTGTTACTTATGGTAGGCCTTGTTACATTGGTCCCAGCTCTCTGCAGTTCATTCACTAGGTCCCCCCGCATGGTTCTGGGATTTTTGCTCACCGTTCTTGTGATCATTCTGACCCAACGGGGTGGGATTTTGTGTGGAGCCCCACCCCGTGTCCTTTGACAGCTCTTTGGTCTTCACCATAGTGGAGTTTGGAGTCAGACTGTTTGAGGGTGTGCACAGGTGTCTTTTTATACTGATAACAAGTTTAAACAGGTGCCATTACTACAGGTAATGAGTGGAGGAAAGAGGAGACTCTTAAAGAAGAAGTTACAGGTCTGTGAGAGCCAGAAATCTTGATTGTTTGTTTCTGACCAAATACTTATTTTCCACCATAATATGCAAATAAATTGTTAAAAAAAACAGACAATGTGATTTTCTGGATTTTTTTTTCTCAGTTTGTCTCCCATAGTTGAGGTCTACCTATGATGTAAATTACAGACGCCTCTCATCTTTTTAAGTGGTGGAACTTGCACTATTGCTGACTGACTAAATACTTTTTTGCCCCACTGTAGGTGAGAGGTGCTGTGTGTGTGTTGTGCGTGTGTGTATATAGGTGAGAGGTGCTGTGTGTGTGTTGTGCGTGTGTGTATATAGGTGAGAGGTGCTGTGTGTGTGTGTATATAGGTGAGAGGTGCTGTGTGTGTGTTGTGCGTGTGTGTATATAGGTGAGAGGTGCTGTGTGTGTGTTGTGCGTGTGTGTATATAGGTGAGAGGTGCTGTGTGTGTGTTGTGTGTGCCTGCATGCGTAGCGCTGCGGGTGAATGTGCAGATATGTAAATGGTTTTGTGTGTGCGTACGGGGAGGAGAGGTGAGGGCAGTGATGGGGCTGATGGGGAGAGGGCAATAATTGGGATGGAGGGGGAGGAGGAGATGATGGATGTGGTGGAATGGGCAATGATGGAGGTGGAATGGGCAATGATGGGGGTGGGGGAGGAAATGATGGAGGTGGTGGAATGGGCAATGATGGGGAGAGGCAATGATGGAGGGGGAAATTGGAATGGGCAAAGATGGTGGTGGGGGAGGAGGAAATCATGGAGGTGGTGGAAAGGGCAATAATGAGGGGGGAAGAAATGATGGAGGTGGTAGAATGGACAAGGATGGTGGTGGTGGAAAGCACACTGATGATATTGGAGGGGGAGAAAATGATGGAGGTGGTCGAATGGGCAAGTATGGTGATGTGGTGATGGCGGCGGAAAGGACAATGATGATGGTGGTGGAAAGGGCCAAGATGGGGATGGTGGGGGAAGAGAAAATGATGGGTATGGTGGAAAAGGCAAAGGAGGAAATGATGGAGGTGGTGGAATGGGCAATGATAGGAGTGCTGGGGAAGGAGGAAATGATGGAGGTTGTGGAATGGGAGGTTGTGGAATGAGAAGGGGGGGAATTGTTGTGAATTCTGTGGCAGAGCTCCCTCCTGTGGTCACAAGTGGTACTTCGGCTGATTCTCTCTGTGAGCTTCTGTTGGTGGAGGGAAGTGGTACTGCGGCTTCTGAGTTTCCTCCCTCAGGTGATCTGGTGAGGTCATTAGGTGCTTCTCTACTTAACTCCACCTAATGCTTTGATCCTGGCTTCCTGTCAATGTTCCAGTGTTGGACTTGCTTTTCCCTGGATCATTCCTGTGGCCTGCTGCTCTGCATAGCTAAGTTCTTCTTTGCTATTTGTTTGCTATTTTTTCTGTCCAGCTTGTCTAATTTGTTGCTGGAAGCTCTGGGACGCAAAGGGTGTACCTCCGTGCCGTTAGTTCGGTACGGAGGGTCTTTTTGCCCCCTTTGCGTGGTTTTCTTTAGGGTTTTGTGTAGACCGCAAAGTTACCTTTTCTATCCTCGATCTGTTAAGAAAGTCGGGCCTCACTTTGCTGAATCTATTTCATCTCTACGTTTGTCTTTTCATCTTAACTCACAGTCATTATATGTGGGGGGCTGCCTTTTCCTTTCGGGTATTTCTCTGAGGCAAGGTAGGCTTATTTTCTATCTTCAGGCTAGTTAGTTTCTCAGGCTGTGCCGAGTTGCCTAGGCAGAGTTAGGCGCAATCCACGGCTGCCTCTAGTGTTGTTTGGAGAGGATTAGGGATTGCGGTCTGCAGAGTTCCCACGTCTCAGAGCTCGTTCTATGATTTTGGGTTATTGTCAGATCACTGTATGTGCTCTGACCGCTATGTCCATTGTAGTACTGAATTGCCTTTCATAACAGTACAGGAAGCCCAAAGTACTAATGATTCTCAATAGAGGGAAAAAAGAATTTCTGAGACCATTTTTTTTTCTTTGCACTGTGTTTTGCCTTTTTTTCCCCTAGACATTTGGGTGGTTCAGTACACAGGTGTAGCGATGGACATTAGAAGTCTGTCTTCATTTGTGGATCAGCTCTCGGCAAGAGTACAAAAGATTCAAGAAACTATTGATCAGAAAGCTATGTTGGAACCAAGAATTCCTATTCCTGATTTGTTTTTTGGAGATAGAACTAAGTTTCTGAGTTTCAAAAATAATTGTAAATTATTTCTGGCCTTGAAACCTCGCTCCTCTGGTGATCCAGTTCAACAGGTTTTGATTGTTATTTCTTTTTTGCGCGGTGACCCTCAGGACTGGGCATTTTCTCTTGTGCCAGGAGATCCTGCATTGAGTAATATCGATGCATTTTTCCTGGCGCTCGGATTGCTGTACGATGAACCTAATTCAGTGGATCAGGCAGAGAAAAATTTGCTGGCTCTTTGTCAGGGTCAGGATGAGATAGAGGTATATTGTCAGAAATTTAGAAAGTGGTCCGTGCTCACTCAATGGGATGAATCTGCGCTGGCAGCTATGTTCAGAAAGGGTCTCTCTGAAGCCCTTAAGGATGTCATGGTGGGATTTCCTATGCCTGCTGGTTTGAATGAGTCTATGTCTTTGGCCATTCAGATCGGTCGACGCTTGCGTGAGCGTAAATCTGTGCACCATTTGGCGGTATTACCTGAGCTTAAACCTGAGCCTATGCAGTGCGATAGGACTTTGACCAGAGTTAAACGGCAAGAACACAGACGTCTGAATGGGCTGTGTTTCTACTGTGGTGATTCCACTCATGCTATCTCTGATTGTCCTAAGCGCACTAAGCGGTTCGCTAGGTCTGCCACCATTGGTACGGTACAGTCAAAATTTCTTCTGTCCGTTACCTTGATCTGCTCTTTGTCATCGTATTCTGTCATGGCATTTGTGGATTCAGGCGCTGCCCTGAATTTGATGGACTTGGAGTATGCTAAGCGTTGTGGGTTTCTCTTAGAGCCCTTGCAGTGTCCTATTCCATTGAGAGGAATTGATGCCACGCCTTTGGCCAAGAATAAGCCTCAATACTGGACCCAGCTGACCATGTGCATGGCTCCTGCACATCAGGAGGTTATTCGCTTTCTGGTGTTGCATAATCTGCATGATGTGGTCGTGTTGGGGTTGCCATGGCTACAAGCCCATAATCCAGTATTAGATTGGAAATCCATGTCGGTGTCCAGCTGGGGTTGTCAGGGGGTACATGGTGATGTTCCATTTCTGTCAATTTCGTCATCCCCCCCTTCTGAGGTTCCAGAGTTCTTGTCTGATTACCGGGATGTATTTGATGAGCCCAAGTCCGATGCCCTACCTCCGCATAGGGATTGTGATTATGCTATCAATTTGATTCCTGGTAGTAAATTCCCAAAAGGTCGACTGTTTAATTTATCCGTGCCTGAGCACGCCGCTATGCGCAGTTATGTGAAGGAATCCCTGGAGAAGGGGCATATTCGCCCGTCATCGTCACCATTAGGAGCAGGGTTCTTTTTTGTAGCCAAGAAGGATGGTTCGCTGAGACCTTGTATAGATTACTGCCTTCTAAATAAGATCACGGTTAAATTTCAGTTCCCCCGTGCCATTGTTATCTGATTTGTTTGCTCGGATTAAGGGGGCTAGTTGGTTCACCAAGATAGATCTTCGTGGTGCGTATAATCTGGTGCGAATCAGGCGAGGAGATGAATGGAAAACTGCATTTAATACGCCCGAGGGTCATTTTGAGTATCTAGTGATGCCATTCGGACTTGCCAATGCTCCATCAGTGTTTCAGTCCTTTATGCATGACATCTTCCGAGAGTACTTGGATAAATTCCTGATTGTGTACTTGGATGACATTTTGACCTTCTCGGATGATTGGGAGTCTCATGTGAAGCAGGTCAGAACAATTTTTCAGGTCCTGCGTGCTAATTCTTTGTTTGTGAAGGGATCAAAGTGTCTCTTTGGTGTGCAGAAGGTTTCATTTTTGGGGTTCATCTTTTCCCCTTCTACTATCGAGATGGATCCTGTTAAGGTCCAAGCCATCCATGATTGGACTCAGCCGACATCTCTGAAAAGTCTGCAAAAGTTCCTGGGCTTTGCTAATTTTTATCGTCGCTTCATCTGCAATTTTTCTAGTATTGCCAAACCATTGACCGATTTGACCAAGAAGGGTGCTGATTTGGTCAATTGGTCTTCTGCTGCTGTGGAAGCTTTTCAAGACTTGAAACGTCGTTTTTCTTCTGCCCCTGTGTTGTGTCAACCAGATGTTTCTCTTCCGTTCCAGGTCGAGGTTGATGCTTCTGAGATTGGAGCAGGGGCTGTTTTGTCGCAGAGAGGTTCTGATTGCTCAGTGATGAAACCATGCGCTTTTTTTTCCAGGAAGTTTTCGCCTGCTGAGCGAAATTATGATGTGGGCAACCGAGAGTTGCTGGCCATGAAGTGGGCATTCGAGGAGTGGCGTCATTGGCTTGAAGGAGCTAAGCATCGCGTGGTGGTATTGACTGATCATAAGAACTTGACTTATCTTGAGTCTGCTAAGCGGTTGAATCCTAGACAGGCTCGTTGGTCGCTGTTTTTTGCCCGTTTTGACTTTGTGATTTCGTACCTTCCGGGCTCTAAAAATGTGAAGGCGGATGCTCTGTCTAGGAGTTTTGTGCCCGACTCTCCGGGTTCGTCTGAGCCGGCGGGTATCCTCAAGGAAGGAGTAATTGTGACTGCCATCTCCCCTGATTTGTGGCGGGTGCTGCAAATATTTCAGGCTAATAAACCTGATCGTTGTCCAGCGGAGAGACTGTTTGTCCTTGATAGGTGGACCAATAAAGTTATCTCTGAGGTTCATTGTTCGGTGTTGGCTGGTCATCCTGGAATCTTTGGTACCAGAGAGTTGGTGGCTAGATCCTTTTGGTGGCCGTCTCTGTCGCGGGATGTGCGTGTTTTTGTGCAGTCCTGTGGGATTTGTGCTCGGGCTAAGCCCTGCTGTTCTCGTGCCAGTGGGTTGCTTTTGCCCTTGCCGGTCCCGAAGAGGCCTTGGACACATATCTCTATGGATTTTATTTCTGATCTTCCAGTTTCTCAAAAGATGTCAGTCATTTGGGTGGTCTGTGATCGCTTTTCTAAGATGGTCCATCTGGTACCCTTGTCTAAATTGCCTTCCTCCTCTGATTTGGTGCTATTGTTCTTCCAGCATGTGGTTCGTTTACATGGCATTCCAGAGAATATCATTTCTGACAGAGGTTCCCAGTTTGTTTCAAGGTTTTGGCGAGCCTTTTGTGGTAGGATGGGCATTGACTTGTCTTTGTCCTCGGCTTTCCATCCTCAGACTAATGGCCAGACCGAACGAACCAATCAGACCTTGGAAACATATCTGAGATGCTTTGTTTCTGCCGATCAGGATGACTGGGTGTCCTTTTTGCCTTTGGCTGAGTTCGCCCTTAATAATCGGGCCAGCTCGGCTACCTTGGTTTCGCCATTTTTCTGCAATTCTGGGTTCCATCCTCGTTTCTCTTCAGGACAGGTTGAGTCTTCGTACTGTCCTGGTGTGGATACTGTGGTGGACAGGTTGCAGCAGATTTGGACTCATGTAGTGGACAATTTGACCTTGTCCCAGGAGAAGGCTCAACGTTTCGCTAATCGCAGACGCCGTGTGGGTCCCCGACTTCGTGTTGGGGATCTGGTTTGGTTATCTTCTCGTCATATTCCTATGAAGGTTTCCTCTCCTAAGTTTAAACCTCGTTTCATTGGTCCGTATAGGATTTCTGAGGTTCTTAATCCTGTGTCTTTTCGTCTGACCCTTCCAGATTCTTTTTCCATACATAACGTATTCCATAGGTCATTGTTGCGGAGATACGTGGCACCTATGGTTCCATCTGTTGATCCTCCTGCCCCGGTTTTGGTGGAGGGGGAATTGGAGTATATTGTGGAGAAGATTTTGGATTCTCGTGTTTCTAGACGGAAACTCCAGTATCTGGTTAAATGGAAGGGTTATGCTCAGGAAGATAATTCCTGGGTTTTTGCCTCTCATGTCCATGCTCCCGATCTTGTTCGTGCCTTTCATGTGGCTCATCCTGGTCGGCCTGGGGGCTCTGGTGAGGGTTCGGTGACCCCTCCTCAAGGGGGGGGTACTGTTGGGAATTCTGTGGCAGAGCTCCCTCCTGTGGTCACAAGTGGTACTTCGGCTGATTCTCTCTGTGAGCTTCTGTTGGTGGAGGGAAGTGGTACTGCGGCTTCTGAGTTTCCTCCCTCAGGTGATCTGGTGAGGTCGTTAGGTGCTTCTCTACTTAACTCCACCTAATGCTTTGATCCTGGCTTCCTGTCAATGTTCCAGTGTTGGACTTGCTTTTCCCTGGATCATTCCTGTGGCCTGCTGCTCTGCATAGCTAAGTTCTTCTTTGCTATTTGTTTGCTATTTTTTCTGTCCAGCTTGTCTAATTTGTTGCTGGAAGCTCTGGGACACAAAGGGTGTACCTCCGTGCCGTTAGTTCGGTACGGAGGGTCTTTTTGCCCCCTTTGCGTGGTTTTCTTTAGGGTTTTGTGTAGACCACAAAGTTACCTTTTCTATCCTCGATCTGTTAAGAAAGTCGGGCCTCACTTTGCTGAATCTATTTCATCTCTACGTTTGTCTTTTCATCTTAACTCACAGTCATTATATGTGGGGGGCTGCCTTTTCCTTTGGGGTATTTCTCTGAGGCAAGGTAGGCTTATTTTCTATCTTCAGGCTAGTTAGTTTCTGAGGCTGTGCCGAGTTGCCTAGGCAGAGTTAGGCGCAATCCACGGCTGCCTCTAGTGTTGTTTGGAGAGGATTAGGGATTGCGGTCTGCAGAGTTCCCACGTCTCAGAGCTCGTTCTATGATTTTGGGTTATTGTCAGATCACTGTATGTGCTCTGACCGCTATGTCCATTGTAGTACTGAATTGCCTTTCATAACAGGGAATAGTGTGATGAGACAGTATGGGGGGAGAAAAATGAGTGGGCACAGAATAGAAACTGAGCAGTGGGGGGGCGTAGCATGGGGTGACAGTGTAAGGGCACAGCCAGGAGCGGACAGTGTACCAAGGAGGGGGAGTGTGAATAGGAGGCACAGTATAAATACTGGGCCCTATAGGGGGACACAGTATGAGAGGACAGTGTGAAGAGGGGGCCGGTATGGAAAGGAGAGGTCATTGTGAAGAGCGTGTACCATAAGAGGGACAGTGTGGGGGTCATATTTTGTGCAGACAATATAGTGAGGGACAATGTTTTATACAGGAGCATTATAATGACACTTGTATCTTTAACGGCATCATGTGGAGATTTTCTGCAAAAGAGCCGAGAAGATGGAAATCTGCAGAGACGGATGTGGATGAGAAAACTCATCATGGGGTCTGGACAAGATGAAGAAAAGAAGGAGAACGGCTCCAGAGACGACATCATCTATAAGGTACCTGGATGTAAATGTTATTTGTGATACTAACTAACTCTCATGTTTTTATTTATGTTAGGAGCATTAAAGGGGATGTCCAGGTTTATGATGAGTCTGCAGTCATTCTTTGTGACTACAGACTTCTAAGTTCTCACAGTGCGCACTGCACGCTGTTAGGATTCTCTCATGCTGGCGATTTACATACATGCGGTCACATGCTGACTAGACATGTGTGGCCTCACTCAATGAAAATGAACTGAGCGAGGCCGGGCATGTCTAGTCGGAATGTGGTCAGAAGTATACAGATCACATGCTTGTGCTGACAAGACCATCCACCAGCAAGGGAGAATCCTAAAAGTGTGCAGTGCATTAGTTGTGAGAATTCAGAAGCTGTGATGTCAGGATTCAGCTCTGCAGGTTCGTCACATGGACACTTCACTCACATGTGACTTTCACACTTATGGTCCTGTGACATCGAGCTTCTCTTCTGCTTCTGTTTTTCACTGAACATTGAGAGCATTAGGGAGAGCGGCTCGTTGGTACATGACTAAGTGTGCAAATCGCATATGTCCTGGGGGGGGGGGGGCACCAAAATTAATTCTTGCCCCGGATGCCAGAAACCATAGATACGCCTCTGAATGTACAGATGCAATAACCAAACCAAGCCTAGAGAATAAATACAGTATCAGAACCATGCATAAGTACTATACCAGAAACACATATTGATATGATAACAAACCAATTTCAGTGTGTAGATAAAGTCACAGATGGGACAGGCTGGCGGGACTATTACTCCCATCAGCCTGCACGTGCTGCCGCTATTATCAGTGAGAGCAGGTGGCTGCTGAAGGGAGTATTCAATAAAAAACACGGTTGCCACACATATGCCACAAGTATTACACACACGCACACTGATATCTCTGGTACTGTTTTTTCCGATACCTGAAATATCAAGACGTGTGAAACTGGCCTTTGGGCTTGTTCACACATTGCATTTTTGCCACAATTTTCTTCAAAAATGCTGGTGAAAAAATGCAGAGTTTTACAGTACCAGCCAAGTGCATGCGATTTTCTGAAATTTCATGCACACGCTGCTTATTTTTTTCCTTGCAGATTTGAACCTTCAAAGCTTTTTTCTTTTTCAAATCTTTAGCATGTCAATTCTATTAGCAATTTTTTTTCCTCCATTCAAATGAATGGGAAAAACAGTATAAAACAACAATAAAAAAAATGCAGCAAACATGCGCGTATTTTACTCAGAGTTTTTCTTGCAAACACTATGCATTTTGTAGCAGAAAAATTGCTGCAAAAACTAATCCCTAATAAATAAAACTTTGAAAATAACATTGAACAGGAATCTTTCTGACTACTTAATGGCGTCACTCACAATTATGAGAACTAACAAGTCGCTGACTTGTCACACGTGCCAATCTCTTTGGCAGAATACAGATGCTCCAAATTTACTTGACTGTATTCAACGTGTCATTTATTGACTGCTGAAACTGTGATTTGCAAATAATTGGAGCACCAGCCTAATGTCCAAGCAGAGTGACAGCTGCCCCGTGGGAGGAGCGGTGTGCTCAGGAAAGCCATCAGCCTAGCAAACAGCAGGACTCCTGCAGGGACCAGTGTCCTCCCACACACACCTTTGTTTGGCCTCCTCTGAGTTCTTGCTGACGTGCCCGCATACTGCAAGACTGCAAACTGTAGGGCTCTATGTGATCGTTGCCAGCCACACCGCATGAATAGCGAGTCGCCGACAAAGACATTTTACTGTCGACTGGAGATTATATTTACCATAAGAACTTTTAAATGTAGCATCCTGTCTTCTATGTGCCTACATTGGTCATATATTAATATCTTGCTACTGTACTTTAAGAATGGTTTCACATGTTGCACTTCTTCAAAAATGACAAATTTTTATCACTTTCTTTATGTACATTTTTAAAAATATATATCTGGTCAGAAGAAGTTATTAGAAAAATATTAAACGTGGCATTTTCCCACTTTTGGTGCATTTTTTAGGGTCCCTGCTGTTTGTTTTCAAATGCATTATTTTATTCATATATTTTCCTTCTTTATAGGTAAAAAATGCTTGAAAAATCAGAAGTGTGTATAAAAAAGTACAATACATTTGTCAACCTTTTTTATTTGCAGTTATCAAGTTACTTAAACAAAAAAAAACCAATGACTGAAGACCACTGTGGTCCTTTAAAAAGTAGAGGTGATATACTAGGAAGCATTGCGGTTCCTTATTAAGGAAATTTGCTCCTTTCTCCTCCAGGACTGATCATTCTGCAGCAGTAATTTCACGTCAACAGCGCTGCAGCCAATCCCTGAGCTCATTAGTTCTAGTTGGCATGAACCACAGCACTATCGACATGTAACCACTGCTGTTGCCCTTCAACATTGACTAGGGTGTCGGTAGAGAGACAGCGCAAAACGCAGGGAGGGTAAGTAAAGCTCAGTTTTCACTTATGACTGATCCTATAGTGAAAGTTTGTTAAAATGGAACAACCACTGTAAAATATGACGGCCAATGTTGGAAATTTTAAGGATTCTAGGAAAGCTGAAAGAGGTACATTGTCTTAAATCTCAAATGGAAAAAAAGTCAATAGTTGCCAGATTATTAGACATATGAACATAGAAAATAGAGTTTCACCAGTCTTGCAAAATGTCAGTGCAGTTTTTTAAATCCATAGGCAAATGGCGAATAAGAGGTAACTCTCCAAACATAGCAAATAAAGGGAAAAACATGTATTCCATGCCAAAGGTTCACAATATTTCGGCTCAAGATGTCAGCCTTTCTCAAGTGAAAGAAAGGCTCATACCTTGTGAAATTCCACATTACATCGCAGTTCTGTGTAGAGTCAGACTTTCTGGATTATTGGATATCAAATGAGTGTACCAACCCGTTTTCCTACTGCGCTTGGTATTATTATTTATCCCTTAGTCTAATATAGATGATTGAGTGAATGATGAATGTTTTTTCAATCATAAAATAATTACACATCAGAAAAAAGAATATTATATGCAGAAAGATATGAATATTATATGCAGAATAAGAACATTACATGCAGACTGCTGAGAACATTATATGCAGCGTCAGTCTCTCTAGAGCCTCAAGGTATATGTGATATGGTGGATTGTCTGAGAAGCCAATTAGAACCTTGGAGGAGAAATACTGCAACCTTCAGGAAAACCACAAGTAACAAAGTCTCAGCAGCAGGCCATTATCACTTTGACTAGACAGAGAGAAACCACCTGCAGGAATAGCCCTTTCTCTGTTTTCCTCCTGAAGAAGCGGCTAAATGATGATTAATCACCGAATAAACTGAAGAAGTGACAGACATATAAAAGCTGAGGAAAAGTAGAGATGAGGAGAGCGCAGTGGGTGCATGTGGTCCAGCTTGGGTGGGGGGAATGTCCAAAGATGACGGATTGACCTGTGGACACTTAACACTCGAGTATCTTGTCTCTGGTAAGAGGAAGGGGTGATCCAGTGTACAGTGGTACTGTAATGGTGAAGCCGTAGATTGCACCCTGTCACTGCTGATCATGCAACAAACAGTAACATTTCTTTAAAGAAATTGTCCACTACTTTAACACCGATGGTCTATCCTTAGGATAGGCTATCAATGTCTGATCACAGGGGGTGCAATACCTACCTGCCATCAGCTGCTCCCAGTGTCGGCGACGGGACCACTGACTTCAACCTGCTCAATCTATCTCTCCCAACCATCATTGTCATGGAAGATGCTCAGTAAATTCTCAGTTTGCCATGGGCGCTTAATGTTTCTGTGCTGCTTACATCCTCATGCTTGGACAACTACCCCAGGATTTACAGTAAGGCTAAATGGAGCATTTGGGTAGTGATCATAATGTAGCAGCAATATGGTTAAGAACCAACAACTTAATGGATTCTACTGGGAAACAGCTGTTTCACTCATAAAACCAATCAGGCCATAACAATCAGCATAATGACTGCTACACAAACAGCCCATCTGAACTTACCTAAAAGAGTCAATTTTGGGGGGTCTTGGAAGGTGGGAAATTTATGGGTTGAATTTAAATAAAGGGAAAAGGTACATGTTAGGAGTCGAGTTCCCGCCGCTGCAGAGCGGGAATCTTGAACCATTTCTGCTGCGGTCTCTCATTCTGCATCAGCCGCAGTGGAGCCTGCTCAGCGGAGACATTGGTCCCAGCATCTCGCTCAGTCTGATTCTGTGCAAAGGGTTACTGCTGCCTTTCCAGGCTCTGCCATTGTAGCCTGTACTGATCAGCGGCGAGCAGACGTCTCTGGGACGTCCTGCTTTTCCCTTTCTGAGCATGCCCAAAGGAAGACCTCTCAGTGGAGGTCTGAGGTCACATGCTCAGGTACTGCAGTAGCTCCTATTGGTCCTCTAGGAAGGTCCTGAAGTTGCTCAGTTACTGTAGCAGTTCTCATTGGTCCTCTAGGAAGGTCCTGAACTTGCTGCAGCTATAAAAGGTTTGCATGGCCACACGGCCATGCGCTGGTATACACTTGTTTATATGTGTGTGTTGTGATCCTGTGTATATATCCCATGGCATATAAAAATTTGGACACCCCTGGTCAAAATTACTATTTATGTGAGCAGTTAAGTAAGTTGAAGATGAAATGATCTCTACCCTCTCCTAGTGTATCCTCACCAATCCCGTGAAGACTGTGAGCCCTAGCGGGCAGGGGCCTCCCTCCTTATGTACCTGTGTGCCTTGTTTTTTGCTCATGTCTAATGTATTTGTCTATATTTGCCCCCTTTTCACATGTAAAGCACCATGGAATAAATGGTGCTATAAAAATGTATAATAATAATAATAATAATAAAACGCCTAAAGTTAAAGATGAAATATTTCCTGTGTATTTTAGGCATCTTCAACTTGCTTAACTGTTCACAATAACAGTAATTTTGACCAGGAGTGCCCAAACTTTACTTATATGGCTCTACTCGTAATCAGGCTGATCATATGGTTTGGATCCCAGTGCCAACTTTTGGCCTAGGGAACAAGTTCTTCTGGCTCAATTTTAAATATATTTTTGGATTGTTTAGGCTTTTGTGTTTGTTACCTAATAAACATTTCCATTTTTCAAATTGAAGACGTGAAACTAATCTTTTATAAGTGTAGGTTCCCTTTTTTGGGGTTACATTTGTTTTACACATATTTTTAGCGAGGTCTCCATTAATAAACAGGAGGTGCCCACTTTATTACATTTTAAACTTTATGATAAACTAATATTCAAGACACACTTTTAACAAGTAGAGAATATACAAAGCAGGGAACCCAACTAAGTAAAAAAAACATATTAAATGACAAAAAGGTGCAAAAAGATTTTTTCTTCATTACTGAAAAGTGTCTTTATTAAACTTTCTTGCTAAACAATTTTATGTATGCCTTTATAAAGATATGTGTTGCTATGAGGTACAAAACCAAAACTGATTATAATATTCATTTCACCTCCACTACGACTTCTATTAAAGATGATGAATGACAAGGTCAGGAGCACTACACATTAGCCTATTGTAGTCAGTGCTAACATCTACCACTCATCGGCTCAACTGTGGGCAAACTTGGATATTTTACTTAATGTGAAAACATTATCTCGATTACAAACTCTCAACTGACCTAGTCATTAACGTAGTGATATTACCTGGCTGCTTTAATTTCAAAGTCATTTACATGTTACTGTGGCTCGCAACGTTATTTCTTGACAGTAATGGGAAAAAATGAAAGGTGAGGTATAATTCATTCATCTATACAATTCTGTATGCAAATACTCATAGTGATAAAGGGGCTTTATGAGTGAGCTGTGTAATGCTTTGTAAGAAGAGATAATAATCTTTATCTTTACATAGCGCTAACATATTCCGCAGCGCTTACAGTTTGCACACATTATTATCGCTGTCCCCGATGGGGCTCACAATCTTAATTCCCTATCAGTATGTCTTTGGAATGTGGGAGGAAACCGGAGAACCTAGAGGAAACCCACGCAAACACAGGGAGAACATACAAACTCCTTGCAGATGTTGTCCTTGGTGGGATATGAACCCAGGACTCCAGCGCTGCAAGGCTGTAGTGCTATACACTGAGCCACCATGCCGCCAAGCGTGTTGCATGCACTGAACACTCTGGATAACCTGCATATGTACAGCTGGCCACATTTTTTACTGCCAATAATTTTTTGCTTCCTGGTCATCCAAAGTTTGTTTTTTACTCAATCCTTTTTTCCGCCAAGCTATGCTACAAATGTCTTATCCATCTGTTACTACTGAAATGCACATACACATCTGGCCAATATAAGCATTCATACAGACATGAGAAAAACGAAATTAAATTCTATGGTGTTTCATATCAGGACATAATTTTAAAAAATATGTTCCTTAGAAAGTCTTACAATTAGGTAAATAATAATTAAATTTTTTGAAATTCGAATTTGCTAAATTAGACAAATGTTTCCCAAATATTTCATCTGCAGCAAATCAACTTGCCCTAAATCACAACACTGCAATGCTTCCAGTTGTCCTGAAAAGACATATAATACTGTAAGGTCTCTTGTGACTGCATCCAACCCCCTTTCAAGCTGTTTATGCTACCACAGCCTTAGTAATGTCAAAGTGAATTCACCAAAGAAACAGATGGTAACTTGGTAATAACCAATTTAATGACACAGTGCACTGAAAAACTTTTCATGTAATTTTTTACAAAAAAAATAGTCCGAAAATGATCCCTCTAAGGCTACTTTCACACTAGCGTCGGATTCAGCCCGTCGCATTGCGTCGGGCCGAGATTCCGATGCTAGCGTTTGATGCGCCGCACAACGGGTGCAGCGGATGCATTTCTCCGGTGCATTCGCTGCCCCATTGTGAGGTGGGGGCCGAGTTCCGTCCGCGCATGCGCGGTTGGAAAAAGCGGTCCGACGGCAGCAAAAAACGTTACATGTAACGTTTTTTGCTCCCGGTGGACCGCCACAACACGGCGCAACCGTCGCACAACAGTTGCAACGTGTGTCAATGCGTCGCAATGCGTCGCTAATGTTAGGCTATGGGGCAAAAACACATCCTGCAGACAACTTTGCAGGATGTGTTTTTTCCCCTAAACGACGCATTGCGACATATTACAAACGGCGCTAGTGTGAAAGTAGCCTAAGACATTTGTGATCTCTCAGACTGTTTTGTGGAGCATACTTAATCCAATCTGACAGTGTCACTGTCAGAGGTAACATTATCCTGCTGTGACTGAGACGAGCTATGTGCCATGTATTTTATAATGCCCTCAACTTCCTGCCCATTAACACATTTGCCAGAGGAAAAGTCATCCAATAGTAACCTGTTTTTGGCATTACTACTGCCTGGACTTCTAGTGCCAGTGGTTTTGATACTTCTGGTGCTAGTAGTTTCTACATCCATAGCCTTGGTATCTTTTTTTTTTCTTTTACATTCCATTTCTAATGTCACTTTTTATTTTATCACGCATTTTGTACAACAGTATAAACTTAACATCTTACTATCTTTTTAACCCAATTATTTAACCTTTATCAAAGTGGAAATAGCAAAAAATGCTATGTAGGTAAGTAAACGTACAGAAAGCTAAATATGTCAGCAAGTCACAGTGTTGGCGGGGCATGTATGGTTGGTTGATTAGACTAGTAAAACAGATGTGCAATAACTGATGCACTGTTGGATATCTACATTTTGAAACATTTTTTAATAATTGTAATAACATTCAATCATCTTCGCAAAAATTATGCAATAAAAATGTTAGGTATGTACAAATCCAAAAAGTCATTACCTACAACAGGGCACTATATTGCTGTTGTGTGTACAGATGTAAATCTGACTACTAGAACAGACTGGTTGCGCTATATAGCATGTGATTTGATAACTGAAGCCAGCATGTTTGTACCTGAGGTCACGTGTGCCTTCTGTGGCTGATGCAATCTCCCGCAATATGTAAAATGGTGGCGGTCATTTTATTTAGTGATTTGTGAAAATCAAATTGGAAATTGTTCGAATTTGCGGGGACCTAAAAATTTCATAAAATTTGACATTAATTTGATTTGCATTAAATCCATTTGCTCATTTGTACACATGACAAACTAAGCCATCTCATTATTTTTTCTGTACTTTCTATTAAAGTTGATAAACAATTTATAACATAAACATAGTGCAATTATATATTTGGTCACAAAAGACCATCATAACTTTACTATTATCAAAGCCTCAGCTATAACTTTACATATAATGATATCATTATGTTTCTATATTAACAAAGTGAAAAGAAAAAAAAAAAGGAAAATATAAGAATGAAAAGAGTAAAAGAAAAAGAGAGAGGGAAGGGAAGAGGGATGAGAGTAAATGATCATGAAAGAAGAAAAACAAAAACATGCAGCTCACCAAATATTCCAACACGCAGCAACCAGCACCAATCCAGACACGACCCGATGGATCTCCAACTTCTGACTGAAATAGTATATGAAAATCAGATGAATCGTGAAACAAAATTCAGACACTCCATATTCTTTTGAATTTATCAGTGGAACCAGCACAATCAGCAGAAAGTTCTTCCATTCTGCAAATAGTAAACATTTCATGTCAGTATCTATATAATCGTCTAAGGGTCACTTCCGTCTGTTTGTCTGTTTGTCTGTCATGGAAATCCCGCGTCGCTGATTGGTCGCACAGCGACGGGCACAGTCCGGCAGCGAATTCGCCCTTTCCTACTCCCCTCCAGTCAGTGCCCTCATTGCGGTTTAGCAGTCGGTTAAACGGACTGCATTACACCGTGGCATAACACGATGTAAAGCAGTCCGTTAATGCTGCTATTAACCCTGTGTGACCAACTTTTTACGATTGATGCTGCCTATGGAGCATCAATAGTAAAAAGATCTAATGTTAAAAATAATAAAAAAAATAAAAAATCATTATATTCTCACCTTCCGGCACCTTTCCTGCTCCTCGCAATGCTCCGGTGCCAAGAATGTATTGCGGCAATGACCGGATATGACGCAGTGGTCTCGCGAGACCGCTACATCATCATGTGTTCTTGCTGCAATGCATTCTTGGGACCGGAGCGTCGCGAGGAGCATCGCTAAATGCCTGGGCTGGATCCGGGGACTGCCGGAAGGTGAGTATATAACTATTTTTTTTTAACAGGGGTATGGTGCCCACATTGCTATATACTACGTGGGCTGTGTTAGATACTATGTGGGCTGTGTTATATACTACGTGGCTGTGCAATATACTATGTGGCTAGGCAATATACGACGTGGCTGTACTATATACTATGTGGCTGTGTTATATACTACATAGGATGTGTTAGATACTACGTGGGCTGTGTTATATACTACGTGGCTGTGCAATATACTATGTGGCTGGGCAATATACTACGTGGCTGTGCTATATACTACGTGGCTGTGTTATATACTACGTGGGATGTGTTATATATTATGTGGGCTGTGTTATATACTACGTGGGCTGTGTTATATACTGCGTGGGTAGTGCTATATACTACTGTGCACATTCTAGAATACCCGATGCATCAGAATCGGGCCACCATCTAGTCTATATATATAAAGTCTATATATATAATTGTCTAAGGGTCTGTTTGTCTGTAACTGAAATCCCGCATCGCTGATTGGTCGCGCCCAGCCAGCCTCGACCAATCAGCATTCATAAATAAACTACATACATATACTAGAACGAGAATAACATGAAGGACAGTCTGTGAGGGAGAGAATAACATGGAGGACAGTCTGTGAGGGAGAGAATAACATGGAGGACAGTCTGTGAGGGAGAGAATAACATGGAGGACAGTCTGTGAGGAAGAAAATAACATGGAGGGCAGTTTGTGAGGGAGAGAATAACATGGAGGACAGTCTGTGAGGGAGAGAATAACATGGAAGACAGTTTGTGAAAGAGATAATAACATGGAGGACAGTCTGTGAGGGAGAGGACAACATGGAGGACAGTGTGTAAGGGAGAGAATAAAAATTTTCCCCTTTTTTAAGTTTATCATATGGTAAAATAAATGGTGTCTTTGAAAACTATAAGTAATCCTGTAGAAAACAAGCTGTCATACAGCGATAGATGACTAACAAAGTTTTGACTCTTAAAATAAAGACAGGAGAAAAACAATGGCAGTGTTTCCAATGGGTTAAAACATAAATGTAAGCACCAATGTTTATATGAATACTAGATGGTGGCCTGATTCTGACACATCGGGTATCTACTATATAATCGTCTAATTCTATCTGTAACGGAAATCCCGCATCGCTGATTGGTCTCGCCAGCTGTCTGTGACCAATCAGTGACAGGCACAGTCCGGCCGCAAATTGGTGTGGGATTTGAACCACGCTTCGCTGATTGGTCACGCCCAGCCGGCCGCGACCAATCAGCGACTGGTGCAGTCCTGCTGCCAATTGGCCCAGGATTTGAACCACGCTTCAAGGGTAAGTTGCAGCCAGGTGCAAATGTCCTTGATTAATTGTTGATCAGTAAGTGTGATCATCACCTCTATAAAATAAGACATTTTGGCTGTTGGCTGATTTGAATTATTCAGGTGTGTGTTAGCATATTGCCAAAGATGAAATATATCAGCATTGAACCCAGATAAGCAATTATTGTTCTTCATCAGTTGGGAAAGGGTTATAAGCCTATTTCCAAACAATTTGGAGTCCATCATTCTACAGTGAGAAAAAATATTCACATGTGGAAAACAATCAAAATATTTTACAATCTTACCAAAAGTGTACATCTCAGCAAATTCACAAGGTCAGACCAGGCATTGCTCAGAGAAACTCAAAAAGAAAACAAGAGCTCCTGCTCAGACTCTAAAGGCCTCCGCTAATATGTTAAATGTTCAAGTTCATAACAGTACAATTAGAAAAACACTGAACAAGCATGGGTTTTTTGGAAGGGTTGCCAGGAGAAAGCTTCTTCTTTCTATAAAGAATATGGCAGTGCAGCTAAAGTTTTGAAAGTTGTATCTGAAAAAGACTTCTGCGAAAAGGTCCTTTGGAAGGACAAGACCAAAGTGGGGATATTTGGCTATGATACCCTGTGCCTTGTTTAGTGAAAACCAAACACAGCATATCAGCACAAAAATGTCATAGGAACTGTCAAGCTTGGAGGTTTAGAGGTGATTATTTGGGCATTTTGCAGCCAAAGAACTTGGGCACCCTGCAGCTATTCAAGGTATTCTAGAGTAAATTGTGAAACCATCTATCCAAAATCTAAAGTTTTGCCAAAACTGGGTCAACACAAAAGGACAAGGATTCCAATCACTCCAGCAAGTCAGAACCAGAATGGCTGAAAAATAAAACAATGACCCAGTCAAACTCCAGACCTCAACCCAATTGGAATGTTGTGGTGTGACCATAATATATGTGTGGATAAATGAATTCCCGCAAGCCTCAATGATTGTTGTAGACAGTGAAAAATTCCTGCAGAGCGATGTGAGAGGCTGCTAAAGTCATAGAAAAATTATTGCTTTACGTTTTTGCTGCGAACTGTGTTTCTACAAGCTATTGATTCATTGAGTGTACTTAATTTTTCGCACCCTATTGCTGCATTTAGTTTTTGTTAAATATATGATGACATGGTATAATTTGTCATGTGTTGTTCTTTATCTGAGATTTTTCTTATAACTTTATCTATACAGAAATTGGACAACAATTTTTTTAAAGGTTTGCAGGGGACCAGATGCAATATTATTGAAATTTGTAAATTTCAGTTTGCTATTGCATTTTAATTAATTTCTAAAGTAAAGTTTGAAATTTGAAATACAGTTATATGAAAACTTTTGGGCACCCCTATTAATCTTAAGCTTAATGTTTTATAAAAAAAAATGTTTTTGCAAAAGCTATTTCAGTTTCATATATCTAATAATTGTTGGACACAGTAATGTTTCTGCCTTGAAATGAGGTTTATTGTACTAACAGAAAATGTGCAATCTGCATTCAAACAAAATTTGACAGGTGCATAAGTATGGGCACCCCACCAGAAAAGTGACATTAATATTTAGTAGATCCTCCTTGTGCAAAAATAACAGCCTCTAGTCACTTCCTGTAGCTTTTATTGAGTTCCTGGATCCTGGATGAAGGTATTTTTGACCATTCCTCTTTACAAAACATTTCCAGTTCAGTTAAGTTTGATAGTCGCCGAACATGGACAGCCCTCTTCAAATGATCCCACAGATGTTCAATGATATTCAGGTCTGGGGACTGGGATGGCCATTCCAGAACAGTGTAATTGTTCCTCTGCATGAATGCCTGAGTAGATTAGGAGCGGTGTTTTGGATCATTGTCTTGCTGAATTATCCATCCCCTGCGTAACTTCAACTTTGTCACTGATTCATGAACATTATTGTCAAGAATCTGCTGATACTGAGAGGAATCCATGCGTCCCTCAAGTTTAACAAGATTTCCGGTGCCGGCATTGGCCACACAGCCCCAAAGCATGATGGAACCTCCACCAAATTTTACTGTGGGTAGCAAGTGTTTTTCTTGGAATGCTGTGTTTATTGGCCGCCATGCATAACGCCTTTTTGTATGACCAAACAACTGAATCTTGGTTTCATCATTCCACAGGACCTTCTTCCAAAAGGAAATTGGCTTCTCCAAATGTGCTTTTGCATACCTCAGCCGACTCTGTTTGTGGCGTGCTTGCAGAAATGGCTTCTTTCGCATCACTCTCCCATACAGGTTCTCCTTGTGCAAAGTGCGTTGTATAGTTGACCGATGCACAGTAACACCATCTGCAGCAAGTTGATGCTGCGGCTCTCTGGAGGTGGTCTGAGGATTGTCCTTGACTGATATCACCATTCTTCTTCTCTGCCTTTCTGATGTTTTTCTTGGCCTGCCACTTCTGGCCTTAACAAGAACTGTACCTGTGTTCTTCCATTTCCTTAGTATGTTCTTCACAGTGGAAATTGACAGGTTAAATCTCTGAGACAGCTTTTTGTATCCTTCCCCTGAACAACTATGTTGAATAATCTTTGTTTTCAGATCATTAGACAGTTGTTTTGAGGAGCCCATGATACCAGTCTTTAGAGGAGATTCAAACAGGAGAACAACTTGCAAGTGGCCACTTTAATAGCTTTTCTCATGATTGCATACACCTGACTATAAAGTTCAAAGCTCAATGAGGTTAGAAAACCAAAAAAAGTGCTTTAGTAAGTCAGTAAAAAGTAGGTAGGAGTATTTAAAACAAGAAAATGATAAGGGTGCCCATACTTATGCACCTGTCAAATTTTGTTTGAATGCAGATTGCACATTTTCTGTTAGTACAATAAACCTCATTTCAAGGCAGAAACATTACTGTGTCCAACAGTTATTAGATATATGAAACCGAAATAGCTGTTGCAAAAAAAAAACAATTTTTATAAAACATTAAGCTTAAGATTAATAGGGGTGCCCAAACTTTTTCATATAACTGTAGTTAACAATTGATAGACTGTGTTACCCCATTGTAGAAATTACCATGATCTAATGTAATAATTCTTAATAGAATCAAAAATGCATCATTTTGTATTGTTAAAGGCAGCAAATGGTGCCAAATTTGACAAATTATCCCATCCCTATCTGAGTTAGCCAGCATTCTTACTGCTAGTTTACATTTCTAAAATTGCATTTAACACTTTTTAATGACCATTAAATTAACTACAAATTATAAATGGTATTGGGAAATATTATATTTCACTTATGACTGTAGACAAATTAAATTTTAATGATGTGACACAACTTAAACCATTATTGAAAGCAAGATTTAAAAAAACAGGAATTCAAAGGCAACCTTTGGCCTGTATGCCTCCAGTTGGACAGCCCTGACCTAAGTTTATAGTTGATATATGAAGCTGTGTGGTAAAGTCCAATTGCAATTATTTCTTAACCACAAAGCTACTTTGAATTCACAACTTTGGCTTGGATCTTTTAAATATATAGATCAAAAGAATTCCCACTATAGCTAATACAGTGATGTGCTTTCTTGCAGCATGGTTATGGTGTCAAACCTCATAAAATCTATATCAAAGAACTTTGAAGACTCCTACAAAGTTACATGAGCTTGTTATACATATTATCATTTAGATATGGGAAGTTGCTAGTTATAAATTCTTTATCACCCTGAGAAATACATGTATCATCTATTTGATGCCTACAGATGCAGCTTCTAAAATAAAAACCAGGAACAATCCCATAGAGGATAGAAAAAAATGTCCCAGGTGTTGAAGTGTTGCAGTATTCTTTAGCGAATAACGCTTTTCAGAGCTGATTTTTCCTGGTACAAGAGCTGTGGTTTTCATTTTTTTAGATTCAGCTTTAAGACTAATTTTTGGACTGCTTGAGCGGAGCATCTTGTAAGTAACTTCATTTCCACTTCTCTGTTCTGCTTTGTCTGGATCCTGCATAGTTGGCTAATGACTATAATGAGCCAACCGTGTGTCCTCTACAGAGAGCCAAGCCATAAGGAGAAAAAGGGGCACTGGGCTTTCCTAGCTGCTGAGTCATTCTAGTCATTATTGGTAGGAGTATAGGAGGAGTATACAGGAGTATAGAGGACGTGAAAGTGGTAGATGAACTTGGGTCCTAGACAAGGACTCCTAGTGTCTAAGGAGGAACAAGGGCCTCTTGACCACATGAGATGGCACCAATATTATGTTTGGTACGTAATAGGTGGGACCCCATTACAAATATTGCATTAGTGCCCAGGAACTTCAAGTTATGCTACTGATCAGCCAAGATTTGCAGCAATCGGTCTTTCATAATTGATAGCAAATCCTAAGGATATACACTTACCTCTGAGGGTGCCATGAACCTTTTCAACGATCAGAACACTACTAAATGTAAAAAAAAAACATGAGATTTGGTATCTCTCTGAAGAAGCTGTCATGATGAATTAATTTAAGGTGTTGTAAAAATGGGGCTGTGATCATTCTCCTAGGCAAGCAGGTTTTCTATACAGCTTGCAAGTGCTTCTCTGAAGCGGCAGATATGCTGTATCTGTCCAGCTTCAGTGTCCCTGCGCTTTTCCAGTTCTGCTGAGATAAAACAGCCTTTGATAGCAGCATCAGAGAGCACATGGTTTAGGTCCAGCAGATCTACCATGCCGTCGACCTGAACTGTCAATCTGCAGGAAAGAATTGCCATTGGCAAGCAGAAGGCTTGGAGAGCAGAATATTCCTGAATAAAGGGACTCAAGGCAGCCCTATTAAATATCTTTTTTTTATTTGCAGTAAATTCTCTATCAGTATGTCTTTTGAGTGTGGGAGGAAACCGGAGAACTTGGATGTAACCTACGCAAACAGAACATGCAAACTCCTTGGAGATAGTGTATTTGGTGGGATTTGAACCCAGGATTCCAGGTCTGCAAAGCAACAGTACTAACTAGGGTTGAGCGACTTTTATTTTTTTAGGGTTGGGTCGGGTTTCACGAAACCCGACTTTCTCAAAAGTCGGGTCGAGTGAAATCGGCCGATCCAATTAATAAGTCGGGGTCAGGGTCGGCCGAAACACGAAACCCAATGCAGTGCAATGGGATACTAATGGTTCCCAGGGTCTGAAGGAGAGGAAACTCTCCTTCAGGCCCTGGGATCCATATTTATGTGTAAAATAAAGAATAAAAATAAAAAATAGGGATATACTCACCCTCGGACATGCCCTGGTACTAACTGGCAGCCTTCCTTCCTAAGAATGAGCGCGTGAAGGACCTTCGATGACGTCACGGCTTGTGATTGGTCGCGTGAACGCTCATGTGACCGCTCACGCGACCAATCACAAGCCGCGACGTCATCAAAGGTCCTTCACGCGCTCATTCTTAGGAATGGAAGCTGCCGGTTACAGCGGTTAGTACCAGGGCGCGTCCGAGGGTGAGTATATCCCTATTTTTTATTTTTATTCTTTATTTTACACATAAATATGGATTCCAATACCGCAATTATCGGCCGATATCCGATACTTGCGGTATCGGAATAAAACGCGACTTTTGCGCGAAGATCGCCGACCTCATGGCCGACCCCACACAGGGATCGGGTCGGGTTTCATGAAACCCGACTTTGCCAAAGGTTGGCAACTTCTGAAAATGGCCGACCCGTTTCGCTCAACCCTAGTACTAACCACTGAGCCACCATACTGTCCATGATATATTTTGCCTATATTTATCCAGAGATTTTACACTACATGTCAGGTGTTAAGATTACCTGCAATGTCAGACAGTGTAGAGAACTAATTTATACAAACCTCGATTTGATGGTGGGTGTAGATCTGACAAATATTGCTACAATATATCTATCATTATTATTAATATATTAATTATTAATAATAATCCTGGAGATCAGATTATTGTGACAGGTTTGGCTTCTTTAGCCATCAGCCATGTAATGGATTGACTGGCTTGGTTCCTCCAGAGTAGGAGCTGCTCTTACAGTGTAGTTCTCCAATAGGCCTCACAGCATAGTTTAGCAAGGACCCCTCTTATCAACACTGATATAACCAAATAGAGTTCACTGACATGGATTGCTGTTGTGAGACAACAAAGGTCATAAGGTACTTTCACACTGAACAATATTACCACGATAACAATAGCGATCCGTGACGTTGCAGCGTCCTGGATAGCGATCTCGTTGTGTTTGACACGCAGCAGCGATCTGGATCCTGCTGTGACGTCGCTGGTCGGAGCTGGAAGGCTAGAACTTTATTTCGTCGCTGGATCACCCGCTGACATCGCTGAATCGGCGTGTGTGATGCCGATCCAGCAATGTGTTCACTGGTGACCAGGGTAAACATCGGGTTACTAATCGCAGGGCCGCGCTTAGTAACCCGATGTTTACCCTGGTTACCATTGTAAATGTAAAAAAAAAAAAAACACATACTCACATTCCGGTGCCTGTCACGTCCCCCGGCATCCGCTTCCCTGCACTCCTTCTGCATCCTGTGTCAGCGCCGGCCGGCCGTAAAGCAGAGCACAGCGGTGACATCACCGCTCTGCTTTACGGCCGGCGCTCACACAGGATGCAGGAGGAGTGCAGGGAAGCGGACGCCGGGGGACGTGACAGGCACCGGAATGTGAGTATGTGGTTTTTTTTTTACATTTACAATGGTAACCAAGGTAAACATCGGGTTACTAAGCGCGGCCCTGCGCTTAGTAACCCGTTGTTTACCCTGGTTACCCGGGGATTTCGGCATCGTTGGTCGCTGGAGAGCTGTCTGTGTGACAGCTCTCCAGCGACCACACAAGGACTTTCCAACGATCACGGCCAGGTCGTATCGCTGGTCGTGATCGTTGGAAAGTTGCTGAGTGTGACGGTACCTATAGTATAAGTTGCCAGCCCCTGGGACCAGGACAGTATTGTTTCCACTAACCCTGTTAATGTTAATGCTTCATGGGTGCTGTCTCAAAACATATATTTCGCTCTGAGTGCCACCTTAAAATAAATAATGCCCTTTAAGTGCCTTATTTATAAAATATTAATACCCCCTTAACTATTAATGATGCCATCTGAGCTCCTCTAGCAAATGAAATGCTGCTACCTTTGTGCAACCACTCCACAAAGAAATAACATTTACACTCACCTAATCCAAGTGACCATTTCCTCTTCTCCCCTACACATGCGGCAGGCCGCCACAGATGGCACAATGCAGTAACATCATTGAAAGGAGAGAGAAAAGAAATGATGACCACCTCACCTTCCAGTAAAGACAATTCGGTAGGAAAACCACATGGATTCACATAGAAGCCATCATAGGCCTTGTTTCATCAGGGTGTGGAGGAAGGAGTGCCAGGATAGGAAAGGAATAAGAGAGTGAGTCTGAACACCAATGGAAAAAAAAATGTTAAACACAATTTTTACTGTACCATTAAAAATATGGTGAAGAAAGCGAAAAGAATAAAAAAAATTAAGGATTCATGAACTTACGCATACCAGGTTAAAAACCCATATACACAGCAATGAATAAGGGTTATTAACCCTAACTTGTAAGTTTATGGATCCTGAATTTATTTACTTATTCTATTTTTGCTTTTTTTTTACCATGTTTTTTAATGGCACAGTAAAAGTTATGCTTTAACATTTTTTCATTAATTTTGGATCTAAGACCTCAAGGTCTCTATTATTAGTGGCATCACTGTGCCATCATGTAGAGCTACAGTACAGAGAGTGGTGGGGCAGGGAACCTATGGCTTCCTCCTATGCTACCACAGGATCCAACTGTATTGGCAAAGTGTTAACAGTCATTGAGTGCAAAATGGTGTATACCCGAAGATCGAAGGCGCCCAGCCATAAGTACAGGACACATACACTTCCCTCGATATTCAGTACTATTGACCCACTGTTTTTTATTTTTTATTTAATTAAAATTTTGCACCAATTTTATCTCCTTTAACACAGTCTTCTCAACCCCAGTTCTTGTTTTGCGGCATTATCAATCATGATAAACAACAATTTCCAATAAAAATGCAAAAGTGTCCACCATCTGCTTAGCACGCTGATGGAAAAGTTGCTTATTCTTGATAATCAGAGGTAATAGAAAACATATCCTTCTTCCATTGTGGTCCTCCTTTCAAAACAAACAGAGAGATGAGGAAATAGCTGTTAAATCCTGAATAGCAAATACAGTGCTATTTTACCTCCTAAATGTTAAAAACATCTTGTGCCAGTCTCCACAACAATCGACAAGAAGATTGATGTCTTCCAATCATAATGGTTGAGGGAAGTACATTTCCAAGCTGCCAGTTCTTTTTGTATGTTCCTCTCTGCATGTACCAAGGTATCAGTGCACTCAGCAAAGTTTCCCTGTTAATGTTCAACTAGGTACAGTAGTAGGTGTATAGCCCCGAGAGAGATAGATCAATGTGACACTCACAGCACTTCAGCCTATTTAAGTATGCATGTACTTCCTTGTAAGTTGCCTTGTCTAATTAGCTGTGGAGGTGCTCCATCTTCATCCCTTGATGTCTCACTGATGCTGAAAAGTGGACGGAATTTGTGTCAGCGACCATGATGAAGCAGCAGTTGATTATACTACAAGGTGTCCTGCAGACTGAGTCCAGACTGCTTGAGCTAATCATCAGCTATATTCCATTTCCAATTGCTTCCTGTCTAATAATATTTTTTTACTTCTGATTATGGAAATTCCCCCATTATATGCCATGATAACTTGTACTGAAATGTAATTTTTTTTTTTAATTTCTTTTCCCTTCTACGTCAAGTTGCTGCAAGATATAAAATAAACAGTCAATGTAAACGTGATCTCTCCAGAACAAATTTTATGATTCTGACATTCTATGGAGGAGAATAAAACTGCCCAATAAAATACAAGATTAAAAAATTTGGTAGATTTCTAAGATTTTTTTTTATGTGTAATGTGAGGCAGTAGTTTGTATGTGTTATATTTTGTATTTGTCAAAGGGAATTTATCATTCAATCTACACTAAGGTGAAAAAGTCACAAATTATGGTGTCATAATTTGCAACTTTTTTGTTTTTTCCGCCACTCATTGCACTTTTCTTTAAAAAAAAAAAAGGAGTCAGAGATTTGTGGAAGGGCAGATACGAGAGTGCCCTGTCAAATTATATATAATTTATGCCAAAAATTGCAAATCGATCATGCTCACGATTTGATTTTCTGGCACGTGCATAGCAAAAGATGTGCCTAGTTTATCAAGGTGTGGTCGCTTGAAAACTTAGGTGCTTCTTTCTACAGTCTTTTTTTTTATTAAGGAATGCCAGGTTTAATACAGTTTCCCCTTTCGTGCATGAATACACCTAATATTAAAACACATTTTTGTTTGTTTTCACATACAATAGATTTTTTTGCAGGAATTCCTCAAACAGTCCAATTCATAGGGCTTGCAGAAAATTGTGCAAATGTTGCAGAAATAACCCCATCCACGCTGGACTTCATGTGCATTAAGGAAATACTAATTACTAATTATTTGATTGAATACATTTGCAAAGAAAAATTGAGAAAGAAAAAATAGGAAACATGCTGTTATTTACTGTCTTCCCACTTAATATATGCCTGCTAGAAACTACCTGTTTGTCTATATGTAATTCAGTTCTTTGGCAATAAAAATACAGCGAGGGCTGACATTAGAAGAGAGGACCGAGTCCACCCTAGAGTGACACTTCTACCAACCCCCTTACATAATCTCTCCATATAACCTTTCAAACAGTACCAACCTCCCGCCCACCTCCCACCACAAACACTGTTTTACCACTGCCACTTGTTAACGCTCCCCCGCAGTTTTCCCTCACTGACTTGGGATTAACACTTCTCTATCTCAGTCACTGAGCTCTTTCTTAAGGTACCTTCACACTCAGCGACGCTGCAGCGATACCGACAACGAGCCGATCGCTGCAGCGTCACTGTTTGGTCGCTGGAGAGCTGTCACACAGACAGCTCTCCAGCGACCAACGATGCCGGTAACCAGGGTAAACATCGGGTTACTAAGCGCAGGGCCGTAAAAGTAAAAAAAACAAACACTACATACTTACCTTCCGCTGTCTGTCCTCGGCGCTGTGCTTTCCTGCACTGACTGTGAGCACAGCGGCCGGAAAGCAGAGCGGTGACGTCACCGCTGTGCTCTGCTTTCCGGCTGGCCGGCGCTCACAGCCAGTGCAGAGAAGCACAGCGCCGAGGACAGACAGCGGAAGGTAAGTATGTAGTGTTTTTTTTTTTTTACTTTTACGATGGTAACCAGGGTAAACATCGGGTTACTAAGCGCGGCCCTGCGCTTAGTAACCCGATGTTTACCCTGGTTACCAGTGAAGACATCGCTGAATCGGCGTCACACACGCCGATTCAGCGATGTCTGCAGGAGGTCCAGCGACGAAATAAAGTGCTGGACTTTCTGCAGCGACCAACGACATCACAGCAGGATCCTGATCGCTGCTGCCTGTCAAACTAAACGATATCGCTAGCCAGGACGCTGCAACGTCACGGATCGCTAGCGATATCGTTCAGTGTGACGTTACCTTTAGATCTGTGTGTCTGAAATGCATCAGTGGTTTTATACCTTATGTATCATTTTGTGGATTTCATTGGATTTAGATGAAAAGTACATTTTCTAACGGTGAAGACCAGGCACTAAGATATCCCCAGGTTAATAGCATTTTCATGTGACAGATTCCTGTCACGCACAGTGTGGGAAGACTAAGCGCAACACAACAGGAAGAGGGGAAGGAATCCCAAATGCTAGGGAAAGGGGGAGTGGAGACCCCTAGGCAGATCTAATAGCACCCTGCCTCCCCTACCATCCTTGCATTGGCTCCACACCAATCGCCGAGCAGGAGCCTAAGTCCTGTATATCTATATCCCTAGAGCTAGGCCCTGAATAGGGAAGGGAAGATGAGCACTGGTCAGTCCCCACTATACACTAAAGAGAGGAAGGGAGACAAACAGGGGGAAGCAAATTATCTTGTGCAGACTCCAGAGAGAGATAACACAAAATGTCCTCCAGCAGCACCGGACACCAGAGAGGAAGTAGACTGCTATAGCTCCAAGCCTTCACAAGGGTAAAATGTAAATATCACCGGCGATTCCCTGAAGCAGACTGGGAGTCTATAAACACCCAGGTCCAGGTGTGTCAATTAGAACTGGAGGGAGGTTGCCCCTGGGTCCAGAAGTCAGAGGGATTAAGAAGGTGTCTGCAATGCCAAACACAGAGACCTTCTGCAGCCAGATGAAGAGCGACTATCTGTAGCAATTGACACACCTGTGACAGTTCCCTTTAAGTAATTGAATGAGATATTAACACAGTCACTAAAGCATCATATTATCCTATATCTTGTTTCTATATATATTTAGTGTCCATTTTTTGCTCAGGTTTTACAAACACTTGATGAGGTAATCAATATAGCAAGTCAGGATAGAGAAAGGGATCAACTTTTGAGTATTTATTATATCCTTCAAACACGTATTGTTCTTTTTGTTTTTGTTGAGGACAGCCATTAACAACTTTTCAAAAATTACATTACCGTATATTTATTGCTTTAAATTTTTCATTTTTACCCTTATTAGCATCCATACTGAAGGTTGTTGGACAGTAACAAAAAGTCTTAGTTCTGTGCAAACCATCATTGTACATATTGTATTAAAGAAAATATTTCTAGGCTGTCAGTCTTTAGAAAGAAATCTTTCAATCATCACAACATATTATCTGTTTATGTTGTCCTTCGGGTCATTACAGTGAGTAAGCAATACAGATAAATTGTATCTAATAGTCTCTCTTTTTCCATTGTGTTGATTGATGTGGAAGCATCTTCTGTAATAAAAGGCTGAAATATTATGCTGACATTTGCATGCATTAGTTGCTAAAGCTAAAAGTTTGTAGAAAGAATGAAAGAAAAACAAACTGATTAAAATGACTTAGAAAAACAACTGTGTAAAGATAAAAGACAAAGTGACATCAATTGAGGAGACCACAAAAGTTGTATAAAAAAGAGTATATAGTGGTCTTGTTAGAAAGCCCATTTCAGATACTCTATCAGGGTATATACTGAGCAAGGATGAGTCCCTCACTCCTAACCATCAGTAATTAGCCAGAAAGGAGAGCAGCTACAATCAGTGCCTCTCATTCTCTCTCTTGAACTTGCTGCTGATTACACCACTTTGCTTAAGGTACCAGTAGTAATATATCATGTGATCAACTTTCCAACAAAACTCGAGCTGATAAAGTCACATGTATATATAATGGAGGCATTATAAAAAAGTAATTAACATATTTTTCGGATTATAAGACGCACTTTTTTCCCCAAAATTTGGGAGGATAATAGGGGGTCTTATCATCCGAATTGTAGATGCAGGGGAAATTACCAGCTGCGGTGGAGAAGGGTCCCAGGGTCGCTGCTGCTGAAAGCATCTTGTTGTAGCAGAGGCAGGAGTCAAGTGACGGCTGTGGGTCCCAGGCTGGTATGAGAAGGTGTTCGATGGTGTGGGGGCTCCACAGACATTTTGTCAAAGCCCAGAGCCGCACACTTTCCATACTTTTGGAGGTCCAGGTGTTTTGAGCTCCATTAGTCTCAAACTGTGAGGCTGGCCCCACCAGAGAGGCAACTTCTAGCAGCTCTGCAGGCACAGCACAGCTTAGGAGACAATAGTCACAGATGTGATCTTATACTGCACAGTCCTTTCTCTGACTAGAGTAATCTCTACTTATTCTCTACTTTTTATGTTATATTGACTTCAGGAAACAAATAAAGGGTAAATTGAGGAGTGCTTTTCATTTTGTCATGGAGGCCCAAGCTTGATCTGTGTGGCATCTTGGTCTCTTGGACTCTTACCAAAAGAAACTTTTATCATATCTCTATGTCATCAAAAGTTTTTTGAAAGTATAGTTACGCCTTAATATTCTCAAACTTTTACCCAAAATAGTTTGCCAACTATTCCTTAATATTAGGGCAATATAGAAGCAGAATTAACTGAGTAAAAGTCATATTTATTTATTGTAATATATCAGGGGTTTCAAACGCACAGCCTAAGGGACACTTGCAGCCTCTGAGGGTGTATTTTGCAGTTCGCAGACCACTGAAGCACCCGAAACATTCTCGAGACAGCAGAGAGCGGGCCGAAGGAGCAGCACCCATTAATGACTTCACTCCAAATCAACGTGTGTTAGAGTGCAGTGTGTTGGAGCAAAGGTGTCTCTTGGAGAAAACTATTTTGTAACACTTTCTTTAATAGTGACAGTAGATAGTTATTTGAGGGAGGGGACTCATTTGTTAAGTCTATTGACACCTCACAATCAAAAAGTGCCAGTAGTAGATATGGCAACCTAAGGCCAAGTAATGGTCTTCCAGCCAGCCAGCTATGGTGGCCTGTAATAGCCCTGTAATAATCTGGGTCTAACAGGCAAGGAGTCATTCTAAAAATGACCAATAATATCCTTCAGTACAGAAATACTACAATATATTAGATCAGCGATCAGGCAAATAAAAGTTCAAGTCACATATAGGGACTAAGTAAAAAGAAACAACAAAAAAAAATTGGAGAATTAAAGAAAAATTCAAAACAAAGTATGAAAAGTAATGAAAAAATATTTTGCCTCTAAAAGCGCATTTTTTTGTAAAAAAAAACAAAACAACAAAACACACAAAAAAGTAAATTATAAAACTGTATAATAACACATATGATGAACACCAGAAAACATATATTAAAAGATATGAGAAAATGTATATTTCTCATTATACAGACACATAGAAATTGAATAAAAAGTGATGAGCAAGTCACGTAGAAAAAAAATGAAATCACTGAAAATGTCATCTATTTCCAAAAGAAATGCGGCCTACCAATTTCAAAGGATTCTTTTATGTGCAGCCCATTTACCCGGCCGAGTTTGAGACCCCTGTAGCACATGCATACTAAATCTCAAAGGCAATATTTTTGGTGGGAGGAGAGTAACATAGATAAAGTTACCTTTTTAAAAAAGGATTTGATCCATATGACCTTTAATTTAGGATATTGCCCTTTGCCCTGCTAAACTGTGCAGCAGATATTGCTATATATAGTTGACGTACTCTGCCCCTTCACTGCATTACATAATCTGGCTGTACTTTATAAAAATAAATGAGACAAATAATCTTTGGATCTACCACACATCAGTTAATGTTCAGATTATGCCAATTTCTTTGCTTTTAAAGCTAATTTAATGAAGTGTTTTTATTGGCCGAAGTTTCTCAGCTGTTGGCAAGCCCGTGCATTACTATTTACAGAACAACTTAATAAGGAGAATGACGAGGCATTGTTAAGGAGTACCAGAAATATGGAGAAGATATACAGCATCTGGTCGGATGGTATTTTATTCATGCATGTGCAGTTTTCTGCGGGGAGAACTCCCGATGGTGCGTGGTTGAATCTCCGGCTGAGCAAAGAATTAACTGAACAGCGGATGTGTGGGTTTCTGGAAGGTTTAAACAGTCTCTCACCACCAGCTTCTGGATAGTTCTTCAACTTTTTTTTTTAATATATATATATTATATTCTGTTTTGTGGTTAAGAGTTGACACTTAAAGCAGTATTGCTACTTATTTCATCATTTCCATTACTGGGAAATGTGAATCTCCAGTGCTAACCACATAACCACATGGAATATCATGTGTACGCCCTGCCTGCTCTTCTGATGTGATGCGTATGTGTGCATTACAGTGTCATCCAGACATGGGACAACAGGCAGAAGCTCCTTGAAATGAAGCCACTGTTTAATAGAAATGTTTGCACTAGTGCAGATGGCATTAGAGATCGGCATGCTTCATGCTGGTTAGAACTTACTCTTTTGTAAAATTTGGAAGTCCAGACAGCCTAACTTTTCTGTGCTGAAATAAAACTGCAACTTAAAAAATAAAATCTTGTGTTTGCACGCTGCATGTGGAATTTCTCTTCATTTATGGATAGATATACAATTAGTAATCTAGCTACAGCTTTTATTTTTGTTCTTTTTTTAAACAAAAAAAATGGTGGGCTATCTTTCGCCCATAGCTATATAGAGTGGGTGACATAAGTGTTGAACACGTCATCAATTTTCTAAGTAAATATATTTCTAAAGGTGCTATTGACACGAAATCGAAATTCTCACCAGATAATAACCCATCCAATCCACATAGGCAAAGAAATCAAACCATATATGTCTATAAATTAAGTCATGATGAGAAATGACACAAAGGAAAAAGTATTGATCACATGAAGAAATAGAGGTTTACAAAGCCATGGAAAGTCATAACACCAGCTGATATCTATCAGTAATTGGAAAGCAATCCTGCCACTTAGTGAAAAGAAATATCAGCTGGTTCAACTGATGGCCTATAAAAGAGTGTCTCATTACCAAAATGCAACACAAGAAACATCTAATGATGGGTAAAGCCAGTGAGCTGTGTCAAGACCTTCATTACCTTATTGTTGCAAAACATACTGAGAGCATTGGTTACAGAAGAATTTCTAAACTGCTGAAGGTTGCAGTGAGCACTGTTGGGGCCATGATTCAGAAGTGGAAAGAACATCATTTGACCATGAACCGGCCATGACAAGGTGCTCGCCACAACATTTCAGATGGGGAAATTGCACAAAAAAATTTGGGATCAATTTTCTCCTGCTACCCTTGTGAAAATAACAAATTTGGGGATAAAATAAAATTTTTGTGGAAACAATGTGATTTTTTTTAATTTCACAGCTCTACATTATAAACTGCTGTGAAGCACCTGGGGGTTCAAGGTGCTCACCACACATCTAGATAAGTTCCCTGAGAGGTCTAGTTTCCAAAATGGTGTCATTTATGAGGGTTTTTCACTGTTTAGGCACATCAGGTGCACTCCAAATACGACATGGAATCTGCTAATTATTCCAGCAAATTTTGCATTCAAAAAGTCAAATAGGGCTCCTTCTCTTCCAAGCCCTGCCGTGCCTGCAAACATAAGTTTACCTCCACATAATGAGTAAAAGCATATTCAGGAGAAATTGCACAACAAATTGTATGATGCAATTTCTGATGTTACCTTTATGAAAATGCAAAATGTGCGACTAAAAAACATTTTTGTTGGAAAAATGTGATTTTTTTTTAATTTTCATGGCTCAATGTTATAAACTTCTGAGAAGCACCTGGGGGTTCAAGATGCTCCCTGAGGGGTCTAGTTTCCAAAATGGTATCACTTGTGAGGTGTTTCCACTGTTTAGGAACATCAGGAGCTGTCCAAACGGGACATGGTGTCCGCTAATTATTCCAGCAAATTTTTCGTTCAAAAAGTCAAATCACGCTCCTTCCCTTCTTAGCCCTGCCATGCAACCAAACTGTGTTTTTCCCTCAAATATCGTGAATCTCCATGCTCAAGAGAAATTGCACAACAAATTTTGGCATCCATTTTTTCTTTTAACCCCTGTGAAAATCAAACAATTTGGGTCTAAAGTAATTTTTTTGTGAAAAAAGTGAAATGTTCATTTTTCCTTCCACATTCTAAAAATTCTTGTGAAGCTTTCAAAGGGTTAAGAAACTTTTTGAATGTGTTTTTGAGCACCTTGAGGGGTGCAGTTTTTAGAACGCTGTCACTTTTGGGTATTTTCTGTCATGTATACACCTTCAAATGCAATGTGATCCCCCCCCCAAAAAAAATGGTTTTATAAATTATGTTGAAAAATTAGAAATTGCTGGTCAACTTTTAACACTTATAACTTCCTAACAAAAAATGTTTTAAAAATTGTGCTGATCTAAACTAGACATGTGGAAAATGTTACTTATTAACTATTTTTTGTGACATAACTCTGATTTAAGGGCATAAAAAATAAAAGTTTGAAAATAGCTAAATTTAAATTTTTTTTGCCAAATCTCCATTTCTTCACAAATAAACGCAAGTTATATGGAATAAACTTTACCCCTATCATGAAGTACAGTATGTCACAAAAAACAATCTCAGAATCAGTGGGATACATTGAAGAGTTATTACATCATAAATTGACAGAGGTCAGAATTGTAAAATTTGGCCTGGTCATGAAGGTAAAAACAGGCTTGGAGGCTGAAGGGGTTAATTAAGTTATTTTATTGAGTGTAGCGTTAGATATCAACTCTATACACACTAGAAGAACTGTTACTGCTTTTCTATGTCGGATATATTGGTGTTATAATAATGTATTACAATTTCTAAAAGTAAAAAGCTATGTTATGCTAAACAAAGTGGGACACATTTGTTTCATGAGAAAAGAAATTGCAACTAATCAATAGATTCCCTTTCTGTGTGGTGGGACACACCTCATTGAATAGAAAAGCAATGCGTGAGCACTATTTATGGACTGGCTCAGTCACATAATATTGATGGGTGTAACGTAGCAATTCCATTTATTACGTGAACTTGCTGTCAGCTGATATTGTTGATAAGAGTGTACAAGCATAATCAGGGTCCAGTCTAATCAACATGACGAGTAATATGTTATCTATACACGGCTGCTTGTATACTGGTGGTAAGTCTCATATTTACTGAATGTGCTCGTAAGATTGCAGAGTTTAATGTTTGGTAGATGTTTTTTCTCCCTGTAGCTGTCTGCACTAACCAAGTATTTCTGCATATTTCTCCTATCTGAACCCCTGTTACTCTTATGTTTGGAGATATTAAAAATAGGGCACAAATAAAGATGTTCACACAGGTTCTTCCTTGAGATTAGGTGTAGCTGTAGATTGGGTATAGCTGTAGCTGATGCCACAATAGTAGTCGTACCTTGATCCTGGTTCCTAAGGGGCCCAAAGGTAACTCTGTACATAAATAGTAGTGTTACCAATGACACATGGTTGGTGGGGCCTGTTATATAGTTTGCATTCACTCAACGTGGCAACTTTAAAGGGAACCTGTTACCAGGTTTTCCCAATATTAAGTACGGACATCAGCTTTCAGGCCTCTTTTATAGCATTCTAGTATGTTGTATGTAAGTTCCCAATCCCATCTGCAGATCCTAAAATGAACTTCTGGCCTTGATACGGCGTCTCTTCTCTTCTGACAATCGCGATCCTTCTTCTCTGCTTCATGTGGCTGACTCGTCTTACAGTGTCCTCCATCACACTCCAACACAGGAGCACTTCTCCCTGCCATGCCGAGAGCAGAGCAAACTTCTGTAGTGTGCATGTGCCAGCTTTGCTTCCGGGTCATCGACGCTCTTTGGTCTTTTCTGGCGCATGCGTACTACAGTACTTTACTCTGCTCTCGGCAGGGCAGAGAAAAGTGCGCCTATCGTAGAACGCATCATCCTCATGAAGTACGAAAGGAAAAAGATGATTGTAAGAAGAGAGAAGGCACCAGATCAAGACCAGAGATGCCCATCAGACTGGATCTCGACGTCTGTGGGTATAATAAAAGGTCTTTTTTGGGATCTGCAGAGGGGATAGCGGATTTACATACAGTGTACTTGAATGCTGTAAAATAAGGCCTTAAAAGTGATGGCAGTACTTTATATTGCGGACATATTAACTCTGTAAGCTTACAACCATAAAAAATTTTGTCCAGTGTTTGTCTTTGTATGATTAAGAAAAAAAGGCAAATTGGTGAAAATGCACTAAAATAACGAAGAAAAATTACTTATTGAATTCTCTGCCACTTCACTTCAGTGAACTGTTCTGGTGTTGTTTGCCAATTTTTATTGGGTATGCTTGGTTGCGATGATTACATCCCGTAGATAAATGTGACCACTGTTGCCAATCACTGGATTCAGCTGAATGACCACTGCCCATTTTTTCTTGATTATGGACAATACCTTTAAGATTTGGATGCATGTTTTGGTATATGTACCATGGATTGTACTTATGGGACAGCAATTAATAAATAGTATTCTCTAGATCTAGATGGAAGCAGATAGGATGGAGAATGATTGATAACATTCGGATAGTGCTGAAATTCATTCGACACAGTTCTTGCAACCCAGTTCAGTATATGGTAGGACCACCGGCTACCCTGGGGCCAAGCTAATAGACACATATTAATACAGAGAGTTCATTTTTGCTATTTGTAACTCACATTAGAAGTGTTTATGACTGACTATTTGTTAAGCTATCAAGCTGTCATCTCCAGCAGAGAATGCTATAAATTAATAGAAATTATCCATATTTGTAAACAGCACTAAATCGAAATGAAGGTAATAGATTTATCACTAGATGGGACAAAAATCCAATAAATTTACAATAAAAGATCATTAGCAAATGGAATCACGTCAGCTCAGATTAATGGATCTGATTATTGTGTTTAAGTCAAACTAAATTACTGTCTTTGTATCTCTTACCACATTAATAAAAGTGTCCACATTCTGTCTTCTAAGTCTCTAGATGTAGGTGTAAAAATCACAGTAATTTTGATAAGTGAAAACAATTACTTCTACGGTTGGAGCAAATACAAAAAAAAATGAGCAACATGTTGCATCTAAAATGTTTCTGGATATTTACTGAGTGCCCATAAAGTCAGCAGCGGTGTACAAAAAGAAGAAGAGTACAAAGCAGTTCACAATCTTTTAAGTACGGTAGATGGGATCTGTATCACCATAGTTTGCTATGAAAATGTTGGCGACATTCTCAATGTTACAGCATTTAAAACGGCCATATTTTTTTCTTACTGACACATTTCAATACATTTGTGTATTTAGGCAAATAAATGGAGCATTTAGAAATAAAGTTAAAAGGATAAATAAATTAACTTTGGCCTTGATCCATCGTAATCGTCTCTCTCTAGCACATTTTCTCCATATGGCAGCAAAGGGTTTGCAAGATATTTGTTCACAAATATAGAGGTAAATATTAATATTGCTGGACTTAGGGTATGCTAGGTCTAGGTAACTACATTAACAATAATCATTGAACGTGAAAATGATGAAAGACAATATCACCAGTTCCTTCCTTAAAGGGGTGGTCCGAAACTAAATTTTATTTTAATCCTAAATCTCAATTTATTGTCAGAATCTAATTCATTTTCTAATCTCCTTTAATTAAAAATTCCCTATCGTTCCCTCACTACACTACCTGCTTTATTATTATTTTTTTACTACTTGCTCTTAGATGACGCTTTGTTTGAGAATCCCAGTGCATGCTGGGTGGTCAAACAAGTCATCATCAGGAGGCAGAGGCTGCTCTTACTGCCACAGTCTCTGCCCCCTTCTTGAAATGAAGCGTTATCAATTATGTCCATTTTATTTCAGAGACTGGGCTAGTCCCTGCTCGACTGTGAATTTCAACAGATGCTCAGCAGGTTCATGTCACTGTGCAAGAAGCTACAGATCAAGAAGTGACAAGCCAGCAAGAGTGCACATTGTAAGAAGATTACCCAATGTGCAGGAGAAGGAGAGCCTGGTGTTTGCTTTTCCTGCTTGCTCATTCTCTCCTTACAACTCGTACTGCCAGTGCCCTCTCTTGCTGGTTCGTCACTTCTCATCAGAGTCGGTGAGGGAGCGCATTGTCACTGTGCACTATACATGGTGATAAGAATAACACCCCTTTAATATTCTCCTTGCTATTGACCTTATTTTGACTCATATAGTTAAAACTGAGAAATACATAAAGAAATCTTTTCTATGTGTCTCATCAGAGCAGCTATGTACTTCTCTTCCTTTTACCAATCCTATGTCTAGCTGTAAGACTACTGTCTACAGCAGAAACCTCCCCACTCCGCCCTTTCGGCAGTAGTTTATTTAAAGGACCAACCATTTTTTTGAGTCTCGTACACGCTATCACTAGTTATCCAATTAATTAATCAGACTTACCAACAATGGTGCCTTGGTACCACCAGAGTGCCCACCCTCCTCCTAAACAGAACATGCTTTTCCACTATGAATTACATCTTTAATTAAGCCTGTAATATATTACCGTAATTTATTTGGAACAAAAATGGCCTGACAAGCGAGTGGTGAACTTCAAATTCAGATTTAAATGGAGTGATCTTCTGCTGATCCTTAAGGGTCTTTTAAGACCTGGAAGCGTTGGAGCCAACATCGAAATGGAGGGTTGAAGACCAAAAGAGGGGTCTAAAATCTGGTCAACAGATCTGTATTCAGAATTTAAGTAAATTGAGATTTTTATTTTTTTTCATTAACCCCTTTACCCCCAAGGGTGGTTTGCACGTCAATGACCAGGCCAATTTTTACAATTCTGACCACTGTCCCTTTATGAGGTTATAACTCTGGAACGCTTCAACGGATCCTGGTGATTCTGACACTGTTTTCTCGTGACATATTGTACTTCATGATAGTGGTAAAATTTATTTAATATTACCTGTGTTTATTTGTGAAAAAAACAGAGATTTGGCGAAAATTTGGAAAATTTCGCAATTTTCCAACTTTGAATTTTTATGCAATTAAATCATAGAGATATGTCACACAAAATACTTAATAAGTAACATATCCCACATGTCTACTTTACATCAGCACAATTTTTGAACCCCAATTTTTTTTTTGTTAGGGAGTTATAAGGGTTAAAAGTTGACCAGCAATTTCTCATTTTTACAACACCATTTTTTTTAGGGACCACATCTCATTTGAAGTCATTTTGAGGGGTCTATATGATAGAAAATACCCAAGTGTGACACCTTTCTAAAAACTGCACCCCTAAAGGTGCTCAAAACCACATTCAAGAAGTTTATTAACCCTTCAGGTGTTTCACAGGAATTTTTGGAATGTTTAAATAAAAATGAACATTTAACTTTTTTTCACAAAAAATTTACTTCAGCTCCAATTTGTTTTATTTTACCAAGGGTAACAGGAGAAAATGGACCCCAAAAGTTGTTGTACAATTTGTCCTGAGTACGCTGATACCCCATATGTGGGAGTAAACCACTGTTTGGGCGCATGACAGAGCTCGGAAGCAAAGGAGGGCAATTTGACCTTTCAATGCAAAATTGACAGGAATTGAAATGGGACGCCATGTTGTGTTTGAAGAGCCCCTGATGTGCCTAAACAGTGGAAACCCCCACAAGTGACACCATTTTGGAAAGTAGACCCCCTAAGGAACTTATCTAGAGGTGTGGTGAGCACTTTGACCCACCAAGTGCTTCACAGAAGTTCATAATGCAGAACCATAAAAATAAAAAATCATATTTTTTCACAAAAATCATTTTTTGCTCCCATTTTTTTATTTTCCCAAGGGTAAGAGAAGAAATTGGATCCCAAAAGTTGTTGTATAATTTGTCCTGAGTATGCTGATACCCCATATGTGGCGGTAAACCACTGTTTGGGCGCATGGGAGAGCTCGGAAGGGAAGGAGCGCCGTTTGACTTTTCAATGCAAAATTGACAGGAATTGAGATGGGACGCCATGTTGCGTTTGGAGAGCCACTGATGTGCCTAAACATTGAAACCCCCCACAAGTGACACCATTTTGGAAAGTAGACCCCCTAAGGAACTTATCTGGATGTGTGGTGAGCACTTTGACCCACCAAGTGCTTCACAGAAGTTTATAATGCAGAGCCATAAAAATAAAACAAAATTTTTTTCCCACAAAAATTATTTTTAGCCCCCAGTTTTGTATTTTCCCTAGGGTAACAGGAGAAATTGGACTCCAAAAGTTGTTGTCCAATTTGTGCTGAGTATGCTGATACCCCATATGTGGGGGGAACCACCGTTTGGGCGCATGGGAGGGCTCGGAAGGGAAGGAGCATCATTTGGAATGCAGACTTAGATGGATTGGTCTGCAGGCGTCACATTGCGTTTGCAGAGCCCCTAATGTACCTAAACAGTAGAAACCCCCCACAAGTGACACCATTTTGGAAAGTAGACCCCCTAAGGAACTCATCTAGATGTGTTGTGAGAGCTTTGAACCCCCAAGTATTTCATTACAGTTTATAACGCAGAGCCGTGCAAATAAAAAATATTTTTTTCCACAAAAATTATATTTTAGCCCCCAGTTTTGTATTTTTCCAAGGGTAACAGGAGAAATTGGACCCTAAATGTTGTTGTCCAATTTGTCCTGAGTACGCTGATACCCGATATGTGGGGGGAACCACCGTTTGGGCGCATGGGAGGGCTCGGAAGGGAAGGAGCATCATTTGGAATGCAGACTTAGATGGATTGGTCTGCAGGCGTCACATTGCGTTTGCAGAGCCCCTAATGTACCTAAACAGTAGAAACCCCCACAAGTGACCCCATATTGCAAACTAGACCCCTCAAGGAACTTATCTAGATGTGTTGTGAGAACTTTGAACCCCCAAGTGTTTCACTACAGTTTATAACGCAGAGCCGTGAAAATAAAAAATCCTTTTTTTTCCCACAAAAAATATTTTTTAGCCCCCAGTTTTGTATTTTCCCAAGGGTAACAGGAGAAATTGGACCCTAAATGTTGTTGTCCAATTTGTCCTGAGTACGCTGATACCCGATATGTGGGGGGAACCACCGTTTGGGCGCATGGGAGAGCTCGGAAGGGAAGGAGCGCTGTTTTACTTTTTCAATGCAGAATTGGCTGGAATTGAAATCGGACGCCATGTTGCGTTTGGAGAGCCCCTGATATGCCTAAACAGTGGAAAACCCCAATTTTAACTGAAACCCTAATCCAAACACACCCCTAACCCTAATCCCAACAGTAACCCTAACCACACCCCTAACCCTGACACACCCCTAACCCTAATCCCAACCCTATTCCCAACCGTAAATGTAATCCAAACCCTAACTTTAGCCCCAACCCTAACCCTAACTTTAGCCCCAACCCTAACCCTAACCCTAGCCCTAACCCTAGCCCTAACCCTAACCCTAGCCCTAGCCTTAACCCTAGCCCTAACCCTAGCCCTAACCCTAGCCCTAGCCCTAACCCTAGCCCTAACACTAGCCCTAACCCTAGCCCTAACCCTAGCCCTAATGGGAAAATGGAAATGAATACATTTTTTTAATTTTTCCCTAACTAAGGGGGTGATGAAGGGGGTTTGATTTACTTTTATAGCGGGTTTATTAGCGGATTTTTATGATTGGCAGCCGTCACACACTGAAAGACGCTTTTTATTGCAAAAAATATTTTTTGCGTTACCACATTTTGAGAGCTATAATTTTTCCATATTTAAATCCACAGGGTCATGTGAGGTCTTGTTTTTTGCGGGACGAGTTGACGTTTTTATTCGTAGCATTTTCGGGCACGTGACATTTTTTGATCGCTTTTTATTCCGATTTTTGTGAGGCAGAATGACCGAAAACCAGCTATTCATTAATTTCTTTTGGGGGAGGCGTTTATACCATTCCGCGTTTGGTAAAATTGATAAAGCACTTTTATTCTACGGCTCAGTACGATTACAGTGATACCTCATTTATATTATTTTTTTATGTTTTGGCGCTTTTATACGATAAAAACTATTTTATAGAAAAAATTATTGTTTTGGCATCGCTTTATTCTGAGGACTATAACTTTTTTATTTTTTTGGTGGTCATGCTGTATGGCGGCTCGTTTTTTGCGGAACAAGATGATGTTTTCAGCGGTACCATGATTATTTATATCTGTCTTTTTGATCGCGTGTTAGTCCACTTTTTGTTCAGTGGTATGATAATAAAGCGTTGTTTTTTGCCTCGTTTTTTTTTTTTCTTACGATGTTTACTGAAGGGGTTAACTAGTGGGCCAGTTTTTTAGGTTGGGTCGTTACGGACGCGGCGATACTTAATATGTGTACTTTTATTGTTTTTTTTTATTATTTAGATAAAGAAATGTATTTATGGGAATAATATTTTTTTTTTCATTATTTATGATTTTTTGTTTTTTACACATTTGGAAAATTTTTTTTTAACTTTTTTACTTTGTCCCAGTGGGGGACATCACAGATCGGTGATCTGACAGTTTGCACAGCACTCTGTCAGATCACCGATCTGACTTAGAGCACTGCAGGCTTCACAGTGCCTGCTCTGAGCAGGCTCTGTGAAGCCACCTCCCTCCCTGCAGGACCCGGATGCCGCGGCCATTTTGGATCCGGGGCCTGCAGCGGGGAAGGAGGTAGGAGACCCTCGCAGCAACGCGATCACATCGCGTTGTTGCGGGGGTCTCAGGGAAGCCCGCAGGGAGCCCCTCCCTGCGCGACGCTTCCCTGCACCGCCGGCACATCGCGATCATGTTTGATTGCGGTGTGCCGGGGGTTAATGTGCCGGGGCAGTCCGTAACCGCTCCTGGCACATTGTGGAGGATGTCAGCTGCGATAGGCAGCTGACACCCGGCCGCGATCGGCCGCGCTCCCCCCGTGAGCGCGGCCGATCGCTATGACGTACTATCCCGTCGAGGGTCAGAAAGGCCCAGGGCACCTCGACGGGATAGTACGTCTAAGGTCAGAGTGGGGTTAAAGTTAATTAACTTTTATTATGACACATTTATTAATGACTAGATGGTGGCCCGATTTTAACGCATCGGGTATTCTAGAATATGCATGTCCACATAGTATATTGCCCAGTGACGTAGTATATTGCGCAGCCAGGTAGTATATTGCCTAGTGACGTAGTATATTGCGCAGCCATGTAGTATATTGCCCAGTGATGTAGTATATTGCTCAGTGACATAGTATACAGCACAGAGCCACGTAGTATATTGCCCAGTTACGTAGTATATTGCCCTGTGATGTAGTATATTGCCCAGTGACGTAGTATACAGCACAGAGCCACATAGTATATTGGCCAGTCACGTAGTATATTGCCCAGTGACGTAGTATATTTCCCAGTGATGTAGTATACTTCCCAGTGATGTAGTATACAGCACAGAGCCATGTAGTATATTGCACAGCGAAGTAGTATACAGCACAGAGCCACGTAGTATATTGGCCAGTCACGTAGTATATTGCCCAACTACGTAGTATATTGGCCAGTCACGTAGTATATTGCCCAGCTACGTAGTATATTGCCCAGCCAGGTTTGTCACAGGTTAAAAAATAAAAAATAAACATTTACTCACCTGTCCGTGGGCCCCTTGTAGTCCACGGTAGCTTCCGATCCCAGGGTTGGTATGAGCGCAGGACCTGTGATGACGTTGCGGTCACATGACCGTGACGTCATGGCAGGTCTTTGTAGCGCAGGCGCGCAGGGCCTGCGATGACGTCGCGGTCATATAACCGTGACGTCATGGCAGGTCCTTCTCACGCAGGGCCTGTGATGACGTCGCGGTCACATGACCGTGACGTCATGGCAGGTCCTTCTGCCACCGGAACCTGCAACGGAAGATGGCGGCCGGCGCGAGCGGCTACGGAGGGTGAGTATAGCAGGGTTTTTTTTTAATTATTATTTTTAACATTACATTTTTTACTATTGATGCCGCATAGGCAGCGTCAATAGTAAAAAGTTGGGGACACACAGGGTTAATAGCGGCGGTAACGGAATGCGTTACCTGCGGCATAATGCGGTCCGTTACCTCCGGCATTAACCCTGTGTTAGCGGTGACCGGAGGGGAGTATGCGGGTGACAGGCACTGACTGCAGGGAGTAAGGAACGGCCATTTTCTTCCGGACTGTGCCCGTCATTGATTGGTCGCAGCAGCCATGACAGGCAGCTGGCGAGACCAATCAGCGAATGAATAACCGTGACAGAAGGACAGACAGACAGACAGACGGACGTGACCCTTAGACAATTATATAGTAGATATACACTTAAGAATGATATATTTTGCTAGACAATCCCTTTCCATTTTTAGATTAGCGTTTTCATTTTCCTGTTGATCATCATTATCATTTTCCTCTTGATCACTTACAGAAAAAAATTATATTTTTCACATTGATATGCGGTGTTCACGGTCACAAGCAGAATCTGGTGAGAATTGCTAGTGAACAGTACTGCTGCATTTATTCCCACCCAGAGACATTATGCTTGGTGAAAGCCGCTCATTATTTTGCGCCTTACCATGGCACCGCTTATAGAGACAGAATGACATTCAATTAAAATGATATTAGCAGCACAGGAGTGATTTTGTTTAATTTACTCCTACTCAGATGTAAAAACATTAGTGACTTTTTTAATTGAACCTCATAATGTCTAACACCTACTCGAATGCAATGAAATTAAATACTTTGGTGACTAAATACCGCTTAATTTACTCACACCCAGCCCTAATGACATTAAATATGCTTTAGGGTAGATATTATTTCCAATCAATTCAGTTCGGAGGAAATCTGATCTAAGAGGCAACATTATTAGGCTTGTAATAAAATCAGACAAGAAATATATACTTCTGGGTATATATTAGTTGTCAATAATATGAATGTGTAATCTTATTCTTTCTTATTCTTTCCCCTAATATAGAAATATTAAAAAATAATCCTTTTTATGTTGGCTGTAACTGGTATCTCAGCTTTTCAAGGAGATGTGCTAATTATCTTTGCTGCATTTTTATATCCAGCGTACATTAGTACTGTTGTAGTTTTTAGTTAATGGTACATGAAGCATTGTATTAGTCAGTGTCATAGTAGACTGGCACATTAATAATTTTCCATTCAATATTTAGCCACTTAGAGCAATGTTTAACCCTTTACCCATACATCAGTGCTAGGGTCATCATATCTCGAGGGCAAGGGCAGACATATCATTAGTGCGACCTCTGCGGTCGCATAAGGGCCCAAGAGCTAAGGGGGCCACTTCCACCTCCAAACCAGGTGGAATTGTGCATTAAGATGAACAATAAGGCTAAGTTCACACTAAGCGTTTTTGTAGGTTTTTTGGATGATTTTTTAATGCAAATTTTCAGCTGCTTTTTACAGTATATCTTGTTTTTTTGTCATCAGGATTTTGCGCTTTGCATGGTTTTTTGAACATAGAGCATATCACTTCTTTCAACATTTTGTCAGCGTTTTTTCACCCATTGACATGAATAGGTGGTGAAAAAACGTGGAAAATCCATAGCAAAAACGTAGGTATTTGTGCCAAAACCTGATTCTATAGAATAGGACTTTTTTCAGCACTAAACTTTATCAGCATACACAAGAGACAAATCTTGCATGCCAAAAATGTAGCAAAATGCAGCAAAAACGCAGGAAAAAACGCAAAAAAAAACCAAGGCAAACCTGGCAATGATGGGGGTGGGGGAGAGGATAATAATAGGAAGTGGGGGGAGGAGGACAATGAGGGGTGTGGGGGATTGGGATGGGAGGAGGGGACTTTATAATAGATTTAAGAACAGGGAGATGTGGAGGAAGACGTTATTATCACCACTTATTATGTTTAACACAGTCCCTTAATAAGTGTACTCACTTATTATACATAGCACAGCCCCTTAGTATATAGTGTACTCACTTATTATGTATAGCACAGTCCCTTAGTATATAGTATACTTGCTTATTATGTATAGTGCCATCCCTTAGTATATAGTGTAGTCACTTTTTATGTATAGCACAGTCCCTTTGTATATAGTGTACTCACTTATGTATAACACAGTCACTTACTATATAGTGTACTCACTTATTTTGTCTAACACAGTCCCTTAATATATAGTGTACTTACTTATTATGTGTAACACAGTCCCTTAATTTATAGTGTACTCATTTATTATGTATAACACCATCCTTAGTTATATAGTTTTCCTCTTTTATTATGTATAACATCGTCCCTTATTATGCACCATCCTCTCTAGTTATATATGATGCCATCCCTTATTATATAACTTCCTTGGTTGTTATGTCCAGTGCTGTCTCTTACATAGTGCATTCTTGTTATTTTTGTTATTCACAGTGCCCTCTTTTATTACATAGTCCTCTCTCTTGTTAGATATAAAATGACTGCTGATGGAGGAGCCAGTGACCAGACTACCAGTCCATCAGCTCCTGCATTAGAAGAGAAGCTTTCCCATGTTCCATCAGCCATCATTGCATTATACAGCTAACAAGACAGGACGATATGTAATAAAAAAAACAGGGCTTTATATAATCCAATATGTAAGAGATGGTGCTGTGCATAACAATAGAGGGCACTGTGTAATAAGGGACGGTAATATACATTATAAAGGAGACTATATAATATATATACATGTATCTGTGTGTGGATAGATAGATAGATAGATAGATAGATAGATAGATAGAGAGATAGATAGATAGATAGATAGATAGATAGATAGATAGATAGATAGATATGTAGCTTTGTCACCATAAAAGGAAGGGGGCCCAGACACATTTCTTACACAGGGGCCCAAAGGTGTCAGTATCTGCCCCTGAAGGGGTCAACTCACTCCACTGCTTCACAAGGTAGTTACAGGAACAGTTCTGGTAGTAATTCACCTGCTGCTTTATTGTAGACAGCATAAACTTTAGCAGGATTCAGAAAAATAAACAGAGCCTTTCTGACATAACGGTAAAACAAAGATAAAGTCTATTAGAGTCCTTGTCCTGCAGACTTCACTGCAGATAACGCACATAATGTCCTTAACTCCTATGGGAGCCACGTGGGAGTTCCACCTCGCTTCCAATACACCACCCAGACTGAAACACAGGTCCAGGTATATATCACATGTACTGGTCACGTGACCATGACCTCACTGCAGGTCCTCAAACACCTGCAGGTCCTGCAGGGAAAGGGGTATGGTAAGCACCCTCCCTCCCACACTATGGATGCTCACATGAAACCGACCCATTGAACTCTGTACATGGCCTTTCAGCATCTGGTAGGCTGGAAACACAAAAACACTCCGGCTTCACATCACTGATCGCTGCATGCACAGTGACAAGTACCTCCCTTCCTCTACAAAGCCAGTGACTCTGTCACAATATACAGTATATTGTGATAGAGTCACTGGCATAATATGTGAAGGGAGATACGCGTCACTGCGCATGCAGCGATCAGTGATGTGAAACTGGAGTGTTTTTGCCTCTAGCACACTAAGTGCTGAGAGGATTAATAGGAACCTATATTTTGGGCTGGTTTTAGTCAACCTTCATAGAGGGGGTGGGCGGAGGTCCACCGTATCTCCACCTGCAGAGTCCTGACAGGACCTGTGTGATGTCATGGTCATGTGACCATCACATGGGTGTTAAATACCTGGCCATGAAAGTCAGTGGGTTGTTGTGTCTACCCGAGGAAGTAGCTAAGCGTGTCAGCCCCTCACAATATATATACAGTATATGTGTCCGTGTTAGCCAAATAAATAGTTGATGGTTGAGTACCACTGCCTTCTCATTGTCTGCACTGTTGCATCTGCGTTCCTGTTAAAACTCCTTCTTCACCACTCCCCTCTCCATAGACTTCAAAAGGCAGCTGTAATCTGATCCTTCTGTGAGATGTCAGTTAATCTTGTCAGAGCAAGATTCTTCTGAGTGAATGATTAGTTCTTGAGGCATAGGAGGATGAAGTAGCTCATACATAACATATATATGTATGCTCGCACTATTGATTTATGAAAAGTTTGCTGAAATTACAGTGACTACTTCATATTTTTGGATTATACTATATTAGATATTTTTACCACTTAAACAAATGTTTAGAATTATGTTATTATACTTTTGGCAGATAGAACCATATCTCGCAATATATATGTCATAAAATCCTTATTCAAATAAAAGTCCATTCATTATTAAATAGGAGCCTAATTGTAGTGCTGTTTAGTTTCCAAACTATTCCATCATGTGGTGGTGGGTTTATTTTCTTCTCATGTTTCCATAGCTTAGACATGTGTATATCCCGACACCCCTTGTCCTGCACATACGTTCACACAGCTTATGTGCTCTGCAATGCACATGTGTGACAACATGGTTGATTCTGCAATTTTTAATTATAAGTGAAATTTTACTTTTATTTTTAAAAAAATAGCCCATTCCTTTTTAGGGCTCAGATCTCAGTTGCATATTTTTTAAAAGCCGTTTAAGCAGTTTTTTAAAAGGTCTCTTTTTTAAGTCTAACATTACTCTCATCTCTTAAAGAAGCAGTCCTGTGTTACAAAGCCCAAACAGAAGGAATGCATGTGTGAAAACTAGCCTCTTAAGCAGAAAGTCACAATAATGATAATGTGTGGGTTGAACTTTCTATAGAGCAAAGACTAAGAAGACCTTTCTGTGAGAAGCTATGTTCTGACAATTGAGGAGGTTTTTGGTGCTCCTACTCAACTCCCACAGATCTTTGTATCAGTTCCTTAACAGGAAGAAAGTCTGTCAGCAAGATCCATTTGTCACTGGAAATTTTCAGGTATTGAGATTTCATGTCTGAATTACCCCACTGGGCATTAATGGCCCAATACAATGCTAGAGCAAACGAGCATCAAAACCTCTGCAAGATGCCACCATGCCTAATCTTTTAACCTCTGCAAGATGCCACCATGCCTAATCGTTATTGTTTTGACCATCTGAGGAGAAAACAAGAAAGCTGTGTTATCAGTCTTTCACATAGACCAAATTAAAAAATAATTCTGATATGAAGAAATCAGCTGTATAAACTGTAAAATGATGATAATTACAGTCAAAATAATTTGTATAAGTTTCTTGAGCCTCACAGATTTTTTTTACAGAAAGGGCAAAAAACTGCCATGTTTTTACGGACGGTCATGGAATTTCTGGATAGTTGGCATCCCTGCTTCCCAAGTTCCAGTGAACGGAATGGGTTTTCCCAACATGGCAAGTTATCACCTATCCACATCTATCCAACCACTGGGATCCCCGAACGTCTGAGAATAGGGCTCTGAAGTGACTTGTCAGAATGACGTATGGCTGCTTATATCCTTGCACCATACATTGTTTGTGGGCCGGATGGAGGTTGCCACTTCTCTATTCCAGCATTTCAGAGCCTTATTCTCTGGTCTGATTCAGGATCATAGAAGCGTCAATAGGTACAAAACATGCAACGTATCTCATAAAAACTCTCCTTGCTTGTTTGCATTGTTTTTAATGGATTTATGCCAATAAAGAAGAATATTTTATCATTTGGTGAGTGTTACCAATTTCTTTCTTCCTACAATTGACTTCCTATGCTCAGGACTGGTGGGAGTCCCAATGGTCAGATCCCCTGTGGATAGGTGGTTTCCAACTCAGTTGGGACAACCAATTTAATATTTGAAATGACCAGTAGCTTGGGGAGGCACATACAGGAGACCTGACATATGGTGGTTGCTGTGTAAGTGGTTGTGGAATACAGTGTAATGAATACTAATATTTTTTATGGATATAGGAAGCATAGTAAAATGATAAACCTGAGAAAATATGATCAGTCTCTCAGCGTTACAGAAGGTGTAACAGAAGATAGGCTCCTCATAAGTACTACAGCAGTTCCAGAGAGAATTACAGAACTTTGAGGTCATTGGGCGCAAATGAAATTACTCTGAGATGTCATTTCAGGTTTAGCTTCTCAGTAGTCACCACTGCATCCGAGGTTGGGGTTTGTAAAGAATCCTCTTGTAAAGCATCATCCACATTCTGCTATGACATGTGGTTACGGACATTTCATTTCCCTTATCCTACACTGTAGAAAGGGCGAGTCTAGAAGTTAGAATATAATGACCCTCCCGATGATTCACGGCCCATTTATAGTTCTGCTTATTACAAGAAATTATCAGTAAAAATACTGTATGACCCGAATCGCACTAAACTGATATTGTGATTGCACTCCATTATTGATGTATCGTATGAGCGGCAATTCCCCAATTTTGGCTTTGCATGAGAATATTCATCTTTCAAAAAATGCTACATTGTCTGAGGTCCAGCCTAAATGTAGCTGTAATCAAGACTTTGTAATAATGTGTTCGTGTACTTACACTATGCAATCATACTCTTGAAATTCTAGACAAATGGATTGCAGTTTCCCTTTACTGGAGCCATCTCTGTATAGACATTATTGGCATATTACTAGGATGTGCTGTCAATGTCCAACTGCTGTGACTAGAGTTGAGCGACCTTGACCTTTTTAGAGTCGAGCCGGGTTTCGCGAAACCCGACTATCTCAAAAGTCGGGTCGAGTGAAATCGGCCGATTATGACGTAAAGTCGGGATCGACCGAAACACGAAACCCAATGCAAGTCAATGGGGCAGCATAGTCGGCAGTGAGTGGGGGCCAGGAAAACACCTAGAGTGCCCATTTTAATGTCAAAACCATCCATTCTTCTTAATGAAGCTTGTCAAGCGTAATTTACCTTATAATAATTGGAAGGCATTTGAAATTGGGGGTCATTTGGCTAAAGTTGTGGTTGGTAGGGCTGGTTCAAGTAATTAGTGGGCCCAGGAAATCTGGACCACGTCACGGCAGTGGAGCAGGGAGAGGTAAGTATTTCAACTTTGCAAGTGCTGTGAACCTGAGCAAGCAGGGGGGGCCCACTCGTTGGCATTGGCACTGGCACAGGGCCCCTCAAAGTACAGCGGTGTGTTTGCACGGCGGGGGCGCCTCCCACCGGCAGCAACACTTTTGCGTACCATGAGAGGCCCTGTGCCAGTGACATCGCCAACTAGTATTCCTCCCCCCACCTGATGAAGGAACCTGCACTTTCATCTGCACCTTCCTGTTTGTCCCCGTGTAAGGTGGTATGGTATGCGGGAAGGGGGACCTGACTTTCAGCAGGGTCACAATCTTGCAGTGTAGCGTGCACGGGAAATGTTGCGTTATGGGTCAATGTACCAGCAGACTCATCTATCACTGGCTGGGCAATGGGCAGGATGAGGAGGAAACACAGATATAGGCACAAAGAATAAAGTGGGCTAAATGCAGTTCAAAATTGGTAACACAGGACTAATCAGGGGGCATTGCAGTGGAGGACAACTGGAATGAGAGGCTGACACAGAGAGTAGGCCCAAATCAGTAAGTAGTCGAAATGCAGTTCAAAATTGGCAACAGTAGTAAACAGGCGGCACAGCTTTGTTCAGTGGAGGAGAACAGCAAGGAGTGGCAGACACCGATAGTAGGCCCCAACCCAACTAGTAGGCCAAATGCAGTCTAACATTAACAACTACTTAACGAGCGCCTGAAAACGGAATTTCAGGACAGGAAACCAGGAGAACAGCAAGGAGCGGCAGACACCGATAGTAGGCCCCAAACCAACTAGTACGCCAAATGCAGTTGTTCCGTTTAACCACAATTTAATGAGAGCCTGAAGATAGAAGTTCAGGTAAGGCAACCTGGAGAACACCTTGGAGTGGAACACACCATCTCTCTACACCCCATACCCAATTTGTAGGTCTAATGCAGCGTAGTTTCCAACAACTACTAAACGAGAGCATGATGATCGAAGCATTGGCGAGGAAACCTGGGGAACACCTTGGAGTGGAACACACCATCTCTCTACACCCCATACCCAATTTGTAGGCCTAATGCAGCGTAGTTTCCAACAACTACTAAACGAGAGCATGATGATCGAAGCATTGGCGAGGAAACCTGGGGAACACCTTGGAGTGGAACACACCATCTCTCTACAGTGGAACACACCATCTCTCTACACCCCATACCCAATTTGTAGGCCTAATGCAGCGTAGTTTCCAACAACTACTAAACGAGAGCCGGAAGATCGAAGCTCAGGAAAGGCAACCTGGAGAACACCTTGGAGTGGAACACACCATCTCTCTACACCCCATACCCAATTTGTAGGCCCAATGCAGCGTAGTTTCCAACAACTACTAAACGAGAGCCGGAAGATCGAAGCAATGGAGAGAAAACCTGGGGAACACCTTGGAGTGTAACACACCATCTCTCTACACCCCATACCCAATTTGTAGGCCTAATGCAGCGTAGTTTCCAACAACTACTAAACGAGAGCATGATGATCGAAGCATTGGCGAGGAAACCTGGGGAACACCTTGGAGTGGAACACACCATCTCTCTACAGTGGAACACACCATCTCTCTACACCCCATACCCAATTTGTAGGCCTAATGCAGCGTAGTTTCCAACAACTACTAAACGAGAGCCGGAAGATCGAAGCTCAGGAAAGGCAACCTGGGGAACACCTTGGAGTGGAACACACCATCTCTCTACACCCCATACCCAATTTGTAGGCCTAATGCAGCGTAGTTTCCAACAACTACTAAACGAGAGCCGGAAGATCGAAGCAATGGAGAGGAAACCTGGGGAACACCTTGGAGTGTAACACACCATCTCTCTACACCCCATACCCAATTTGTAGGCCTAATGCAGCGTAGTTTCCAACAACTACTAAATGAGAGCCGGAAGATCGAAGCTCAGGAAAGGCAACCTGGGGAACACCTTGGAGTGGAACACACCATCTCTCTACACCCCATACCCAATTTGTAGGCCTAATGCAGCGTAGTTTCCAACAACTACTAAATGAGAGCCGGAAGATCGAAGCTCAGGAAAGGCAACCTGGGGAACACCTTGGAGTGGAACACACCATCTCTCTACACCCCATACCCAATTTGTAGGCCTAATGCAGCGTAGTTTCCAACAACTACTAAACGAGAGCCGGAAGATCGAAGCAATGGAGAGGAAACCTGGGGAACACCTTGGAGTGTAACACACCATCTCTCTACACCCCATACCCAATTTGTAGGCCTAATGCAGCGTAGTTTCCAACAACTACTAAACGAGAGCCGGAAGATCGAAGCAATGGAGAGGAAACCTGGGGAACACCTTGGAGTGTAACACACCATCTCTCTACACCCCATACCCAATTTGTAGGCCTAATGCAGCGTAGTTTCCAACAACTACTAAACGAGAGCATGAATATCGAAGCAATGGAGAGGAAACCTGGGGAACACCTTGGAGTGGAACACACCATCTCTCTACACCCCATACCCAATTTGTAGGCCTAATGCAGCGTAGTTTCCAACAACTACTAAACGAGAGCATGATGATCGAAGCATTGGCGAGGAAACCTGGGGAACACCTTGGAGTGGAACACACCATCTCTCTACAGTGGAACACACCATCTCTCTACACCCCATACCCAATTTGTAGGCCTAATGCAGCGTAGTTTCCAACAACTACTAAACGAGAGCCGGAAGATCGAATCAATGGAGAGGAAACCTGGGGAACACCTTGGAGTGTAACACACCATCTCTCTACACCCCATGCCCAATTTGTAGGCCTAATGCAGCGTAGTTTCCAACAACTACTAAACGAGAGCCGGAAGATCGAAGCAATGGAGAGGAAACCTGGGGAACACCTTGGAGTGTAACACACCATCTCTCTACACCCCATACCCAATTTGTAGGCCTAATGCAGCGTAGTTTCCAACAACTACTAAACGAGAGCATGAATATCGAAGCAATGGAGAGGAAACCTGGGGAACACCTTGGAGTGGAACACACCATCTCTCTACACCCCATACCCAATTTGTAGGTCTAATGCAGCGTGGTTTCCAACAACTACTAAACGAGAGCATGATGATCGAAGCATTGGCGAGGAAACCTGGGGAACACCTTGGAGTGGAACACACCATCTCTCTACAGTGGAACACACCATCTCTCTACACCCCATACCCAATTTGTAGGCCTAATGCAGCGTAGTTTCCAACAACTACTAAACGAGAGCCGGAAGATCGAAGCTCAGGAAAGGCAACCTGGGGAACACCTTGGAGTGGAACACACCATCTCTCTACACCCCATACCCAATTTGTAGGCCCAATGCAGCGTAGTTTCCAACAACTACTAAACGAGAGCCGGAAGATCGAAGCTCAGGAAAGGCAACCTGGGGAACACCTTGGAGTGTAACAAACCCTCTCTCTACACCACGGAAGGGCTGATTCTTAGGAAGGAAGGCTGTCGGAAAGAAGCAGGGCGCGTCCGAGGGTGATTATATTCTTATTAGGTATATACTCACCCTCGGACGCGCCCTGCTTCTTTATTTGTAATGAATGTTTATTTGCAATGTGGTTTTGACTTACTCTATTTTTTTGGTAAATAATGATTTTATTATTTTCATTGTTTTGCATCTTCTTGGCAATAATATAAAGAAGACGCGACAGGACAACACTCGGTGGATGCCATATCTGTGTTTAAAATTGAAAAAACCTTTCAGTTAACTACTTGCAGGAGAAAATTATTGTAGCTGGTGGCCATTTTTAGTACTGTACCAGATTTTTATTGTATGTGTTTGTTTTTAATGTTAAAATGTCTGCATTTGATATCTCTCCAGTATTTTCTTTTTTATAAGCAAAATACTTATTTTTATATTTTCTGATGTTGGTTCCAGGGGTACACGGGCAGCAGTGGTGTGGTCAGTGGAGGCCTAGTGGAAGGAGTGACCGCAGACAGGCATCGAAGGCCTAAAATAATAACACATGGCTGTAGGCAATTTTAAATTGGTTCCAGGGGTACACGGGCAGCAGTGGTGTGGTCAGTGGAGGCCTAGTGGAAGGAGTGACCGCAGACAGGCATCGAAGGCCTAAAATAATAACACATGGCTGTAGGCAATTTTAAATTGGTTCCAGGGGTACACGGGCAGCAGTGGTGTGGTCAGTGGAGGCCTAGTGGAAGGAGTGACCGCAGACAGGCATCGAAGGCCTAAAATAATAACACATGGCTGTAGGCAATTTTAAATTGGTTCCAGGGGTACACGGGCAGCAGTGGTGTGGTCAGTGGAGGCCTAGTGGAAGGAGTCACCGCAGACAGGCATCGAAGGCCTAAAATAATAACACATGGCTGTAGGCAATTTTAAATTGGTTCCAGGGGTACACGGGCAGCAGTGGTGTGGTCAGTGGAGGCCTAGTGGAAGGAGTCACCGCAGACAGGCATCGAAGGCCTAAAATAATAACACATGGCTGTAGGCAATTTTAAATTGGTTACAGGGGTACACAGGCAGCAGTGGTGTGGTCAGTGGAGGCCTAGTGGAAGGAGTGACCACAGACAGGCATCGAAGGCCTAACATAACAAAAATGTCAATACAATGGTATTGTCAGTGGCAGGCATTGAAGGATGTCAGCGCATAGACTAAACATTGGTGGAGCTGTGAGATAATTTTGCAAGTGGTAGAGCACTGTTTGAGCTGGGGTGGGGGGAAACTGTCTTGTGGCCGGCGGTACAGGCCCAGGGCCCCTCATATTACAACGGTGTGTCTGACGTTGGGTGCGCACCACCACCGCCAGAGACACTTTATTGTACTAGGAGGGACCCAGTGGCAGTGCCGTCGACCAAAAGCGGGCTCACCCACCTCTTCAGACAAACTGCACTCTCACGGGTGCTGTCGCCAAGTGTCGATACCACGGCCCCGTGTGGGGAGTTTGGCCATTTAGTGAGGTGTAAACATGTCGTATGCTGGACAATCAGGTGCAGAAAATTACGAGATTGGAAAAGGCATTCAGAATAGTCCACAGGCAAGACCTTTTCATAGGAAAGCTAGGTGTCAGCCGGGCAAGGTGGGGCAAAAGATTTCGAAATCCAGTTGTGGTTCATTTTAATGAAGGTTAGATCATCTACATTTTGGGTAGCCAGACGAGTCCTTTTTTCTGTTAGTATTGAACCTGCAGCACTGAATACTCTTTCTGATAGGACACTAGCTGCCGGGCAAGCAAGCTCCTGCAATGCATATTCTGCCAATTCTGGCCAGGTGTCTAATTTTGATGCCCAGTAATCAAATGGGAATGACGGTTGAGGGAGAACATCGATAAGGGATGAAAAATAGTTTGTAACCATACTGGACAAATGTTGTCTCCTGTCACTTTGAATTGATGCTGCAGTACCTGTCCTGTCTGCGGTCATAGCAAAATCACTCCACAACCTGGTCAGAAAACCCCTCTGGCCAACACCACTTCTGATTTCTGCCCCTCTAACTCCTCTGGTCTGCTGGCCCCTGCAGCTCGTGTGAGAACGATCACGGGCGCTGTGTGCAGGGAATGCCAGAAGCAAACGGTCAACAAGAGTTGATTGTTTGGTTGCTAATATTAGTTCCAAGTTCTCATGTGGCATTATATTTTGCAATTTGCCTTTATAGCGAGGATCAAGGAGGCAGGCCAACCAGTAATCGTCATCATTCATCATTTTAGTTATGCGTGTGTCCCTTTTGAGGATACGTAAGGCATAATCCGCCATGTGGGCCAAAGTTCCAGTTCTCAAATCTGCGGTTGTGCTTGGTTGAGGGGCAGTTTCAGGCAAATCCACGTCACTTGTGTCCCTCAAAAAACCAGAACCCGGCCTTGCCGCGCCACCAATTTCCAGTGGCCCCGGAAAAGCTTCCTCATTAAAAATATAATCATCCCCATCATCCTCCTCGTCCTCCTCCTCCTCTTCGCCCGCTACCTCGTCCTGTACACTGCCCTGGCCAGACAATGGCTGACTGTCATCAAGGCTTTCCTCTTCCTCAGCTGCAGACGCCTGATCCTTTATGTGCGTCAAACTTTGCATCAGCAGACGCATTAGGGGGATGCTCATGCTTATTATGGCGTTGTCTGCACTAACCAGCCGTGTGCATTCCTCAAAACACTGAAGGACTTGACACATGTCTTGAATCTTCGACCACTGCACACCTGACAACTCCATGTCTGCCATCCTACTGCCTGCCCGTGTATGTGTATCCTCCCACAAAAACATAACAGCCCGCCTCTGTTCACACAGTCTCTGAAGCATGTGCAGTGTTGAGTTCCACCTTGTTGCAACGTCTATGATTAGGCGATGCTGGGGAAGGTTCAAAGAACGCTGATAGGTCTGCATACGGCTGGAGTGTACGGGCGAACGGCGGATATGTGAGCAAAGTCCACGCACTTTGAGGAGCAGGTCGGATAACCCCGGATAACTTTTCAGGAAGCACTGCACCACCAGGTTTAAGGTGTGAGCCAGGCAAGGAATGTGTTTCAGTTGGGAAAGGGAGATGGCAGCCATGAAATTCCTTCCGTTATCACTCACTACCTTGCCTGCCTCAAGATCTACAGTGCCCAGCCACAACTGCGTTTCTTTCTGCAAGAACTCGGACAGAACTTTCGCGGTGTGTCTGTTGTCGCCCAAACACTTCATAGCCAATACAGCCTGCTGACGTTTGCCAGTAGCTGCCCCATAATGGGAGACCTGGTGTGCAACAGTGGCAGCTGCGGATGGAGTGGTTGTGCGACTGCGGTCTGTGGACGAGCTCTCGCTTCTGCAGGAGGACGAAGAGGAGGAGGAGGGGGTGCGAACGGCTACAGCCAATTGTTTCCTAGACCGTGGGCTAGGCAGAACTGTCCCAAACTTGCTGTCCCCTGTGGACCCTGCATCCACCACATTTACCCAGTGTGCCATGATGGACACGTAACGTCCCTGGCCATGCCTACTGGTCCATGCATCTGTTGTCAGGTGCACCTTTGTGCTCACAGATTGCCTGAGTGCATGGACGATGCGCTCTTTAACATGCTGGTGGAGGGCTGGGATGGCTTTTCTGGAAAAAAGTGTCGACTGGGTAGCTCGTAGCGTGGTACAGCGTAGTCCATCAGGGCTTTGAAAGCTTCGCTTTCAACTAACCGGTAGGGCATCATCTCTAACGAGATTAGTCTAGCTATGTGTGCGTTCAAACCCTGTGTACGCGGATGCGAGGCTAAGTACTTCCTTTTTCTAACCATAGTCTCATGTAGGGTGAGCTGGACTGGAGAGCTGGAGATCGTGGAACTAGTGGGGGTGCCGGTGGACATGGCAGACTGAGAGACGGTGGGAGATGGTATTGTTGCCACCGGTGCCCTAGATGCAGTGTTTCCTACTACGAAACTGGTGATTCGCTGACCCTGACTGCTTTGGCCTGGCAAAGAAACCTGCACAGATACTGCAGGTGGTGCGGAAAATGGTGGCCCTACACTGCCGGAAGGGATGTTGCGTTGCTGACTAGCTTCATTGGCCGAGGGTGCTACAACCTTAAGGGACGTTTGGTAGTTAGTCCAGGCTTGCAAATGCATGGTGGTTAAATGTCTATGCATGCAACTTGTATTGAGACTTTTCAGATTCTGTCCTCTGCTTAAGGTAGTTGAACATTTTTGACAGATGACTTTGCGCTGATCAATTGGATGTTGTTTAAAAAAATGCCAGACTGCACTCTTTCTAGCATCGGATACCTTTTCAGGCATTGCAGACTGAGCTTTAACCGGATGGCCACGCTGTCCTCCAACAGGTTTTGGCTTTGCCATGCGTTTTGGGCAAGATACGGGCCCGGCAGATGGAACCTGTTGCGATGTTGATGCCTGCTGCGGCCCCTCCTCCTCCGCTTCAGAACTGCTGCCGCCTGCACCCTGTTCCCCCAATGGCTGCCAATCGGGGTCAAGAACTGGGTCATCTATTACCTCTTCTTGTAGCTCGTGTGCAACTTCGTCTGTGTCACCGTGTCGGTCGGTGGTATAGCGTTCATGATGGGGCAACATAGTCTCATCAGGGTCTGATTCTTGATCAGCACCCTGCGAGGGCAATGTTGTGGTCTGAGTCAAAGGACCAGCATAGTAGTCTGGCTGTGGCTGTGCATCAGTGCACTCCATGTCAGATTCAACTTGTAATGGGCATGGACTGTTAACTGCTTCACTTTCTAAGCCAGGGACGGTATGTGTAAAGAGCTCCATGGAGTAACCCGTTGTGTCGCCTGCTGCATTCTTCTCTGTTGTTGTTTTTGCTGAAGAGGACAAGGAAGCGACTTGTCCCTGACCGTGAACATCCACTAACGACGCGCTGCTTTGACATTTACCAGTTTCACGAGAGGAGGCAAAAGAACTAGAGGCTGAGTCAGCAAGATAAGCCAAAACTTGCTCTTGCTGCTCCGGCTTTAAAAGCGGTTTTCCTACTCCCAGAAAAGGGAGCGTTCGAGGCCTTGTGTAGCCAGACGACGAACCTGGCTCCACAGCTCCAGACTTAGGTGCAATATTTTTTTTCCCACGACCACCTGATGCTCCACCACTACCACTACCCTCATTACCAGCTGACAATGAACGCCCCCGGCCACGACCTCTTCCACCATACTTCCTCATTGTTTTAAAAACGTAAACAAACTAACGGTATTTGTTGCTGTCACACAAATTACACGGTGAGCTATAACTTCAGTATGATTTAGCTACCCCTTTACAGGTGAGTGAGACCACAACGAAAATCAGGCACAATGTTACACACTCTGTTGTTGGTGGCAACAAATGAGAGAGATGCCACACACGCAGGACTGTCACTGAAGCACAAATGTAAATATTAATCTCCCACTGATTTGATTTTTTTTTTTTTTAAGGGAGACTTTAGGAAAAAAAAATAATAGAATAAAATGATTTTTTCAGGAAGAATTTAGAAACCAAATAAAATAAAATGATTTTTTCAGGGAGAATTTAGAAAACAAATAAAACAAAAAAAGGCTTTCTATGGCCCACTGAGTGAGAGATGACGCACACAGGAGTCAGGAGTGGCACACAAGCCCAGAGGCCAATATTTATCTCCCACTGATTGATGTAGTGATTTTTTCAGGTAGATTTTGGAACCCAAATCAAGCTAAAAAAAATAATAGGCTTTCTATGGCCCACAATTGGAGAGAGAGAGAGAGATGGCACACCCAGGAGTCAAGACTGGCACACAAGCAGAAAGGGCAATATTAATCTCCCACTGATTTGTTTTTTTTTGTTTTTTTTCAGGGAGACTTTAGGAAAAAAAATAAATAGAATAAAATGATTTTTTCAGGAAGAATTTAGAAACCAAATAAAATAAAATGATTTTTTCAGGGAGAATTTAGAAATCAAATAAAACAAAAAAAGGCTTTCTATGGCCCACTGAGTGAGCGATGACGCACACAGGAGTCAGGAGTGGCACACAAGCCCAGAGGCCAATATTTATCTCCCACTGATTGATGTAGTGATTTTTTCAGGTAGATTTTGGAACCCAAATCAAGCTAAAAAAATAATAGGCTTTCTATGGCCCACAATTGGAGAGAGAGAGAGATGACACACCCAGGAGTCAAGACTGGCACACAAGCAGAAAGGGCAATATTAATCTCCCACTGATTTGTTTTTTTTTTTGTTTTTTTTCAGGGAGACTTTAGGAAAAAAAAAATAGAATAAAATGATTTTTTCAGGAAGAATTTAGAAACCAAAGAAAATAAAATGATTTTTTCAGGGAGAATTTAGAAAACAAATAAAACAAAAAAAGGCTTTCTATGGCCCACTGAGTGAGAGATGACGCACACAGGAGTCAGGAGTGGCACACAAGCCCAGAGGCCAATATTTATCTCCCACTGATTGATGTAGTGATTTTTTCAGGTAGATTTTGGAACCCAAATCAAGCTAAAAAAAATAATAGGCTTTCTATGGCCCACAATTGGAGAGAGAGAGAGAGAGATGGCACACCCAGGAGTCAAGACTGGCACACAAGCAGAAAGGGCAATATTAATCTCCCACTGATTTGTTTTTTTTTTGTTTTTTTTCAGGGAGACTTTAGGAAAAAAAAAATAGAATAAAATGATTTTTTCAGGAAGAATTTAGAAACCAAAGAAAATAAAGCCCTGAGGCCAATATTTTTCTCCCACTGATTGATGTAGTGATTTTTTCAGGTAGATTTTATAACCCAAATCAAGCAAAAAAATAAATAGGCTTTCTATGGCCCACTGATTGAGAGATGACACAGACAGGGATGGCACTCTAGCAGAAATGTCAATCTTAATCTCCCACAAAAAAAAAAAAACAGGGAGTGTCCTTCAATTACTATCTCCCTGCAGTAATCTCAGCCAGGTATGGCAGGCAGCAATAAGGAGTGGACTGATGCACAAATTAAATAAAAAGTGTGTAAAAACCAAAAAGATAGCTGTGCAGAAAGGAAGGAACAAGAGGATTTGTGCTTTGAAAAAAGCAGTTGGTTTGCACAGCGGCGTACACACAGCAATGCAGCTATCAGGGAGCCTTCTAGGGCAGCCCAATGAGCTACAGCGCTGAGGGGGAAAAAAAATGTAGCTTCCACTGTCCCTGCACACCGAAGGTGGTGTTGGGCAGTGGAAATCGCTACAGCACAAGCGGTTTGGTGGTTAATGGACCCTGCCTAACGCTATCCCTGCTTCTGACGAAGCGGCAGCAACCTCTCCCTAAGCTCAGATCAGCAGCAGTAACATGGCGGTCGGCGGGAACTCCCCTTTATAGCCCCTGTGACGCCGCAGACAGCAAGCCAATCACTGCAATGCCCTTCTCTAAGATGGTGGGGACCAGGACCTATGTCATCACGCTGCCCACACTCTGCGTTTACCTTCATTGGCTGAGAAATGGCGCTTTTCGCGTCATTGAAACGCGACTTTGGCGCGAAAGTCGCGTACCGCATGGCCGACCCCGCACAGGGGTCGGATCGGGTTTCATGAAACCCGACTTTGCCAAAAGTCGGCGACTTTTGCTGTGACCAATGGGGATTGTGCAAGGAAAGTGCCTTTTGTCCACTTTCTTTAAATTACTGTACATTTTCTTTACTCTTTATGAGTAAAAACAGTTGGACTGTCCTGGTAGGACTGCCCCCAATGTTGCCAGATAGCAACAGAAAGTCTGCCGAGCTAAACATAGATTGGAGCTTTCTAGTCAAGAGAAAAACTAAAAACCTATAAATAAATTAACTTTTAATAGTACATAACTTAGCATAGAAATAGTGAGCACCAACATCCACAATGTTATGACTGTGGCTGCAGGGAATTAGATCTGAAACTGTGCATAATGACATAAAAAAATTGCCATAATATTATTGTAATCTCCATGCTCGTAAGGGCAGAAATTACTGATCACGGTCATTATTATACTACTGCTGCAAATTATATAACTTACTAATATTGTTCTAATAGGTCAGTAAATAGTAAAAAACAACATAATTTTCATCAGTCACCAATGTACCATAGTGCAGTTTATTTCAGTGCATGGTGCACAAACAGGTTTCAGTCTGGCACCTGGGAAATAAACTGAGGAAAAAATGTGAAGGAGTTGTCTAGTATCTGCCGGTAGGAATCTAAAAATTGACATCTACTATATAATTGTCTAAGGGTCACTTCCGTCTGTCTTTCTGTCACAGATATTCATTGGTCGCGGCCTCTGTCTGTCATGGAATCCAAGTCGCTGATTGGTCGTGGCAAAACTTCCACGACCATTGCCACGACCAATCAGCGACGGCCACAGTCCGGCGGCAATATGGCCGCTCTTTCCTCCCCGCAGTCAGTGCCCGCTCCATACTCCCCTCCAGTCATCCAGTCTGCCCTCACACAGGGTTAATGCCAGCATTACCGGAGCGCGGTGTAGCGCACTCCGGTTACGCAGCTATTAACCCTGTGTGACCAAGTTTTTACTATTGATGCTGCACATGCAGCATCAACAGTAAAACGATATAATGTTACAAATAATAATAATTAAAAAAAACCTTATTCTCACCCTCTGACGTTCGTGCTGTCCGCCAGCAGGTTCCGGTGCTAAGGATGCTATGGCAGAAGGACCTGCCATGACGTCACGGTCATGTGACCGCGACATCATCACAAGTCCTGCGCGCCTGCGCGAGAAGGACCTGTGTCATGATTCCAATGGCAGGGAATCACAAAAGGACAAGCACAAACGAGCTCTAGGGTGATGGAACCTGAGCTGACCGCGACCCTAAACCTGAACACACAAATAACAATAGCCGGGGAACGTGCCTACGTTGATCCTAGACGTCTCGCACCAGCCGAAGATCTAACTTCCCCTATTAGAAGAAACACAGACCTCTCTTGCCTCCAGAGAAATACCCCACAGAAATAGCAGCCCCCCACATATAATGACGGTGAAATGAGAGGAAGGCACATACACAGTATGAAAACAGATTCAGCAAAATGAGGCCCGCTAAAACTAGATAGCAGAGGATACAAAAGTAAACTGCGCGGTCAGCAAAAAACCCTTAAAAAAACCATCCTGTAATTACTTGAACTCATGCTCCAACTCATGGAACATGAGGAGCAATTACAGCCCACTAAAGCAACCAGCAGCAAAGAGACAATTATATGCAAGCTGGACAAGACAAAAATAAAGCAAAACGTGGAACAAGAAAATCAAAACTTAGCTTGTCCTGAAGATTACTGAAGCCAGAAGCTGAGGTAACAAAACACTCTGATAACCTTGATAGCCGGCGGGGAAATGACAAGAAAGCCCGGTTAAATAGGAAACTCCCAAATCCTAATAGAACAGGTGGACACCAGAGACAGCAGAACACAAATCACCCAGTACCATCAGTAACCACCAGAGGGAGCCCAAAAACAGAACTCACAACAGACCTGCCATGACGTCACGGTCATGTGACCGCGATGTCATCACAGATCCTGCGTGCCTGCGCGAGAAGGACCTGCCATTACGTCACGGTCATGTGACCGCGATGTCATCACAGATCCTGCGTGCCTGCGCGAGAAGGACCTGCTATGACGTCACGGTCATGTGACCATGACATCATCACAGGTCCTGCGCTCATAGTCATACCGACCCTGGCACCGGAAGCTGCCGCGTGCACCGTACACAGGAGCCAGGACTAAGGTGAGTATATGTTTATTTTTTATTTTATGTCACTGGCCAATATACTACATTACTGGGCAATATACTGCGTGGCTGACCAATATACTACATACTACGTGGCTGTGCAATATACTACATGGCTGGGCAATATACTACGTTGCTGGGCAATATACTACGTGGCTTGGCAATATACTACGTGACTGGGCAATATACTACGTGACTGGGCAATATACTACGTAGCTGACCAATATAATACATACTACGTGGCTGTGCAATATACTACGTGACTGAGAAATATACTACGTGACTGGGCAATATACTACGTGGCTGGGCAATATACTACGTGGCTGGGCAATATACTACGTTGCTGGGCAATATACTACGTAACTGGGCAATATACTACGTGACTGAGCAATATACTACGTGACTGGGCAAATACTACGTGACTGGGCAACATACTACGTAGCTGACCAATATACTACATACTATGTGGCTGTGCAATATACTACATGGCTGTGCAATATACTATGTGACTGGGCAATATACTACATTGCTGGGCAATATAATACGTGGCTGGGCAATATACTATGTGACTGGGCAATATACTACGTGACTGGGCAATATACTACGTAGCTGACCAATATACTACATACTACATGGCTGTGCAATATACTACGTGGCTGGGCAATATACTACGTTGCTGGGCAATATACTACGTGGCTGGGCAATATACTATGTGACTGGGCAATATACTACGTGACTGGGCAATATACTGCGTAGCTGACCAATATACTACATAATACGTGGCTGTGCAATATACTACATGGCTGGGCAATATACTACATTGCTTGGCAATATACTATGTGACTGGGCAATATACTACGTGACTGGGCAATATACTACGTGACTGGGCAATATACTACGTGACTGGGCAATATACTACGTGGCAAGGCAATATACTATGTGGCTGGGCAATATACTACGTGGCTGGGCAATATACTACGTAGCTGGGCAATATACTATGTGGCTGGGCAATATACTACGTCGCTGGGCAATATACTATGTGGCTGAGCAATATACTACGTGGCTGGGCAATATACTACGTGGCTGGGCAATATACCACATTACTGGGCAATATACTACGTGGCTGGCCAAAATACTACGTGACTCTGTGCGGTATACTACATGGCTCTGTGCTCTATACTACGTTGCTGGACAATATACTACGTGACTGGGCAATATACTACGTGGCTGGGTAATATACTACATGGCTCTGTGCTGTATACTACGTGACTGGGCAATATACTATGTGACTGGGCAATATACTACGTGACTGGGCAATATACTATGTGGCTGGGCAATATACTATGTGGCTGGGCAATATACTACGTGGCTCAGCAATATACTATGTGGCTGGCCAATATACTACGTGGCTCTGTGCTGTATACTACATGGCTCTGTGCTCTATACTATGTCGCTGGGCAATATACTACGTGACTGGGCAATATACTACGTGGCTCAGCAATATACTACGTGGCTGGCCAATATACTACGTGGCTCTGTGCTGTATACTACATGGCTCTGTGCTCTATACTATGTCGCTGGGCAATATACTACATGACTGGGCAATATACTACGTGATTGGGCAATATACTACGTAGCTGGGCAATATAGTACGTGACTGGGCAATATACTATGTGACTGGGCAATATACTACGTGGCTCAGCAATATACTACGTGGCTGGCCAATATACTACGTGGCTCTGTGCTGTATACTACATGGCTCTGTGCTCTATACTATGTCGCTGGGCAATATACTACATGACTGGGCAATATACTACGTGATTGGGCAATATACTACGTAGCTGGGCAATATAGTACATGACTGGGCAACATACTATGTGACTGGGCAATATACTACGTGACTGGGCAATATAGTACATGACTGGGCAACATACTATGTGGCTGGGCAATATACTACGTGACTGGGCAATATACTACGTGGCTGGGCAACATACTATGTGGCTGGGCAATATACTACGTGACTGGGCAATATAGTACATGACTGGGCAACATACTATGTGGCTGGGCAATATACTACATGACTGGGCAATATACTACGTGGCTGGGCAATATACTATGTGGCTGGGCAATATACTACGTGGTTGGGCAATATACTACGTGGCTGGGCAATATACTACGTGGACATGCATATTCTAGAGTACCCGATGCGTTAGAATCGGGCCACCATCTAGTGTAATATAAATAGGTTTAAAAAAAGTGGAAAAAGATGTAAAAAAAACAGTTATTTCATAGGAGATACTGGGTCTACATGTTTCACCTAGGACTAGGACTTTTAATCATAACCGTATTCAACCCCTTCGTGACATGCGCCGTTTATATATGGCGCTGCGGTAGCTGCATTCCCGTAAACCCGCCGTATATGTTGAAAAAATGAGAAATCGCTGGTCAACTTTTAAACCTTATAACATCCTAGCACAAAAAAATTATGTTTCAAAAATAATATTGCTGTAAAGTAGACATTTCAAATTTTTTGTCAAATTTCCATTTTTTTCACAAATAAATGCAAATTAAAATTTTACCACTGTCAGGAAGTATAATATGTTATGAAAAAACTTTCTCAGAATCAGTGAGATCCGTTGAAGCATTCCAGAGTTATTACCACGTAAAGTGACCCTAGTGAGAATTGTAAAATTTGACCTGGTCAGGAAGGTGAAAACAGCCTTGGGTGGTAAAGGATTTAATATATATTTCAATATATCTATTAATGGTCTCTGCACATACTGTTCTGATAAGGTGTGGACACAGGAAATGTACTGTGTCGGAAAAAGCCCCAGAAGAGAAGTCTCTGAGACCCATATGGAGTCCCTAGCTTAGATTCCACCTGGTCTAAGAGTACTGCATAGGTTACATATGATGTTGATGTTATATTAAAAAATAAAGTGAATGTCTGTGTGGTCTTTAAAGAGATGGTACACTGATTTCCATGAATTTGAAATGGAATTGTAATTAGCTAATATGACCTAGGACCATTTTCTTGGTTGCCATGTAGAGATAATGAGATGGAAACTTTGCGCGTTCTGGAAAGGTCAGGGTCCATGAAAGAAAATAATCCAAGGATAGCAGGAGAAGGTAGAGAAAAAACACACTCACCATCCTTTAAAACATTTCTTCTTTATTGCACAATTAAAACATACAGTAGGGTTTGCAGGTGTGAATAGAATGCTTGCAGGATGACAGCTGTTTCGCACTAACAGGTCCTTGTGTCCATGCTATTTTATACTCACCCATGTTCCTGCAAGGTGTTCCCTGCTTATCCCATGCATTAAAGCATTTGAACCAGTTACAGAAGAAGAAGTAATCAGGCTCCTTGCATCTTCTCACCCGACCACTTGCACCAGTGACCCCATTCAGTCACATCTCTTCCAGTCCCTTTCCCCTGCTGTCACCTCTCACCTAACAAAAATATTCAACCTCTCTCTCTCTTCCGGTATTTTTCCCTCCTCATTTAAGCAGGCCATCATGCATCCATTACTTAAAAAACCATCCCTCGATCAAAACTGTACCGCTAATTATAGACCGTCGGTTGAAGTGAAGGACAGCATCCAGTCAGGGTGAAAAGATTCTTCTTTATTAAGCCATAAATGACATAAATGCAACGTTTCAACCTCAAGGGTCTTTATCAAGCATACACAACAACCAAACAGGCAGCCTTAAATAGGAAGTGGGTCATCACCCACCAATCCCCTCATCATAGACCGCCCACAACATTTACATAATAAAGTTCAATGATCTACAATGACAATACAAAAGATACATTCTATAAAATCAAATATAGTTAAAATGTGACACCATATCATATACAACACACTTGACACATAACCTGACTTGTAGTAAAGTTAACTAGCACATGTAACAAATCGGACATATGTAAACAGAGCTGCCTGTCATGTCAGAACCAATCATCAATGTGGCCCCCACTTATGCTAACATCTATATGGCGGTACCCGAGGACCAGTACGTGTATGCCTCTCATGTCCGGGCCTGGTGGCGCTACATCGACGACATTTTTGAAGTATGGGATGGGTAGCTCAGTGAGCTCCTTGACTTCCACCTTGAATTGAATAATATCTATTCAGAACTTGACTTTACGGTGACACACTCTAATGAGTGTGTCCAGTTTTTGGACACGATGGTGTATAAGGATGGAACTATTCTGAAAACAGACCTATTTATGAAAAACACAGATAGGAATAGTGTATTACAATTTAATAGTCATCATCCAAGAAAGATGGTAGAATCTTTGCCCTGGAGCCAAATGCTCAGAGTGTGCAAAATTGTCACTGATGACTTACTCTTAGATTCACCCCCCACATCCGATCACTGGCTCACTCTTCTTATCTGCATCTCAAAACCATTTCTAGAATTCGTCCTTTTCTTACTTTCGACTCTGCAAAAACTCTCACTGTTTCACTCATTCATTCTCGTCTGGAATATTGTAACTCTCTCTTAATCGGCCTCCCTCTTACCAAACTCTCCCTGCTCCAATCTGCTGCTGCTGCCAGGATTATATTCCTCGACAACTGTTACACCAATGCTTCAACCCTGTGCCAGTCATTACACTGGTTACCCATCCACTCCAGAATCCAGTAAAAAACTATTACCCTCATCCACAAAGCACTCCATGGCTCAGCACCACCCTACATCTCCTCCCTAGTCTCAGTCTACCACCCTACCCATACTCTTTGTTCTGCTAATGACCTGAAGTTAGCATCCTCAGTAATCAGAACCTCTCACTCCCATCTCCAAGACTTTTCACGTTCTTCGCCATTTCTTTGGAATGCAGTACCCATGTTAATACGATTAATCCCCAATCCCCACAGCTTTAAGCGTGCCCTAAAAACGCATTTGTTCAGACTGGTCTACCGCCTCAAAGCATTAACCTAGCTATCCCTATCTGGCCCATTCAAAAAACTTAAACCATAATCAGGTTCCTCGCATCATGTTCGCATACACTTTATGCAGTTAATAGCCCTCTGTGTCTATACTGCTACATACTTAGGCTGTTAACTGGTTCATGCAGCTTTACATGAACACCCGAGCCTTACACTATGGCCGGTCCGAACAACAAAAACAATTGTTACCATCCACCTCTCGTGTCTCTCCTTTTTCCTCATAGTTTGTAAGCTTGCGAGCAGGGCCCTCACTCCTCTTGGTATCTATTTTCAACTGATTTTTGTTATGCTGTAATGTCTATTGTCTGTGCAAATCCCCTCTATAACTTGTAAAGTGCTGCGGAATATGTTGCCGCTATATAAATAAAATTATTATTATTATTATTAAAGGGAGCATCTGTGGCTGGTGCCGGCACACATCTTTGCTGCATTTAGCTCCAAGGATAGATGAAGTTGCAGAGAGCTGCCATGCAATGTAACTAGTGCAGCCACTTAAGTGATGTATAGGTAGAGTTAGTCCCTCAGAGACACATGGCAGCACAATAAGGCATGCTGTGTGGGTCACAGATCAATAAAGTGCAACTGACCTGATGGGATGACCTGTTAAGATCAAGATCACTAACTCCAGTTATGGACCCCACCATACGGCCATGTCACGTTTATAAATAAACCCATTATCTGCAGCGTCTGTGTCATTCTTAGGGGTTCTTCTTAAGGATGATGCATACTTTTCATGCCAAAATATTTACAAACAAATGGGTCTGACATTATATAATATAAGGGTAAGATGCTAAAAAGGTCTTATTCTGTATTACACGATCATCATTAAATAACAGAGATAGCTTAGAAGAGAGGAATCGAGAAATGAGATGTTATCCGCATGTTTCTGGCAGCTGTCTAGCCCTCCTCCCACATCCCATCTGAACTTTATCGTAACAGCACCATTGTTTGCAACTTCATATTACTCAACTATCATTTTTACACGTCTGCTTGTAAACTACAAGAATCTAGACTAGGAGATCCTAGTTCAAGATTCCTAGAAACAATTATGTGTAGGGGGTTGATTTGAAAAATACACAAACAATGCACAGTTTCTTGTAAAGCCTAGAACTATAGTATTCCTGTCAAGCTTATAGAATATTTTCTCAATACTAGACATTTTTTTGTATATTATTTTATTTTCTACCTGTCTATACTGGAAGTGCACCAGCACTAGAGAAGAAGATGGAAAAGCGAAGTACCGAAGAACCGACCCTGTGTCGGTATATTAACAATTGGATGGACACTCAAAATACAGCTGAAGATAATATTAAATGCACAAAGGAAACATTTATATGAGCTTCTGAATGCAGTTAGGATTCAATAATAAAGGGTGAGCCACATTGGCCCTGCCAGTTTTCATGGGACGGAGACCTGATATTTGCATATATTTGATTTCTTGTCGGACATAGTGATGGTTGTCTAATTAGTAAATAGAATGGCAGAGGACATAACGCATGATTGTTGTGGCTTCATTCTCTGTTATGTACAGTACATATGTTCTTTTAGAGCAAAGGAAAAAAAGGGTCACAGAACATCTCGCCAACCATTATACATGGGGGTGGATCAATCATGCTTCGGGGTTGTGTTGCAGCAAATGGCACTGGAACATTTCACCGGTAGAGGGAAGAATTAATTCAATAAAAAATTCTTTAAGCCATAACCTTAGACCTTTTATAGAACATTTCATCTTCAACTTGCTTAACTGTTCACAATAACACTAATTTTGACCAGGGGTGCCCAAACATTTACATGCCACTGTATATATATATATATATATATATATATATATACAGTATATATATATATATATATATATATATATACTGTATATATATATATACAGTATATATATATATATATTTATTTATTTATATACTCTCATTATTGCATGACTCTCCAACCCTTGGGCAAACAAGTTACCTTCTGTCATAGACAAATGTTTCAAGTATTAACTTTGTTCAGAGCACCTGTTGTCATTTTCCTGGACCCCAATTTTAAGTTTCTGCACATAGTAGAGTCACTTGGCCTTTTTTCCATGCCTCAGATATGGCCTTTTGGCCACAATTCATCCATGAAGACCACTTCTCAAAAGACTTATCTGAACACTGGATGGGTGAAGCTGGGTCACACTTATTACTATCAGTTCAGAATTGATGGAACTGCTGGAATCTACATATTTAGAAGGAAAGTAAGTATGATATACCTTTTATCTGCCGCACTAAGTTTTCTTTGGCTAACCACTGTATATAAGGTTCTCAGCGTTGCCCATTTCTTGGTGTTTTTTTAACAGCACACCTTAACATCCCAGTCTGCTTTGACATCTTTGCCTGGGAGACATCTTGTTGATGCAGTATAACTAACCTGTGTCTTGCTGCTTCACTCAGTCTTGTCATAGTGTAGGTTTATGTGACATGAAACTATTGTCCACAATCTCACCTTTGTAGCACAGTTTGGCTGTTCCTTTCCCAGTTTTAAGTCTTCTACACAGCTGTTTCTCTTTCACTTAATTAATGTGTTTCAGTCTACATATGAAACTATTGATCACTGTCACTTGTTATTATTATTATTATTTATTGTTATAGCGCCATTTATTCCATGGCGCTTTACTTGTTGACACCATTGGTTTCTTGTACACTTAACTAAAATCCTTCAAAATCCCAGACTTTCAAGTGCAACTAGAAGAATTGATGGTGTTTGAAAGCAATGGACGGTCACATCAATATTGATTTGTTTTAGATTTATCTTTTGTTCATTCATCTTGTAATTTGTTATTTGATCAAAATAAACTATTAGCACTTCTATTTATAAAGCCTTCTTACGTTCCAGCATTTTTCCACAGATGCCTAAAATGTTTTCACAGTAATACATACTTATACTTACACTAGATTGTGGCCCGATTCTAACGCATCGGGTATTCTAGAATATGCATGTCCCCGTAGTATATGGACAATGATGATTCCAGAATTCGTGGCAGACTGTGCCCGTCGCTGATTGGTCGAGGCAACCTTTATGACATCATCGTCGCCATGGCAACCATTATGACATCTACGTCGATACTGTGCCCGTCGCTGAATCAGAAACGTGGGATTTCTACGTCCTTTATGACATCATTGTCGCTGTGCCCGTTGCTGATTGGTCGAGGCCTGGCGGCCTCGACCAATCAGAGACGCGGGATGTCTACGTCCTTTATGGCATCATCATCGCTGTGCCCGTCGCTGATTGGTCAAGGCCTAGCGGCCTCGACCAATCAGAGACGCGTGATTTCCAGGACAGACAGACAGACAGAAAGACAGACAGACGGAAAAACCCTTAGGCAATTATATATATAGATACAGTATATATCTATATCACTACATCAAAAAAATCACATCAAATATGTGAAAATTATTTTTGTGGGGTTGGATTTTCCTGATATACATGTGAATATGGTATAAAAAATGGCAGTTAGAGGAGTTGATGCATTAGAAACATTTTTGTACAGAACTCCACAGGATGTAATATACAGTACCACAATTCACTATTACATAAACCTAGTTCTGCTATATTTACGATTCTACCAATATTTATTTTCCCCGTAATATTTTAATTTGTGACTGTATGCCGACCTCACAGCTCAATTACATCCCATTCACACACAGCCTTGTCCTGACAAACATAACACGTGCTAGAATACCAACTAATCTGGTCTGTGGAGGACCTTGGGTGAAACATCATGTGGGCCACCTCCACATTATGTAGGGAGACAAAAAAAAGGGTGAATTGCTTCAAGACTATGCCATACAGTGTCAGGATTAATTAATGCTGCTTTATTCTTCCCCACAAACGACACTTGGGAGGTCTGGACTTGTTGCTATCCCTCATTTGCTCCTTCTTATGTTCTGCAACTAAAAACTATATAAAGAAATATGTTTTTACCAGTTCATACTTGGGTAGTTTGTTTATGTATAATCTTTTTGACTGGCAAATTTTAACAAATGATAAGAATAAAAATTGAATACCCAATTCGGATGTTTTGGATTGTAATGAGTGGAGTATAGTGGAGTAGAAATGTACTGACAGGTGTGGGTGTCAGGAAGTTCTCATGTGGCTGAATGTCTCTCGCTTACTCTCTTCTTACATAGTGCTCTTTTGTCTGACATCCTCTTTATCCCGCCACCCACCACACATCATTTCCACAACTACTACACTGACGAGGGAAGATGCCTGTATTTTTATCAATGGATTAGAAAGTGCATTGAGCAAGTATACAAAATGTGAATTTTGTATTTTTTTGGTCTTTCAAGCAGTGAGCGATGCTCAGTAATTCCCAGGAGATCCTATAAAAAATAAGCTATTAAAGATCCAAAGATCTCACAACACTTACATGTACTGTACATGGTGCATACAATGAGAGATATACACTGCTCAAAAAAATAAAGGGAACACTAAAATCCCATATCCTAGATATCACTGAATGAAATATTCCAGTTGTAAATCTTTATTCATTACATAGTGGAACGTGTTGAGAACAATAAAACCTTAAAATGATCAACATAAATCACAACTAATATCCCACGGAGTTCTGGAGTAGGAATGATGCTCACAATCAAAGTGGAAAATTAAGATACATGCTGATCCAACTTCAGTGCAAATGCCTCAAGACAAGGAAATGATGCTCAGTAGTGTGTGTGGCCTCCACATGCCTGTATGATCTCCCTACAATGCCTGGGCATGCTCCTAATGAGGTGGTGGATGGTCTCCTGAGGGATCTCCTCCTAGACCTGAACTAAAGCATCCGCCAACTCCTGGACAGTCTGTGGTGCAATGTGACGTTGGTGGATGGTGCAAGACATGATGTCCCAGATGTGTTCAATTGGATTCAGGTCTGGGGAACGGGCGGGCCAGTCCATAGCTTCAATGCCTTCATCTTGCAGGAACTGCTGACACACTCCAGCCACATGAGGTCTGGCATTGTCCTGAATTACGAGGAACCCAGGGCCAACCTTACCAGCATATGGTCTCACAAGGGGTCTGAGGATCTCATCTCGGTACCTAATGGCAGTCAGGCTACCTCTGGCGAGCACATGGCGGGCTGTGCGGCCCTCCAAAGAAATGCCACCCCACACTATTACTGACCCACTGCCAAACCGGTCATGCTGAAGGATGTTGCAGGCAGCAGATCGCTCTCCACGGCATCTCCAGACTCTGTCACATGTGCTCAGTGTGAACCTGCTTTCATCTGTGAAGAGCACAGGGTGCCAGTGGCGAATTTGCCAATCCTGGTGTTTTGTGGCAAATGCCAAGCGTCTTGCACGGTGTTGGGCTGTGAGCACAACCCCCATCTGTGGACGTCGGGCACTCAGACCATCCTCATGGAGTCGGTTTCTAACTGTTTGTGCAGACACATGCACATTTGTGGCCTGCTGGAGGTCATTTTGCAGGGCTCTGGCAGTGCCAGGGCTTCCTCCTTGCACAAAGGCTGAGGTAGCAGTCCTGCTGCTGGGTTGTTGCCCTCCAACGGAGCAGTGTATTTTTAGACAGAGTGCCTCTGAGCTCTTCTTCTTTAGTGGCATCCATTGTAAGTATCCATCAGACCGAAGCCTCAGATGTTCACCACTCTACAGACATACAGCGGCATACGCTGTTCATAGATTACCATTGTAAAACACTTAGATATAATGGAATTTAAGGTTTGGATGATATTTGCTATACTAAATAAAATCCTGCTTTGGTAGCCCAGTTTTAGGGCATAACTGATATGGGTGGTTCATTACAGATGTCAATGAAATATATCCAAGATGTCTATTCTATAGCAAAAAGAAATGCAATGTAGCATCAGATAGTATGTATGTAGCCTTTCAAAAAGCGGCTCTTTCCTGCTTCTCATTTCTCTTTTCCCTCATATTGCAAAATTTGAGATGAATATCCATTTTGGGATGTACTACTACTCCCAGAAGTGGGGGACTGCCATGGGGACCAGGTTCGCCCCCAGTTACGCCAACCTATATGTGGGTAGGTGGGAGCAAGAAAGCATCTACCAGGGTGGCTTGATGCGGGCGAATCTGGTCCTATGGAAGCGGTTCATTGATGATATTGTTTTTATTTGGTCTGGTGGTCCTAATTTATTGTCCGATTTTATTAATGAACTAAATAAAAATCAGTATTTTTTAAATTTCACAGCCACCACCAGTACCAAAGAAATTAATTTTTTAGATCTAAAAATTTTTATTGAGGGAAATACAATTCAAACCCAAACCTATCATAAGCCCACAGATTCCAACAACTACATTTCCTTGGAAAGATGCCATCTTCCTAGTTGGCTCATGAACGTTCCTAGGAGCCAATTTATAAGAGCTCGCAGGAACGGTTCAAAACCGAATGACTTTGATGTAGAGGCTGACACTTTAGTTGAACGGTTCCACCATAAAGGATACGACAGGAATTTGTTGACACATACAAAATAGTTGGTGGAAAAATTACCACGTGAAAATTTACTTCAGCACAAACAGAAAACCAATAATCATTTGACAAATGATGAAATCGCCATTATAACTCAGTACAATTCCAATAGTACAATTTTGAAAAGGATTGCACTTAAACATTGGAGTATTTTAAAGGAGGATAAGGTCATCGGTAAATCATTGCCTGAACGCCCCAGATTTATATACAGGAGAGCCAATAATTTGGGCAACATAATAGCTCCAACGATCTCAAAACCCCCAACTTACGAGCTCCCGACCTGCAGCATCTCCCTCTTGGTTTTTTTCCATGCAAAAGATGCCTACCATGTAAAAAGTTAGGCATCAGAAAACAATTTACCATTGTTAACCAGTTCACCAAAGTTGGCATCAAGGATTTCATTACATGCGCCACCCAGGAGGTAATTTATGGGATAAAATGCCCCTGCGGTAAAATATACATATGGCGCACTATACGTCCAATGAATGTAAGAATTGCAGAGTATTTGCGCAACATTAGCAGTAAATTTATGGGACATCCCCTATCACAACACTTTGCAAAACACCATGGGGGCTCAATTAAAAAACATCACAGTAACTGGAATTAAAATAGTTAAAAAGAGCTGGAGAAGAGGTAACTTTATTCACCAAATGTCACGGGAAGAAAGCAAGTGGATCTTTGAAATGAACACTCTTATACCCAACAGTCTGAACAGCGAAATTGAATTGTTTGCGTTCAATACATAACATAGGACTTCTAACAGCTGTATGATATATAAGTGCCTATTGTGCGAACCGGACCATCCCTGACGAAGTAATCAGTTGGATTTTTGGTCTGTTGTGCACTTCATAGCCAGTCACGTGATTCATCACGTGATCGTGACATCACGCAAGGTCCCGCTGCTTCTCTGCGCCTTGCCGGCTTTACTATCGATCCCGTGCAAGTGTTTATTGCATGTGGCAGCTTGGTACTTCCCAGAAGGGCGGCCGTTACCGGCCGGAACAGCGTCCCAACTCTTTGGGCATTATCTTTTTCTTGGTTTTGTCCTTCTATCTGTATTTTGGCTAAAAAAACTATATCGTGGTGGACACTGAACCACGCGTGAACGAGAAGTTACACACATCATAATCATAAGAACTGCTCCTAGTTGGGTCTACCATTTGCATGTCGCTATCCTTCTTCATAGAGGTAATTTGATATTTTCTCTTTTGATCATATCTGAGTATCATGGTTTTATATTGTATAGTTCTATTTACCTATTAGGTTGTTTTTATAGGGTTCTCAGTTCCTAGCGCAAATATAGATTTTTCTTTTATAAAGTGTTTTATACTGGACAAATAGGGTGGTTTTGTCCTTTTATTTGCTGCAAAGACGTGAGACTGTGTACTGCGCCCTTAGTTATTTATATATATTGAATATCCATTTTTGGTTGTAAATATAGATATACAAAGAATTGTGTGTATTAGAAATGAACAGATCTGACATAATTCTAATTCGCCTGTCCACACAGATTTAGCAGGAAAATTGAATCTGCAAATTTAATGTTACTTATTATGCTCTGGGGTTTCATATCTCTCTGTCCGCTTTCCGTTTTCGCTGTTATCTGTCTGTTGTCCGGTCATTAGTGGCTCGTCACATCTACAGCCCAGTGTTCATTGTAGGCCTGGGCTTCTGAATGGGAGTAGACCCTAGAATTAGGTACACATGACCTCTGTGACCTGTGGACAGAAGCCGCCCGCAGGCTTGTGTTCACCCTAGGCAAGGAACACAGTAGTAGGCCCCAGAACATGCATAGGGAACTCGAGGGCAAGCTTGCGATCCGTATTTGCTGTGGAATTTGTTGCAGAAACTTCTGCCACTGTCCTATTCACCTGGAACAACCCAGTTCAGGTAAATAGAATCGATTTTCAACCCCAGGATTTTCTGCATGAAAATCTGCAGTCTGGAAGTTTACCATTAGAAACTGAAAGGTACAACTGGACAGAACATCATAACTGGCATGTGCAGAGAACGAACACTGGGTGCCATAATGTGATGATGAATATTAGGAAATCTCTGCTATCCACATAACATTGATAAACTGTACATGTTCTCCCAGATACTAATATTTCTAGTAAGCTCGTGCCACATTAGTGCCCTGAGAATTCACTGCTGTCCTAGGTGCCCTGTTAATCATTGTAGCTGTGTGCCAGCCTAGCAGCTGTCCATGGTACTGAGTGGGTGTACGAGATGATTTTCCACCCTCACATTTCCCATTTACACCTCTCAGTATGGGAGAAAGGGTCAATGTGCTGAATGTTAGGCAAGACCTCTGACTTCTGTTGTCATTGGTAGGCACAATATATATATTTTCAGATTCTTTTATTACCGCAATCTCATAATCTCCATACCCAGACATATTTTTAATTCTTTTTGCCTCTACACATTTCAGTAGCCTTTGTTTGGTTTTGGTTTCGATTTTTTATTTGTTCTTTGTGTTTTCTATTACTGAAATGCAAATATTAAAAAAAAAAAGTTGTTTAGGGGCAATATCTTTTATGGTTAATTTTTATTATTGCTCATGTTTTGTATCAAATGACCTGTTTCATTAATTACCCTGCTTATTAGAGTTCTTTGGATACTTAATGTGTGTAGTTTGTTTTTTCTACCACTTGTATACCAAAATGTAATTTGCATGAAAAAAAAAACTTTGTCTTGTGTGTCTTGTGGGGGAGCTTCCAATTTTTTTTATTACAGATATTTTTATTTTTTTCCCTGATGATTTGATATGATTTTTGTACATACTTTTCTCCCCCCCAAAAAACATAAAAGATGTCTAAGAATTACATTTTTTCCTTTAGGCTTTAGGGCTATACAGCGCTGTGTGTCATGCCATTATGTAGATGGTGGTGTCACATTGTGTCATCACATTTAAAAATTCCCTATTGTATCACATTGCAACCTGTGACCCTCCATGCCTGTATCACGGAGCCGCAAATGTTTCCACATATGGTAAATTTTCTGTAACGAGTGGCAATTTGCAGGTAACACGCTTGCCATAGGCTTCAATGCAAATCGCATGCAAATTATCATTTAAAATAGTTACGCAGCATTAAGTGGCTATTAAAAAATAGTTATTCTCACCTTCCGATGTCACCCGATCTCCTCAGCGGTGCACGCGGCGGCTGGGATGATGTCACGGTCACGTGACCGTGACGTCATCGCAGGTCCTTCGCACACAGCATCCCAGCCGCCACGTGCACCGCTGAGAGGTGGGAGGACTCCAGGGGCCATCGGAAGGTGAGTATATTACAATTTTTTATTTTAATTCTTCTTTCTTTAACAATTATATGGTGCCCAGTCCGTGGAGGAGAGTCTCCTCTCCTCCACCCTGGGTACCATCCGCACATGATCCGCTTACTTCCCGCATGGTGGGCATAGCCCCACGCGGGAAGTAAGCGGAATAATGCATCAATGCATTCCTATGTGTGCGGAATCCCTGCGATTCTGCAAATTAACCCTAGAACACATACCCATAGAAATCTACACATTCACACACCTGGGGCCTTTTAGGCCTATTTACAATTATCATGGAATAACTCAAATAAAAATACTTTTCAAAATTTATTTTACAATTGCAAGGTAAGGATGCATTCCGGCAGCCTTAGCTGGAGTTACCAGGAGGTCAGATCCATTATGGATCCCCTTCTGGCGAACCCCAGCGCTACTGGGAACACAGCCTAAGATGTGTATATTTCAAAACATAATTATGTGCATAAAACAACAAAAAAGTAAGTAAACGGGCACGCCAAATATAGGCAGTCTATATGCAATTTTGTTATGAAAACATTTTTTGGCTGTAGCAAACTTGGTGCAGGAATATTTATTTGTAACTTTACATATTCCCCCGACAATTCTCGCATATTATTTTTTCGGCTGAATGTTCCTTGTATACATTTTGTCCGCAAGTAGAACTGAAACGCTCCGTTTTTCTTTCCTTCTTTGGCCGGCGTCACACTTGCGAGTTTTACGGACGTAAGAGCGCAGAAACTACGTCCGTAAAACTCGCAAAAAATACGGCACAATTATTCTCTATGCCCCTGCTCCTATCTGCCGTATTTTACTGATCAGTATTATACGGCTTTCTACGGCCGTACAAAATCGCAGCATGCTGCTTTTGTCACCGTACTGCGCAAGAAATACGCCAATGAAAGTCTATGGAAGCGTGAAAAATACGGATTACACACGGACAAGCAGTGTGACTTGCGAGAAATACGCAGCGCTGTTAGAGAGAAAAGCCGGTAATTCAGTGCGGTGTACAGTAAAATCACACTGACAGCTTACAGTAGAATAGGTAGAATAAATGTGTACACATAGAATAGGTATATATATATATATGTCAGTGAGACACATATATGTATATATATTATTATTTATTCCAGCGCTATACAGCTTGAAAGCCGGTAATTCAATTACCGGCTTTTTCTTACTCCTTCCTAAAACCCGACATGATTTGAGACATGGCTTACATACAGTAAACCATGTCTTCTCTCCATTTTTTCTGCAGATTCCACACTACTAATGTCAGTAGTGTGTATCTGCAAAATTTGGCCGTTCTAGCTCTTAAAATAAAGGGTTAAATGGCGGAAAAAATTGGCGTGGGCTCCCGCGCAATTTTCTCCGCCAGAGTAGTAAAGCCAGTGACTGAGGGCAGATATTAATAGCCTGGAGAGGGTCCATGGTTATTGGCCCCCCCCCTGGCTAAAAATATCTGCCCCCAGCCACCCCAGAAAAGGCACATCTGGAAGATGCACCTATTTTGGCACTTGGCCACTCTCTTCCCATTCCCGTGTAGCGGTGGGATATGGGGTAATGAAGGGTTAATGCCACCTTGCTATTGTAAGGTGACATTAAGCCTAATTAATAATGGAGAGGCGTCAATTATGACACCTATCCATTATTAATCCAATTGTAGTAAAGGGTTAAATAAAACACAAACACATTATTTAAAATTATTTTAATGAAATAAAAACAATGGTTGTTGGAGTATTTTATTCTACGCCCAATCCAGTCACTGAAGACCCTCGTTCTGTGAAAGAAAAAACATAATAAACCAACAATATACTTACCCTCCGCAGATCTGTAACGTCCAACGATGTAAATCCTTCTGAAGGGGATAAAACATTTTGCAGCAAGGAGCTTTGCTAATGCAGGCTGCTCCTCGCTGCAAAACCCCGGGGAATGAGGCTAAATATAGATCAATGATCTATATTTAGCTTCATTTGCGGTGAGGCACCCTCTGCTGGATGTTCATAGATCGTGGGAACTTTCCTAGAAAGCTCCCAGGCTTTCTAGGAAAGTTCCCACGATCTATGAACATGTGAACATATGAACATGTGTGTTCTATGTATGAACATAGAACATATGAACATGTGTCTAATGACATATATATATATATATATATATATATATATATATATAGACAGTATATATATATATTTTTTTCTTTTTGGGACACATGGATCATTTCTATAGCGGTATGTTGGTTTTGCAAGCCTGCGAGAAAACCACGCAGTACGGATGCCATACGGATTACATACGGAGGATGCCATGCGCAAAAAACGCTGACACACCCTGCCTACGGAGGAGCTACGGACCACTATTTTCGGGACTTTTCAGCGTATTACGGCCGTAATATACGGACCGTATTGTTTTACGCTGTGTGTGACGCCGGCCTTTGCTGGACAAATATAGCAGCGCTTTCTTTTTTTTTCTCTTTGCTCTGGATGTTCCAGAAAGCGTATTCCACATCGGATCATTGCCTCCGTAATTTGCCTTGATAAGCATATCATGCTGCTTCTCTCCATCATAGTATGCATCAAAAGTTCATAACAAAGTTCTGTCAAAATTAGATGTCTCTTGTCTTTCCTGTTGGCATGGAATTCTGGATTAGTTTGACAATAAACAATGTAGCTATTGAGGGCTGACACATCAAGGATATTGGAAAAAAGGGCAACAGGCCAACGTTTAGTCTGCCTTTTGCACGAATACTCTCCAATCATTTCGTCCATCTTGTCGACACCTCCTTTTGTCTTATTATAATGCAGTATGATTTCAGGGTTTTTTTTCCTGTCATTGGTGTCAATACTTCCATCATGATGCATTGTACTCACTGATTTTTCTTTCTTGGCTTTATAAGGCACCATTGTTGCTTGATTGCAGAAACCGAATACACTCTCGTAGATTGTTCGCTGTGCATTGTGCTTCATGATTGGAGGAATTTCACTGCCATTTGGCCTCATAGTACCAACAAGTGTAAGTTGCTTTTGAAGCAAAAAGTTGGCCATTTCAAAATTGGTAAAGTAATTATCCATTGTAATATTGTTTCCTGAATTGAAAATTGGTATAGCAAGTGTTTTTACTATGTCGGAACATAGGTCTTTCTAGACTGGAGCATCAGCTTCTTTGCCCTTCCAAGATCACATGACCATGTTGTCATGCAGAATCCACACTCTTCCCAGCAATAGCAGAGTCATAAAAGTTCTTCCCCAGCAACAATACAGACAAAAAGACTGAGTATCACATGTAAACCTAGTACAGGCCTAAAAGGCCCCAGGTGCGTAAATATGGGGTAGTCCCAAAAAAAGGTTGTTATACCGAAATGTCTGTAACATAAAAATATATGAATAACTGGAAATTACTAACAACTATATACCTGAGGAATACCTAGAGTTTCAAAATTCTAACTAAAGTAGTTTTACAGAAAATAGAAAACAAGTAACCTGGCAGGCCTGCGAGGCCCCAGGTATGCGTTCTAGGGTTAATGAATATGCTGCGTTTTTTTCCGGAATGCGTTTCCGCTCAGGAAAAAAATGCAGCATGTGCATACAAAATGCGTATTGCATTCTTTTAATAGGATGCTTAATGTGAGTGTTTTCTTCGCGGTTTTATCACGTTTTTATAGTGAAAAAATGTGAAAAAACCATGAAAAATCCGGAACGTGTGCACGCAGCCTTAGAGTTTTAGTTACATGGGAAAACAGCCCACCACAATGTCAGAAGTTACCGGCAGTGCTGCTCTGGGTCTGCTAGGATCCAACAAGTCTGATACTCTAGGCAGATATCTGGAGATCTTGTGATCCCCGGGTCCAATAGCAGTATCAGCACTGCCAATATTTCTGTTCAGTCCATAGCGTTTAGTGACCACTGTATCTGACGAAAAGGAAGGCAAAAGTGGTAATGAGCTGCCTTCTCTTTGAGGTCCCCAACTGTGTCTGACAGCCAGAGACCCCACCTACTACTGCTAGATTGCAGGCAGGGTTGGACTGGGATGCCAAGGGACCACCAGTAAGCAACTCTGGGACCCCTCTTTTCAGCTACATGCAAATATGACATTATCCTTAATCATAAATTTATATAACAATGAACTGGGTAGATTGTTAAATGAATAAGATGCCGCCTCTGTCTGTACATAGTGATTCAAGTATATTGTGCCAAGTACTGCTCATAAAAGAGGGTAGTGGCCCACTGGAGGATTCTCCTGTTCTTCTGTGGGCCAGTCCAACCCTGATTGCAAGAGTATCAATCCCGCACCATAAACTTACAGTGCCACAGGATTAAAGTCTATGACAAAGCACCATACATTTATGATTTTTGGTCATTATCGAGTTGAATTATAAACTAGGATCACAGAACTAATTTCTAAAGAATGTTTCTAATCAAGCAGTCATGGACAGCTTTCTGTGGGTAATTAGTATAAAAACAGAAGCTACTATGATAAAATAGTGTTATGACACTATATACCGTATATACTCGAGTATAAGCCGACCCGAGTATAAGCCGACCCCCCTAATTTTGCCACAAAAAACTGGGAAAACTTATTGACTCGAGTATAAGCCTAGGGTGGAAATGCAGCATTTACCGGTGAATTTCAAAAAATAAAACTAGATCATTCTTGCCCCATAGCTGTGCCATATAGTGCTCTGCATGTTCATTATTGCCCCATAGCTGTGCCCCACATAGTGCTCTGCACCATTCATGATTGTCCCTATAGCTGTGCCCCATACAGTGCTCTACACCGTTCATAGTTACCTATAGCTGTGCCCCATATAGTGCTCTGCACCGTTCATTGTTCCCTATAGCTGTGCCCCATATAGTGCTCTGCACCATTCATGATTGTCCCTATAGCTGTGCCCCACATAGTGCTCTGCACCATTCATGATTGTCCCTATAGCTGTGCCCCATACAGTGCTCTGCACCGTTCATTATTTCCCTATAGCTGTGCCCCATATAGTGCTCTGCACCGTTCATTGTTCCCTATAGCTGTGCCCCATACAGTGCTCTGCACCATTCATGATTGTCCCTATAGCTGTGCCCCATACAGTGCTCTGCACCGTTCATTATTTCCCTATAGCTGTGCCCCATATAGTGCTCTGCACCGTTCATTGTTCCCTATAGCTGTGCCCCATATAGTGCTCTGCACCGTTCATTGTTCCCTATAGCTGTGCCCCATATAGTGCTCTGCACCGTTCATTGTTCCCTATATAAAGCTGTGCCATTGCGGCTGCTGCTGCAGTAAAAAAAAAAAAAAGCCATACTCACCTCTCTTGATTGCAGCTCCCGGCGTCTCGTTCCGGCGCCTCCATCTTCCCGGCGTCTCTGCGCTGACTGATCAGGCAGAGGGCGCCGCGCACACTATATGCATCATCGCGCCCTCTGACCTGAACAGTCAGAGCGCAGACGCCGGGAAGATGGAGGCGCCGGGAAGATGGAGCGGCGCCCGGCGGCTGGAACGCGGACAGGTGACTATTACATACTTACCTGGTCCCGACGTCCGGCTCCCTCTGCCTGTCACAGCTGTCTTCGGTGCCGCAGCTTCTTTCTCTAATCAGCGGTCACCGGCAGCGCTGATTAGAGAAATGAATAGGCGGCTCCACCCCTATGAGAGGTGGAGCCGCCTATTCATTTTTCTAATGAGCGCTGCCGGTGACCGCTGAAGAGGGGAAGAAGCTGCAGCACAGAAGACCATGGGACGGCAGGGACAGCGCGAGGATCGCTGGGACTAGGTAAGTATGCCTCAGCGCCCTCACCCCCTCACCCGCCGACCCTGCCACCCACCTTGACTCGAGTATAAGCCGAGAGGGGCACTTTCAGCCCAAAAATTTGGGCTGAAAATCTCGGCTTATACTCGAGTATATACGGTAACTATGATTCTACTTCGCTTCAAGAATATTTATATGGTCTCCATATTTCAAGAAAATAACTTTTGACTATTTTGCTCTCCACTTGCTGTTATAAAGTGAAATCAAACTCTAGCAGCAGAGACGCTGAGATTACAAGAGGTGATGGCAGTGTGGCAGGCAGCCATAGCATGGTGGCTCAGTGGTTAGTATTGCAGCACTGGGGTCCTGGGTTCAAATCCCTGAAAGGACAACATTTGGAATTAGTTAGTATGTTCTCCCTGTGTTTACGGGGGTTTCCTCCAGGTTCTCTGGTTTTATCTCACAATCCTTAGACATACTGATAGGGAATCTAGATTGTGAGCCACCATGTGGAGTATGATGGGGCTATGTATGCAAATTGAAAATGCCCAATGAGGACAGTAATGATTATGTCTGTAAAGCGCTATTTAAGTGAGTAACATAAATAAGAGAGATATGTAGGCTTTGCAGTCATCTTGAGAAATATGGACCAAACATTAGTTCTCTGAAACTACAACTATTATATAGCAGCTGTAAAAATGAATCCCTTATCCACTTTAGTTTTGTTCCACCCATTACAGGAGTAAACTACGGTTCCCAAAATGTGTTCACCCAAAAATCAACAGAACAAAAATCTCGATTTATTTATTTTACTCACTTATATAGCACTATAATGTCCACAGCGCTATACAGATATACTGTAATCACTGCATCCATTGGGGTTCACAATCTAGATTCCCTATCACGATGTCTTTGGAGTGTAGGAGGAAACCAGAGAACCCAGAGGAAACCCATGCAAACACGGGGAGAACATATAAATTCCTTGCAGATGTTGTCGTAGGTGGGATTTGAACCCAGGACTCCAGTACTGCTCTATCATCTCATCTCCATTTATTACAAATAATAAACACAAATTAATTACATGAAAATTCAGAAACCATAGCTCTGAATATATGCAGAATAAGGTATGTTCATGTGTCACATTGTTGCCCTGTTTTTTTCTGTGTTTTTACAATGAAAAACGCAGTGTTTTACTGTGCCAACAGTGTTCCCTTTAACTTTAAAGAGAATCTGTCAGCAAGATCAATCTCCAAAGACCACATGTATGGGCATGCAGGTCTTTGAAATGTAAATTTATCAACACCTTTATATCTTCTACCTGTTGTTGCACTCTCAAGAAATTAGTGTTTTAAATCATTTGCAATTCAGATGCTAAGTTCTATGTGTGTGACAAACACTTAAGTAGCCACTGACTATGGATGTTCTTTCCTGACCAAGCACCAAACTCTTTGTCTTGATTGATAGTTCACTGTCTGATTTCCTTGCCTGGCACCTGACATCACACAGGCAGTGGCTGTCAATCAAGCTAAAGAGGCTGGTATTGGATGGAGAAACAATTTTGGGAGGCAGTGGCTCCTGGAATGGTTTGTCGTGCCCAGATCACTTAATCCATTACTTGTATATGAGCAAAAATGCTAATTTCTCAGAAATGCAACAACAGGCAGAATACATAAAAGTGCTAATGAATTTACATTTCAAAAAGAGGCATGCCCATATATATGTCATATTGGCGAGCTAATTTTAGTGACAGATTTCCTTTAGGTACAGGACGGTTTATAAACTTTAACTATTATCTTGCCCCCTGTGTCTATCTATAGCAGATAGAGAGGCGGATAATGTAATGGAGGTGAACAATCACAATCTCAAGATTTCTGAAACATAAAAAAACAGTTATAAATTTGCTGTAACTTTTGACCATAACTAAATGTTTATGTTCTCAAGAAACAACTCTAGATAATAAGACAATACATGTGATATACAAATATGTTTCCAAGAAAATAAAGAATGAAAGGGTTCGTGTCCTGAGAATGGTGTTCTGTATCCATATGATGTAAGATTGAGTCAGGCTGTTCACATGGCTAACTTACATAGTAATATACTTGTCACATAACTGTATACATTAGTCGTCTTCTTCTGAATAGATCATTTTAGAGGGGAATTCCTAAAAATCTTGTGATTTCAGAAAACTGTATATACTATTCTTCAGCTATTTATGCACATGGAGCAGATTACTGATCATACAAGAGCCCAAGCCTGATGTGTACTCAGCGGTGTCTATCAGGTTCCTTTTGCGGGTCATTCAGTGGTTATCTGGTCATGTATTTCCCATTTGAATAAGTCATCCTTCATAAGTCATTTCTTCATTTTTATTGTAATCCCAGTTTACACCATGATTCCCACTAAACGGAATTGTATTCTGCGCTATGAACTTTTCTCACCTTTTCCAAAAAGCAAGTGAAGCTTGTCGTTCATTTACTACGGTCAAAGTGTTGCCTTCCATGGCAGTGGGACACAAACTTATTAGGTGTATTAAAATGTCCATTTCAATAAAAAGAATACTAATCTTCAGGCCATATTCACTTGGTCTGCAAATATTGCTATGATTACCCCAATCTACAGTTGTTACATAGATGTATGCAGTGGCACTGCTATCATGAGGCAAGTTGAATACTTTGCCTCAGGCGGCGGAGCATCCTTAAAGACAGGGGGTGGCAGAGCAGCAGTCATGACACGTGGTGCCGACTCTCCCTGTAATCCCTGCTCTGAAACTGGTTGACAGTGCAGTGTCCAGGGGCGGGCTGGGCCAGGTGGCAGGAATGCATATGCCCCCTGGGCCCGTGCCTAAGCAGCTGCACAGGGCCGCTGGAGGACTGGCAGTGATTATAATATATAGCGCACCTGTAGTGCGTGGTCGCATCATCCCGCCAGCCTCCCTGACATGCAGGCTGCAGAAGTATGTGATGAGCAGGCACTTGTGCGGCACTGCCACTCTGAGGAAGACAGCGCAGCCAGCAGCAATCAAGATGAAAGATCAGCATATCGGCCTGTGTGTACGCGCGGAGCTCCTAGGGAGAGAGAAGCCCTAGCTCCTCCTGCTCTTATCTGCTATCCTGGCAGAGGAGAGACCGGGGGAGGTGCCGGGACAGTGCATAGCTGTGAGCAGGAGAAACCAAAGAGCTGCACATGGACATCAGCCGCCCCTGCACCACAGAGGAGAGTGTGTGATGTGTGTATGAAGTATCTGATGTGTGTGATGCTGCTTGTGTGTGTGAGCTGTGTGTGATGCTGTGTGTGTGTGAGAGAGCTGTGTGTGTGATGCTGCATGTGTGATGCTTGTGTGTGTTGCTGCACATGTGTGTGATGCTGTGTGTACGTGTGTGATGCTGCGTGTGTGATGCTTGTGTGTGTGATGCTGCGTGTGTGTGAGCTTCATGTGTGTGATAGCTGCATGTGTGTGATAGCTGCGTGTGTGTGATAGCTGTGTGTGAGCTGCATGTGTGCGATGCTGCATGTGTGCGATGCTGCGTGTGTGTGTGTGATGTTTGTGTCAGATGCATGTGTGAGCTGCGTGTGTGAGCTGCGTGTGTGTGAACTGCATGTGTGTGATGCGTGTGTTTGAACTGCGTGTGTGAGCTGTGTGTGAGCTGCGTGTGTGTGAACTGCATGTGTGTGATGCGTGTGTTTGAACTGCGTGTGTGAGCCGTTTGTGAGCTGCGTGTGTGTGAACTGCGTGTGTGTCATACAGTGGGTCTGTGTGTGTCATTATACAGTGGGGCTATGTGTGTCATTATACAGTGGAGCTGTGCCTGTGTGTGTCATTATACAGTGGGGCTGTATGTGTTTCAGTCATTGGTGCATTCAATCTGTGTCATTCTATGTGGCTGCAGACTTGTGCATCTCACATTGCTCGCAGTTCTGTGATTATTCGGCGGGTGTGTGGCTGCAAGTTTGTGATTTGCATACATGCGGTCACATGCTGACTAGACTTGCATGGCCTAATGCAACTGTATTGAACAAGACCAAAAACAGTCTAGTCGGAATGTGGCTGGGAATATATATATCGCATGCTTGCGGTCACAAGACCACCTGTTCCCGACACCAGAGAATGTTCACAGCGCTCAGTGCGCTCGATATGAGAATTCACACATAGTGACTGTAGACATGTAGCTTAAGATCCGACAACCCCTTTAAGGATGGGCCGCTACTCATGGGCCTCTGCTGTGTGCTTGTCCCCCAGGCCAAAATTTGCCAGCCCCTGGCAGTGTCACAACAACCTAACGTGCGGCGTGCCGGGCAGCTGACTGTTACTTACCCGGGCTGAGGTGCCGAGGCGGTGCCCAGTCTCCCCATCGGCCCCACATGCTGCTGCTGCACAGGTCTGTCACTGTTCACAGCTTCCCTCCATCAGATTGTCAGAAGTAGATAAGCTATGTGAACCAGCTAGGGTTTTCGGATCTGAAAGCAGTAAGGAAGTGGGAGTTGGTGTGTGTTACCCTATGTGAATGAGCTGAGGTTGTCAGATATGGTCCTGCTAAGACTTATTTGTGCTGATTTTACTACGTGGGGGGGGGCGCCATTTTGCAGTTCGCCTCAGGCAGCAGAGAGACTAGGTTCACCCTTGGATGTATGTTTTCATTAAACTTCATTCAGCCTGTGCTCTAAGGGTACGTGGACACGTTGAGTTATTGGCAGCAGTTTTTTCTGCACCCAAAACAAGAGTGTTGATAGGAAAATATGTGCATGTTTTAGCTGTTTTAACCCCTTAAGCCCCGAGGGTTGTTTGCACGTTAATGACCGGGCCAATTTTTACAATTCTGACCACTGTCCCTTTATGAGGTTATAACTCTGGAACGCTTCAACAGATCCCAGTGATTTTGACATTGTTTTCTCGGGACATATTGTACTTCATGATAGTAGTAAAAATTCTTTGATAGTACCTGCGTTTGTTTGTGAAAAAAACGGAAATTTGGCGAAAATTATGAAAATTTCGCAATTTTCCAACTTTGAATTTTTATGCAATTAAATCACAGAGATATGTCACACAAAATACTTAATAAGTAACATTTCCCACATGTCTACTTTACATCAGCACAATTTTGGAACCAAAATTTTTTTTTGTTAGGGAGTTATAAGGGTTAAAAGTTGACCAGCAATTTCTCATTTTTACAACACCATTTTTTTATAGGGACCACATCTCATTTGAAGTCATTTTGAGGGGTCTATATGATAGAAAATACCCAAGTGTGACACCATTCTAAAAACTGCACCCCTCAAGGTGCTCAAAACCATATTCAAGAAGTTTATTAACCCTTCTGGTGCTTCACAGGAATTTTTGGAATGTTTAAATAAAAATGAACATTTAACTTTTTTTCACAAAAAATGTACTTCAGCTCCAATTTGTTTTATATTACCAAGGGTAACAGGAGAAAATGGACCCCAAAAGTTGTTGTACAATTTGTCCTGAGTACACCGATACCCCATATGTGGGGGTAAACCACTGTTTGGGCGCATGACAGAGCTCGGAAGCGAAGGAGCGCCATTTGACTTTTCAATGCAAAATTGACTGGAATTGAGATGGGACACCATGTTGCGTTTGGAGAACCCTGATGTGCCTAAACATTGAAACCCCCCACAAGTGACACGATTTTGGAAAGTAGACCCCCTAAGGAACTTATCTAGAGGTGTGGTGAGCACTTTGACCCACCAAGTGCTTCACAGAAGTTTATAATGCAGAACCGTAAAAATAAAAAATCATATTTTTTCACAAAAATTCTGTTTTCGCCCCCAATTTTTTATTTTCCCAAGGGTAAGAGAAGAAATTTGACCGCAAAAGTTGTTGTACAATTTGTCCTGAGTACGCTGATACCCCATATGTGGGGGTAAACCACTGTTTGGGCGAATGGGAGAGCTCGGAAGGGAAGGAGCGCCGTTGGACTTTTCAATGCAAAATTGACAGGAATTGAGATGGGACGCCATGTTGCGTTTGGAGAGCCACTGATGTGCCTAAACATTGAAACCCCCCACAAGTGACACCATTTTGGAAAGTAGACCCCCTAAGGAACTTATCTAGAGGTGTGGTGAGCACTTTGACCCACCAAGTGTTTCACAGAAGTTTATAATGCAGAACCGTAAAAATAAAAAATCCTATTTTTTCACAAAAATTATCTTTTTGTCCCCAATTTTTTATTTTCCCAAGGGTAAGAGAAGAAATTGGACCACAAAAGTTGTTGTACAATTTGTCCTGAGTACGCTAATACCCAATATGTGGGGGTAAACCACTGTTTGGGCGAATGGGAAAGCTCGGAAGGGAAGGAGCGCCGTTTGACTTTTCAATGCAAAATTGACAGGAATTGAGATGGGACGCCATGTTGCATTTGGAGAGCCACTGATGTGCCTAAACATTGAAACCCCCCCACAAGTGACACCATTTTGGAAAGTAGACCCCCTAAGGAACTTATCTAGAGGTGTGGTGAGCACTTTGACCCACCAAGTGTTTCACAGAAGTTTATAATGCAGAACCGTAAAAATAAAAAATCCTATTTTTTCACAAAAATTATCTTTTTGTCCCCAATTTTTTATTTTCCCAAGGGTAAGAGAAGAAATTGGACCCCAAAAGTTGTTGTACAATTTGTCCTGAGTACGCTAATACCCAATATGTGGGGTAAACCACTGTTTGGGCGAATGGGAAAGCTCGGAAGGGAAGGAGCGCCGTTTGACTTTTCAATGCAAAATTGACAGGAATTGAGATGGGACGCCATGTTGCGTTTGGAGAGCCACTGATGTGCCTAAACATTGAAACCCCCCACAAGTGACACCATTTTGGAAAGTAGACCCCCTAAGGAATTTATCTAGATGTGTTTTGAGCGCTTTGACCCACCAAGGGCTTCACAGAAGTTTATAATGCAGAGCCGTGAAAATAAAAAATAAAAAATTTCCCCCAAAAATTATTTTTTAGCCCCCAGTTTTGTATTTTCCCGAGGGTAAGAGGAGAAATTCGACCCCAAAAGTTGTTGCACAATTTGTCCTGAGTGCGCTGATACCCCATATGTGGGGGGAACCCCTGTTTGGCTACATGGGAGGGCTCGGAAGGGAAGGAGCGCCATTTGGAATGCAGACTTAGATGGAATGGTCTGCAGGTGTCACATTGCGTTTGCAGAGCCCCTAATGTACCTAAACAGTAGAAACCCCCCACAAGTGACCCCATATTGGAAACTAGACCCCCCAGGGAACTCATCTAGATGTGTTATGAGAACTTTGAACCCCCAAGTGTTTCACTACAGTTTATAACGCAGAGCCTTGAAAATAAAAAATCTTTTTTTTCCCACAAAAAATATTTTTTAGCCCCCAGTTTTGTATTTTCCCAAGGGTAGCAGGAGAAATTGGACCCCAAAAGTTGTTGTCCTATTTGTCCTGAGTACGCTGATACCCCATATGTTGGGGTAAACCCCTGTTTGGGCACACGGGAGAGCTCGGAAGGGAAGGAGCACTGTTTTACTTTTTCAACGCAGAATTGGCTGGAATTGAGATCGGACGCCATGTCGCGTTTGGAGAGCCCCTGATGTGCCTAAACAGTGGAAACCCCTCAATTATAACTGAAACCCTAATCCAAACACACCCCTAACCCTAATCCCAACAGTAACCCTAACCACACCTCTAGCCCTGACACACGACTAACCCTAATCCCAACCCTATTCCCAACTGTAAATGTAATCTAAACCCTAACCATAACTTTAGCCCCAACCCTAACCCTAACTTTAGCCCCAACCCTAACTGTGGCCCCAATCCTAACCCTAGCCCTAGCCCTAACCCTAACCCTAGCCTTAACCCTAACCCTAGCCCTAACCCTAGCCCTAACCCTAACCCTAGCCCTAACCCTAACCATAGCCCTAACCCTAACCCTAGCCCTAACCCTAATGGGAAAATGGAAATAAATACATTTTTTTAATTTTTCCCTATCTAAGGGGGTGATGAAAGGGGGTTTGATTTACTTTTATAGCAGGTTTTTTAGCAGATTTTTATGATTGGCAACCGTCACACACTGAAAGACGCTTTTTATTGCAAAAAATATTTTTTGCATTACCACATTTTGAGAGCTATAATTTTTCCATATTTTGGTCCACAGAGTCATGTGAAATCTTGTTTTTTGCGGGACGAGTTGACGTTTTTATTGGTAACATTTTCGGGCACGTGACATTTTTAGATCGCTTTTTATTCCGATTTTTGTGAGGCAGAATGACCAAAAACCAGCTATTCATGAATTTCTTTTGGGGGAGGCGTTTATACCGCTCCGCGTTTGGTAAAATTGATAAAGCAGTTTTATTCTTCGGGTCAGTACGATTACAGCGATATCTCATTTAATTCATTTTTTTATGTTTTGGCGCTTTTATATGATAAAAACTATTTTATAGAAAAAATAATTATTTTTGCATCGCTTTATTCTCAGGACTATAACTTTTTTACTTTTTCGCTGATGATGCTGTATGGCAGCTCGTTTTTTGCGGGACAAGATGACGCTTTCAGCGGTACCATGGTTATTTATATCTGTCTTTTTGATCGCGTGTTATTCCACTTTTTGTTCGGCAGTATGATAATAAAGCGTTGTTTTTTGCCTCGTTTTTTTTTTTTTTTTTCTTACTGTGTTTACTGAAGGAGTTAACTAGTAGGCCAGTTTTATAGGTCGGGTCGTTACGGACGCGGCGATACTAAATATGTGTACTTTTATTGTTTTTTATTATTATTTAGATAAAGAAATGTATTTATGGGAATAATATATATATATTTTTTTCATTATTTAGAAATATTTTTTTTAATTTTTTTTAAACATTTGGAAATTTTTTTTTTTACTTTTTTACTTTGTCCCAGGTGGGGACATCACAGATCAGTGATCTGACAGTGTGCACAGCACTCTGTCAGATCACTGATCTGACATGCAGCGCTGCAGCCTTCACAGTGCCTGCTCTGAGCAGGCTCTGTGAAGCTACCTCCCTCCCTGCAGGACCCGGATGCCGCGGCCATCTTGGATCCGGGTCCAGCAAGGAGGAAGGAGGTAGGAGACCCTCGCAGCAACGCGATCACATCGCGTTGCTGTGGGGGGCTCAGGGAAGCCCGCAGGGAGCCCCCTCCCTGCGCGATGCTTCCCTATACCGCCGGCACATCGCAATCATGTTTGATCGTGGTGTGCCGGGGGTTAATGTGCGGGGGTGGTCCGTGACCGCTCCTGGCACATAGTGCCGGATGTCAGCTGCGATAGGCAGCTGACACCCGGCCGCGATCGGCCGTGCTCCCCCCGTGAGCGCGGCCGATCGCCTATGACGTACTATCCCGTCGGTGGGAATTAAAGCCCACCCCACCTCGACGGGATAGTACGTCATATGGGATTAAGGGGTTAAAGTGCTATTTTTCTGCATTGTTCTTTGATTTTTTTCCCCATTTATTTGAATGGGTGAATGAATATATGATTTTATGATATCTCATTCCGTCTGCGCTCACATTAATAGAAAAAAAACAAAGAATTTACTAATGTGCTGTAATGCCAGTGCATATAAGGTGTAAAAAGTGGAATAAATTATGCGTTTAGCTGATCAGTAGACGCTGCGGGTTGGAAGCTGCGTTCTTGTGCAGTGTCCAACCCACAGAGACCAGATGTTACAGCGTGGTGGATGGGATTGCAAGAAATGCAATGGGGAAAAATGCAATAAAATGCACTTAAAAATGGGTCAAAGATGCATATTTTTTCCTGCCAACAGTGTTGCATGGCTTAAACAAATATTCATAAAGCATATATACAGCTCTGGCAAAAATTAAGAGACCACTGCAAAATGTTCAGTTTGTGTGATTTTTCTCTTTATAGGTATATTTTTGAGTAAAATGTAAATTGTTCTTTTATTCTATAAACTACTGACAACATGTCTCCGAATTTCCAAGCAATAAATTTTGTCTTTATTTTCTGAAAATGAGAAATGGTCAAAATAACAAAAAAATTCACTGCTTGCAGACCTCAAATAATGCAAAAAAACAAGATCATAATCATTTAGAAACAATAATACTAATGTTTAAAACTCAGGGAGAGTTCAGAAATCAATATTTTGTGGAATAACCATGATTTTTAATCACAGCTTTCATGCGTCTTGGCATGCTTTCCACCAGTCTATCACACTGCTTCTGGCGCAAAAATTTAAGCAGTTCTTCTTTGTTTGATGGCTTGTGATTAGAGATTACCCACCTCCCTAGTGTTCGGGTTCAATTCGGTTCGTCAAACAGGGAGATGTTCGCCGAACTGTTCGTCGAACTGTTCGAGGAGCACCGTCGAACCCCATTGAAACCAATGGCAGGCAAACAAACATATACAAACACATCGAAAATGTAACACCCACAGGGTGGGACAAGGTATAGTGGACTCACTAGACTGCGGCTGTATACCCAATACTCAAAAAACAGGAGAGTGGTTCTCATAAACCAAAAGATATTTATTAACAAGGTAAAAACAAAAAGGAAAACGGAGTCAGAGGGAAAGAACCTCTGGATCATAACACTGTACCACGTAGTGGAGCATCGGGCTAGGTGTACCCCTATACAGGGATTCCCCCGTCACAACACCAGGTGGCCTGAATGCCACAAAACCAGGACCAGAGGATGACCCGTACTGACAAACTAGCAACACAGTAGAATACTTGGGCCTGCTGGTGTAGAGAATCCCAGAAGCTCCATAAAGTCCAGAAAGGTTGATCCCACTGGTAGCTGGGTCAGGAGGGTTCCATGAGGAGAGGCAAGACAACTCGGAGTGGGAACCGGAGAGACCAGAGGAGTCCAGGATGGGAATCGCCAGAAGAGGACTCTGTGAAAATAGAGGTATCATAAAGGTGCAGATCACAGCAGAGTGTGGCCTGAAGCTGGGACAACTATCCAAAGAATGAACACGTTGCCCAGGCAACTCCCTTAAGGGGAGGGTGCTTTTTATGTACAGAGCATCGTGACACAGACAGGTTCTTAGCAGAGAAAGGAGCCGCTGAACATCTGGAGCCACAGACAGGGTGAGTAAAGCTGTGTAATAGGTGCCGATCTCCCTGCACAGCGGAGACCGGACCTGCGGCTGAGGGCATGACAGTACCCCCCCCATATGCCCCCCCTTCTTCAAACCTGCCAAGAACCTTCTAAGAAGAACTGGGGCATTAATGTTCTCCACAGGCTCCAAAGGATCTTTCTGCAGGACCGTATCCCTTCCAGTCAACCAGAAAGAGTGACCTGCCCCCTCTTTTTTTCATGGCCAGGATGTCCTTCACTTCATAGACGTCCTTGGAACTGACAGGAGAAGGAAAATTACCTGGATCCTGGGTGAAGCGACTGAGAACAACTGGTTTCAGCAGGGATACATGGAAGGAGTTATGGATCCGTAAGGAGACAGGCAATTTCAAATGATAGCACACATCGTTGATCCGGTGGAGTACTTCAAAGGGACCGATGAAACGAGGAGCCAGCTTCTAAGAAGGGACTTTAAGATGGATGTGCCTGGAAGACAGCCATACCTTATCTCCGGGTTGGAAAGATGGAGGATCCAGACGTCTCTTATCCGCATGTTCCTTGGTTCGAACAGATGCCTGCTCCAGTGAGGTCCTCGTCTCAGTCCAGACTTTTGTGAAGTCCTTGGCCAGGGACTCAGCTGCAGGAAGCAAGAGGCAATGGAGTCGGAATCTTAGGATGCTGTCCATAAACAATGAAAAATGGGGAGTTAGAGGAGGACTCACCGACATGATTATTGTAGGAAAACTCAGCCCATGGCAGCAGGTCAGCCCAGTCGCAGTGGTGACCATTCACGAAGTGTCGCAAATAGTTGGTGAGGACTTGATTCACTCTCTCCACTTGGCCATTAGATTGTGGGTGATAGGCCGAGGAGAAGTCCAGGGTGACATCCAACAGCTTACAGAGGGACCGCTAGAATCGGGAAATGAATTGGACTCCTCTGTCAGAAACAATGTGGAGTGGAAGTCCGTGAAGCCGAAGGACATGCTGAATGAAGAGCTCTGCGAGTTTAGGAGCGGAAGGAAGACCAGACAGTGGAGTGAAATGTCCCATCTTGGAGAACCGGTCCACAACAACCCAGATTACTGTACAACCAGATGATGCTGGCAGATCTGTGATGAAATCCAAGGCAATGTGTTGCCAGGGAGCAGACAGAATCGGGAGCGGGAGGAGGTGACCGACTGGCAGTTTCTTGGGTGTTTTATTACGAGCACAGGAGGGACAGGCTGCAACAAAGTTCAGAACATCTTGGCGCAAGGTGGACCACCAGTAGTGTTGAGATATTAGTTGTAACGTCTTCTTCTGACCGGCGTGTCCGGCAAGCTTAGAAGAATGACCCCAGCGAAGAACTCGCTTCTTGTCTCTTTCAGTTACAAGGGCCTTACCGGGAGGGAGCTGTGACATCCTGACTGGAGCCACCGTGATCATCTTGGACGGTTCAATGATATGCTGAAGCTCCTCTTCAAGGTCATCTGACAAGAAGGACCTGGAAAGCGCATCATCTTTGATATTTTTTTCTGCAGGATGGAAATGGAGAGAGAAATTGAACCGAGCAAAGAATAATGACCAACGAGCTTGGCGAGGTATTGAGTCTTTGAACAGACTGAAGATAGGACAGATTCTTATGATCAGTGTAAATGATGACTGGATGAACTGCGCCTTCAAGCAGATATCGCCATTCCTCTAAGGCTAGCTTAATTGCTAGTAACTCTCTATCGCCAATTGAGTAGTTACGTTCACAGGGTGAAAATGCCTTGGAGAAGAAACCACAGGTCACCATCTTACCGGTAGGCAGTTTTTGTGTGAGGACTGCTCCAGCTCCGGATGACGAAGCGTCCACTTCAAGGAAAAACTGTTTGTTGATCATAGGCCTATGAAGAGCTGGTGCAGTTGAGAAGGCTTGCTTGAGGGAGGCGAAAGCTGATTCGGCCTCAGGAGTCCAATCCTTAGGTTTGGCACCTTTACAAGTAAGGAATCCTAGGAACCGCTGAATGGCCTTGATTCCCTCAGGTTAAGGCCACTTTAACATGGCAGAGACCTTCTCAGGATCCATCTCCAGACCTATATCAGAAATAATATAGCCAAGAAAGGGTAAAGACCTCCGTTCAAACAGACATTTTTCAAACTTTGCATAGAGACGATTCTCCCTCAATCTTTGGAGAACAAGATGAACATTCCTCCTGTGAGTTGGTAAGTTGGGAGAAAACACCAGGATGTCATCTAGATATACCACTACACAAACATAGAGCAGGTCACGGAACACGTCTTTGACAAACTCCTGGAAGACGGCGGGTGCATTGCTTAACCCGAAAGGCATGACCCGATATTCATAGTGACCATCTCGCGTCTTGAAGGCGGTTTTCCACTCATCCCCGGATCGTATCCTGACGAGGTTGTAAGCCCCACAGAGATCCAACTTGGTGAAAATCCTAGAACCTCGAAGCCGATCAAAGAGCTCGGAAATTAAGGGAAGAGGGTATCTGTTCTTTACCGTTATTAGGTTGAGACCACGGTAGTCGATGCACGCGCGAAGAGACCCATCTTTCTTCTTGACGAAGAAGATTCCTGCTCCAGCTGGGGAGGAGGACTTCTGGATAAACCCTCGAGCCAAATTCTCCTTGATGTAATCAGACATGGCTTGAGTCTCAGTGGGAGAAAGAGGGTAGATCCTACCTCGAGGCGGAGTAGATCCAGGGATTAGATCGATGGGGCAATCGTAAGGCCTGTGAGGCGGAAGTGTCTCGGCTTCATGGAGGCGTAGCCACGGAAGACCTAGAAGGAATGGTGGAGAAAGATTCGGTAACACATAGAAGGTAATTTTCTCTCTGTGGAGTGCCCCAATTAGAAGCTCCACCTCTTCGGTGATACCGATAATGGCATCTTTCAGGGGTCTACCATCTACGGAGGCGATGCGCCAGGACCGCTGCAGTGGAACGATTGGAATCCCGAACCGCCTGGCCACGGCTTGCTGGATGAAATTTCCACCAGACCCAGAGTCCAGATAGGCCATCTCGGAGAACCGCACCTTCCCGAAGATCACCTGTATGGATATGGTTAGCGGGAGAGAAGAGTCATTCTCGCCAAGGGAGGTCTCCTTTACCTGTCCTAGGCGGAAGAGTTTTTCCGACATCTCAGTTCCACTGCATTGACCGGAAGTGGAGCGTCCACCATAACGATATGGATTCCTAGTAAGAATCTCCTCCTGCTGATTCCTCTTCACCTTTACACAGTCAAGCTCCATGGGATCATTCCGCTCCATTAGGGGGCTGAACCAAGCTAAAGCCTCTCTCTCTAGATGAGAGGCAAGAAAAGCCACCTTGGCTATGTCTGTCTGACAATGCTGAGGCAAAAAATGAAAATGCAGCAAACATAGGTTGAGAAATCCTCTGCACAAGTTGGGGTCACCATAGTAACGAGGAGGCTTGCAGAGACGAGGACAGGGTCTCATGGTAGGCTCAACCGTCGGATGCTGTACTTTAACTGGTCATCCACAGAGGTCAAGAAGTCCAACAAGCGGGTGTGCGTCTCATGTTGGCGATTGAATTCCAGACGGAGCTCTGCTAGCTGGGTCATGTTGGTGCACTCGGCAGCCTGTAGAGTAGATAAGCGGGTATCCAGAGTTTGCATGAAGGCAACTAGCTGATCTTGGCTTTGACAAAGCGAAGCTAGCTCTCTCTGGACTGAGAATTGGGTATCAGCGGAGTCCATGGCCTGGGCAAACTGTAACGCCCACAGGGTGGGACAATGTGGGACAAGGTATAGTGGACTCACTAGACCACTGATGGTGCAGTGGCGGCTGTATACCCGATACTCAAAAGACAGGAGAGTGGATCTCATAAACCAAAAGATATTTATTAACAAGGTAAAAACAAAAAGGAAAACGGAGTCAGAGGGAAAGAACCTCTGGATCATAACACTGTACCACATAGTGGAGCACCGGGCTAGGTGTACCCCTATACAGGGATTCCCCCGTCACAACACCAGGTAGCCTGAATGCCACGAAACCAGGACCAGAGGACAACCCGTACTGACAAACTAGCAACCCAGTAGAATACTTCGGCCTGCTGGTGTAGAGAATCCCAGAAGCTCCATAAAGTCCAGAAAGGTTGATCCCACTGGTAGCTGGGTCAAGAGGGTTCCGTGAGGAGAGGCAAGACAACTCGGAGTGGGAACCGGAGAGACCAGAGGAGTCCAGGATGGGAATCGCCAGAAGAGGACTCTGTGAAAATAGAGGTATCATAAAGGTGCAGAGCACAGCAGAGTGTGGCCTGAAGCTGGGGCAACTATCCAGAGAATGAACACGTTGCCCAGGCACCTCGCTTAAGGGGAGGGTGCTTTTTATGCACAGAGCATCATGACACAGACAGCCCTAATAGCGAACATGTGTCCTGCTGTTTTAAGTATGTGCAGGAAGCGGGGCGTGGCTCCTAAGAGCATTTCCAGGATACCTGCCAAGAGGATGCAGGTGCTTAGCAGAGAAAGGAGCCGCTGAACGTCTGGAGCCACGGACAGGGTGAGTAAAGCTGTGTAATAGGTGCCGATCTCCCTGCACAGTGGAGACCGGACCTGCGGCTGAGGGCATGACAGAAAACACATAGAAAACACCTTAAAAGGTGTCCAAAAGCTGACAAACTGCTCAGAAGAGACAACAAACACATGGAAAAGTCACAACTACACATAGTCATGCGAAAAGAAAAGAGGTGGAGGAGTAAAAGGAGGAGGAGACACAGATATAAGCATGTCATACCCTTTTAAAGTTAAGAAAGGCTGGAGTAAAAATCTAAACTCACTCTAACACCCAGAGGTCTTGCCAAAAAAAAGAAAAGAAATATCTTTAGGTAGAATGGCGGCGGGTCCATTCAGTACACTTTCCTTAGAAGACGTAGTGGTACCCCTGCTGGGAGTTGTGACAAAAAATGAACTCAATACATTCAGACTAATCCACCATTTGTCATATCCAAGGGACAGGTCAGTAAGCGACAACATCAACGCGGAACCAAGTACAGTACTATGTACTGTACCTCCTTTGACGAGGCAATCAGGTGGGTCAAGAAGTTGGGAAGGGACACCCTAATGGCCAAAACAGACATTGAGGGGGCGTTCCGGTTACTGCCTCCCAATAGTGTCCTCCCATTGGGCTGCTTCTGTGAAGGAGCATACTACATAGATCGCTGTTTGCCCATGGGGTGCTCCATATCCTGCTCACTATTTGAGGCGTTTAGTTGCTTCCTCGAATGTGTCATCATGGACGTTTGTAAGGCGGCACATATTATCCATTGCCTCGACGACTTCTTATGCCTGGGCCCAAAAGATTCGCCACAGTGTGAAAACACGCGGTAGTCCACCTGTGAGGAGAGAGCTGGAGGGAGAGTGGACACCCCAGAGCCGAGGGGTTAGATTGAGAAAGAAAGAAGGCGGTGTAGCTTGCTTCATGGGTAGGGTACTCTGCTGAGTAGCAGAAACTGCTACTAGGCCCAAAAGGATTTCCTGGGCTAGATGCAGTACTTAGGTAAACAGGCGGTGTAGCTTGCTTCATAGGTGGGGTACTCTGCTGAGTAGCACAAAATGCTATTAGGTACAAAACGATTTCCTGGGCTAGATCAGTTAAAAATTAGTAATTAGATCAGCAGGCGATGTAGCTTGCTTCATGGGTGGGGTACGCTGCTGAGTAGCACTAAATTCTACTAGGCCCAAAAGGATTTCCTGGGCTAGATGCCGTTACAAAATAGTAGTTAGGTAAACAGGTGGTGTAGCTTGCTTCATGGGTGGGGTACGCTGCTGAGTTGCACCAAATTCTACTAGGCCCAAAAGGATTTCCTGGGCTAGATGCCGTTACAATATAGTAGTTAGGTAAACAGGCGGTGTAGCTTGCTTCATGGGTGGGGTACGCTGCTGAGTTGCACCAAATCTACTAGGCCCAAAAGGATTTCCTGGGCTAGATGCCATTACAAAATAGCAGTTGGTAAACAGGCGGTGTAGCTTGCTTCATGGGTGAAGTACGCTGCTGAGTAGCACCAAATTCTACTAGGCCCCAAAGGATTTCCTGGGCCAGATGCTGTTAAAAATAGTACTTAGGTAAACAGGCGGTGGATGGCTGGGCTACTCCGCTGACTAGCAGACACTGAAGCTTTGGAGCAGACCTCTGAATCCCAGGCCATAGTATGAGTAAACAACTCTGCAGACGACCCCACCCACCTGGAATTGATGATGGCAACGTCATGTAAAACTCAGCAAGGAGACTAAATCAAAGAGTCTCCATTTTTTCCAAAAATTCGGCCACAGACACCACTTAAGTGGCATCAATTTCACCAGAGTTTTTTAAAACGGTTGGTGAAGTGATTTTCAAAAATCATCAAGCTTTTAGTCTCCCCAAGATGACACAGGGGTAGAAAAGTCCTTGCGGATCCAGGATTTGTTCATCTTGATGAACGTTAGTCTGTCTACATTGTCACTGGACAGCCGCGTGCGTTTATCTGTCAGCACACCACCAGCAGCGCTGAACACAAGTTCAGAGAAAACGCTGGCTGCGGGGCACGACAAGATCTCCAAGGCGTGAGTGGCGAGCTCAGGCCATTTTTCAAGATTGGAAGCCCAAAATGAGCAAGGGTCCAGTTCCACAGTCATGGCATCGATGTTAACTTGGAGATACTCTTGTACCATCCTCTCTAGGCGTTGGCTGTGTGTCAGACTTCTTGTCTCCTGTGGCCTTGCAAAGGATGGTCTAAAAAAATCTTGAAACGATTGGAAAAAATTGCTGTTACCAGAAGATATAATGTTACTGTTACAGTTTGAGTGATGACTCGATAGTCCCACGGTTGGCAAGTTAGAACTCAGAGATTCACTACATGCACCACTGGTGTTTTGTGGAAAAGCAGATGTTAGATTCTGTAACAGTCTCTGCTGATACTCCTGCATGCGTGAATCCCTTTCTATGGCAGGAATTATTTCGCCAAATTTGCTTTTGTACCGGGGATCTAAGAGTGCGGCAACCCAGTAGTCGGCATTACTTCGGATTCTGACAATACGAGGGTCATGTTGCAGGTAGTGCAGCAAGAAAGCACTCATGTGTCTTGCACATCCAGGAGGACCAAGTCCTTGTTGTCTTGGTGGTGGCGAGGTGAGAATCATGCTTCCATCGTCTGCCCTCTCCCCCCAACCTTGCACAACAGAAATTTGATCAAGGTCTCCCTCATCTGATGAGTCTTCCATGCCCAAAGCCAGTTCGTCCTCCACTTCTTCCTCGGCTCCTGCACCTTCCTCAACAGTTTGGCTGCTACCATGCGCCCTCGGTAATCCCTCTCCCCCAGCCTCCAATGCCAGCTGCCTTGGTGCTGCCAACCTTCTTGACCTTGGAGATATGATCCCTTCCGCATACGACTCCTCCTGTTCTTCCTCCTCCTCTTGTTCCACCACCTGACTCCGAACACTGTGTATGGTGTGCTCCAGCATGTAAATCGCTGGAATGGTCATGCTGATAATGGCATCATCAGCACTAAACATCTTCGTTGCTATTTTAAAACTGTGCAGAAGGGTGCATAGGTCCCTGATCTGAGACCACTCCTGCAGCGTGATTTGCCCCACCTCTTGATCTCGTTGGCCCAGGCTATATGTCATAACGTATTGCACCAGGGCTCGTCGGTGCTGCCACAGTTGCTGCAACATGTGCAGAGTTGAACTCCACCGTGTGGGCACATCGCATTTCAGCCGGTGAACTGGCAGGCCCAACGACTTCTGTAGAGATGCAAGTCGTCGAGTTGCGGGATGCGAACGGCGGAAGTGAGCACACAGTGACCGTGCCCTCTGCAGAAGCCCATCTAGTCCGGGATAGTGGGGTAAAAATTGCTGGACAACCAGGTTCAAAACGTGAGCCATACAAGGCATGTGTGTGACATTGTCCCGGCGAAGGGCCACACCCAGGTTTGCAGCATTGTCGCACACGGCCTTCCCTGGCTGTAGATTGAGTGGAGACAACTTTTGATTGAACTCGGTCTCCAGAGCTGACCACAACTCCTCAGCTGTGTGACTCACATTTCCCAGACATTTCAATGTAAACACTGCCTGATGCCGTTGAGCCCTGGTGACAGCATAGTGAGGAGGTGTGCAGGATTCCTTCTGCGCAGTTACAACGCGGGTGGCACTACCAGAGAGGCTTTGGGTGCAGGTGGAGGACCGAGAGGAGGTTGAGGAGGCAGAAGCAATGGAGGAACTTCTAGATACAGAGGATCGACGAGCAACTCGTGGGGACGGCAAGACTTGGACAGCAGCCCCTTCTCTTGATGTCGCCGTAGTTACCCAGTGCCCAGTCACCGACATGTAACGCCCCTGTCCATGTCTACTCGTCCAAGTGTCTGTGGTGAAATGCACCCTGTCACACACAGAGTTTCTCAAGGAAGCGGTGATGTTGTGTGCGACATGCTGGTGTAGCGCAGGCACAGCTTTCTTTGAGAAGTAGTGGCGACTGGGCATCTGGTACTGGGGCACTGCGATGGACATAAGGTCTCAAAAATCCTCTGTGTCCACCAGGCAGAAAGGCAGCATTTCTGTAGCCAACAGCTTGCAGATGGGGAAATTCAACCTCTTAGCTTTGTCATGGCTAGGAGGAAATGGTCTTTTACTTGTCCACATCTGAGGGACTGAGGGCTGGCTGCCGTGCTCAGATGGAGTTGAATAGGGTGTCCCCGGCAAACTGCTGGTCTGTGAGGAAGGTGCAGGCGGAGATGTTATGCTGCCTTGATCAAAATGTGGTGTCGATGTCGGAGAGCGCTCAACACCAGCAGGCGTTTCCACTTGCAAATGTCCTGACGACCTGCCAATCACACTGGCTGTTGCAGGTAAAGAGGTGGAAGGTCTGCTTCCAAAACCATGTGCGACTGCTGTCCCCACAGTCACAGAGGATGAAGAGGACGGGGATGCACTTGATGGGGCAGACGGTGGTTGACCCGGCCCACTAGGCCGCATTGTAGCACAGTGAGCTTCCCACTGCAACTTATGCCTCATATCCATGTGACGGTTCATGCATGAAGTACTCAAGCTAGTGATTGTTTGGCCTCTACTGAGATTTTGTTGACAAATCTTACAGGCAACATGAGTTGGGTCATCCTTTGCGATGTCAAAAAATGCCCAGGCTATGCAAAGCTTAGAGCCCGTGCGACCTGAAGAGCCACCACGACTTCTGGTCTGAGGCACAATTGGGGTTGAGGATGCAGTTGTTGACGTGCTTCCAGTACTCCGTCTCTGTCCAGGAAGGCGCACCGTTACCTCGTTGTCAGACTCATCACTAGCATCCTCCTCCACCTCCTCTGCTGACCTCACGGACTGTCGGACTGGGGGTTGACAGTAAGTGGGGTCTACAACCTCGTCGTCATCATCATCCTGTGTGTTCTCACACCTGTCGTCCTCAGAGCCAACCTCTTCCTGCCCCGACCGAAAAGTCAAGTTTTCGTTCCAATCAGGTATCTCAGTCTCATCATCATCTTCCTCATTTTCTCCACCAACAGGAGTTACAGTTTGGGAACAAGGGTCTACATTATGCTCAGAACCTTCTTCATCTGGGCCTGGATCTGACTCACAAAGATTCTGGGCATCAGTGCAGATCTTTTCCTTGTCTGGATTCACAGAAGCTCTGGAGCAGACCTCTGATTCCCAGGCTATAGTATGCGTAAACAGCTCTACAGACTCAACCATGTGTGCTACCCCATGCTCAGACGGGTAGCTGGAGACTTGGAAGCTGTGAGGAAGCAAGTGCGATTGGGGTGACAACTCTGAGGACTGGAGTAGTTGTGATGTTGAAGTTGACATGGAGGAGAGCCCACTTGAGCGAGCACTTGATATCCGTTCAAGCACCTGCTGTTTTTGTGCCTCATCTGGAATTTTTGGCGATGCTTGTAGCGATGTTCGTAAGAAAGGGATCATATCAGATTGTCCACGAAAAGAAGTAGACATCTTACTTTGGCTGGAAGATGGTCTTTCTTCTGCAGATGTTACTGTTGCTTTACCACCTACCCCACAGACACAACCTTTTTTTCCCTTTCCAACACACCTATTCCCCTTTTCACCAGCAGCAGGCCTTTTGCCACTCATTTTAGTGCTTAATTGGCAACTCTGTATCTGAAGTTGTTGGCACAACAACCGATGGATGAAAACTGAGCAGAACTGAGTGGCCAAACTGTGGTACTAGGCCCAAAACTATCAACTGGATTAGATGCAGGGAAATAGAGATACACAGGCGGTATAGTTTGTTTCACAGGCGGGCTACTCTGCTGACGTGCAGACAATGCTACTAAGCCCAAAACCCCAACACGATTTACTGGGTTAGATGCAGTAAAAATTGAGATACACAGGCGGTGTAGCTAGCTTCACAGGTGGGCTACTCTGCTGACGTGCAGACAATGCTACTAGGCCCAAAACTATCAACTGCATTAGATGCAGTGAAAATAGAGATACACAGGCGTTATAGTTTGTTTCACAGGCGGACTACTCTGCTGACGTGCAGACAATGCTACTAGGCTCAAAACTATCAACTGGATTAGATGCAGTGAAAATAGAGATACACAGGCGGTATAGTTTGTTTCACAGGTGGGCTACTCTGCTGACGTGCAGACAATGCTACTAGGCCCAAAACTATCAACTGGATTAGATGCAGTGAAAATAGAGATACACAGGCGGTATAGTTTGTTTCACAGGCGGGCTACTCTGCTGATGTGCAGACACTGCTACTAAGCCCAAAACCCCAAAACGATTTACTGGGTTAGATGCAGTAAAAATTGAGATACACAGGCGGTGTAGCTAGCTTCACAGATGGGCTGCTCTGCTGACGTGCAGACAATGCTACTAGGCCCAAAACTATCAACTGGATTAGATGCAGTGAAAATAGAGATACACAGGCGGTATACTTTGTTTCACAGGCGGGCTACTCTGCTGACGTGCAGACAATGCTACTAGGCCCAAAACCCCAAAACGATTTACTGGGTTAGATGCAGTAAAAATTGAAATACTCAGGCGGTGCAGCTAGCTTCACAGCCAGGCTACTCTGCTGACGTGCAGACAATGCTACTAAGCCCAAAACCCCAAAACGATTTACTGGGTTAGATGCCGTAAAAATTGAGATACACAGGCGGTGTAGCTAGCTTCACAGGCGGGCTACTCAGATGACTATCAGACAATGCTACTAGCCCAAAAGGATTGGCTGAGCTAGATTACACCAAATGCTGTGACTAACACTTGCACAGCACTGGCTCAGACCTGCCTAGCAAACAGTGCTATGAACTGCTGTAACCTACCCTGAAAAGGGCTGAAATTACAACTAGTCCCAACTCCCGACTCCCTAAACCTATTTCTCAGAAAATTCGCTGGCAAAAAAAGACTCTTTGACTGTATAGCTCCCACAGCAGCAGCGGTGCCATCTAACACTAAGCTGCAGCAGTTTGGAAATAGTGACGACGGGTCAAATGGCTGGTTCTCATTGGGCAAGGAGTGGCATGTGACATACACAGCCAATGACACATGCCCTTGCTTGTCTGCATGACATGCACATTGCTGTGTGTGTGTGCACTGCTGATAGGCTGAGAGACTGCACCGCCCCTCTGTAAATGCGGGAAAGAAAGAAAGAAAAAAAAAATGGAGATCGGCGTTATTTCAGCACAGATCTATCCCCCGTCCCCCCCACTATACACTGAAAGAGTCCATTAACAATGATAAACAATTTTAATGTGCAAATCAAGCGAGGCTTTTGGTGAACGAACAGTTATCGAACAGAAACTCGAACAGCCGAATTTTAAGCAAATTGTTCGGGTTCGTCGAACGACTCGAACACCGCCCAAAACAGCTCGAATTTGAAATTGGCAAAACAGTTTGACTCGATCACCGCTCATCTCTACTTGTGACTATTCATCATCCTCTAGATTACATTCCAGAGGTTTTCAATGGGGTTCAGGTCTGGAGATTGGGCTGCCCATGACAGGGTTTTGATGTGGTGGTCTCTTAATTTTTTCCAGAGCTGTATGTTTCTCTTTCAGCTAGGGAAATAATAGTATACATCCCCCCATCAATACCAAATGTGTTCACAAACAACTCACAATATTTAAAATTCAATTTTTTTTTAGACAATACTAAAAAAGGGCATCAGGGCGTTTGTGGTGGAACCCATATCATATACGTTATGGGTAGACTTAAAATATACTCAGACACCATAACTTACTTTTTTGCCCCCCTACATGCACTGGCATTTTGCTTTATTGTGCACTAGCACTTTGCCTCAAAAGGAAATCTGCTAGCAGGTTTTTATTATCCCATCTGAGAGCAACCTGATGTAGGCAACGAGACCCTGATTCCAGCAATGTGTCACTTAGAATCCTGGTTGAAGCCATTCTGGCTCAGAGCTTTTAGATTTAGCAATGCTGCAGAACTGAGAAAACTAGCTCTGCCCCCACCAGGCACTCAGTGTACATAGCTATACACAGTGAGCTAAGGGGACGGAGTAGAACTATGGCTCACGTTTCTGTCATCTGTCCACAGATTACATAGCAAAAAGCTGTTGACAGATTCCCTTTAAATATATATGGGAGCTAACTGAACTTACATATATAGCTCTGGCAAAAATTAAGAGACCACTGCACAATTTGTTAAAAATCAGCTTCTCTACATATCTGACAGCCATTCCATTTCAGTGTCAGTTGAATTCCAACCAGAGGACACCTCATTTTACTTAATGTGCTTCTGATTAGGTGCTCACCTGAACCAAATCTTATTTAACGAAGGAAATCCTCTTGCAATAAAACAAGCTGGATGGCAAAACAAGTGCTAGTAATATCCCAAAAGTAATAAGAATCAAAAAATAACTTTTAACCATGCCAAAAGAGTTGAAAAGTCTTGAGTGAGAAAAAGAAGGGCTCAATTCTGGCTTTACTAGCAGAGGGACACAGTGAGCATCATGTTGCCTCCATCCTTAAAATTTCTAAGATGGTAGTCCATTACAACAAGGTCAAGCAGCAGACATTGGGGACAACAAAGGTACAGACCGGCAGCGGGCACAAACGACTCTCCAATGACTGGGATGACCGTCATCTAGAGGCAGGACTCAAGTATATATAAAGCTAGAAAAAAGCCTTTCATCAATGAGAAGCAAAGGAGAGCCAGGCTGAAATTTGCCAAAGACCATAAGGATTGGACCATAGAGGACTGGAGGAAGGTAATCTTCTCTGATGAGTCTAATTTTCAGCTTTGCCCAACACCTGGTCGTCTAATGGTTAGACAGAGACCTGGAGAGGTGTACAAGCCACAGTGTCTTGCACCCACTGTGAAATTTGGTGGAGGATCGGTGATGATCTGGGGATGCTTCAGCAAGGCTGGAATTGGGCAGGTTGTTCTTTGCAAAGGACATATGAATCAAGCCGCATACAAGGTTATCCTGGAAAAACAGTTGATTCCTTCTGCTCAGCCAATGTTCCCCAACTCTGAGGACTGTTTTTACCAGCAGGACAATGCGCCATGCCACACAGCTAGGTCAATCAAGGTGTGGATGAAGGACCACCACATCAAATCCCTGTCATGGCCAGTCCAATCTCCAGACCTGAACCCCATTGAAAACCTCTGGAATGTAATCAAGAGGAAGATGGATAGTCACAAGCCATCAAACAAACATTTGTGTACCAGGAGTGGCATAAGGTCAACCAAAAGCAGTGTGAAAGACTGGTGGAAAGCATGCCAAGATGCATGAAAGCTGTGATTAAAAATGGTTATTTCACTAAATATTGATTTCTGAACTCTTCCTGAGTTAAAACATTAGTATTGTTGTTTCTAAATGTTTATGAACGTGTTTTCTTTTGCATTATTTTAGGTCTGCAAGCAATTCATTTTCTTGTTATTTTGAGCATTTCTCATTTTCAGAAAATAAATACAAAATGTATTGCTTGGAAATTTGGAGACATGTTGTCAGTAGTTTCTAGATTAAAAGAACAATTTACATTTTACTCAAAAATATACCTATAAAGAAAAAATCAGACAAACTGAAAATCTTGCAGTGGTCTCTTAATTTTTGCCAGAGCTGTATATAGTGCGATGGCCTCAGTTCCTCCATATATACTGTATAGTAGGATGGTCCCAGTTCCCCCATATATATTAGAAAGACCACAGTCCTTCCCATATATAGTACGATTGCCCCAGTTACCCCATATATATATATAGTTTGATGGTCCCAGTTCCCCCCATATATACAGCAGGATGGCCCCACTTCCCCCCATATAGTATGTTGGCCCCAGTTCCCTAATATATATATTATGATGGCTCTAGTTCCCCCCATATAAGTAGTAGAATGCCCAAGTTTCCCACCACATATATATTATGATGGCCCTAGTTCCCCCATATATATATATATATAGTATGATGGGCCCCACAGTCAGTTCATATAAAAAAATAATGAAGTTTATACTGACCTCATCCAGATCCAGTAGAGACTAGATCGGATTTGATTTTTTAGGGAATGATGTCACCGGAAAGGGCCGAGTCTCCTTCAGTCCAGTTGTCTAGATCAGAGTGGCTAAAATGAGAATCACAAAAAACTAACTCTGATCTAGACACAACCCTGCTGCCAGCCACATCACAGTACAGTACAGCACAGCAGACACGGTCACTGTTATGAATGGCAATTCAGAATCACAATGGACATGGAGGTCAGAGCACATACAGTGAACTGACAATAACCCAAAATAATAGAACGAGCTCTGAGACGTGGGAACTCTGCAGACCGCAATCCCTAAGCCTATCAAACCACACTAAAGGTAGCCGTGGAGCGCTCCTGACCAGAACCTAGGCGCCTCGTCACAGCCTGAGAAACTAGCTAATCCTGAAGATAGAAAAATAAGCCTACCTTGCCTCAGAGAAATTCCCCAAAGGAAAAGGCAGCCCCCCACATATAATGACTGTGAGTAAGATGAAAACACAAACATAGAGATGAAACAGATTTAGCAAAGTGAGGCCCGACTAGCTGAACAGAACGAGGATAGGGAAGATAACTTTGCGGTCAGCACAAAAACCTATAAAAAACCACGCAGAGGGGACAAAAAGACCCTCCGCACCGACTAACGGTATGGAGGTGGTCCCTCTGCGTCTCAGAGCTTCCAGCAGGCGAGAAAAACCAATAAAGCAAGCTGGACAGAAAAAAAGCAACAAAATAACATAAGCAAAACTTAGCTTTGCAGAGCAGCAGGCCACAGGAATGATCCAGGGAAAAAACAAGTCCCACACTGAAACATTGACAGGAAGCATAGATCAAAGCATCAGGTGGAGTTAAGTAGAGAAGAAGCTAACGAGCTCACCAGATCACCTGAGGGAGGAAACTCAGAAGCTGCAGTACCCCTTTCCTCCACAAACGGAAGATCCCAGAGAGAATCAGCCGAAGTACCACTTGTGACCACAGGAGTGAACTCTGCCACAGAATTCACAACAGTACCCCCCCCCCCCCCTTGAGGAGGGGTCATCGAACCCTCACCAGAGCCCCCAGGCCGACCAGGATGAGCCACATGAAAGGCACGAACAAGATCGGGAGCATGGACATCAGAGGCAAAAACCCAGGAATTATCCTCCTGAGCATAACCCTTCCATTTAACCAGATACTGGAGTTTCCGTCTTGAAACACGAGAATCCAAAATCTTCTCCACAATATACTCCAATTCCCCCTCCACCAAAACCGGGGCAGGAGGCTCAACAGATGGAACCATAGATGCCACGTATCTCCGCAACAATGACCTATGGAATACGTTATGTATGGAAAAAGAATCTGGAAGGGTCAGACGAAAAGACACAGGATTAAGAACCTCAGAAATCCTATACGGACCAATAAAACGAGGTTTAAACTTAGGAGAGGAAACCTTCATAGGAATATGATGAGAAGATAACCAAACCAGATCCCCAACACGAAGTCGGGGACCCACACGGCGTCTGCGATTAGCGAAAAGTTGAGCCTGCTCCTGGGACAAGGTCAAATTGTCCACTACCTGAGTCCAAATCTGCTGCAACCTGTCCACCACACAGTATCCACACCAGGACAGTCCGAAGACTCAACCTGTCCAGAAGAGAAACGAGGATGGAACCCAGAATTGCAGAAAAACGGTGAAACCAAGGTAGCCAAGCTGGCCCGATTATTAAGGGCGAACTCAGCCAAAGGCAAAAAGGACACCCAGTCATCCTGATCAGCAGAAACAAAGCACCTCAGATATGTTTCCAAGGTCTGATTGGTTCGCTCGGTCTGGCCATTAGTCTGAGGATGGAAAGCCGAGGAAAAAGACAAGTCAATGCCCATCCTACCACAAAAGGCTCGCCAAAACCTCGAAACAAACTGGGAACCTCTGTCAGAAACAATATTCTCTGGAATGCCATGCAAACGAACCACATGCTGGAAGAACAAAGGCACCAAATCAGAGGAGGAAGGCAATTTAGACAAGGGTACCAGATGGACCATCTTAGAAAAGCGATCACAGACCACCCAAATGACTGACATCTTTTGAGAAACGGGAAGGTCAGAAATAAAATCCATAGAGATATGTGTCCAAGGCCTCTTCGGGACCGGCAAGGGCAAAAGCAACCCACTGGCACGAGAACAGCAGGGCTTAGCCCGAGCACAAATCCCACAGGACTGCACAAAAGCACGCACATCCTGCGACAGAGAGGGCCACCAAAAGGATCTAGCCACCAACTCTCTGGTACCAAAGATTCCAGGATGACCAGCCAACACCGAACAATGAAGTTCAGAGATAACTCTATTCGTCCACCTATCAGGGACAAACAGTTTCTCCGCTGGGCAACGATCAGGTTTATTAGCCTGAAATTTTTGCAGCACCCGCCGCAAATCAGGGGAGATGGCAGACACAATTACTCCTTCCTTGAGGATACCCGCCGGCTCAGATAAACCCGGAGAGTCGGGTACAAAACTCCTAGACAGAGCATCCGCCTTCACATTTTTAGAGCCCGGAAGGTACGAAATCACAAAGTCAAAACGGGCAAAAAACAACGACCAACGAGCTTGTCTAGGATTCAAGCGCTTGGCAGACTCGAGATAAGTCAAGTTCTTATGATCAGTCAATACCACCACGCGATGCTTAGCTCCTTCAAGCCAATGACGCCACTCCTCGAATGCCCACTTCATGGCCAGCAACTCTCGGTTGCCCACATCATAATTACGCTCAGCAGGCGAAAACTTCCTGGAAAAGAAAGCGCATGGTTTCATCACTGAGCAACCAGAACCTCTATGCGACAAAACAGCCCCTGCTCCAATCTCAGAAGCATCAACCTCGACCTGGAACGGAAGAGAAACATCTGGTTGACACAACACAGGGGCAGAAGAAAAACGACGCTTCAACTCCTGAAAAGCTTCCACAGCAGTAGAAGACCAACTGACCACATCAGCACCCTTCCTGGTCAAATCGGTCAATGGTTTAGCAATACTAGAAAAATTGCAGATGAAGCGACGATAAAAATTAGCAAAGCCCAGGAACTTTTGCAGACTTTTCAGAGATGTCGGCTGAGTCCAATCATGGATGGCTTGGACCTTAACAGGATCCATCTCGATAGTAGAAGGGGAAAAGATGAACCCCAAAAATGAAACCTTCTGCACACCAAAGAGACACTTTGATCCCTTCACAAACAAAGAATTAGCACGCAGGACCTGAAAAACCGTTCTGACCTGCTTCACATGAGACTCCCAATCATCCGAGAAGATCAAAATGTCATCCAAGTACACAATCAGGAATTTATCCAGGTACTCTCGGAAGATGTCATGCATTAAGGACTGAAACACTGATGGAGCATTGGCAAGTCCGAACGGCATCACGAGATACTCAAAATGACCCTCGGGCGTATTAAATGCAGTTTTCCATTCATCACCTTGCTTAATTCGCACCAGATTATACGCACCACGAAGATCTATCTTTGTGAACCAACTAGCCCCCTTAATCCGAGCAAACAGATCAGATAACAATGGCAAGGGGTACTGAAATTTAACCGTGATCTTATTAAGAAGGCGGTAATCTATACAAGGTCTCAGCGAACCATCCTTCTTGGCTACAAAAAAGAACCCTGCTCCTAATGGCGACGATGACGGGCGAATATGCCCCTTCTCCAGGGATTCCTTCACATAACTGCGCATAGCGGTGTGCTCAGGCACGGACAAATTAAACAATCGACCTTTTGGGAATTTACTACCAGGAATCAAATTGATAGCACAATCACAATCCCTATGCGGAGGTAGGGTATTGGACTTGGGCTCATCAAATACATCCCGGTAATCAGACAAGAACTCTGGGACCTCAGAAGGAGTGGATGACGAAATTGACAGAAATGGAACATCACCATGTACCCCCTGACAACCCCAGCTGGACACCGACATGGATTTCCAATCTAATACTGGATTGTGGGCTTGTAGCCATGGCAACCCCAACACGACCACATCATGCAGATTATGCAACACCAGAAAGCGAATAACCTCCTGATGTGCAGGAGCCATGCACATGGTCAGCTGGGTCCAGTATTGAGGCTTATTCTTGGCCAAAGGCGTAGCATCAATTCCTCTCAATGGAATAGGACACTGCAAGGGCTCCAAGAAAAACCCACAACGCTTAGCATATTCCAAGTCCATCAAATTCAGGGCAGCGCCTGAATCCACAAATGCCATGACAGAATATGATGACAAAGAGCAGATCAAGGTAACGGACAGAAGAAATTTTGACTGTACAGTACCAATGGTGGCAGACCTAGCGAACCGCTTAGTGCGCTTAGGACAATCAGAGATAGCATGAGTGGAATCACCACAGTAGAAACACAGACCATTCAGACGTCTATGTTCTTGCCGTTCAACTCTGGTCAAGGTCCTATCACACTGCATAGGCTCAGGTTTAAGCTCAGGTAATACCGCCAAATGGTGCACAGGTTTACGCTCACGCAAGCGTCGACCGATCTGAATGGCCAAAGACATAGACTCATTCAAACCAGCAGGCATAGGAAATCCCACCATGACATCCTTAAGGGCTTCAGAGAGACCCTTTCTGAATATTGCTGCCAGCGCAGATTCATTCCATTGAGTGAGCACTGACCACTTTCTAAATTTCTGACAATATACCTCTATCTCATCCTGAGCCTGACAAAGAGCCAGCAAATTTTTTTCTGCCTGATCCACTGAATTAGGCTCATCGTACAGCAACCCAAGCGCCAGGAAAAACGCATCGATATTATTTCTCCTGACGCAAGAGAAAACGCCCAGTCCTGAGGGTCGCTGCGCAAAAAAGAAATGACGATCCTAACCTGTTGAATTGGGTCACCAGAAGAGCGAGGTTTCAAAGCCAGAAATAGTTTACAATTATTTTTGAAACTCAGAAATTTAGTTCTATCTCCAAAAAACAAATCTGGAATAGGAATTCTCGGTTCAAGCAAAGAATTCTGGACCACAAAATCTTGAATATTTTGAACTCTTGCCGTGAGCTGATCCACACATGAAGACAGACCTTTAATGTCCATTGCTACACCTGTGTCCTGAACCACCCAAATGTCTAGGGGAAAAAAAAGACAAAACACAGTGCAAAGAAAAAAAAATGGTCTCAGAACCTCTTTTTTCCCTCTATTGAGAATCATTAGCACTTTTGGCTTCCTGTACTGTTATGAATGGCAATTCAGAATCACAATGGACATGGAGGTCAGAGCACATACAGTGAACTGACAATAACCCAAAATAATAGAACGAGCTCTGAGACGTGGGAACTCTGCAGACCGCAATCCCTAAGCCTATCAAACCACACTAAAGGTAGCCGTGGAGCTCCTGACCAGAACCTAGGCGCCTCGTCACAGCCTGAGAAACTAGCTAATCCTGAAGATAGAAAAATAAGCCTACCTTGCCTCAGAGAAATTCCCCAAAGGAAAAGGCAGCCCCCCACATATAATGACTGTGAGTAAGATGAAAACACAAACATAGAGATGAAACAGATTTAGCAAAGTGAGGCCCGACTAGCTGAACAGAACGAGGATAGGGAAGATAACTTTGCGGTCAGCACAAAAACCTATAAAAAACCACGCAGAGGGGACAAAAAGACCCTCCGCACCGACTAACGGTACGGAGGTGGTCCCTCTACGTCTCAGAGCTTCCAGCAGGCGAGAAAAACCAATAAAGCAAGCTGGACAGAAAAAAGCAACAAAATAACATAAGCAAAACTTAGCTTTGCAGAGCAGCAGGCCACAGGAATGATCCAGGGAAAAAACAAGTCCCACACTGAAACATTGACAGGAAGCATAGATCAAAGCATCAGGTGGAGTTAAGTAGAGAAGAAGCTAACGAGCTCACCAGATCACCTGAGGGAGGAAACTCAGAAGCTGCAGTACCCCTTTCCTCCACAAACGGAAGATCCCAGAGAGAATCAGCCGAAGTACCACTTGTGACCACAGGAGTGAACTCTGCCACAGAATTCACAACAGGTCACGCACAGTTTTCTGTGAGCGGCCATCAGGCGGCCGGCTCTGTACAGTTGCTGGGTGAGTGGCCCGGGGGGCATTTGCCTTGCTGCCCCCGGGCCCAGCCCACCTCTGAAGCAGAGCACCACATAAAGACCCCCCCCCACACACACAGACTGCCCCCGAAGTACGAGAATCTCAGATAAACTGAAAACTACAAATACAGATTAAGCAACAACCACAAGTCGGATTTCATCAACCAAGGTGTCATTTTAATCAGTATAACAATATAACTCTAAGTTAAGAAACAGGAGGTTTAGATGTTATTTTCCTGTTTCACCGATTAGTAGTAAGTTGTGCTCCATGCTGGAGTCACAAATTTTCTCATTCAGTTCCGCACTGCGTGGTGCTGGGATCCGCTGTCCCATGATGACATCCATGTTATTTTCTATTATAACAGGAGATGGGGCTTTTCCTGTCTCTATGTCTGTCCAGTTTAGGCTTGAAAAGAAGGGGTGATTTCTTATTTTCCCATTTACCCCTAGCCGTACAGATTGGTCTTTGCAGAGGAGCCTGGATATAATGTGAGCAGCAGCGTAGTCAGTGAGGTCTTCATATGATGGTTCATGGTAGATGACATTAATCTCAATCTCTTCACTGGTGTCTCCTTCAAATGGTGAGTCTTGGAGGATCATGTTGTATAAAACAACACCGAAGGCGAACCAGTCTACACCGGCATCATAAAAGTCTCCCATGATCATTTCTGGGGCGCCATACCCAGGTGTTCCTCCGAAATCACTGGCATTAAATCTCTCCTCACATAGACATAGTCCAAAGTCTGTAATTTTGATGTGGCCGTTGCCAGTCAGCAGGATGTTGTCCGGTTTTATGTCCCGGTGGATGATGCCGTTGGTGTGCAGGAATTGTAGGCCACAAACGATTTCTGCTGCCATAAATACTATAGAGTCCCTCAGAGGAATGATACTATATATATAGTCATGCAGATCCCCTCCACTGGCCAGCTCGGTGACAAAATAGGCATGGTGTTCAGTCTGAAATGCGGCATGGCAGTGTGTTAGGAATCTGCTATTGTGGGTAATCTTCAGGACATGGTGTTCCACAAGGCATTCAGGGTGGGAGATTAGGCTTTTTTTCTTTATGATTTTAAGTGCCACATTTTCTCTTCGTATCTTGTCAGTGGCCAGCATAACCTTTCCATAACCCCCTTCTCCGAGTATACTACGGAAGATAAACTTATCCCTGGTGAGAGGGACAGTGGTCTTTATTTGTTTGTTACTGGGACCGCTACATTCACTGGAGATGTCATCATGAATGGTGGCTGGATCTTCCCGTTTCCTCTTTTTCCCAGTTCCTTCCTCTTCTGCTATACTCTCATTGCCTTTCGTGTTAATGGTCCTGGTAGGACCCACATTGGCGCTTTTCCTCTCTCTTGTAATCAGTCTTTTCAGAATGTTATCAGCTTGATTTCTGATGTATAACACAAGCTTGCCAGATGTTTTTTGTATAGTTTTTAAGAAGGGAATTTTTTTAGTTCCCTCATTGTCAGGTAATACCTGATCAGCCTGCCCAGATTTCTTGGGGTCCTTCTTCTAACCTTAGCTGGAAGTTCCTTGTTATTTGCAAGGTCTTGTCCGTCTGGTGTTGTCGGTGTTCTTCCCAGACTTAATTTCTTTTTTCTCTTTTTCCCTGTGAAGTCCATATTTTGTCAGGCAACAACAGGGCAATTATCAAAAAAAGTATGTAAAATTACCAAAATGCAATCTACACGTATATTGTAGTCAAAGCCAACCACAACTGAAGCTCAATGGCTGCAGTCAGTTGTCCATGGAACTTTGTAGAATGTGATGTCACAATGCAGGTGACATCACACCTCCTGTGATGTCAGCAGATGTATGCAAGTGTTCCATTACTGCGGAAAGTGAAAGTCGCGGGAAGGGGCGGGGCTTAGTCACCATTGACTATAATGGAGTCTGTTGAGTGGGTAATATTTAATGACCTGAAGCTGGAAATCGGTGATGTTTCATGGGATAAATGACACCAGGAATGAGTAACAGTAGTTTTAAATTTGTTCTAATTTATTTTTTGTTAGGTTATTTTGCATAGGGCAGTGATTATACATATTTTTTCAGTTATTTTATGTAAAATGTAAAAAAGGTATATTAAATAGAAAGTATTAAAAATATTTCTGTTAATTTTACTTGAAATACAAAATTCTACTGTGGAAGGGCTAAGAAAATGTTCTTGTGAACAAACCTTGTGACAATTACCCAGATATCAAGAGCTTCCAAAAGAGATTTTTCTAAGTAGTCGGTGTTTCGGAGGTCTATATTACACCTCTCCCAGGAACTTGTATGGTGAGTCTTCATAGCTAAGCTGCAGTATGGAGATTTGAAAAAACAGATAGGTTGATTCTGCGCTGCCGTAGGATGAAGAATGACGAATACCAATCTAAGTAATAAGTGGTTTATTCGTCAACGCGCTTCGAAGGATATAGCTACTTCATCAGGACAACCACGATCTTAGCTGGGCATTCTGCAGGCTGGAAAAGCTGGGCAACAACCATTATCTATATATATAATTGTCTAAGGGTTTTTCCGTCTGTCTGTCTGTCTGTCTGTCTGTCTGTCTGTCCTGGAAATCCTCGACCAATCAGAGACCGGCACAGCATCGACGTAGAAATCCCGCCTGGCGGCCTCGACCAATCAGCAACGGGCACAGCGACGATGATGTCATAATGGTTGCCATGGCGACAATGATGTCATAAAGGTTGCCTCGACCAATCAGCGACGGGCACATTCTGCCGCGAATTCTGGAATCATCATTGTCCATATACTACGGGGACATGCATATTCTAGAATACCCGATGCGTTAGAATCGGGCCACAATCTAGTATAAAATGTTGTGCGACATTTTATATATCTAGCATGCAGAAACAAAGGAAAATATTGGCAGTGTTATAGAACAACAGTTCAGCTTTACGAGTTGTACTTTTGAATGACACCATTAATCTTATCATATAGTATACTGGAAAACTCGTCCCGCAAAAAACAAACCCTTGGATATAGTGACGGAAAAATATTAAAGCTATGAGAAAAAAAAAAACACATGCAACCAAAAATGATAGGACTTGGAAATTGACCATTGGCACCCTGTAGCCCAAGGTAAGATATTGCCCAATTTCAGCTTCCCATCATTTTGAAACTTGACAGTGTTGGCCATTGGGGGACTTCTTTTTACCAAAAATGTGATCTGCTATTTTATATTATTTTGGCTGTTGTCAGAGGCAGCTACAAGTGGATTATGACTGGTCATTTATGGGCCCTTATTCATCGCGTGGCACAAGCACATGGCACTCCCTGGTTTCCTTTCTCCTTGTTTAACCATGTGCTCATTTTGCCTTTTTAGTACTGTCCATCCAAAAATCCAATCACCAATTAACCCCTTCTGGCCAACTCTAATCTTACATGTTAGGCCATCTTTAGCAATTATATTTGCCTATTAATCAGTTACATTGTGGTCAGTTTCTGCATTTTCTATGCCAGTGTGTGCACTTTCTATTATTTCTTCTACAGGTTACGGTAATTATATTTTGAAAACATAGAAGTATGTATAAAGTCTGCCACCATGAACCAGCAGTGTGCCAGTCTCTTCCCAGAGCTGTGCATGCAGTGGTAAAAATGGCACATGTAATGGCGCAGATTGATAAATCTGCATTAAGGCGTAGCTTATTTGTTATGGTAAATCCATAGCACAATACATAGCGTAATTCCATTACTTGTTCTGTACCAGTCATTAGATACTCCATTTGAGAGCAGTATGATGTAGGGGCAGAGACCCCGATTCCAGTGATGCGACAGCTACTGGACGTCTTGCTGCAGTTTTGATAAAATCCCTGTTTTATCTGCTGCAGATATACCAGTTCTCTGAAAGCTGAGCTTTGCATAACTGTTCACACTACTGATTGGCAGCTCTCTGTCTACACTGTGCATAGACAGAAAGCTGCCAATCCTTGATGGGGCGGGATTATAAAGAGATCATGAATATGAAAGACTACATGGCAGCAGGTTTACTGGTCCTGTAGTGAAAATCTGCTTCTGATAAAACTGTAATTTTATCAAAACTGCAGCGAGTAGCCCAGAAAGGGACATGGCAGGAATCACAGTTTGTGCCCTTATATCATGCTGCTGGTGACAGACCAACTACACCTTGAGCCTCAGTGGTTACTTATCAAGCATATTATGTAAGCACTTTCTATATACAGTAGATTTGCATAGTCACATATAGAGGTATATAAAGTGGTTTTATCATTTTTACCTACATATTCTCACCTAGAAACAAGTCATAATGCCTTACAAACAGAATGTACTTTTAAGGTCTCAGCAACCAACAAATGTTTTCTCTAAAACTAGTGTCATTGGAGAATTTGAACCCCCATCAATCCTGTCCATTGCCACCTAATAAAAAAAGACACTCATTATACATGCTGCAATAACGCCAGCGTTACCTGCGTTATTTTTATGCTTTTTTGGCTAATGAGAAAATGGACCTGTAATATTGAGCCCTTACATTGGACAGAATAATCAGATGCTGAGTTTTCAGAACTTGGACACTTATCGCTGTCCTCCTGCGTACCCTCCTTCATATTCAGAGAAGAAGGGATTAAACAGACAGATGGTTAGAACGTGGTCCAAGGTCAGGCAATGAAAGATCACATACAGAACTCAAGGCACAGAGTAAACAAACCACACTTACACTCCCTGACAGAAGTTATGTTGCTTATCCATGTTATATAAATAAAAGCTTATAACCTGACGTTAAATTCATCCATTGCTTGTATAAATTATTCTTTTGAAAGCTGAAACCCTCCGAAATGTGGTTTAGGTTAAGAAAATAAATTGGAATCAATGCAGAAATATTGATCAGTTAATGGACACAGAATGGTCAGATTTTGGCAAGACAAAAGTTTTGTCGCCCACAGAATGTAATGTGATATTCAATCAAATATTTAACTTAAAATACAAATATATGTTGCATAACATTGGTGAATGAAGTTGTGGTACTATTGAGTCATATGTAGTATTTTGTGCGACTTCCATGAGCTTGAAGGACTGCATCCATGCAGTTCAACAATGATTCATACAATTTAGTAATGAAGTAATCAGGAATAGCAAAGAATGCAGTCTTTCATGCCTCCCAGAGTTCATCTAGAGTATTTGTTTTTTTCTTCCAAGCTTCCTTTTTCATCCTACCCCAAACATGCTCAATGTTGTTCATGTCTGGTGAATGGGCTGTCCTGTCCTTGAGCACCTTGATCTTTTTTGCCTGGATGAACTTTGTTGTAGAGATGGATGTATGAGATGGAGCACCATCCTGCAGCAGAATTTGACCCCTTTCATGATTTGGAATATAAGAGGTAGCTAATACTTCTTGATATTTTAGGCTATTGATATTGCCTTCCACCTTGCAAATGTTTCGCACCCCCATACTGAATGTAACGCCAGACCATGATCTTTCCACCACCAAATTTAACTGTTTTCTGGGTGTATTTTGGATCCATACGGGCTCCAGTAGGTCTCCTGCAGTATTTGTAGCAGCTGTGGGGTAATTCTACTGAAGATTCATCAGAGAAATTCACCTTCTGCCACTTTTCCAGCTCCATCTGTTTAGCAGGCTGTGGGACTTTGCAAATGCCACACAGTTTTTCATTTGCCTTTTGTTTAGTGCTGGCTTCTGGGCACTGATTCGACCATGGAGGCCATTTTGAGACAGAATCCTACAAACTGTTCTAGTTGACACAGGGACTTGAGGTGACCAGGCCTGTTGGAGCTCTGCTGCAGTGGAAGAGTGGCTTACTTTGGATTTTCTAACCAACAAACGTTCTTCCTGAGCAGTTGTCTTAAGGGGTCACCTGGATCTGGGCTTGTCAAACACATCTCCAGTCTCTTCAAATCTTTTTTTTCTTTCTACTTGACGCTGCGACACATTAAAGGTGCCAGCCACCTCTGCAGTGGATCTGGTCTTCAGCCTTTGGCATGTTGTTAGAGCTCAAGTTGCAGTTCAAGTGAAGGTCTGGGGTACTGGGTTTCTTTTTATACACACACACTAATTAACCGATCATTTACTGAGCACAGGTGAGGATGTAAACTAGGATGGGGTGCATTATATGACCAGGCGATAAAACTTTTGTCTTGCCAAAATCTGACCATTCTGTGCCCATTAACTGATCAATATTTCTGCATTGATGCCAATTTACTTTCTTAACCTAAATCATATTTCGGAGGGTTTCAGCTTTCAAAAGAATAATTCATACAATTTAACGTCAGGTTATAAGCTTTTTTTTTTTTTTTTACATAAAATGGATAAGCGACATAACTTCTGTCAGGGAGTGTAGGTGAATGTACAGTACATGTACAGTACAGACCAAAAGTTTGGACACACCTTCTCATTTAAAGATTTTCTGTATTTTCATGACTATGAAAATTGTACATTCACACTGAAGGCATCAAAACTATGAATTAACACATGTGGAATTATATACTTTACAAAAAAGTGTGAAACAACTGAAATTATGTCTTATATTCTAGGTTCTTCAAAGTAGCCACCTTTTGTTTTGATGACTGCTTTGCACACTCTTGGCATTCTCTTGATCAGCTTCAAGAGGTAGTCACCGGGAATGATTTTCACTTCACAGGTGTGCCCTGTCAGGTTTAATAAGTGGCATTTCTTGCCTTACAAATGGTGTTGGGACCATCAGTTGTGTTGTGCAGAAGTCTGGTGGATACACAGCTGATAGTCTTACTGAATAGACTGTTAGAATTTGTATTATGGCAAGAAAAAAGCGGCTAAGTAAAGAAAACCGAGTGGCCATCATTACTTTAAGAAATGAAGGTCAGTCAGTCTGAAAATTTGGGAAAACTTTGAAAGTGTCCCCAAGTGCAGTGGCAAAAACCATCAAGCGCTACAAAGAAACTGGCTCACATGAGGACCGCCCCAGGAAAGGAAGACCAAGAGTCACCTCTGCTTCTGAGGATAAGTTTATCCGAGTCACCAGCCTCAGATATCGCAGGTTAACAGCAGCTTAGATTAGAGACCAGGTTAATGCCACACAGAGTTCTAGCAGCAGACACATCTCTACAACAACTGTTAAGAGGAGACTTTGTGCAGCAGGCCTTCATGGTAAAGTAGCTGCTAGGAAACCACTGCTAAGGACAGGCAACAAGCAGAAGAGACTTGTTTGGGCTAAAGAACACAAGGAATGGACATTAGACCAGTGGAAATCTGTGCTTTAGTCTGATGAGTCCAAATTTGAGATCTTTGGTTCCAACTACCGTGTCTGTGTGCGATGCAGAAAAGGTGAAAGGATGGACTCTACATGCCTGGTTCCCACCGTGAAGCATGGAGGAGGAGGTGTGATGGTGTGGGGGTGCTTTGCTGGTGACACTGTTGGGGATTTATTCAAAATTGAAGGCATACTGAACAAGCATGGCTACCACAGCATCTTGCATCGGCATGCTATTCCATCTGGTTTGCGCTTAGTTGGACCATCATATAATTTTCAACAGGACAATGACCCCAAACACACCTCCAGGCTGTGTAAGGGCTATTTGACCAAGAAGGAGAGTGATGAGGTGCTATGCCAGATGACCTGGCCTCCACAGTCACCAGACCTGAACTCAATCGAGATGGTTTGGGGTGAGCTGGACTGCAGAGTAAAGGCAAAAGGGCCAACAAGTGCTAAGCATCTCTGGGAACTCCTTCAAAACTGTTGGAAGACCATTTCCAGTGACTACCTCTTGAAGCTCATCAAGAGAATGCCAAAGCAAAAGGTGGCTACTTTGAAAAACCTAGAATATAACACATAATTTCAGTTGTTTCACACATTTTTGTTAAGTATATAATTCCACGTGTTAATTCATAGTTTTGATGCCTTCAGTGTGAATGTACAATTTTCATAGTCATGAAAATACAGAAAAATCTTTAAATGAGAAGGTGTGTCCAAACTTTTGGTCTGTACTGTATGTCTGGGAGAAAAAGCTGTTAAGTAGCACGGCAATCACCTGGGATAATGAACACTTGGAGACAGCCAGAGCCTCCCACTCTCAGATTGGATAGTCAAGCTGTCAATCAAGACACAGACAGCTCAGCACCCCCCTGTACCAGATTGCATGGCTGAGCTGTCAATAACTGTATCCCAGACACACTGAAGAGTGGAACAGTGACACTCAGTACAGATATAGTTTGTTTCTTTCTTAAAGAAGACCTTTCACCTCTTTTGCATGGTAAACTGACTACATCATGAAAAGAGGCTGAAGAGCTAAATAACATGTAGTAATTAAATGTTACTTTCCCCTGATATTTTTGTTGTGCAGCCCCCCAAAGAAATGCCACCCACACCATTACTGACCCACTGCCAAACCGGTCATGGTGAAGGATGTTGCAGGCAGCAGATCGCTCTCCACGGCATCTCCAGACTCTGTCACATCTGTCACATGTACTCAGTGTGAACCTGCTTTCATCTGTGAAGAGCACAGGGTGCCAGTGGCAAATTTGTCTATCCTGGTGTTCTGTGGCAAATGCCAAGCATCCTGCACGGTGTTGGGCTGTGAGCACAACCCCCCTCTGTGGATGTTGGGCACTCAGACCATCCTCATGGAGTCAGTTTCTAACCATTTGTGCAGACACATGCACATTTGTGGCCTGCTGGAGGTCATTTTGCAGGGCTCTGGCAGTGCTCCTCCTGTTCCTCCTTGCACAAAGACGGAGGTAGCAGTCCTGTTACCCTCTTACGCTCCCCTCCACATCTCCTGGTGTACTGGCCTGTCTCCTGGTAGTGCTTCCAGCCTCTAGACACTATGCTGACAGACACAGCAAACCTTGCCACAGCTCGCATTGATGTACCATCGTGGATGAGCTGCACTACCTGAGCCACTTGTGTGGGTTGTAGAGTCCGTTTCATGCTACCACGAGTGTGAAAGCACAACCAACATTCAAAAGTGACCAAAACATCAGCCAGAATGTATTGGTACTGAGATGTGTTCTGTGGTCCCCACCTGCAGAACCACTCCTTTATTGAGGGTGTCTTGATAATTGCCAATAATTTCCATCTGTTGTCTATTCCATTTGCACAACAGCATGTGAAATTGATTGTCAATCAGTGTTGCTTCCTAAGTGGACAGTTTGATTTCACAGAAGTTTGATTTACTTGGAGTTAGATTCTGTTGTTTAAGTGTTCCTTTTTTTTTGAGCAGTGTATATATATAATATGATGGCCCCACTTCCCCATATATACAGCTCTTTCAAAAATTAAAAGACCACTGCAAAATTTTCAGGTTGTCTAATTTTTCTCTTTATAGGTATATTTTTGAGTAAATTGTAAATAGTTCTTTTATTCAATGAACTTCTGACAACATGTCTCCAAATTTCCAAGCAATAAATTTTGTTTTTTTTCTGAAAAGGAGAAATTGTCTATTACAACAAGGTCAAGCAGCAGACATTAGGGACAACAAAGCTACAGACCGAAAATGACTCTCAACTGACTGGGATGACTGTCATCTTATTCGAATGTCACTAAGTAACCGCATGATGACATCAAGTGACCTACAAAAGGAATGGCAAATGGCATGGCAAGAACAGTTCATAACAGGCTCCTAGAGGCAGGACTCAATCATGTAAAGCTAGAAAAAAAACTTTCACCAATGAGAAGCAAAGGAGAACCAGTCTATAGTTTGCCAGAGACCATAAGGATTGGACTATAGAGGACTGGAGGAAGGTAATCTTCTCTGATGAGTCTAATATTCAGCTTTGCCCAACACCTGGTCATCTAATGGTTAGACGGAGACCTGGAGAGGCGTATAAGCCACAGTGTCTTGCACCCACTGTGAAATTTGGTGGAGGATCAGTGATGATCTGGGAATGCTTCAGCAAGGCTAGAATTGGGCAGGTTAATCTTTGCAAAGGACGTATGAATCAAGCCGCATACAAGGTTATCCTGGATAAACAGTTGATTCCTTCTGCTCAGGCAATGTTCCCCAACTCTGAAGACTGTTTTTTTCCAGCAGGACAATGCGCCATGCCACACAACTAGGTCAATCAAGGTGTGGATGAAGGATCACCACATCAAACCCCTGTGATGCCCCGCCCAATCTCCAGACCTGAACCTCATTGAAAACCTCTGGAATGTAATCAAGAGGAAGATGGATAGTCACAAGCCATCAAACAAAGAAGAACTGCTTAAATTTTTGTACCAGGAGTGGCATACGGTCACCCAAAAGCAGTGTGAAAGACTGGTGGAAAGCATGCCAAGACGTATGAAAACTGTGATTAAAAATCATGGTTATTCCACAAAATATTGATTTCTGAACTCTTCCTGAGTTAAAACATTAGTATTGTTGTTTCTAAATGATTATGAACTTTTTTTTGCATTTTTTTTGTTATTTTGACCATTTCTCATTTTCAGAAAAGAAATACAAAATTTATTGCTTGGAACTTCGGAGACATGTTGTCAGTAGTTTATAGAATAAAAGAACAATTTACATTTTACTCAAAAATATACCTATAAAGAGAAAAATCAGACAAACTGAAAATGTTGCAGTGGTCTCTTAATTTTTGTCAGAGCTGTTTTTTGTCAGAGCTGTATGTGTATCTGAGGATGGTGCTTTCTATCTGGTCCAGTTCCTATCTATTTGATCCTCTTTAAAGATCCTATTTTTATTGAATATGTATACCTTTTTAATATTGTCTAATGAAACTATATTTGAATAGTAATTATTATTGTGGGTGATTTGTGAACATATTTGGTGCTCATTTATAGGCTTAAACTCTTGTATTGGGTGCAGAACAATCTGCTGGAAATACTCAGTATCTCCACATACACACAGCGGCAAGACTGAATGGGATTTCATGAAAACTCATTCACATCTATGTAACAATGGGGTAATAAAATTAATAATTGTGGCCCATGTGAATTAGTCCTGTTGTTTAGTATCTTTTTGATTGAAATAGGCATTTCAATGTTAATAATACACTTGTGTCACACTACCAAGGTATCCATTATTTTACCAGTGTAAATGAACAAGTTTCATTTGCTTTTTGGAAAAGGTGAGAAAAGTGCATAGCACAGATTCGAATACCGGTTAGTGGGAATCCTGGTCGGAAGTAACACTGAACAAGTGAACATATAAGGAGTATGACTGTTCGTATGGGAATACCAGATAACCACGGAGCCTGGGTTCTTGCATGATTGCTGTAATCTGCTCCATGTGCATAAATAGTTGAAGAACAATATCAGCAGTTTACTGAAATCATGCGATTCTTAGGAACTCCCCTCTAAAATGTTCTATGCCGAAAAGTAAGGTTAATTTTCCACAGTAATATGATAAGTATGTACTTCTGCAAGTTACCGTATCTTTCTGAACAGTCTGACTCACTCTTACATTACATGGATGCAGAAAAACATTCTCAGGACATGAACCTTTTTATTCTTTATTTTCCTGGAAACACATTAGTATATTAAACATGCATTGCTTTATTATCCACATTGGTTTCTTAAAAACATCAAAATCTAAAACAGACAGAAGATTACTAATAAATACTAATAAAGTTTTAAATAATAATGTTGTTGTTTTTTTAAGTTATTGGATCATTGGGATGTGTATGTTTATCTCCACTACATTATCACTTCGGCATCAGCTTCAGACAAATGATAGGTAAAGGTTAGACGCCATCTTGTTCTTAAAGTTAAGCAAGTGTGACGACTGAACATCTTACATAATTCACGCTCTCGCTGTATCTTGGCAAAGTTTTTTCAGATTTGCCAAGAGGAATGATGATAGACAAATTTACAAATAGAGGCTTATCCACATAAATTCAAGGCTATGATTTCCGCTCGCAATGTGTCCAGTAAGTGAATACATGAAGAGAGTGAATACTTTATATTTAATCATTTTGTGTTTATTACTTGTAACAAATAGATATCACTTTATTGAGATTTATTTTTTCTTCCACCCAAGAGGTGGATGTGGGTGAACACTTTGGCTCGGATTCATCATTTGGATTTTTTTAAAGTCCCTTTTCTTTTTTTTGTCTTGTCATATTAATTGTCATATTTGATGTCAAATGGCGCAAAGTCAAAAAATGAGCTTTCATCTTGTCTTGAAATGTTTTTGTGCCTCTTGGGGCCAAAAGTGCACATTTGCACCGAAAGTTGTAAAAATTGTGCCAAAATACTGGTGTACTCAAAAATACACCAGGGTCGAGAGACTTGGTGTGAAGATGCAAAAAACACTTGAGACAGAATAGGACCATCCCAGTTGGGTACACCTTGTCACGCTGGGATGGCTTTTATGCTTTTTTGATCAAAAAAACATTAACTAAGTACCCTAAGGCTACTTTCACACTAGCGTCGGTACGGGCCCGTCGCAGTGCGACGGGCCGACGTACCGACGCATGCCTTGGGGGCAGCGGATGCAGTTTTACAATGCATCCGCTGCCCCATTGTAAGGTCTGGGGAGGAGGGGGCGGATTTCCGGCCGCACACGCGTGGTCAGAAAAAGCGGACCCAACAGACAAAAAACGTTGCAAGCAACGTTTTTTTGTCCCGACGGACTGCAAAAACATGTCGCATCCATCACACAACAGATGCAACGTGTGGCAATCCGTCGCAATGCGTCACTAATGAAAGTATATGGAGAAAAAATGCATCCTGCAGGCAACTTGGCAGGATGCATTTTTTCTTCAAAACGACGCATTGTGACGTGCGTCGAACGACGCTAGAGTGAAAGTAGCCTAAGTCATATACATGTACTATTACTATTGACTTACTTGCTGTAGGGTATATGCTCATTGTTTTCCTGTTGGGGTTTTGTCTGTGAAATGGCCACAGACAGTGTGAATGTGCTCTTACGCTTTGCACGTATTCCAGCTTATAGTCTGGCTCATTTATTTGGTTTTGTATTATATAATAGTTTGAGCTTCAATAGAGAAACTTCATAGATTTTTTTTAGCAATATTTGCAGGAGTTTTGTCATGTAAAATCCTTCTGTTCTAAGAAAGTAGCACTGTACACAATGTTGAAAAATCCTATAAAATGCTAATTGGCCATTAGGTAATCAAAATAGAGCTGACGTTTCACTGCTTCATCAATGCCTGAAATGATGTAATTTTATTTAATTATCTTACTGCCTTTTCCAAGTCCTGTAGTAAAGCTTTGCTTTGTAATCCATCATGCATGGAACCATAATGGTGTCAGGAATCTAGGAGTAGTAAACTGTGAGCAATTAGCATTTCAATCAGATTTACAAGAGGAGAGCAGTAGGAGCCACTGCTGTTTAACAGCCCATGTGGTTGGTAAATAAGGGGCTACAAATGCAATAATTTACAGTAGACGGCATACGCTTTATATATGATTGCCTGGGCTGTATTCTTTAATGTTCATTCAGAGTCATTAGATGCAGTCAGTAAAGCCAATAAGTCGCTGATATTACTCCAGTGACTTTGTTTTATCTTATGTGCAGCCGACAATGGAAGCCTGTTTATTTGAAAAACGTAATATTTTACAGTTTTTATAAAATTGCTTAGGGTACCGTCACACTATACCATTTCGATCGCTACGACGGTACGATTCGTGACGTTCCAGCGATATCGTTACGATATCGCTGTGTCTGACACGCAGCAGCGATCAGGGATCCTGCTGAGAATCGTACGTCGTAGCAGATCGTATGGAACTTTCTTTCATCGCTGGATCTCCCGCTGTCATCGCTAGATCGGTGTGTGTGACACCGATCTAGCGATCTAGCGATGCGATCCAGCGATGCGTTCGCTTGTAACCAGGGTAAACATCGGGTAACTAAGCGCAGGGCCGCGCTTAGTAACCCGATGTTTACCCTGGTTACAAGCGTAAAACTAAAAAAAAACAAACAGCACATACTTACATTCTGGTGTCCGTCAGGTCCCTTGCCGTCTGCTTCCAGCACTGTGACTGCCGGCCGTAAAGTGAAAGCAGAGCACAGCGGCTGTGCTTTCACTTTCACTTTACGGCCGGCAGTCACAGTGCGGGAAGCAGAGACTGCAAGGGACCTGACGGACACCAGAATGTAAGTATGCGCTGTTTGTTTTTTTTTAGTTTAACGCTTGTAACCAGGGTAAACATCGGGTAACTAAGCGCGGTCCTGCGCTTAGTTACCCAATGTTTACCCTGGTTACCCAGGGACCTCGGCATCGTTAGTCGCTGGAGAGCTGTCTGTGTGACAGCTCCCCAGCGACCACACTACGATTTACCTACGATCACGGCCAGGTCATATCGCTGGTCGTGATCGTAGGTAAATCGTATAGTGTGACGGTACCCTTAGAAATACTATATATTTTGAAATGATCTTTATCCCCTTAGTGACTGAGCCAATTTTGTACTTCATGACCAAGCCAATTTTTACAATTCTGACCACTGTCAATTTATGAGGTTACAGCTCTGGAACGCTTCAACGGATCTAACTAATTCTGAGATTGTTTTTTCGTGATGTATTGTACTTCATGTTAGTGGTAAAATTTATTTGATATGACTTGCATTTACTAATGAATAAAACAGAAATTTGGCAAAATTTTTGAAAATTATGCAATTTTCAAACTTTTAATTTTTGTGCCCTCAAATCAGAGAGTCATATCACACAAAATAGTTACTAAATAACATTTCCCACGTGTCTACTTTACATCAGCACAATTTTGGAAATATAATTTTTTTTGTTAGGATGTTATAATGGTTAAAAGTTGACCAGCGATATCTCATTTTTCCAACAAAATTTACAAAACCATTTCTTTAGAGACCACCTCACATTTGAAGTGAGTTTGGGGGGGTCAATATAACAGAAAATACCCCAAAGTGACACCATTCTAAAAACTGCACCCCTCAAGGTGCTCAAACCCACATTCAAGAAGTTTATTAACCCTTTAGGTGCTTCACGAGAACTAAAGCAATGCGGAAGGAAAAAAATGAACATTTTAATTTTTTCACAAAAAATTTACTTGAGATCCACAAAGGTCATTAAAAAGTGGCCTTGAGGAATAAGTAACCTTAACTGCTGCCGTTAAAAGGCATATCCGCGGTTGTTAAGGGTTTAATTATGTGTTATTAACAGTTAGATAATGTATTAGTGTAGTCACAGCACTAAATGTGGCTCTGGGCATGACAATAAGTCAGACTTTGTTGACTTTTTCAACAATTCTTGGGTTGCACTAAAGATAGTAGGTTGAATAGAGGAAACCTTACTGATTGTTGGAGGTTCCGACCACTGGGACCCTCAGAGATCCAGAACATCGGGCTTTTGGAAAATTAGATCCCCGTCTTGAATGGAGAGGAGGTGAAATAAAAGGATCGGGTGTTGAAATTCCAACTTTCCAATCCTCTTAGCCCCCAATATCATCTGATGGTGGAGAGTCAGAGAGCTTCCATACGCATCGTATGGTCCTCAAAAATCAGTAGGTTCCATCTAATGTGTATTGAAGTCTTAGCATTGCATTTCCTCCCTAACATATGACAGAAGAGAAAAGGGCTTATATGACAGAAAACAAAAAACATGACTGCTTATATCGAGTTATATAAGTGTTAAGCTAATCTATGGGCTATATCTTTGGTACAACCAAGCTCTATTCACCTAATGTTTGTGACATAGCATTAATGATGGGTTCTCTTCTACTTGGATAGAAGCTCAGGGACAGACATATCATCGGTGCAATATGTGCAGCCGCACAGAGGCTCAAGAGGTAAGGGGGCCACTAGCACCTCCAAAGCAAGTGTAATTGTGCATTATGATGAGCTTTTGGACTGCAAACGACCCATGTATTGTTCTTGCCCTCTTCTGTGTCCGACAGTGCCTTCATTCTGGGTTGAAAATCCCTTTGGTGCAACCTGTGCAACCGCACAAGGGCCCAAGAGATGAGGGATCCAACTACCACCTCCAAAGAAGGTGGAATTGTACATTATGCTGAGTGATTAGTTTGCAAAGGACCCATGTATTGTTCTTGTACAGCAATATTTGTTAAGCATAGAACAAGTATTGTATAAAAATTGGCCCAGAATATAAAACCTTTTCTTGTGACATGATACATTTTATGTGACTAGCTAGACATGCTTTCTGTATGCCACCTCAGGATTTCTGTATGCCACCTAGGATGCCACGTAGGATTTCTCAGTATTTAGTTGAGATAATGTAGTTTTTACTTTTTTTTACAATTTTCATAATAATCAAGAATGTATTTGCAAAAAGCATAGCAAATCTGGTAGTAAATCTCTTTTAATATATTAAATATAATTATAACATGATCAATACAACAGCCAACCCTTCTGGATTGATGCTTTTAATGTAATGGGACTTTTTCTGCAAATTTGTTCAAATTCTGGCAAAAGTAAAATGTCTAACAGCAGTCAGATCTACCAGTTCTCATCGGTCTAGTGGATAGGTGATTATTTGTTTTAAGAAAATATGTATAAGGTAAAGAATAAATCCCCCGATTCTCACTCTTTTTATAGATATTATGTAACTATTTCTTAGTTATCTGTTGAAAGTGGGGTAAGAGCACATGTGGCTGCACTTGTTGGGGTGCTCACTCACCTTTTCCATGAACCTTAATGCTGGATTGCCTACTAACGAAGTCATCTACCACTCTTATAATCATACATAGCTAAGAAGACATATGGCCCCCCTATACACGTCAGTCGGAGGACAGTAGAACCCGGTAGCAGGACCAGCCAACCGTCTGATGCATTTAGGGGCCTCCCGACTTTCCCCGACAGATGATATATGAGAAGAATTGGACAGCTGTAATTTCAACCTCCCATCTTTTTGTTTTTAGCGTGCATGTGTATGGGAAATTTGGGAGAGACGGACAGCTATACCATTGAAGCAAAAGTTAGTCACCAATTTTTTTTACCAACTTCAACAACCAAGTAAAAAATCACAGCCGAAAGAGATACCTTTTCTTCCCATTTTGTCACACAAGGGCTATAATATATGCCCTACTAACATAAAGTTTGTGGCATTTGTTTGGCATTTAAGTTATTATCTTATAGTAATGCTGTACATTACTACAATAAAAAAGAGTGGGCGTTAATTAAAACCTCTTGTTCTTTTCTTCTTCATGGATGTGGCAAAGTATTTTCCTCAATGCAAATAAGGGTCACAAACGTCAGAAGTGACATTGTTTCTGTGCATTTTGCTTCCCTGTGATGTAAGGAAAAAACGATACCTAAAGCTGTGGAGAGGAATTTTGGAGTGGGAGGGAAGATCAGGATGGCTATTTACCTGTCCAGTGCTGACTGAGGCAAGGATGATGAGCTAGCTTCCTCCGCTGTCACCCCCTTAGGAGACAGAACATGTCAGCCCACACTCTGCTTATCACTGACTATTCCTTGATTGACTCTTTGTGTCACTGGATTTTGCCTGGACTGTGCATTTTTCAGTCATACAGCAAGCGAACAAGCACAGACCCCTCTTCGTTTTGTCATTGTACATGAAGCCCACATAGCCTCCCACACAACACTTCCCTCAAAGACACAAGCAGGATGCTGGGATTCTTTGAAGAAGCACTTTTTTTTTATCTAACAAAAGGATCGCACAGGTCTTGATGTGCTGCACAATTATTCCTTTCTCGCCCCACATGTGAAAATATCAGAGTGTCCATCCATATCTGTCAGATATCCAACAGGTTCGAGTTGCCTCCTAATTACACTTAAGACATAAGTAGCGTCTGTTCTCCAAATATTCATGATGATACCATATGGTCACTGACCAATAACTGCTCGATCCCGTCCAGCTGGGAAGATGGCTGAAGATTGCTGCAACAAGCTCAGAAGGAACAGTTTTGGAGAAGAAAACATTCTGGGTTAAATCAAAAGTTTCTTATGATGCAGCAAAGTCCATCTACAATTTATGTGCCTGATTTATCTATTGGTTATGTTTGGTTGTTCCCAAGTATCCAATTTTAATTGGGCAAGTTACACCAGCTTCACCAAACCAGCTTCAAATAATTGGTCATACCTCTTCCTCCTCCTCCATAAAGATAATTTTCATTGTGTATTCTATATGTTATGCATGAAATAACATAACTGTGACATTTTTCAATCTTACACATAGTCATAACTTGCACCAAAACTGGAACATTAAACAACAGGCAGTACTAATGTGCAAAACCTGTGATAAAAACAAAATGAGCTAATACCCTGTAGTTAGTAAAAAGTAAATAGAAATAGTACGTGCAAATAACATAGAATATTTAGTTAACACTATATTGGTAAAAAAAAACGTAAAAAATCCATCCCACTGCGTCAAGGTGTTCACACTGCTAAGTGTTGCATTTCTCAAATTTAGTGAAATAGCTGAATGACAATTAATGCAGTTTTGACATCAGTTATGATCAAGTGAGGAGCAAGACATGGTCCTGAAGTCATGGATAAATGGAAAAAAAGCCAAACACAGTGCTAGATAACACCAGATTTTCCAACTCCAAGCTGTATAACCTTGAATGCCTATTGGATGAAGCAGATCAGGTGATGTGTATTTGTGTAATGAGGGAGGGTGAGGCCTAAGGATACAACACCATTTTCAAGGTGTAAGCAGGTTGCGTGATGCAATGACGCAAAAGAGGCAGAGTAAGGGTTAACAAATTTAACAATTTAATTAACAGGGTACATGAACTCCTCGCAGGGAGGCAGATGGTTAAATGGTGAAAAGCAAGTGCAGAATAATAATAGTCTAATTATCAAACTTATCGTGTCCTTTATGTTCCTCCACCGAAAATGATCCCATGGGGGTGTAGCACCGGCAATGGCCGGGGAGATGTCCACAGATGGAGTCCCTCAAACGACGATCTGTCTTCTGGTGGCAACGGGCGGTCTCCGGTTTTACCTCTTAAGCCCCTAGTCCATGAGCCTGCACAGCCAAAGCAAACAGGGCTGCAGCAATCCCGGGGTTCCACGTGGGCTGATGTGTAATAGATTGCAGAGAGGGCCACAAGTTCCTGTCCTTTATCGCTTCTCCGCATGTGCGCGGTACTCACAGTCACTGGGCGCATGGCGCTTTTTACTCTCACTGTTCCGCTAGTGGTGCCAGGAGGCGTTAATTGTAGCCCATTGCAGCGCTGGTGCTCAGGTTGCGGAGAGCGCTGCTCACCCAGCTCAACTCTCCCTGATGGCAGGAAACTCTGCCTGATTTCGCGCGCTTCTTCCTTGGCTTCCAGTTCACCCTGGCCCCCTCCTTCCGGGTCAATGAACCTGTCCGGTCCCCTATCCGTTCCCCCGGGCAACATGGGACGCAGCCTCGACAGTTCCGGACTCAGCCCAGTACAGGTCCCCGTAACCAGGTCTTCCTCATTACAAAGGTTTGCAGAATTATTAGGCAGCTTGTTTTCCTGAGGCAAAATGGGCAAAAAAAAAGATTTACCTGGCTCTAAATTTTAGTCAAAAATTGCTACAAGCCTTATAGAGGGATGTACCACTCTTGAAATTGCTAGATATTGGGGCCTGATTGCAGACCCTTCAAAACGCTTCTTGGACATAGTCACCAGGGTCGCCAAAAAACGTGTCGACAAAACAAGATGCACATTAACCAAAGATTTGTGAAGAATCAAACATAAAGTGACCAGGAAGCCATTATCCTCCAGAGCTGTCATATTCCAGAACTGGGGAACCAGAAGTACAAAGTGTTCAGTGCTCAGGAACTTGGCCGAGGTAAGGGAGGATGGATGGAAGCTTATGACTGATACTGAAAAGAAGGGTAGCTACACTGGTCACTGACATTTATGTATTTTTGTACATTTTGAGTTGTTTGGCTATTACTCTCACTTTAACAGATAAAAATAAACATTTGAGATGGGAACATTTTAGTTTTTTTTTATTTAACTGTTTAATAATTCTGCACACTAACAATTGCCCCAAAAATCTACATATATAGATATTCTCCTTAGAAAGAAAAAAACTCACTTTTACTGTAGTTGCTCAATAATAATCCATCATCAAAAATACAAATTGTCTAATAATTGCGCACACAGGGTACAACATAGTACAACGCCTATACATACCTGCCATATGTATGTTTTGTTATTGGATATAGTGACTATAGAATTTTGAATTACTTTGTTGCCAAATACCATATGGACAATTTCAGGTCACCTGATTAAAATGAAAGGCCTTAAAGGTGTCATCTAATCGCCTAATTTAAAAAAAATGCTTGTTATGATATGAAATAAATAAATGAATACTGACCTTACCAATTCCTGAATCCTCCCATATTGACGCCTCCTCAATCTCCCACCTGTCTCTGTTCTTCCAGATCCAGTGATGCTATGTTGACATGTGACTGTTGCGGGCAATAACTGTAACGTATCACTACCTGTGAGGTCACCACGGCGAAACGCTTGTTCAGCGAACAGCTTTTATTCTCCCTTCCCCTAATACATACGCACACTTGGCTTGATTGAGCTTGAATACTCAATTGGGCAATGGAAAAAAGTCGCAATTAGAGAACAAAAGATGAGGCATGTTGAAATCCAATATGCCCATCCTTCTTTTTCCTGACATCTTGTTTAGGGGAACATTTCTGACACTCCCATACACATTTCACCTTGGAATACCAAGAGACATTTATTTAAACTGTCAAACAGAAATACTTTCTTCGCTGCTCATAGCAGCTAATCACAGCACAGCTTCGATATTTCGAGAGCAGTAAAATAAATTAAAGCTGGTCCTACATTGAGTCAAAAGAGCTGAGCAAAGTAATGAAAAAGTTTTATGGACAAAGATTCAGTATAACTAGTTTTGTAATAATTTATTTCCAGAGTAAGGGACTTTTGAGTTCAGTGGGCGGAGTTACTCAGTGATTGACAGCTTTCACTCTATAAGATGGTTGTCATTTAATTTGTTAACCACCCACCAGATCAATAAACCCAGATTTAGCCAAGACTTAAATAGGTTATTAAGCATTAGAAAATCATCCGGTTATGGAAATTATTATTATTCCAAGATCTATTGATTAAAATTAAGTTTTATCAGTGGTAAAAACCCATTTTATTATAATTTTTTATGGTTTTTACCAAGAGGGTTTTGCTTACAAGATTCTGTCGAGGAGTGTCTCTAGTCTGCTTTTTATTATTACCCTCTAAGCAATGCCCCCTTAGTAAAAGACTATAAAAAAAGCACAAAATAAAAGGCCCACATCTCAGGGACTATATGGTGAATTAAAAAAATAGATTGCTTATTGGAGCAGCTGGAATAAAATAAGAGCACAAACTGGCCACTTTCGGCCTGCTGACAGACAATCTTTAACGCAGAGATGTTTTAAATCTACAGTATTATCATTAAAACTATACAAAGTAATTATTCCCTTAGAATATACATAATGTTTGTTTCAATTATTGAGGCAACCATTAATTAACAACTTACAGTATTAATGAGGCTTACTTAAGCTTATTTTAATTAGTTTAATTATTGATGATAACGGTTTGTGTTTTAATTATATCATAATTTTTCATTGTGGACACATCATTCTGATCAGCATTTATGCATTGGTAATTATTATAAAGCTATATCTCATCATTATATATTTTCAGAAAGTTGCTGCTGGATAGACATTGCAGTCAGTCCAAATAAGAGAAAAGTGAAGTGCGCTAGAGATATGAGTGCATGATAGAAGTGAAATGGCCTTTTATTTAACTGAATATTATCATCTATGCAAACGGTTTATGGTGCTCAGCACAGAATAAACATGTGAGTCTAAGGCTGTGTTCACACGTTGCGGTTTTTTCGCGGTTTTTTCGCGGTTTTTCCCGATAAAAACGCTATAAAACCGCAAAAAAAAAAAACGCATACAATAAGCATCCCATCATTTAGAATGAATTCCGGATGTTTTGTGCACATGATGCGTTTTTTTCCGCAAAAAAAACGCATACCGCACAAAATCCGGACATGCTCTATCTTTTTGCGGTTTTTCTGCGGATTTCCCACTCCAAAATGCATTGGGAAGTGTCCGGAAAAAACCGCGGAAAAAACGCGTCAAAACCGCGGCAAAAACGCGTCAAAACCGCGGCAAAATCGCGGCAAAAACGCATGCGGTTTTCTTGCGGATTTCATGCAGAAAATGTCCGGAATTCTCAGGAATTTTCTGCATGAATTCCTGAACGTGTGCACATAGCCTAATGCTTGACAAAAGAGAAAAAAATGCGGCACTCACCACGTTTGCAGTATTTCTCAAAAATCCTTTATTTCACCAATGGTGCAGGCATTTGAGTGCGGGATTCGGCTTATGGAGGAATGCGGGGAGTCCTGGAAAGGATGACAGCCGTTTCGCTTGTTACCTTGGACCCGTTGAAGCGGTAACACGTGAAATACTTGATCAGTATTAATTAATAGACATACAGTACAGACCAAATGTTTGGACACACCTTCTCATTTAAAGATTTTTCTGTATTTTCATGACTATGAAAATTGTACATTCACACTGAAGGCATCAAAACTATGAATTAACACATGTGAAATTATATACTTAACAAAAAAGTGTGAAACAACTGAAATTATGTCTTATATTCTAGGTTCTTCAAGGTAGCCACCTTTTGCTTTGATGACTGCTTTGCACACTCTTGGCATTCTCTTGATGAGCTTCAAGAGGTAGTCACTGGGAATGGTTTTCACTTCACATGTGTGCCCTGTCAGGTTTAATAAGTGGGATTTCTTGCCTCATAAATGGGGTTGGGACCATCAGTTGTGTTGTGCAGAAGTCTGGTGGATACACAGCTGATAGTCCTACTGAATAGACTGTTAGAATTTGTATTATGGCAAGAAAAAAGCAGCTAAGTAAAGAAAAACGAGTGGCTATCATTACTTTAAGAAATGAAGGTCAGTCAGTCCGAAAATTTGGGAAAACTTTGAAAGTGTCCCCAAGTGCAGTGGCAAAAACCATCAAGCACTACAAAGAAACTGGCTCACATGAGGACCGCCCCAGGAAAGGAAGACCAAGAGTCACCTCTGCTTCTGAGGATAAGTTTATCCGAGTCACCAGCCTCAGAAATCGCAGGTTAACAGTATCTCAGATTAGAGACCAGGTCAATACCACGTAGAGTTCTAGCAGCAGACACATCTCTACAACAACTGTTAAGAGGAGACTTTGTGCAGCAGGCCTTTATGGTAAAATAGCTGCTAGGAAACCACTGTTAAGGACAAGCAACAAGCAGAAGAGACTTGGGCTAAAGTCTTGGGCTAAAGAACACAAGGAATGGACATTAGACCAGTGGAAATCTATGCTTTGGTCTAATGGGCCAAATATGAGATATTTGGACTCTACATGTCTGGTTCCCACCGTGCAGCATGGAGGAGGAGGTGTGATGGTGTGGGGGTGCTTTGCTGGTGACACTGTTGGGGATTTATTCAAAATTGAAGGCATACTGAACCAGTATGGCCACAACAGCATCTTGCAGCGGCTTGATGTTCCATTCGGTTTGCGTTTAGTTGGACCATCATTTATTTTTTCAACAGGACAATAACCCCAAACACACCTCCAGGCTGTGTAAGGGCTATTTGACCAAAAAGGAGAGTGATGGGGTGCTACGCCAGATGACCTGGCCTCCACAGTCACCAAACCTGAACCCAATCGAGATGGTTTTGGGTGAGCTGGACCACAGAGTGAAGGCAAAAGGGTCAACAAGTGCTAAGCATCTCTGGGAACTCCTTCAAGATTGTTGGAAGACCATTCCCGGTGACTACCTCTTGAAGCTCATCAAGAGAATGCCAAGAGTGTGCAAAGCAGTCATCAAAGCAAAAGGTGGCTAAGCAAAAGGTGGCTACTTTGAAGAACCTAGAATATAAGACATAATGTCAGTTGTTTCACACTTTTTTGTTAAGTATATAATTCCACATGTGTTAATTCATAGTTTTGATGCCTTCAGTGTGAATGTACAATTTTCATAGTCATGAAAATACAGAAAAATCTTTAAATGAGAATGTGTGTCCAAACTTTTGGTCTGTACTGTACATAAGTGCTTTATTTATTTTCCCTATTTGAAACCAATGTGTCTCGTTTAGGTAAGACTATTTAGTTCCACCATTCTTACTTGTGCATTATTATGAGGCCCTTGAATAAAGAAAAAATATATTGAAATTGATGTTGCATGTGGTAGGACTTAGGTTTTAGGCTGTGTGCCCACGTTGCGTTTTTTAAGCATTTCTGCGGCGTTTTTCGGCTGTGGAAATGCTTAAAAAAAGCTAACAAAATGCATCCCATTAATTTAAATTGCATTCCGCAATTGCATCGCGGTAAAATACGCAACATGTTCATTTTTTTTGCGTAATAGTAAGGATTCCGTCGCCATAGACTTGTATTGGATCGCTTGAAATACGCAAATATTAAAAATGTTTGCGGGTTTCAAGCACATTTGCTTCGGTTTTGTAAATCAAAACTGCAGCAAATAGGAAGTGACATCATAGGCATCCCTTCATGCCATCCCATGAGCATCCCATCCAGGAAGACGAGAATTCCAGATCATTCCCATCTTCCTGCATGATGGCTGCCAACATGCACTGGTATGAACGTATGGCGCTGGATGTCCCTTTAATGATCAGTATGGTAAGTGTCTTTGTGTGTCTATGTGTGTGTGTGTGTTGTATTTACGGTGTATGTGTGTAACTAGACATAGGCCAATGAGACTACTACTCCCATCGGCCTATGTCTGTTCCCCTTTATTGGCAGCAAGATTAGCTCAATGGGAGCAGTATTTCCCATCGAACTGTTCCTGCTGTAAAAAAAAACCTGACCCGTTATTTCCCCCTTCCTCCTTATTATACAAAATATTCTTTCCCTTCTATTATTATTATTTTTTACCATGGCCCAATATTTTTAATTCAATCCCTTTTTTTATTTTGCCCATTAGTTATTTCTTTTTAAATTTGTCCCCAAATAAAATTTTCATTGGTGGCCAGTGGTTACCTGTGGAAATAAATTATATATACCTCTCCCCGCCGATTGCCACCTAAAATAATTTTTTCCTAACACTAGCTAATAAATTTATTAAACACTTCCATCAAAAAATAGTTTTGATATGACATGGCTTACTGTATGTAAACCATGTGCCATATCATTTCGGGTTCTGTAATGATTTTTGCGCTAGGGTAAGGGCTATGGTTATGGTTAGGGTTAGGGCTAGGGTTAGGGCAAGCATTAGGGCTAAGGCTAGGGCGAGGGTTAGAGTTAGGGTTTGGATTAGGGTTTGGGGTGTGCTGGGGTTAGGTCTGGAGTTAGAATTGGGGGTTTTCCACTATTCAGGCACATCAGGGGCTCTGCAACCGCGACATGCCGTCTGATCTAAATTCCAGCCAATTCTGCGTAGAAAAAGTCAAACGCTGCTCCTTCCCTTCCAAGCTCTGCCATGCGGGGGTTGAACTAGGAAATGACCTCATAGGAGTTTTTTTTGTCCCATCTTTACTTGTGCTCAAAAACGCTGAAAAAAAACGCTTTAAAAACACTTAGAAAAAAGCGCATGAAAAATATGTCAAAAACGCATCAAAATCCGCATGCGTTTTCCCTGGCAAGGGTGTGTGGTTTTGATGAGGAAAAATCCGCTTGCATTCTGCAACATGGGCACATAGCCTTATTGTGTTTTCTAGTTCTATTATTTATACTTTTTGGGAATATGATCCTTCTCAAAAATTCTTATGATGTACTAATGAATTATGAACTTATTTGATCATGAAGTAAGGTTGTTTTCTGTTGTGGCTTAGCATATGTCTGATAGTCTCCTTTTAAATTCCTTTTATGAATAATTATTCAGTAAAGATAATGATTTTATCAATTTGACTTGTACTCCTATATGTGAATATGATTATGTAATTGAGTGTGTGGGAGAGCCCTTACTATTGATGTTTTGATGGTCAGTTTGCTAACTGAGATCCAGTTCAGCAGGCAAGTGGGTGTAACCCAATAATGGGAGAATTTAAGGAAGAAGTGAGTCTAGTGTTGGCCAGACGTGGGGGGCCCTGTGAAGGAAGGTGCTGCCCAGCTGAGGACACAGAAGAGGGAAGCAGATCTAGGAGTGGCCCTAGTAAGGGATCACAGACTGCTGTTTGGGTGCACGGTTCACAGAGTAACATATCGATCCATGTGTCCCTGCACTGGGAAGATGGAGGTTTATTTAATTTGCTCTGCTAGTTTACCATCCACATGTAAAGTGCTGTCGCCCAAACCCCATAAGAATGCACCTCTGTATGAGACAGAAGAAGATGAAAAGTGTGCCACCTGCTGCGCTGTGTGCTTAAGTGTGTAAGCCAAGTAATGGTGTCCTTGTCTCGAAGTCTAATAGACTTGATGAGGAGTGGAATGGGACCAGCCTGAAGGTGAAGGTACCAATAGCAACACCCAGCATACGCAGATCCCCCCAGAACTCTTGTCTTTTCTGTAAAAACGTGCCGGTGTCTCGGACTGATGACACTCGCCCACTGCTACCACCCAGGCACCGTTTCACTGTGGCCAGGACAGAGTCTTGTGGTACCCCCCTTGAAACACTTCCAATTGAATGTGCAGCCAGTTATAACCGCTCTTTGAGCACAGTCACTGAGACAGTTATGAATCCACCTGACCATATTTTGCTATAATTATCCCTAGTGCAAAAGTCTATCTGACTATAAAAAGAATCTGTGCAGAATACATTGAATACGCTGATGGACCCAGTTCCGAAATCAGTGGAATTGGATGAGTTTAAGGAAGGAAGAAGAAGGATGCTAAGGGGGCTACATGATGTAAGGAGCACACCATAATACAACATTACAACTCTATGCAGTGTAAGCCATTAAAAATGTTACATCTGTCTTCTGATAAATCCAAAATCATTTTACTACTGCCTCCAACAGCAACTTCAATGCACAATATTGAGAAGTGATCTGTCTCTGACTTTTTTGTCCTTTGTTCTTGGGAAGGCATGACACCAGATAGGGTGCTGACTACAGTTGTCCATAGGTTTTCTTGCTAACAACACACCAGTTAAAAGTACCGTATGTTAAAACTGATGTAGTGCAATATATTATATTTTTTATTTCAACATTTTGCACAAAGGCTGCTCAAATGTGGAGATACACTGGAGAACAGTGCAGATTACTTTAGTAAAAGTTAGAACATTCTTACTGTGTTACTTTCCAGATTCCTTAGACACTGATGAATGTGACAGCCACATAAGTAAAACTTCAATAAATATATTTTATTTGTGATGAGAAACGGCCTCATTTCATAACCTTGTTACTGACACCCCTCAAAACCATTAATCTTTCCACCTATACAGCAGCTAATCTATTACTCCGCTCTCTTTTTCCAAATATGTCTTCTGTTCTAAACATTAAGGTCTCGTTCTGTCATTATAAAAGTTAATAGTCGCCATTTATCTTGCGTATTAATATCTAGTGTGTTTAATAAATTAAAAAATCATTTTTAACTACAGTTAACACATCTATGATGATGCATTGAAGACCGGAAACTAATGCATATTAATGAATCTTTTCTTCAACGGACTCTCCGGATCTCGACGTTAATCACTCAGGCAACACACAGAGAATTAGGCTCTGTTTTACCCAAAACCTATCAACATTTCATTATTTCAGTTACCTGATTGATGGATGTAATAATATATGTGGCGTGATATGATATGTTTGCATTACATTTTAATCAAATATTACTATATTCAGAAAACATTAAGTAAATCATGACAGATGAGGCAATATTGTCTGCTTGTCATATTGATGGCTCAGAAAACGCACCGCTGAGAGTAACAGAGCGAGCGTCTAATAGAGTCTGAGCGGGAAAGAACGGCTCTTAGGCTCTTATTTGTGGCATATAGTGAAGAGATGGAGTAAAAAAAAAGCAATTTCTTTCAGACAGTGTGATAGTTTACAGGTATCCAGACATTTACACACTGTCGAATACCATGTACTACCTTTATAAACGGGTGTAGGGAATGTACACCAGAGCCGATCAGGTTTGTCCCATTAAAAAATTACCTATTGTTTAAATCAGGGTTTTTTAAAATGTATTTTTAGATATTTTTGGCAATGTTTTCTGTGTTTTTGTTTTTTACAAAGCACAAATTGTATTAAATATAAAAATAGAAATCTTGCAATGTTCACACTTCCACTGGGGGTTCTTAGACACTAGCTTACGGTACTTATGTTTCAGGAAACAATATATGTACTGTTATGGACTGACCGAGTTGGAGTAGTGGTATTGCAACCACTAGGGGCAGCACCAGCAGGTAGTGTAGTCAGGAATAGCCTGAAGTCGGTACAAAGGAGCAGCAGTATAGTTGGGAGGATGAGCAGGTTGCATAGTCAGGAGTAGCCTGAAGTCGGCACACAGAAGCAGCAGTATAATCTTGAGGATAAGTAGCAGGTGGAAAGAAGCTTGACTAAAGGCTGGGAGCTCAATAATCTCACAAGGAAGGAAGTGCACTGCCAGGTTTAAATAGGGTGTTCAATCAGGAGATCAATGGGTTGAGCCAATCAAGAACTCAGGGTGGAAACAATCAGGAACAACACAGGTACTAGTAACTGGGTTAGCAAGGAACTATCCAGCGAGCTGAATAGCTCAGAGGGAAGAGCTGGTGCACAAGAGCTGCTGGATTCAACTCCTGACATGTACATAGACCCAATCTTTTGTATGGAAACATCTGATAAAAATCAGCTGTATATAGATGTGTTACCTGTGATGGGATGATAAGGAAACTGCTGCAAACTCTTCCTGAAAAGACAGGAAGTGTGAGTCTAAAACAGTCCCAGTGGATAGTGTCAAAATTGCAAGATTATTAATTTTCACAATACAATAACCATCAAGCACGATGTACCACTGTGGCCAAGAGTGGAAACATATCACTATCCCAGAGCAAACACAAAATAATGGTGGATTAAATGGACAACTCCCAAATATAATGCAAACAAAAAAATGGAGCATATATAATGTCCCACAAAACATGGTAAAAAATAAACAACTTTTATTTTGAAAAAATCACATCCAAACATAGTATATGTATACAAGAACATTGTAATGTAGACACAGAGAGGGAATATGGAGGAAAACTGAAGGTAGACTAGGGAAAGTGAGGGAGACAATATGTATCCCAAAAGGGCAGAATCGAAGTAACAGTCACTATAATGCAGTGCCCAATAACGTAGGGTAGTTGTAAGCAACAAAAAAATACACAAGGACAATGCCCAATAACAAATACCAACACTGCAGTAAATCACTTCTGCTAAGGCCTCTTTCACACTTCCATTTTTTACAATCCGTCACAATCCGTCAAAATGTTGAAAAGACGGATCCTGTGCAGATTGTAAAAAACGGGTCGGTTTTTTTGACGGATCCGTCGAGGCTATGTGCACACATTGTGAATGTGTCTTCGACGCGTTTTTCCGCTGCGAAAATTCATACACAACACAACCCAGGTTAAAAATAATTTAAAAAAATAAGAAATAAAAAATTGTGATATTCTTACTTTCCGGCGTCCCTTGCAGCCTTCCCATGGCCTTCCCGATGCTCGCAATGCTGCCGGCAGCTCCCGTTCCCAGTAATGCTTTGCAAGCAATGACCTGTGATGAGGTAGCGGTCTTGCGAGATCGCTACGTCATCGGGTCATTTTGCAATGCATTACTGGGAACGGAAGCTGCCGTAAAACAAAAAAACTGTTGTGTTTTACAATGCAATTTTAACATGAACTTTTACATAGATAGAACTGCTGTATGTAAAAGCTCATGTTAAAATCGCATTGCATGCGGATGCCATACGGATGTCACACTGTTACTAGATGCGAGGAAATCGCATCCTCGCATTGCAAACAGATTATTATTAATATTATTTATTATTATAGCGCCATTTATTCCATGGCGCTTTACATGTGAGGATGGGTATACATAATAAAAACAAGTACAATAATCTTAAACAATACAACTCACAACTGGTACAGAAGGAGAGAGGACCCTGCCCGCGAGGGCTCACAATCTACAAGGGATGGGTGAGGATGCAGTAGGTGAGGATAGAGCTGGTCGTGCAGTGGTTTGGTCGATCGGTGATTACTGCAGGTTGTAGGCTTGCCGGAAGAGGTAGGTCTTCAGGTTCTTTTTGAAGCAGATTACATACGGATCACTGTTCGGGAAAATTTGTGCGATTCTCAGCCGTCAAAATCGGACCGATTTTTTATACGGCAAGTGTGACTCCAGCCTAAGGCTATCTGCCCACGTTGCAGAAATGCTGCGGAAAAGTCCGCAGCATTTCCGCAACTCCCTGCCACGGGTAAAACGCATGCAGAATTCACATGCGTTTTCCCGCAAAACACAAGCATTTTGCAAGCGTTTTTAGCTTGCAGAATGCTTGCGCTTTTACAAGCAATTTGAAGCATCGCTTGGAAAAGTGATTGACAGTTTGGTCACGCTTGTCAAGCTGTCTATGCAGCATCAATAGTAAAAGTAAAATGTTAAAATAAATAAAATTATAATAAAAAAATAAAAAATATGGTTATTCTCACCTTCCGACGGCCCCCGATCTCTTCAGTGGCGCTCCTGGTACATTCCTTTCCCAGAGATGCTTTGTGCGAAGGACCTTTGTGACGTTTCGGTCGCGTGACAGCGATGTCATCCCAGGTGATTCGCACACAGCATCCCTGGGAACGGAACCTCATAACCAGACCCCTGCAAACATCCTACTACCTACCACCATACTGGGCGCGTCTTCTGATTAGTAGTCCCCGCTATATCATGACATCAGAATAGGCGCCCAAGATGCCGGCAGGTGGAAAAGTAGGAGGGCACAGTGCTTCTGGTCCTGCGACCAAGGACTATTAAGCCACTAGATCACCTAGCCACTGGATCAGGGTTCTCGGAAGCACTTTGTTTAACCCTTGTTGACATGATACCTACTTATATTACAAACACATAACATGAAACCTTACCCTGCACTTGCAGAGGCTGAAGTCCCCAAAAATAGAGGATATCACTTCATTTTTCATGTTGGCTTTCTGACATTTCAGTCAATACCTTTATAACAGGCACAGTCAGTGGAGTTAACAATACTGATGAGCTACTTTATCCTCCTCAAGACCGACGTTGCATCATATGCAGCAATTATACTCACTCCGTGCCGGCCTAAGGCGGAAAAAAGCGTTTTCAGAGAGCAAAAAGTAGTAACGCTCAAAATATATCTCACTGCCCCAGAGTCTGCAAATGAATAAATAGGTGATTAGATTGTGGAAGCAGATCGAACTCCTCGCACACCGAGTGCCATGTGTTCATGTACTAAGCCAAAGCAAAAATGATGCTATTGATCTGTAATCAGGCTCCCGGATATTTATGGGGCATTTTTTTTCTAGAAGGCATGCTTTGTGCTAATCCTTTATGTCCTAAAAAAACTAAATTCATAGCACAAATAAAATCACTACGAAATGATGCCCTCACATGGCATCTCATAGGTGGAATCTCCACCACCAAACCTGTAACATGCCAATATATATATATAGAGTTTACTTCCCAAGATGGCGACTTGGCGTAAAAAAAAACAAAATATATTCGAATTTACTTTTTTTTACGAACCTCAGATAATTGAAATTGGTCGTACAATGTATTTTCTAAGACCTAGTTAAGATGCAAAAAATCTGCATGTCATAACTCTTTTGCAGTGACTTCTGTAAAGGTAAATATAGTTTTACAACCAAGTAATTCATGTTCATGCCAAACATGCCACTGTATGGGCCACTTTTTGCAGTGGTTCACCACTTTGGGTCATGGAGAGAAGTCCCACATGGCTCTCATAGGGAATAAGTGCAGGGGTTATCTCTGATTGCACAGAGTCACATTGTTATATACATACTGAGTAGAAAAGTAGCAAATCATAATGTGATTCACTTGTAGGAATGTGAAGGTATGATAAATTAGAATATAATGTTTTCAGATTTTCTGAATAAATTGCAATTCTGAAGCACAGTGGCTCAGTGGTTAGCACCGTATATGGTGGCTCAGTGGTTAGCACTGTTGCTTTGCATCACTGGGGTCCTGCGTTCAAATCCCACCAAGGACAACATCTGCAAGGAGTTTGTATGTATCTAACAAAAACACCTGTTTAGAAACACTATCATACAAACAACTGCAAAAATATTGAAAAACACTCAACAAAAATTACAGAAAGTTGAGCAGTGCAGAACGATGTTTAGTTGTAGTCACAATTTGATCAAAAAAGTTAATCAAATATAGTGGACCTGTGTGTGAGGAGGGGGGTCGACTAATTCTGTAATGCATGTATTGCCTTGTGAGTTGGAAAAAGTTTTTCTTGCAGACCACGACATACAGTTTTTAGCTGACACCATAGGCAGCATCACACAGTTACCGAAGCCGCCCATAACACCCGTAACATGTACATTTCCCTCCTTTCAATTGACTTGCCTACTGCAAATTGTTGCAATCACTGGCACTAGTAGATAAATGTAATTTGCATTCATGTTTATGTAAATTTGTAAAACTAAAACTTTAAAAACTGAAGTGGAAGAATTTTGTAAACACGGGGCTCAAAATTAGTTATAGATTTTGGGGAATTTAGCGACACCAAATTATTGACTGCAATTTCAACTGTACATGCAAAAATTGTTACTTCTCCTAAATGGACTGTGCATCTTAGCAATGGGGCATCCTATGCAGCCCAAAGCAAAAGTGCTCTTCACCTAAAAAGTATTCTATATGCATTAAGGATTTTTTTTCTGTTTTCTGTATTTCAATCTTCCATTTATAGAGTAAATTGATAATATTTTCTCCCAGTGTTTGTGTGGGTTTCCTCCGGACACTACAGTTTCCTCCCACTCTCCAAAAACATACTAATAGGGAATGTAGATTGTGAGTCCCAATGAGGACAACAATGTTAATGTCTATAAAGCGCTGTGGAATTAATGGCGCTTTATAAGAAAAGCATAATAAAATATTCTAGCGGCATGCAGCCACCACTAGGGGGAGATCAGTGAGTGAGTTCAGTGGGGGTTAAATAAAATCACATGTAATGCCTTACAAGCAGACAGGGGACGCTATGCTGAGCTGAGCAAGTCTATTATTTTAACCCCTTAACGGCTGCTGATACACCTTTTAACAGCGTGAGTTAAGGGTACTCATTCCTCAGCGCCACTTTTTAATGGGTTTGAGAAATAAGGGTATATCGCCTCCCAGCGCTGGGAAATCTCAAGGGTCACGACTACTGAGGGCAGCTGAGACACGGGAGAACATGATCAGGACCCCTTTTTACGGTCTCCTGTCACGTGATTGCCGTTATTCAACGAATAACGACAATCACAAAAAAAGTCCAATTTACAATTTCTCTCACCTCTGATACGATCTAGCATATCAAAGATTAGAGAAATGGGCTGCCATCCCTGGGCCCTCCTACTCCGTTCCCCTGGCCTCCCGCATCATCTCACTGGAAGAAAATGGCGGGCGCATGCGCAGTGTACCTGCCGGGACATGCCGGACGGTACCCGGCAACAATAGGAAATTTTTACTGTTGGTTCATTTTGATTAATATGATAGATCCTATAAAAGTGATCAAAATAAAAAAATAGTTAATCAAATTCCCCTTTGACACGCCCCTTAGTTGCACAAAAATGAAAAAATAATGTGTTAGAGTTGGCTTTAGGGTTGGGTTAGGGTAGGAGTTAGGTTGTGTTAGGCTTAGGGTTGGGTTGTGTTAGGCTTAAGGTTGGGTTGTGTTAAGCTTAGGGTTGGGGTTAGGGTTGTGTTAGGGTTAGGGTTGGGGTTAGAGTTGTGTTATGTTTAGGGTTGTGGTTAGGGTAGGGGTTAGGGTTGTGTTAGGGTTAGGGTTGGGGTTAGACTTGTGTTATGTTTAGGGTTGGGGTTAGGGTAGGGGTTAGGATTGTGTTATGGTTAGGGTTGGGGTTAGAGTTGTGTTATGCTTAGGGTTGGGGTTAGGGTAGGGGTTAGGATTGTGTTACGGTTAGGGTTGGGCTTAGAATTGGGTTTTTTCAAAAGTAAAAAAAGTGATGACGATAAGACAGCTACTGTTGAGCGCAAGTGCACGCTACTTGAGTTTGCATTGGGTGCTCTGGTATGCACCAAGTATCGCAGATCCCTGCATGTTTTTTTGGGGGGGTGTCTAACAGCCACAAAACATGCGGGGCAGGGACTCGAGCATGTCACTCGAGAACCCGCGGGTAGCGAGCACTTGCGTTCAACACTAATGACGACATATTCAATATGAAGACCTAATCTTATCAAACTCTATGTCGTATCTGTGGGTTCAAAATGCTCACTATACTCCAGGATAAAATCCTTGAGGGGTGTGGTTTCCAAAATGGTGTCACTTGTGGGGGGGTTCCACTGTTTAGGCACGTCAGGGTCTCTCAACATGGCGCCGCCATTGATTCCAGGAAAATTTTGTGTTAAAAAAATCAAATGGTGCTCCTTCCCTTCCAAGCCGTGCCATGCAGCAAAATAGTAGTATTCCCCCACATATTTGGTATTGGCGTACTCAGGAGAAATTGCACAACAAATTGTGTGGTCCATTTTCTTCTGTTACTCTTGTGAAAATTAAAAAGTTTGGGTTTAAATTTAATTTTTTGTGAAAAAAGTTAAATGTTAATTTTTTCCGTCCACATTGTTTCAGTTCCTGTGTAAAGGGTTAAGAAACTTCTTGAATGCGGTTTTGAGCACCTCCAGGGTTCCAGTTTTTAGAATAGTGTCATTTTCTTTCATATAGACCCCTGAAAGTTACTTCAAATGCGAGGTGGTCCCTAAAAAAATGGTTTTGTAAATGTTGTTGGAAAAACGAGAAATCGCTGGTCAACTTTTAACCCCTATAACTTCCTAACAAAAAAAAATTATGTTTCCAAAATTGCGCTGATGTAAAGTAGACATGTGGGAAATGCTATTTACTATCTTGTTTGACTTAACTCTTTAAAGGACACAAAATTAATCTTTTGTAAATTGCACTGCGGAATACGCTAGCGCCATATAAGCAATGCATAATAAATAGTTCGATTTGCAATATTTTTCAACTTATCTCAATTCTAAATTAAAACATTCATTGGTATTAGTTTGAGTTCCATATAAGTTGCTTTCCTGGTCATTTTTTTTTACTGAAAAACTTGCTGCAAATAATCTAAGTATAGCATTAAATCTTCAATAAATTATTCAAACTGTAGGCTGTAAAGTCCATTTTGCATGTAGTCAAATGTCCTGGCCTCCTCTTTCTAAGCTATTTTGTGTAGTATCTTTTTACACCTAATGAATTTCTTGTCTGTTACTGCCACCTAGTGTTATGTCACATGAATGCAAGGAAATTCTGACTAGGGCAGTAACAGCAATGTGAAATATTAATATTGTACTACAGAGACCCCTGGTGGTTGATTTTTGAAATGCAATTAAGTTCATAAACTTGCAACAGGCTGAAATCAACTGTAAAACACATATAGATCAGGTAACAAAAAACATAAAGCTTGGCATGGAATACACTTTCTTGCTTCTACTTGCCGGTCATACCTTGACACAAGAAATGCCTGTTGCAGCAATCACTGAATGACATGGTCACTTGCCTTTGCCAGTGATTGCCATTTGTTGATAGGGTGCAACAAACAACAAAACATAGACTAATGTGGGACTAGGGGAACAGAGGAATCTTAGCATGGGAATAGATGGAGGGGAGTTATTGCTTCTTTTTTTTTAAAGGCTCTGAGATTAAAAAAATAATGTGCAGCCAATCCACCCCTTTTAGATTGAATAGATGGTTCTTGCTTTTGGATAATATAAATTAAAGCTATAGATCTGGAGATTAAAATTTGCATTTGCATTTTATTTAAAAAAAAAATGATGGTTTATCATAAGGATAACAGAATATTCCACTTCTCAATCAGTAACAATCCCGAAAAGAAGGAAGAATTGGAAGCATTTAAAGAGACCAGGATGGATGAAAACAGAATTTAATCACTTGTTAAAAAGGAAAAAAATGTATATTAAATGGAAAGAGGGGGCATATCTAAAGAAGAATATAATGCCGTCTGCAGGAAATGCAGAGCAAGCGTTAGAAGAACTAAAGCCAGTAAGGAAGTGAGGCTTGCAAGGGAGACAAAAAGCAATAAAAAGGGATTTGGGGGTATGTCAAAAGCAAAGGAAAAGTCAAAGATGTTACAGAATTTTTACAGGATGAGAAGGGTGAAGTGGTCATAAATGATGTTGAGAAGGCTGAACTTTGAAATTCCTAATTTGAACATCAACTGATCTTCACGGTGCTATCAAAGGAATAACAGAATCCACACTATCTATAAACAGAGGGATGATGAGGGAGCACTGAGCTATTATTGCTGTCTCCAGTGGGGCTCACAATGTAATTTCCCTATCAGTATGTCTTTGGAATGTGGGAGGAAACCAGAGAACGCAGAGGAAACTCACGCAAACTCATACAGACTCCCTGCACATATTGTCCTTGGTAGGGATTGAACCCAAGACCCCAGCGCTGCAAGGCTGCAGTGCTAACCACTGAGCCACCATGCTTACATCATGGTGCTGAAAGAGTTAGCAAAGTAAATTGCAGAAGCACTAACCAGAATCCTAGAAAGCAGGAGCAGTCCCTGAGGATTGGAGAAGGGCAAATGTTGTCAATATCTTCAAAAAATTAAAGAAGATGGAGCCAGGAAATTACAGGCCAGCCTTACTTCTATATCAGGAAAGATCTTTTTATAAATTATTAAACAACATAAATGTAAATATTTGGATAAGAATACAGTAATTAACCAGAGCCAGCATGGGTTTGTAGCAAACAAGTCTTGACAGACTAATCTAATTTCCTTGTATGATGGAATCACTGACTGGGTGGATCAGGGAAATGCAATAGATATAGCATGTCTTAACTTCAGTAAAGCCTTTGATAAAGTATCTCACACTATCCTTATTGAAAAAATGACCAAGTATGGGATTGACAAGGCTACAGTTTGGTGAATTCATAACTGTCTCAGTGATTGTACTCAAAGAGTGGTAATAAATGGTTGCACATCCAATTGGAAGAGTGTTTCATGTGGAGTACCACAAGACTCTGTCCTGACCCCAGTGTTGTCAAACATTTTTATAAATGATCTAGATAAGGGAACTGAAGGTAAACTAATCAAATTTGCAGACGATGCAAAGCTAGGAGGGAAAACTAACACTAGAGAAGACAGAGAAAGGATTTAGGAGGATCCAGATAAACTTAAACAATGGGCAGCGACTTATAGAATGGTATTTAACAGGGAGAAATGCACGATTCTACATCTGGGCAAGAAAAACAAAAATTATATCTACAGAATGGGAGGAATAGAGCAAATCAACAGCACGTGTTAAAAAGACTTGGGTATACTAATAGATCACAAACTGTACATGAGTCAACAGTGTGATGCAGCAGCAAAAACGGCAAACGCAGTTCTAGGATGTACCAAGAGAAGCATAGAGACTAGATTACGTGAAGTAATTATCCCCATGTACTCCTCCTTGGTCAGGCCTCATCTGGAACACTGTGTCTAGCTCTGGGCACCACATTTTAAAAAAGGCAGAAAAACACTGGAGCAAACTCAGAGAAGAGCTACTAGGATGGTGAGCGGACTGCAAAGTATGTCCTACGATGAATGATTAAAGGATCTGGGAATGTTTAGCTTGCAAAACAGAAGGCTAAGAGGAGACTTTATAGCTGTTTACAAATATCTGAAGGGATGTCACAGTGTAGAGGGAACATCCTTATTCACATTTGCAGATGGAAACACGAGAAGTAATACTGTAGAATGAAACTAAAAGGGACAAGATACAGATTAGATATTAGAATAAACTTTTTGACAGTGATGATGAATGAGTGGAAGAGGCTGCCACGAGAGGTGGTGAGTTCTACTTCAATGGAAGTCTTCAAACAGAGGCTGGATAGATATCTGTCTGTGAAGGTTTTGGGAATCCTGTATTGAGCAGCTTGTTGGAAACAATGACCCTTAAGACCCCTTGCAACTCTAACATTCTATGATTCTACGATTGGTGTGGGTGAGACGCCCAATAATTTGAATAGGGGATGTATGTGCAGTATCCGGCTGCAGCCACTATACAATAACGATGATATAGCAGCATCTGAGATTTTCTGGCCACCAGCGGCAATAGCTGATCGGCATTGGAACCATGTGCCGCACCCCCACCAATCAGATATTGATGTATAGTGGGGGAAATAAGTATTTGATCCCTTGCTGATTTTGTAAGGTTGCCCACTGACAAAGACATGAATAGTCCATAATTTTAAGGGTAGGTTAATTTTAACATTGAGAGATAGAATATCAAAAATAAAATCCAGAAAATCGCATTGTATAAATTATATACATTTGCATTTTGCAGTGAGAAATAAGCATTTGATCCCCTACCAACCATTAAGAGTTCAGACTCCAACAAACCAGGTAGACTAGTGTTCCCCAACTCCGGTCCTCAAGAGCCACCAACAGGTCATGATTTCAGGATTTCCTTAGTATTGCACAGGTGATTAAATGCTTGCCTGTCCAGGTGATGCAATTATCACCTGTGCAATACAAAGGAAATCCTGAAAACATGACCTGTGGCTCTTGAGGACCGGAGTTGGGGAACACTGAGGTAGACACTCCTAATCTACTCATCTGTATTAAAGACAGCGGTCTTACATAGTGACCTTTATAAAAGACTGCTGTCCACAGACTCAATTAATCAGTCAGATTCTAACCTGTACAACATGGGCAAGACCAAAGAGCTTTATAAGAATGTCAGGGACAAGATCATAGACTTGCACAAAGCTGTAATGGGCTACAAAACCATAAGTAAGATGCTGGGTGAGAAGGAGACAACTGTTGGTGCAATAGTAAGAAAATGGAAGAAATGCAAAATGACTGTCAATCGACATTGATCTGAGGAACAATGCAAAGGTGAGAGCCTAAAAGTACATGGAGGGAAATTGTTAATGATCTTAAGGCGGCTGGGACCACAGTCACCAAGAAAACCATTGGTAACACTTTACGCCGTAAAGGTTTAAAATTCTGCAGTGCCCGCAAGGTCCCCCTGCTCAAGTAGGCACATGTGCAGGCCCGTCTGAAGTTTGCAAATGAACATCTGGATGATTCCGGGAGTGATTGGAAGAAGGTGCTGTGGTCAGATGAGACAAAAATTGAGCTCTTGGGCATCAACTCAACTCGCCGAGTTTGGAGGAAGAGAAATGCTGTGTATGACATAGAGACACTGTCCCTACTGTCAAACATGGAGGTGGAAACATTATGTTTTGGGGGTGTTTCTCTGCTAAGGGCACAGGAATACTTCACCACATCAATGGGAGAATGGATGGAGCCATGTACCATAAAATCCTGAGTGACAACCTCCTTCCCTCTGCCAGGACATTAAAAATGTGTCATGGCTGGATCTTCCAGCAAGACAATGACTCAAAACATACAGCCAAGGCAACAATGGAGTGGCTCAAAAAGAAGCACATTGAGGTAATGGAGTTGTCTAGCCAGTCTCCAGACCTTAATCCCATAGAAAACTTATGGAGGAAGTTGAAGCTCCGAGTTGCCAAGCAACAGCCTCAAAATCTTAATGATTTACAGATGATCTGCAAAGAGGAGTGGACCAAAATTCCTCCTGACATGTGTGCAAACCTCATCATCAACTACAAAAAACGTCTGACTGCCGTGCTTGCCAACAAGGGTTTTGCCACCGAGTATTAAGTCTTGTTTGCCAGAGGGTTCAAATACTTATTTCTCACTGTCAAATACAAAAACATTTATAGACGGTAATTCATGCAATGTGATTTTCTGGATTGTATTTTTTGATATTCTATCTCTCAATTTTAAAATTAACCTACCCTTAAAATTATAGACTGTTCATGTCTTTATCAGTGGGCAAACTTACAAAATCAGCAAGGGAGCAAATACTTATTTCCCCCACTGTATATAGGTAGTGCACAGTGCCGAATTTAGTGGATGCTAATCTATCTAATGGTTTTCCCTCTGATCTAGACCTTTTAAGACTGCACTTGATGGTGAGAAGCTGTCTTGGGGTGGCTATGAGTTTCTATAACAGTAGTTGGATCCAAAATGGCTGACTTCAAAATGCTAGCACAGGCTTCCACTATCCGTTGTTTGAGCTGCTGGGGTCATCTGAAGGCAATTGTCTATGCTGTGAAGATACGAGATGTGCAGCATCTGAAACAACGGATACTGGAAGCCTGTGCTAGCATTTCTTCTGCTGTCTTGCTATCAGTGTGTGGGAGAAGAGGGTTGCATTGACAATCCAACACAATGGGCAGCACTTTGAAAACATTTTATAAGTGGTCAACTTGTAAATAACTCATGAAACAATAAAGTTATGGTAAAACCAAGCACACCATTGTTTTTCTTGTGAAATTCTCAATAAGTTTGATGTGTCACATGACCCTCTTCCCATTGGGAAAAATAAAGTTGGATCCAAAATGGACGATTTCAAAATGGCCACCATGGTCACCCACCCATCTTGAAAAGTTTTCCCCCTCCCATATACTAATGTGCCACAAACATGAAGTTGATATCACCAACCATTCCAATTTTATTTAGGCGTATCCATATAAATGGCCCACCCTGTAGATAGATAAAAAGATGTCAGACACATATATAATTAGTGCAGTGCATGCTTAGTTTAATGTTGATGCATTTAGCTAATAATTCAATAACTTAAAGAAAAAAATGGTGTGAGGTACCCAAATTTTTTATAGCCAGCTGAGGTAAAGCTGACAGCTGGGGACTGATGTTTATAGCCTGAGAAGGGGATAATACCCCTGGAGCTTCCCAAGTTATTAATATCAGCTCACAGCTGTATACTTAGCTTTTACTGTTTATAGGGACCTTCCCCCCCAAAATGACATGAGGACCCCTATCTACTATATAATTGTCTAAGGGTCACTTCCGTCTTTCTGTCTGTCCTTCTGTCACGGTTATTCATTTGCTGATTGGTCTCGCCAGCTGCCTGTCATGGCTGCCGCGACCAATCAGCGACGGGCACAGTCTGGAAGAAAATGGCCGCTCCTTACTTCCGCAGTCAGTGCCTGTCGCTGCATACTCCCCTCCGGTCACTGCTAACACAGGGTTAATGCCGGCAGTAATGGACCACGTTATGCCGCTGGTAACGCACTCCATTACCGCCGCTATTAACCCTGTGTGTCCCCAACTTTTTACTATTGACGCTGCCTATGCGGCATCAATAGTGAAAAATATAATGTTAAAAATAATGATAATAAAAAAAACCTGCTATACTCACCCTCCGTAGTCGCTCGCGTCGGCCACCATCTTCCGTTGCAGGTTCCGGTGGCAAAGATGGTATGGCAGAAGGACCTGCCATGACGTCACGGTCATGTGAACGCGACGTCATCACAGGTCCTGCGCTCATACCAACCCTGGGACCGGAAGCTGCCGTGGACTACAAGGGGCCCTCGGAAAGGTGAGTGTATGTTTATTTTTTAACCTGTGACAAACCTGGCTGGGCAATATACTACGTAGCTGGGCAATATACTACGTGACTGGCCAATATACTACGTGGCTCTGTGCTGTATACTACTTCGCTGTGCAATATACTACGTGGCTCTGTGCTGTATACTACGTCACTAGGCAATATACTACGTAACTGGGTAATATACTACGTGACTGGCCAATATACTACGTGGCTGGGCAATATACTACACGGCTCTGTGCTGTATACTACGTCACTGGGCAATATACTATGTCACTGGGCAATATACTACGTGGCTGCGCAATATACTACGTCTCTAGGCAATATACTACGTAACTGGGCAATATACTACGTGGCTGCGCAATATACTACGTCACTAGGCAATATACTACGTAACTGGGCAATATACTACGTGGCTGGGCAATATACTACGTCACTGGGCAATATACTACATGGCTGGGCAATATACTACGTGGTTGGGCAATATACTACGTTGCTGGGCAATATACTACGCCACTGGGCAATATACTACGTGTTAGGGCAATATACTACGTGACTGGGCAATATACTACGTGACTGTGCAATATACTACGTGGCTGGGCAATATACTACGTGGGCTGTGCAATATACTACGTGGACATGCATATTCTAGAATACCCGATGCGTTAGAATCGGGCCACTATGTAGTAATTAATAACCAGCAAAGGCAAAGCAGACAGCTGTGGGCTGATATTAATAGGCTAGAAGAAGCCCATGGACATTAGCCCCCTCCCAGACTAAAAATATAAACTCTCAGGCACATCCATAAGATGTGCCCATTCTGGCGCTCAGCCTCCGCTCTCCCCTCTTGCCCTGGTGCAGTGGCAAATGGGGTAATAGGGTTGGGGTTGATGTTAGCTTTGTATTGTCAGCTGACATCAAGCCCAGGGATTAGTATTGGAGAGGCGTCTATAAGATGCCCCCATTACTAACTCTATAGAAAGTTTTGAAATAAACACACCGCAAGAATAGAATCCTTTTTTGAAATAAATACTGAATATAAATACTCACAACCCTCTTTTTCCCATTTATTACTGAAAAATGGAAAATAATAAACAACCATATTTCTCAACTGGCTGACGAGAAGATTATCCATTTATTCCACGCTGTAATCCATTTCTGCTTCATCTGGATGTCTTGATGAACAGTTGCATGATGCGATCATTCACCCTGACATCCAGGACAAACAGAGCTGAGCTTAGGGTGCAGCTTCAGTGACGAGCAGTATCGTAATAGAGGTTACCGCCGGTCCCTGCCAGCTGTTCCCACGCTCAGTTAATTTTTTAAGTAATAAATGGGAAAAAGAGTCGGCGACTATTTATTTCAAATAAAGGAGCTGTGTGTTTCTATCAAACCTTTACTATAGGTTAGTAATGGGGGCGTCTTACAGATGCCTCTCCAATACAGACCTCTGATCTTGATGTCATTTGACAATAGAAAGCTGACATCAACCCCAACCCTATTACCCCATTTGCCACTGCTACAGGGCAAGTAGGAAGAGAGCGGCTAAGTTCCAGAACTGGCTAATTTTATGGATGCCCCTGAGAGCTGATATTTTTAACTAGATTGTGGCCCGATTCTAACGCATCGGGTATTCTAGAATATGCATGTCCCCGTAGTATATGGACAATGATGATTCCAGAATTCACGGCAGATTGTGCCCGTCGCTGATTGGTCGAGGCAACCTTTATGACATCATCGTCGCCATGGCAACCATTATGACATCTACGTCGATACTGTGCCCGTCGCTGAATCAGAAACGTGAGATTTCTACGTCCTTTATGACATCATTATGACATCATCGTCGCTGTGCTCGTCGCTGATTGGTCGAGGCCTGGCAGCCTCGACCAATCAGAGACGCGGGATTTCTACGTCGATACTGTGCCCGTCGCGGGATTTCCAAGACAGACAGACAGACAGAAAGACAGACAGACAGACGGAAAAACCCTATATATATATATATATACTAGATTGTGGCCCGATTCTAACGCATCGGGTATTCTAGAATATGCATGTCCCTGTAGTATATGGACAATATGGACTGATTGGTCGAGGCAACCTTTATGACATCATCGTCGCCATGGCAACCATTATGACATCTACGTCGATACTGTGCCCGTCGCTTAATCAGAAACGTGGGATTTCTACGTCCTTTATGACATCATCGTCGCTGTGCCCGTTGCTGATTGGTCGAGGCCTGGCGGCCTCGACCAATCAGAGATGCGGGATGTCTACGTCCTTTATGACATCATCGTCTCTGTGCCCGTCGCTGATTGGTCGAGGCCGCCGAGCGAATCCATGTCTCTAGCCATTCAGATTGATCGGCGTCTGCGCGAGCGCAAAGCTGTGCACCATATGGCAGTATCCTCTGAGCATAGTCCTGAACCTATGCAATGTGATAGGATTTTGACTAGAATAGAACGGCAGGAATTCAGACGTCAGAATAGGCTGTGCTTTTACTGTGGTGATTCGGCTCATGTTATCTCTGATTGCCCTAAGCGTACTAAGAGAGTCGCTAGGTCTGTTACCATTAGTACAATACAGCCTAAATTTCTCTTATCTGTGACCCTGATTTGCTCATTGTCGTCCTTTTCTGTCATGGCATTTGTGGATTCAGGCGCTGCCCTAAACTTAATGGACTTAGAATTCGCCAGGCGCTGTGGTTTTTCCTTGCAGCCTTTGCAGAGCCCTATTCCTTTGAGGGGCATTGATGCTACACCCTTGGCCAAGGATAAACCTCAGTACTGGACACAGATGACTATGTACATGGCTCCTGCACATCAGTAAGATTGCCGTTTTCTGGTGTTGCATAACCTGCATGATGTTGTTGTGCTGGGATTTCCATGGTTACAGGAACATAATCCGGTGCTGGATTGGAAAACTATGTCGGTGACTAGTTGGGGTTGTCGAGGAGTACATAGTGACGTTCCTTTGATGTCAATTTCCTCTTCCCCCTCTTCTGAGGTCCCTGAGTTTTTGTCGGATTTCCAGGATGTATTTGATGAGCCCAAGTCCAGTTCCCTTCCTCCACATAGGGACTGTGATTGTGCTATTAACTTGATTCCTGGTTGTAAGTTCCCTAAGGGCCGACTTTTCAATCTGTCTGTGCCAGAGCATGCCGCCATGCGGAGCTATGTTAAGGAATCTTTGGAGAAAGGGCATATTCGGCCCTCTTCATCACCATTGGGAGCGGGTTTCTTTTTTGTTGCTAAGAAGGATGGCTCCTTGAGACCCTGTATTGATTATCGTCTTCTTAATAAGATCACGGTTAAATTCCAATACCCCTTGCCTCTGCTTACTGATTTATTTGCTCAGATTAAGGGGGCTAGTAGGTTTACTAAGATTGACCTCCAAGGGGCATATAATCTTGTTCGTATTAAACAGGGTGACGAATGGAAAACTGCATTTAATACGCCCGAAGGCCATTTTGAATACCTTGTGATGCCATTTGGGCTCTCTAATGCTTCATCTGTGTTCCAGTCTTTCATGCATGATATTTTCCGCAATTATCTTGATAAATTCATGGTCATATATTTGGATGATATTTTGATTTTTTCCGATGATTGGGAGTCTCATGTGAAGCAGGTCAGGATGGTGTTCCAGATCCTTCGTGATAATGCTTTATTTGTGAAGGGGTCTAAGTGCCTATTCGGAGTTCAGAAGGTCTCTTTTTTGGGTTTTATTTTTTCTCCCTCGTCTATAGAAATGGATCCTGTTAAGGTCCAAGCTATTCAGGACTGGATCCAACCCACATCTGTGAAGGGACTTCAAAAATTTTTGGGCTTTGCTAATTTCTATCGCCGTTTCATTGCCAACTTTTCCAGTGTGGTTAAGCCTCTTACTGATTTGACGAAGAAAGGCGCTGATGTGACTAATTGGTCCTCTGAGGCTGTTGAGGCCTTTCAGGAGCTTAAACGCCGATTTACTTCTGCATTACGTCAACCGGATGTTTCTCTTCCTTTTCAGGTTGAGGTCGACGCTTCTGAGATTGGGGCAGGGGCCGTTTTGTCTCAGAGGGAGTCTGATGGCTCTTTGATGAAACTGTGTGCTTTTTTTTCCAGAAAGTTTTCGCCTGCGGAACGCAATTATGATGTCGGCAATCGGGAGTTGTTGGCTATGAAGTGGGCGTTTGAGGAGTGGCGACATTGGCTTGAGGGAGCTAAACACCGTGTTGTGGTCCTGACCGATCATAAGAATCTGATTTACCTCGAGTCGGCCAAGCGGCTGAATCCTAGACAGGCTCGATGGTCCCTATTTTTCTCCCGTTTTGATTTTGTGGTCTTGTATCTTCCGGGATCTAAGAATGTTAAGGCTGATGCCCTCTCTAGGAGTTTTTTGCCTGATTCTCCTGGAGTCCTGGAGCCGGTTGGTATTCTTAAGGAGGGGGTGATTCTTTCTGCTATCTCCCCTGATTTGTGGCGGGTGCTTCAGGAATTTCAGGCTGATAGGCCTGACCGCTGTCCAGTGGGGAAGCTGTTTGTTCCTGATAGATGGACAAGTAAGGTAATTTCTGAGGTCCATTGTTCAGTGTTGGCTGGTCATCCTGGGATATTTGGTACCAGAGATTTGGTTGCTAGGTACTTTTGGTGGCCTTCCTTGTCTCGCGATGTGCGTGCTTTTGTGCAGTCCTGTGGGACTTTCGCCCGGGCCAAGCCTTGCTGTTCCCACGCTAGTGGGTTGCTTTTGCCTTTGCCGGTCCCTGAGAGGCCCTGGACGCATATTTCCATGGATTTTATTTCGGATCTTCCTGTTTCCCAGAAGATGTCTGTTATCTGGGTTGTTTGTGACCGGTTCTCTAAAATGGTCCATCTGGTACCTTTGCCTAAGTTGCCTTCCTCCTCAGATCTGGTTCCATTGTTTTTTCAGCATGTGGTTCGTTTGCATGGCATTCCGGAGAATATTGTGTCTGACAGAGGTTCTCAGTTTGTCTCTAGATTTTGGCTGGCCTTTTGTGCTAGGATGGGCATTGATTTGTCTTTTTCTTCGGCGTTTCATCCTCAGACTAAAGGTACCATCACACTAGACGATATCGCTAGCGATCCGTGACGTTGCAGCGTCCTGGCTAGCGATATCGTCCAGTGTGACAGGCAGCAGCGATCAGGCCCCTGCTGTGATGTCGCTGGTCGGGGAAGAAAGTCCAGAACTTTGTTTCGTCGCTGGATCTCCCTGCTGACATCGCTGAATCGGCGTGTGTGACGCCGATTCAGCGATGTCTTCGCTGGTAACCAGGGTAAACATCGGGTTACTAAGCGCAGGGCCGCGCTTAGTAACCCGATGTTTACCCTGGTTACCATCGTTAAAGTAAAAAAAACAACCACTACATACTTACCTACCGCTGTCTGTCCCCGGCGCTCTGCTTCTCTGCTCTGGCTGTGAGCACAGCGGCCGGAAAGCAGAGCGGTGACGTCACCGCTCTGCTTTCCGGCTGCCCGGCGCTCACAGCCAGAGCAGAGAAGCACAGCGCCGGGGGACAGACAGCGGTAGGTAAGTATGTAGTGGTTGTTTTTTTTACTTTAACGATCGTAACCAGGGTAAACATCGGGTTACTAAGCGCGGCCCTGCGCTTAGTAACCCGATGTTTACCCTGGTTACCAGGGACCTCGGGATCGTTGGTTGCTGGAGAGCTGTCTGTGTGACAGCTCTCCAGCGACCAAACAGCGACGCTGCAGCGATCCGGATCGTTGTCGGTATCGCTGCAGCGTCGCTTAGTGTGACGGTACCTTTATGGCCAAACTGAGCGAACTAATCAGACCTTGGAGACCTATTTGAGATGCTTTGTGTCTGCTGATCAGGATGATTGGGTGTCTTTCTTGCCGTTGGCCGAGTTTGCCCTTAATAATCGGGCTAGTTCGGCTACTTTGGTTTCACCTTTCTTTTGTAATTTTGGTTTTCATCCTCGTTTTTCTTCTGGGCAGGTTGAGCCTTCTGATTGTCCTGGTGTTAATTCTGTGGTGGACAGGCTGCAGCAGATTTGGACTCATGTGGTGGACAATTTGACGTTGTCTCAGGAAAGGGCTCAACGTTTTGCTAACCGCCGTCGGCGTGTTGGTCCCTGGCTTCGTGTGGGGGATTTGGTTTGGTTGTCTTCTCGTCATGTTCCTATGAAGGTTTCTTCTCCTAAGTTTAAGCCTCGGTTTATTGGTCCTTATAAAATTCCTGAAATTGTTAATCCGGTGTCTTTTTGTTTGGCTCTTCCTGCCTCTTTTGCTATTCATGATGTTTTCCATAGATCTTTGTTGCGGAGATATGTGGTGCCCGTTGTTCCCTCGGTTGACCCTCCTGCCCCGGTGTTGGTTGAGGGAGAGTTGAAATATGAGGTTGAGAAGATATTGGATTCTCGTTTTTCGAGGCAAAGGCTTCAGTTTCTTGTCAAGTGGAAGGGTTATGGCCAGGAGGATAATTCTTGGGTTGTTGCCTCCAATGTTCATGCTACCGATTTGGTTCGTGCTTTTCACTTGGCTCGTCCTGATCGGCCTGGGGGCTCTGGTGAGGGTTCGGTGACCCCTCCTCAAGGGGGGGGGTACTGTTGTGAATTCCGCTCTTGGGCTCCCTCTGGTGGTTGTAAGTGGCACTTTTGTGAGTTCTGCTCTTGGGCTCCCTCTTGTGGTTTCTAGTAGAATGGCTGCTCCTTGGAGTTAGCTGTCATCAGCTGCCTCCACTTATTGTCCGCTATTTAAGTCTGGCTCTTTATTCAGCCTGTGCCACTTGTCAATGTTTCCTGGCTGGATTCACATCTCTGCTTGGATTCTCCTGGTTTCCTGACCAGTTCTGCAAAGATAAGTTCTGGCTTTGCTCATTTCAGTCCACATGTTGTGGACTTATTGTTCTGTGCATTCTATATTTGTCCAGTTGTCAGTATGGATTTTTTCTGTTAGCTGGAAGCTCTGGGAAGCAGATTTACCCTCCACACCTTTAGTCAGGTGTGGAGATTTTGTAAACTCTGTGTGGATTGTTTTTGTAGTTTTTATACTGACCGCACAGTATCCTTTCCTGTCTGCCTATCAAGCTAGACTGGCCTCCTGTGCTAAAATCTGATTTCATTTCTGCGTATGTTATTTTCCCCTCCTCTCACCGTCAATATTTGTGGGGGGCTATCTTTCTTTGGGGATTTTCTCTGAGGCAAGATAGGTTTCCTGTTTCCATCTTTAGGGGAAGTTAGATCTTAGGCTGTGTCGAGGGGTCTAGGGAGCGTCAGGTACCCCTCACGGCTATTTTTAGTTGTGCTGCTAGGTTCAGGGTTTGCGGTCGGTACAGATACCACCTCCTTCAGAGCTTGTCTCATGTTGTTCCTAAACCACCAGATCATAACAGGGACCCCATGCAATATTTTTCTGAAACATATTGATTTATTAAATATATGTACAGTACAATGCACACACACTGCACTAATTTTCGCATTTTTTCAGATTATAAGATGCACTTTTACCCAAAAATTTTGGGGGAAAATTCGAATATATCTTACTGGCTGCAGTGTAGCAGGGTCCCAGGGTTGCTGCTGGAGGAGGCAAGAGTGGCGCGTTGCTGCAGGCTGGGATGAGGAGGTGTTTGGACGTGTGACACTGCAGGTGTTTGGAGGTGCGGGGCCCTGTCGACATTTTGTGAAAGCTCTCGACCCCCGCACTTCCATGGTTTACATTGTGGTGGACTCCGGAAAATTGGTTGCTGGGGGCGGCATATGCACAGATGGAGATCTCAGGACCAAGATCTCGTGAGATGAAATCTCAGCACCAAGATCTCCATCTGCGCATGTGCCTTCCCTGGCATTTTCCCGGAGTCCAACGCAAAGTAAACCATGGAAGTACGGGGACTCCGGGCTTTCACATGTCGGCGGAGCCCCCGCAGCACTGAACACTCTCAGCGTCGCACATCTGAACACCCCTTTCTCCCAGTCTGGCATCGCCCCACTCCTGCCTCCGCCAGTAGCAACTCTGGGACCCCGCTTCACCGCAGCCACCACCCTCGGTAAGCAATAACAGGCAAGGATTGTAAGAAGCACAACCATTTAATTTTAAAAAGTTTTTTCCTATTTTTCTCCTCAAAATTTGGGGTGCGTCTTATAATCCGATGCGTCTTATAAACCGCAAAATATGATATATATGTCATTCAGATATTCTATCTATTATAACTAGTGATGAGCGAATATACTCGTTGCTCGGGTTTTCCTGAGCACGTTCGGGTGATCTCCAAGTATTTGTTAGTGTTCGGAGATTAAGTTTTCATCGCCACAGCTGAATGATTTACAGCTATCAGCCAGCTTGATTACATGTGGGAATTCCCTAGCAACCAGGCATCCCACACATGTACTCAGCCTGGCTAGTAGCTTTAACCCTTTCACTACATGTGCCGTACTATTACTGCGCATGCCGTGTCACCCCTTTTGATGTGGGCTCCGGCGGTGACAGCTGACATGTGCGCGCAATAGCACCGGGTGAAATCGCTATTCACCCACCGCTATTAACCTGTTAAATGCCGCTGTCAAACTCAGACAGCGGCATTTAACCGGCGCTTCCGGCCGGACAGCTGGAAATGATATCATCGCCGACCCCCGTCACATGATCGGGGGTCGGCGATGCATCAGGAAGGTAATCATAGAGGACCTTGAGACCTCTATGGTTACTGATGCCGGCCTGCTGTGAGCGCCACCCTGTGGTCGGCGCTCACAGAATACCTGCATTTCAGCTACATAGCAGCGATCTGATGATTGATCAGGCTATGCCAGCTTCTAGCCTCCCATGGAGGCTATTGAAGCATGGCACAAGTAAAAAAAAATGTTTTTAAAAATATGAAAAAAATATAAAAAATATAAAAGTTTAAATCACCCCCCTTTCGCCCCATCCTAAATAAAACAATTTTAAAAAAAACCTACACGTATTTGGTATCGCCGCGTTCAGAATTGCCCAATCTATCAATAAAAAAAGCATTAACCTGATCGCTAAACAGCGTAGCAAGGAAAAAAATCCAAAACGCCAGAATTACGTTTTTTTGGTCGCCGTGACATTGCATTAAAATGCAATAACGGGCGATCAAAAGAATGAATCTGCACCGAAATGGTATCATTAAAAACCTCAGCTCGGCTCGCAAAAAATAAGCCCTCACCCGACCCCAGATCACGAAAAATGGAGACGCTTCGGGTTTCGGAAAATGGCACTTTTTTTTTTAAGCAAAGTTTTTAATTTCTTTTCACCACTTGGATAAAAAAATAACCTAGACATGTTAGATGTCTATGAACTCGTAATGACCTAGAGAATCACAATGGCAGGTTAGTTTTAGCATTTAATGAACCTAGAAAAAAAGCCAAACAAAAAACAAGTGTGGGATTACACTTTTTTTGCAATTTCACTGCACTTGGAATTTTTTTCCCGTTTTCTAGTAAAAGACATGGTAAAACCAATGGTGTCGTTCAAAAGTACAACTCGTCCCGCAAAAAATAAAGCCCTCACATGACCATATTGACGGAAAAATAAAAAAGTTATGGCTCTGGGAAGGAGGGAAGTGAAAGATGAAAACACAAAAACGAAAAAGGGCCGCGACTTGAAGGGGTTAAATCATTTGCAGCGCCCCAGAGATCTGGTCGTTGCAGTATGACACTCTGCCACTAAGGGGAGTGATGGTACGTCTGATGGCACTGAAAGAATTCTACTGACCAGGTATCACCAGCACACATTACACTTCACACTCCGGCCACTAGGGGGAGCAAAAGGCTTTATTTATTGGGCCACTCCTCACACTGGTAAAACTAGGGGTAGGATAGAAAGTTAGTCAGAAGCTGACTGGGTTGGATTCAGGCAACATCCCGTGGCAGGGGGTGGTGCAGGGAGAAGACACAGGGGGGTCCCTGTCAGGCGTGGGAACCTGGCAGGTGCCTAGCAAACAGAGCAGAATGTAACGGAGCCACGCCTGCACCTCCTTGCGGCGGTATCCTAAGAAAGGGACAAGAAAGGAAGGATATTGTGGAACAGTGTAAACGAGATCTAGCAAAAAGGAGTACCAGTAGGAGTCGTGCCGTGAGACGGAGGCAACATCCTACTGAGGCGCGTAGCCGGTGGCCGGAACACCGCGGGAGTAACTGACTCTAGGCCTTACTTCAAACTCCGCAGGACAGTTAATTATATGTTGGCTGTCTACCTTAAATTTCCTAAGAAGACATAGGGGGCAACATTGGGAGAGGGGCGTCTCTAGGGTCCCGGAAGACCTCCAAGCCTTCCCGTCATACGGGTGCGTCCTAGCCAAAACATACTGGGGGACGAGAAACTAGCAACATCTGGAACTAAAGAGAGAGAGAGAGCTGTATGAAGAACGAACGAAACGAGAACAGCAGTTGTGAGGACTATACCGAATGCTCAGCAGGGTAGGACTACAACACACAGGCGCTAGTGGTAGGCAATGATTTCCACCTGCAAAGGGAATTCTGGAAGTGCCCATCACACCGGCCGGTCTCTGATAGCCCTGTTAAACGTGCTCTGGATTGAGGATCCTGAAGCCTTCAGTAAAGAGGTAAAGAGACTGCAACCTTGTGTCCTCATTATTGACTGCACCTCACACCATCACCATCCACCTTACTGGGAAGCCCTGGGGACATACTTCACCTGTGGGAAGGTATACCATCCGGCTGCAATTCCATCACCCCAGCGGACCCCACAGCAGCGTCGGTCACCCTGACCGAACACCACAGGTGGCGTCACGAACCCCTGACAGACTGTACCACCTTTATTGGACGCCCCTTAGCAGGGTCGCGGACCGGGTCTAGCCACCGTGACAGCCTCAGAATCGAATCAGAGAGGCCCGGTACAGAGAACGCGTGGCCCTGTGTCTGGGGGTGCTCTACATTCAGCTGAGGCAAAGAAAACTAAATCTCCGAGCACTAAGGCCGGTTTCACATGTCAGTGGCTCCGTTACGTGAGGTGACAGTTTCCTCACGTACCGGAGCCACTGACACACGTACACACATTAAAATCAATGCATCTGTGCACGTCATTGATTTTTTGCGGACCGTGTCTCCGTGTGCCAAACACGGAGACATGTCAGTGTTCGTGGGAGCGCACGGATTACACGGACCCATTAAAGTCAATGGGTCCTTGTAAAACACGTACCGCACACGGACGTTGTCCGTGTGCAGTCCATGTGCCGTGCAGGAGACAGCGCAACATTAAGCGCTGTCCCCCCACTGGTGCTGAAGCCGCGATTCATATCTTCCCTGCAGCAGCGTTTGCTGTAGAGAAGATATGAATAATTGTGTGTAAAATCAAGATCTATGTGCCCCCCGCCCTCCCACCCTCTGTGCGCCCTCCCACCCTCTGTGCGCCCCCCACCCCCTGTGTTCACCCCCCACCCCCTGTGCCCCCCCCCCACGCTGTTCTGAAAATACTCACCCAGCTCCCTCATTGGCTGTCGCTGCTTCCTCTCCTGGCCGCACCTTCTACTGTATGTGGTCACGTGGTGCCGACGATTACAGTCATGAATATGCGGCTCCAGCTCCCATAGGGGTGGAGCTGCATATTCATTACTGTAAATGAGCGGCCCCACGTGACCGCATACAGTAGAAGGTGCGGCCAAGAGAGGAAGCAGCGACAGCCAACGAGGGAGCTGGGTGAGTATTTTCAGAACAGCGGGGGGGGGGGGGCGCACAGGGGGTGGGGACAGGGACCTTTATTTTATACATGATAAACTTTAAAAAAAAGGATTATTCATATCTTCTCTGCAGCAAACGCTGCTGCACAGAAGATATGAATCGCGGTTTCAGCACGATGCAGGGGACAGCGCTAAACTTTAGCGCTGTCTCCTGCACGCTCCGTGTGGTACCCAGTGGGCACAAGGGCGGCACATGTGTGCCGCACGTGTGCCACACTGATGTGCCACATAAACGCAGGGGCAAACGGACATGGATAATTCCGGTACCGATTTTTTCCGGAATTATCTGGACGTGTGGGACTGCCCTAAAAAATACTCGGAGGTCACCCGAGCGTGCTAGAGAAATCTCGAGTAACGAGTATATTCACTCATCACTAATACGCTGTGATTTTATTGTACTCGGCTGAAGAAATGTCGGGTTTTCTAGGAGATTGGGAGCGTAAAAATCAGATTGCATTCGCTTGGTCCATGTTGCGTGCTATTTTTTTCTCTTGACTTGTTTTGGGGATTGCAATCCGAAATTCGCATCCAGTCACAGAATGCGGCAATTTTTTTTGTCAGTCTGATCAGTGCTGATAAAAAAATCGCAAATGAGCACTGAATCACTGACTAACGTTGGTCCGAATACAATCCGATTTTTTATTGAATTGCATTGCTCCGAATTCATCGCCAGTGTGAGCGAGCCCCTAGGGTCAGCGTTCTGTATAATGATGCGCGCCCTCTGCTGGTCAGTAATTACCAAGCCGGCACCGCCGCAGCTGAATGTGAGTATGAATATTGCGGCGCGCCCTCTGCTGGTCAGTACGTAAATACCAAGTCGGCGCGCCATCTGCTGGTCAGTATGTCATTATCAAGCCGGCACCGCCGCAGCTGAATGTGAATATGAATATTGCAGCGCGCCATCTGCTGGTCAGTATGTCATTATCAAGCCGGCACCGCCGCAGCAAAATATGAATATTGCGCCCTCTGCTGGTTGATAAGTGATTGGCAAGATAACGCTCTAAGCCGTCTCCCCGGTAACCAGCGCCGCCTCCGCTACGTCCTGGCTGCGAGGAGAGTGACGTAAGAGGGGCGGGGCTAGAGGAGGAAGTTGTTCTGCAGCAGGAGCTGCTTGTTGTGATCGGAGCCGGGATTTCCTCCCGGAGCACAGGACGCAGCGCGGCCTGATGACTGCACCCCGGCCGCCGCCTCCGGCCTAGCTCTCCCCGCGCGCACACGTCCTGCCGGCCTCTATGGAAGTGATGGAAAGTCCACTGAACCTGGTGAGTGTCCTCTCCCTGCACTGCAGCACGTCCATCATGTCCTCCCTGCTTGTCACCTCCCTGGCACGGCGGGGGTCAGGTACCACCTTGTAGGACCCCAGGACATGGGGGTCCGTCCTCCTGTAGCCACATGTGGGGCCCCTCTGCAGAGGAGGAAGGGCACAGGGTCGAGCACGGTCACCAGTAATCTGGAGTGGGATTATATGTGCCGGATTATCAGACGTCTGGATAAAAGGATCTCCAGGTCTAATCCTCATTACTGTGCAGATCCCAGGGGTCACTTCCCTCCCCCACCAGCAGGACGTGTATACATAAGGACCCCTTTAATGAACCATTTCACCTTATTAAAGGGTCAGTCGTGCATATTTTGTGATTGGAGAACCCCTTTAAGTTGAGCGATGTTAATAGCCGGCACAGAATGGTGTCCCCAGTAGTGAGTCCTCTATGGGCAGCCGGGTACCAGGGAAGGTGAGTGCACAGGGCGTCAAGGGTTGATGATGGGGCAGGAGAACACTCCGAGGAGATGTCATCAGACCAATCCCACCAATCAGGAGAGGCTGCCGCTGCTTTCTGGGAGCCCTGTGCTTGTTATGGGGCCCCTGGCGGCTGTGCGCGCTGCACGTGGGGGCCCCTGCTCCATAATGAGAATGTACTTGGCTCTGCTGTAATCCAGAACATTGTCTATATCTGCGCTCCTAGCGGGGTGACGGCCATCGTGTGAGGGAGCACAGTGTCCGCGGCCCCCGGTGCTGGCACCAGGATGTCCCAGTGTCTGCAGCATCTGTACATGTAGTGATGTGTATGTGATTGTACGCCCCCTTCTGGGAAAATGGCAGCACAGCCGGCCGCGGGGCTCCCGTCCACTCCCTGTGTGATCATAGGGGGATCTTATCCCGGTGCCTGCGCACTGCAGTACTTTGCTCTGCCCTCAACAGGACAGATAAGTACACCTGCGCCGGAGCCACGGCATGAAGACCAGAAGAGGACGTCATCGTAAGAAGATGGGAGGCCCCGGACCGCAACGCCCACCGCAGCGGGACCACCCCTGGGTGAGTATAATCTAACCTCTTTTTCTCATCTTTCAGGATACATCGGGGGCTTATCTACAGCATTACAGTATTCTGTAGATAAGCCCCTGATGCTGGTGGGCTTAGCTAATCTTCGATTTTGGGGGTGACAGGTTCCCTTTAACACGACCCTTTGGGGTGAGCACAACTGACAGGGGGCTTCTGGTTCCCTTGTCAGTACCTGTCTATCAGAATGGTTCCCTATGAGCGCTTTTCCCCCTTATCCTTTAGATCCGTCCCGCCATCCGCCCCCCGCCATATGGCGCACATCACCTGGGTTCCCGCATTCACCAGACGGGATTTTAAGAAGTTATTTGTTGTGATGACCACTAGAGGCGCTACGTGGTCAGTGATTCTAATAATTCTGATCATGTGACCTTCAGAGGAAGCGGAGCAGTAGTAGCAGTGGATCGTCCACTCTTTTGGGTTTATTACCAAAGATTATGTGCCAAAATCCACATAAAAAGCCGGCTTCAGACCCGCTGGCAGTAAGCCTCCTGCTCAGGGCATTTTCTTCAGGTGTATTTTTAGTGTCTATTTTCTTCGTTTTCTTTTTGTAAGAGGGCAGTCAGACGGCCGTAGAAATCAGACCACATTGCTCAGACTGCAGCCGAGCTCCCGACCCGAGCGTGACAGCTGCCTAGAAATATATAAATCCATCACGCTCAGATCAGGAGAGCCGCCGGCCAGTCAGAGCATTGCGGTCCGACTTATTTGTCCGTCTGCGACAAACTCAACTTTGTCATGTCATTAAGTGTGATTTTTTTTTTCATGCATTTTGACACCCCACATTATAATTAACCCCTTCATGACCCAGCCTATTTTGACCTTAATGACCTGGCCGTTTTTTGCAATTCTGACCAGTGTCCCTTTATGAGGTAATAACTCAGGAACGCTTCAACGGATCCTAGCGGTTCTGAGATTGTTTTTTCGTGACATATTGGGCTTCATGTTAGTGGTAAATTTAGGTCAATAAATTCTGCGTTTATTTGTGATAAAAACGGAAATTTGGCGAAAATTTTGAAAATTTCGCAATTTTCACATTTTGAATTTTTATTCTGTTAAACCAGAGAGTTATGTGACACAAAATAGTTAATAAATAACATTTCCCACATGTCTACTTTACACCAGCACAATTTTGGAAACAAAATTTTTTTTTGCTAGGAAGTTATAAGAGTTAAAATTTGACCTGCGATTTCTCATTTTTACAACGAAATTTACAAAACCATTTTTTTTAGGGACCACCTCACATTTGAAGTCAGTTTGAGGGGTCTATATGGCTGAAAATACCCAAAAGTGACACCATTCTAAAAACTGCACCCCTCAAGGTGCTCAAAACCACATTCAAGAAGTTTATTAACCCTTCAGGTGCTTCACAGCAGCAGAAGCAACATGGAAGGAAAAAATGAACATTTAACTTTTTAGTCACAAAAATTATCTTTTAGCAACATTTTTTTTATTTTCCCAATGGTACAAGGAGAAACTGAACCACGAAAGTTGTTGTCCAATTTGTCCTGAGTACGCTGATACCTCATATGTGGGGGTAAACCACTGTTTGGGCGCACGGCAGGGCTTGGAAGGGAAGGAGCGCCATTTGACTTTTTGAATGAAAAATTGGCTCCACTCTTTAGCGGACACCATGTCACGTTTGGAGAGCCCCCGTGTGCCTAAAAATTGGAGCTCCCCCACACGTGACCCCATTTTGGAAACTAGACGCCCCAAGGAACTTATCTAGATGCATAGTGAGAACTTTGAACCCCCGGGGGCTTCACAAATTGATCCGTAAAAATGAAAAAGTACTTTTTTTTCACAAAATAATTCTTTTAGCCTCAATTTTTTTCATTTTCACATGGGTAACAGGATAAAATGGATCCTAAAATTTGTTGGGCAATTTCTCATGAGTACACCGATACCTCACATGTGGGGGTAAACCACTGTTTGGGCACATGGTAAGGTTCGGAAGGGAAGGAGCGCCATTTGACTTTTTGAATGAAAAATTATCTCCATCGTTAGCGGACACCATGTCGTGTTTGGAGAGCCCCCGTGTGCCTAAACATTGGAGCTCCCCCACAAATGACCCCATTTTGGAAACTAGACCCCCCAAGGAACTTATCTAGATGCATATTGAGCACTTTAAACCCTCAGGTGCTTCACAAATTGATCTGTAAAAATGAAAAAGTACTTTTTTTTTCACAAAAAAATTCTTTTCGCCTCAGTTTTTCATTTTCACATGGGCAATAGGATAAAATGAATCCTAAAATTTGTTGGGCAATTTCTCCCGAGTACGCCGATACCTCATATGTGGGGGTAAACCACTGTTTGGGCACACGGCAGGGCTCGGAAGGGAAGGCGCGCCATTTGACTTTTTGAATGGAAAATTAGCTCCAATTGTTAGCGGACACCATGTCGCGTTTAGAGAGCCCCTGTGTGCCTATGCATTGGAGCTCCCCCACAAGTGACCCCATTTTGGAAACTAGACCCCCCCAAGGAACTTATCTAGATGCATATTGAGCACTTTAAACCCCCAGGTGCTTCACAGAAGTTTATAATGCAGAGCCATGAAAATAAAAAATAATTTTTCTTTCCTCAAAAATGATTTTTAGCCTGGAATTTCCTATTTTGCCAAGGGTAATAGGAGAAATTGGACCGCAAATGTTGTTGTCCAGTTTGTCCTGAGTACGCTGATACCCCATATGTGGGGGTAAACCACTGTTTGGGCGCACGGCAGGGCTCGGAAGGGAAGGCACGCCAATTGGCTTTTTAAATGGAAAATTAGCTCCAATCATTAGCGGACACCATGTCACGTTTGGAGAGCCCCTGTGTGCCTAAACATTGGAGATCCCCCACATATGACCCCATTTTGGAAACTAGACCCCCAAAGGAACTAATCTAGATGTGTGGTGAGGACTTTGAACTTCCAAGTGCTTCACAGAAGTTTATAACGCAGAGCCATGAAAATAAAATAAAAATTTTATTTTCTCTAAAATGATTTTTTAGCCTGCAATTTATTATTTTCCCAAGGGTAAAAGGAGAAATTTGACCCCAAAAGTTGTTGTACAGTTTCTCCTGAGTACGCTGATACCCCATATGTGGGGGTAAACCACAGTTTGGGCACATGTCGGGGCTCGGAATTCAAGTAGTGACATTTTGAAATGCAGACTTTGATGGAATGCTCTGCGGGCGTTACGTTGCGTTTGCAGAGCCCCTGATGTGGCTAAACAGTAGAAACCCCCCACAAGTGACCCCATTTTAGAAACTAGACCCCGAAAGGAACTTATCTAGATGTGAGGTGAGCACTTTGAACCCCCAAGTGCTTCACAGAAGTTTATAACACAGAGCAGTGAAAATAATAAATACGTTTTCTTTCCTCAAAAATAATTTTTTAGCCCAGAATTTTTTATTTTCCCAAGGGTTACAGGAGAAATTGGACCCCAAAAGTTGTTGTCCAGTTTCTCCTGAGTACGCTGATACCCCATATGTGGGGGTAAACCACTGTTTGGGCACACGTCGGGGCTCAGAAGGGAAGTAGTGACGTTTTGAAATGCAGACTTTGATGGAATGGTCTGCGGGCGTCACGTTGCGTTTGCAGAGCCCCTGGTGTGCCTAAACAGTAGAAACCCCCCACAAGTGACCCCATTTTGGAAACTAGACCCCCCAAGGAACTTATCTAGATATGTGGTGAGCACTTTGAACCCCCAAGTGCTTCACAGACGTTTACAACGCAGAGCCGTGAAAATAAAAAATCATTTTACTTTCCTCAAAAATGATGTTTTAGCAAGCAATTTTTTATTTTCTCAAGGGTAACAGGAGAAATTGGACCCCAGTAATTGTTGCCCAGTTTGTCCTGAGTACACTGATACCCCATATGTGGGGGTAAACCACTGTTTGGGCACACGTCGGGGCTCGGAAGGGAAGCAGCACCATTTGACTTTTTGAATAAAAGATTGGCTGGAATCAATGGTGGCGCCATGTTGCGTTTGGAGACCCCCTGATGTGCCTAAACAGTGGAAACCCCTCAATTCTAATGCCAACACACCCCTAACCCTTATCCCAACTGTAGCCGTAACCCTAACCACAACCCTAACCGCAACACACCCCTAACCACAACCCTAACCCCAACACACCCCTAACCCTAACCACAACCCTAATTCCAACCCAACCCTAACCCTAAGGCTATGTACCCACGTTGCGGATTCGTGTGAGATTTTTCCGCACCATTTTTGAAAAATCCGCGGGTAAAAGGCACTGCGTTTTACCTGCGGATTTACTGCGGATTTCACCTGCGGATTCCTATTGAGGAATAGGTGTAAAACGCTGCGGAATCCGCACAAAGAATTGACATGCTGCGGAAAATACAACGCAGCGTTTCCGTGCGGTATTTTCCGCACCATGGGCACAGCGGATTTGGTTTTCCATAGGTTTACATGGTACTGTAAACCTGATGGAACACTGCTGCGGATCCGCAGCGGCCAATCTGCAGCCAAATCCGCACCGTGTGCACATAGCCTAATTCTAAAGGTATGTGCACACGCTTCGGAAAACGCTGCGGATCCGCAGCAGTTTCCCATGAGTTTACATTTCAATGTAAACCTATGGGAAACAAAAATCGCTGTACACATGCTGCGGAAAAACTGCACGGAAACGCAGCGGTTTACATTCCGCAGCATGTCACTTCTTTCTGCGGATTCCACAGCGGTTTTACAACTGCTCCAATAGAAAATCGCAGTTGTAAAACCGCAGTGAAATGCGCAGAAAAACCGCGGTAAATCTGCCATAAATCCGCAGCGGTTTAGCACTGCGGATTTATCAAATCCGCTGCGGAAAAATCCGCAGAGGACCAGAATACGTGTGCACATACCGAAACCCTACCCCTAACCCTACCCCTAACCCTACCCCTAACCCTACCCCTAACCCTACCCCTACCCCTAACCCTACCCCTAACCCTACCCCTACCCCTAACCCTACCCCTAACCCTACCCCTAACCCTACCCCTAACCCTACCCCTACCCCTAACCCTAACCCTACCCCTAACCCTACCCCTAACCCTACCCCTAACCCTAACCCTACCCCTAACCCTACCCCTAACCCTACCCCTAACCCTAACCCTAGTTCTAACTCCAACCTTAGTGAAAAAAAAAAAAAATTCTTTATTTTATTATTGTCCCTATCTATGGGGGACAAATGGGGGGGGTCATTTACTGTTTTTTTATTTTGACCACTGTGATAGATTATATCACAGTGATCAAAATTCACATTGGAACGAATCTGCCGGCCGGCAGATTCGGCGGGCGCACTGCGCATGCGCCCGCCATTTTGGAACATGGCGGCGCTCGGGGAAGAAGACGGACGGGACCCCGCCAGGATCGGTAAGTATAAGGGGGGGAGATCAGGGTACAGGGGGGGGGGAGATCAGGGCACGGGGGAGGGATCGGAGCATGGGGGAGAGTGATAGGTGTGCGGGCGGGTGGATCGGTGTGCAGGGGGGGTGGATCGGTGTGCAGGGGGGGTGGTTCGGAGCACGGGGGGGGATCGGAGTGCGGGGGGGTTTGATTGGAGCACGGGGGGGTGTGATTGGAGCACGGGGGGAGCGGGCAGGAGGACGGGGGAGCGGAGCACAGGACGGAGGGGAGCGGGCCACAGATCGGGGGGCTGGGGGGGCGATCGGTGGGGTGGGGTGGGGGCACATTAGTATTTCCAGCCATGGCCGATGATATTGCAGCATCGGCCATGGCTGGATTGTAATATTTCACCATTTTTTTAGGTGAAATATTACAAATCGCTCTGATTGGCAGTTTCACTTTCAACAGCCAATCAGAGCGATCGTAGCCACGAGGGGGTGAAGCCACCCCCCCGGGCTAAACTACCACTCCCCCTGTCCCTGCAGATCGGGTGAAATGGGAGTTAACCCTTTCACCCGGCCTGCAGGGACGCGATCTTTCTGTGACACAGCATATGCGTCACAGGTTGGATTGGCACCGACTTTCATGACGCATACGCTGTGTCACAGGTCGGGAAGGGGTTAAATACAAATAAAAAAGCACATCAAAACTGTAAAACAAAACAAAAAAAAAGTAGATTATTTTTCAAAACTGTGCCAAAATCACACTTGATATTAGATGTTGATTTTTCAGCCTGGATATGTCCAATAAAAAATCCTCAATGTGAGCATCGCCTAGTGGACAAGCCTCTGTTTGACCAGATTTACTCACAGGTGACAGCTCTGCTTTTGCTACAATGTGGTCAGTGGGGCACAAAAAGTAATAGACATACCTAGTATATGGCTAAAATGGAATCTGTCAGCAGTTCTTCTCTGCCTCATCTGAGATCAGTGTAATGTAGGAAAAGAGACGCTGAATCCAACAATGTGTCACTTAGATTACTGGGTGCAGCAGTTCTGGCACAATCAGAGCTGTTAGATTTAGAATGAAGCAGAGCTGAGCAAGCTAGCCCGCCCCCACCTCAGCTATCCCCGCCCCCACCACAGCTAACCCCGCCCCCACCACAGGTAACCCTGCCCCCACCAGTCTCTCCATGTACAAACTCCATAAACAGTGAGGTGCTCAGTTGCAGGACTCGTCCAGTAATGTTAAATCCTTCACAGTTAGTAAACTGCTCTATGCACTTTGACAAGTGACACATCCCTGAATTCTGTGTTTCAGCCTCCATCTCCCGCTGTCTTCAGATAACATAGCAAAATCCTGCAGAGGTTGTGCCAAGTTCTTATGTGGGTAAAACTGAGTACAGCTTGTAAAATCTATCAACTTTGCAATGTCCCAGCTATTAAAATGTCTCTGCTTTCGCTTTGAAGCTGGTTATGTCCCGTCTTCAGTCCCCTGTGCTGCAGAGGGAACGTTGTCTCTGCCAGCCACCTGGGAGAGCACATAGTTTGGGCCAACACTGGTGTGACCTGTCAATCTTCAGGAAGCCAGGTGTCAGAGGAGTGCTGCGCTTCTGAAGATTCATCTTGAGACATCCCCTGTAAGGAATTTTCTGAGCACTAGCCAAAAAAAAAACCAATCTTGGTTTCTGTGTAATGAGCCCCCCAACGCTCCTGTTACATTTCCTTTCTAGGGCCCTCTTCAGCCGTCGTGATCTGTTACATCCGGCCAGCTTTCTGTGCGTTTAGCCTACATTTCTGCTAGATCAGTCCTGCAGCTCCCCCACTTCCACCCTCAGTGATGACCACCCCACCTACAAAGCACCATTCTGAGACTCCCATGCAGTCTCAGGATGGATAATTTTCTGCACACCCAGGTTCTCCTCCCTAACATTCCTCCACTTCACCTAGTGTGCCCATTCCTGCAGTCGGCAATGCTCCAGGTGCTGACACTGGCCGCACGCATGCTCCGTCTTCTGAAGTCCTATCATGGATGTATTTATTCTATGTCACTCTTTTACCACTATCTGAAAACCACAGCTAGTACTTGTATGTGAAAATCAGATGTCTAATGAGCCGTGAGAGTGCGGATGTGAGCAGGTCCGTAACCTGAACCCCTGCGGCTGCATCTTTAGGGGAGGGAGGACAGGGGGAGTCTGGTGCGGAGGGGGCTGGTGTGTGGAGGGGAAGCGGAGGAGATGCCTGTGGGTGGGGGTGTGTGGGGGTGAACAAAGGTGGCGGTGTATGTGTGGAGAGGGCTCTGATGTGGGGGGTGGATGGAGGAATCTGATTTGGGGGAGGACTAAAGAGGCAGGTGTGTGGGGGTGGTGGAAGAGTGTCGAAGGAGTCTGGTGTGGGGGCAGTGGAGATGCGTGTGGGGGAAGCAGAGGGAGGCACATGTGGAGCAGATAAAACGGGGTGGAGGCAGCGGCTGTCAGAGGCGGGTGTGTGGGCGGAGGAGTCTGATTTTGAGGGTAAAGGAGGCTTCGGTATGTGGGGGGGGTGCTTACTCTCCTATTTAAAACGCATAGCCATACATTGATGCTCTTGGTGTCTCTGGAGAAGTACATTGGGCATATTCAGACAATTAGTATCACTTGTCCATGTGCTTATTTTGGACTCATATAATTTAATAGAACTATTCACTCGTCCATTTTCTGTTGTTTACTGTCTGTGTGTCCATTTTGTTAAAGGGAACCGGTCACCCCCAAAATCGAAAGTGAGCTAAGCCCACCAGCATCAGGGGCTTATCTACAGCATTCTGTAATGCTGTAGATAAGCCCCCGATGTAACCTAAAAGATGATAAAAAGAGGTTAGATTATACTCACCCAGGGGTGGTCCCAGTCCGATGGGCGTCGCGGTCTGGTCTGGTTCTTACGATGACGTCCTCTTCTTGTATTCACGCTCCGACGCAGGCATACTTTGTCCTGTTGAGGGCAGAGCAAAGTACTGCAGTACGCAGGCCCCGGGAAAGGTCAGAGAGGCCCAGCACCTGCGCACTGCAGTACTTTGCTCTGCCCTCAACAGGGCAAAGTACGCCTGAGCCGCAGCCTGAAGACAATAAGAGGACGTCATCTGATGAAGGGAGGCCCTGGACCGTGACACCCATCGGACCGGGACCTTGGTGAGTATAATCTAACCTCTTTTTCTCATCTTTCAGGATACATCAGGGACTTATCTACAGTATTCCAGAATGCTGTAGATAAGCCCCTGATGCCGGTGGGCTTAGCTCACCTTCGATTTTGGGGTTGACAGGTTCCCTTTAAGCAAATTGCCTCTTCAGAGAGGAAGACAACCTGAAGTTTAGCACCAACTATTGGAAGTAGTGATCCTAAAAGTCAGTATAGACTCGAACTAGAGTTACAATATAACTTTGAATAAAAGCTAAACCAGAATCTCAATTTGCAGACACGTGTTTTGGGGTATGAGATCTGATTTGGCTAGGGAAGAGTCTTAAGACTGGGATCTAAGAAGTAATGCTTCTCCTTGTGGAGTGTGACAAGCCAGACCTGGCCTGTCAGAGTGAGGAGACTTATACACCATGCAAGGTGTGTTGTATAAGTCTCCTCACTCTGACATGCCAGGCCTGGCTTGTCACTCTCCACAAAGAGAAATGCTACTCTTTAGGTTGTTTTCACATTGCGTTCTGTGTCCCCTGTTGGGGTGTACATCCAAAATTTAGCAAAAAATGTGGTCCGGACGCATGCAGCGTCAGGGCCATAGACTGTAAAGGTGTCGACACAGCGAGTATGTGTACTGACGTGCATCATTTTTGGGAGCGTACACCTACAGGAGGCGGACACTCCGGTGTAGTAGCCTGTGTCTGGGTGTCCACCTCCTGTAGGCGTTCACGCCTGATAAAAGTACACAGCAGGGCGCACGCTTGCTCTGCCATCACCTTTACAGTCTATGGCCCCGTCACCGCATGTGTCCAGAGCCCATTTAGCGGTGGATTTTGGACTTACGCCCCGACGGGGACACAGTGTGAAAGCGCCCTTTGATTTCATTTTCTTAAATTGAATGCCCAATCCTGATTTATTTTTTATTTTTTTCATGATTTTCACATAAGAGGCACGAGTGTCAGTGTAGCCTAAGTCCGTGCAATGTGGTCCGTAATTGGACCGAGATCCTCAGACATCTGAATGAGCCTTTATGTGACCAATCTCTGGCGTCGGAGAAGTAAATGGAGACCGGGGGGTATATAATGCCTGAGTTATAATAAGCTTGGAAGACCCCTGACCTAGTTTTGCTATTATGCCCATTTTCTTATTCAGACCTTCATATCTTATTTGCCCTATTGCCCCGAGCATTATAGATACCGGCTGGAATATGCCGGGTTATTAGCAGCTGTGTACCGGACATGGTGACGTCGGTGCCGGATATCCCGCTCAGTGTACACGTGCCGCAGAACGGCTCCGCTACTATTCTGGGCTGAATAATTACATCATCAGGATTGAATTCTAGAATTAATGAGACGTGACGCGCCCCTGAGTTGGGATTTCTTGCATGAATGAGTGTATGGAGATTTGGCGTACCGGCTCACTGGCAGCTGTTTTAGCATCTCTGTTTTTGGCTGCTGCAACTTTTCACCATCTTGAAAGGACTACAGCTCCCAGCATGACCATCCTAGTCAGACAGAAGAGTGGAGTGTTCTTCAGATGATATGGAGTATACTGTATATTCTGTTTAGATCGGGGTGAGAGTATTCAGTCTTTTTAAGCCTAGATCTGGCCTCACACCATCAATAGCGGTCATCTGACGCCGCCATACACTCGGATCAGCTGAGCAGTCGTGCATTCAATGAGAATAAGGCTATATGCCGCTGTCAGACACCTCTACCAATTGGGCATGTTCAAATCCAACATGCCTGATCCTACTTCTCCCAAGATCTGCCATAGGGGGCGAAACTCCTCCATACATAATAGATGGTCATCCCGTCTTACCTGGGTCGGCAGGGTTGTCCGGTGTTCACCTAATGTGTGGCCATCTTTACACTAAACAGTCTCCACTGCCAATCTATTGTCTATGAGGAATCGGCCGCCAGTGCCACCATTGATCTGATAGGTACACCCTATGTTTTGGGGGCTAAAAAGACACCCAGAAGACTCCCGAGCATTATTATTTACTTTTCCACCTAAAAAAAAAACATTATTGGTCTAGTCATTGGTTAATGAAGATCAAAAAATGTCCGTAAAACGTCAGGAAAAAATTCTTAGGCTAGGTTCACATTGCGTTAGTGGGTGTCCGCTAACGGACTCCGTTACATGGCGCAATTGTCGCAATTAACGCTATGTAATGGATCCGTTAGCGCACCCATTGACTGCAATGTGCTAACGCATCGCAAACGTATGCCATTTTTGGCATGCGTCTGCGATGTGCCGTTAGTTTCGGACGGACCTCGAACGCTGCTTGCAGAGTTCAGGGTCCGTTCTTCGCTAGCGCAGATCGGGCATCTGCGCTAGCGGGATTGCCGAACGCAATCCCTTTTTGGACATTGCGTTAGTGCAAACTGTTTCGCAGATACGCTAACGCAATGTGAACCTAGCCTTAGGGGATTTCACTTTGGACTTTACATTCTATAGTGAAGTATAGACCACACGACATACAAAGTGATTCGCTTTGTGACTTTTTTGTCCTCTTTGTATAGTAAATCTAGCTGATTAGCAGATTCCACTTTCCTAGGCAGTAAGAAATCGCGTGCTCGCCTAGCGTCTTGCTACTGGATGAATGCGTGTAATTAACAAAAAAATGAAATGTGAACAGATCCTTAAAATGCTGAAAAAAAAGTGTAAAGAAGATTAGTGCGGAAACTCTGCTTTTAAATTGGACAAACACATTGTCGCGATAAGCAGGAAAAGCATAAAACTTTGTTGAATTAAGAACATATTGAACAAATTCCATCATGCGGATACATTTAATTGCAAGGCTGTGAACAATAGAGCTCGGTGATGAATGGCTCTTGTTCTGCAGGTCCCTTTGTGTCTGTAGCCAAAGACCGGGAGGAGCGTCATTACCATCGTAACGAGCCTTAAAGGGATTCTGTCACCAGAAAAAAAAGCGCTATTAAGTTGCAGATATGGGGCTAATCTGCAGGTTAATAGCGTTACTAGCCTGCCCGGCACTGGCACTTTGGGAGAAATTCACCTTTATTCTCCCTGGCAGCGATGGGTTTCATGAGGGCGGCACCGGCGCGGGTTCAGTCACTGCTCTGTGTATTTTGAGCGGTGACTGTAAACGGGCCCCGGCCCCAATGCAGAGCCAGTGTCAGTCAGAGCCAGGGCCCGCTTTCAGTCACCGCTCACTATATACAGCCCAGTGACTGAAATCCAAACATTGCCGGAGGGAATAAAGCTCATTTTCTCCCGCAGCGTTCAGCTAAGTGCAGGCGTGGGGCAGGTGAGTAACACTATTAACCTGCAGATTGGCCCCATTTCTGTAGGTTAATAGTGTTTTTTCTAGTGACCGATTCCCTTTAAGTTTGGAACACAGCGATCACATTTTTGCAATAGTTACCCTTATTGTCTTCTTCTGTATGTTCACACATGGTGTTTTTGCAGTGTTTTGCTTTGTTTCTTTTTGCGGCAAAAACGCTGCGTTGTTACAGTACTTACAAAGTGAATGAGGTTTTAAAAATCTCACGCACCCACTTGTTTGTTTTTGTTTGTTCCTTGAGTTTTTCGGAGCTGCTGGGCGTTTTTTGAACTCTGCAGCACTTCCATTTTCTCAGCTGTTTTGCAGCATTTTTCACCCTTTCTAAGGAATAAGGGGGGAAAAAACACAAGTAAAAATGCATGTAAAACGTGGTTGTTTTACGCAGCATTTTTACCCCTGACAGGTGAACGTTTGGATTAAGGCCAAGTTCCCATGAGCGTATTTTCGCTCCATGTGACGCATGTGTGAGCAACATACCACGCACGGACCAGTGTTAGCCCATGTGTTCGTGCATGTGGTCTATTCTCCGCATTTACCTCGCAGCATATACTAATCTGTCCTGATTTACAAACCAAGCTAGTACATGTAAATCGTAGGCAGCTCCTCGCCCGTCTGTTATGTGGGCGAGCAGATGTGACTTCAGCTTGTTTGAACTTAAGGTACCTTTACACTAAACGACTTAAGGTATCTTCACACTGAACAACTTTCCAACGATCACGACCAGCGATACGACCTGGCCGTGATCGTTGGTAAGTCGTTGTGTGGTCGCTGGGGAGCTGTCACACAGACAGCTCTCTCCAGCGACCAACGATCAGGGGAACGACTTCAGCATCGTTGAAACTGTCTTCAACGATGCCGAAGTCCCCCTGCAGCACCCGGGTAACCAGGGTAAACATCGGGTTACTAAGTGCAGGGCCGTGCTTAGTAACCCGATATTTACCCTGGTTACCATTGTAAAAGTAAAAAAAAAACCAAAACACTACATACTCACATTCTGATGTCTGTCACGTCCCCTGCCGGCGTCCACAGGGTTAAAACGGCTTTCGGCAGGAGCGCTGCTAATGCACGCGCTGCTGCCGAGAGTTTCCCTGCACTGACTATGTCAGCGCCGGCCGTGACAGTGGTGACGTCACCGCTGTGCTCTGCTTTACGGCCAGCGCTGACACAGTGCAGGGAAACTCTCGGCCGGAGCGCGTGCAGCAACGTTCCTGCTGAAAGCAGTTTTAACCCTGTGGACGCCGGGGGACATGACAGACATCAGAATGTGAGTATGTACTGTTTTTTTGTTTTTTTTTTTTTTACAATGGTAACCAGGGTAAATATCGGGTTACTAAGCGCGGCCCTGCGCTTAGTAACTCGATATTTACCCTGGTTACAAGTGAACACATCGCTGGATCGGCGTCACACACGCCGATCCAGCGATGACAGCGGGTGATCAGCGACCAAAAAATGGTCCTGATCATTCCCCAACGATCTCCCAGCAGGGGCCTGATCATTGGTCGCTGTCACACATAACAAGATCGTTAGCGGGATCGTTGCTACGTCACCAAAAGCGTGATTTTGCAACGATATAGTTAACGATATCGTTGTGTGTGACTCCAGCTTTAGCCTAAAACTGTGATAAGTTGTGCAAATTAGTTTTCCACCTCCCTGGACTCCTCCATTTGCAGGAACGCTCTCTGGGAGGCCGCCGACAGATGCTTCTGGCAGTGGATTTTCTCTGCGCTGACCGTAATTCAGCAGGCCAGATCCTTCTCTCCAGGCATCATATGTCGGGGAACAGTCAAGCATACACAATATACACAAAAATCGTCGTGTTCAGCCAGCTTTTATCTATTGTGTATGGGGGCCTCTCTCCAAGTGATCGCTCTCGAGTAGAGTTGCAGGACACAGTCAAGCACTCAGGTCAGTAATATTTGACGTCTGTACAGAAGCCATATTTCCGCCCCCTATATCCACGGCTCATCTTTTGAATAGCCGGCTTGGAACAACATCATCATTACAGCGTGACTGCAAATGTGACATCACGCCAGGCCGAAAAATCAAAAGATGAGCCACAGATGTGGTCAGGTGGTGGTGCTCAGGACTGCTGTCCAGCGTCCACAGACTACTGGCATGGCTGCTGATCCTATAGATCGATTCACACCAACTCCGCTCCCCAACCAATCAAAATCATAACTGCCTTATGACGCGTTATTCAACAATTTCATCTCCTAGACATCATCTTGTAGATGAGTTGGACCATGGCACTACTGCTGTTGAGGAGGAGGGTGCCATGCTTGGGAGAAACCTGGAAAACTAAAGGGGGCCATACTTATTCGTTCAATGAACATTGGCCACAGCCGTGGCCTCTCCCGGATATTGTGGAAAATTAAGGTGTGAATTCAACATGCCAATCCTTTTTTGTGACTGTCTGTAAGTCGTGGGGACAGGCCTGACCGGCCAGCTCTCCAATATTTGCCCAGTATATAGTATATTAGGACATGCAGTTCTGGGATTGTTGCCTTCTCACTTACGAGGCTCGGACAGGGATGGTTTTATGGATTTTTGGGATTAGGGCTGGGGTGAGGGACTCTTTCACAACTATTATAATGGACGGCAGGAGAAAATGTGCTGCTATGCTCGTAAATAATAGGTTATTTATTTGCAGGAAGCGTCATGTGTTTTCCAGGCGGAGGGTTGGTGCGGATGCATTTTCCGCCCGCTCGGTGTAGGTGTAGGACATTCCTCTGCCGTTTCTCATTTGTTTTCTTTCTGTCACGCTAGGTAAGGTTAATCATTTATGCATTCTCCAGACGAATGTAATACATTGCCCTCGTATCATGTCATCCAGAACTTTTATCTGCTCACGTAAGCCTGTTGGAAGGATGCCCTGACTATAACGCCACAGCATAATGATCGTAATGATTCCCCAGATGTATGTGCAGATGTCTTCAGCTGTGTATGGCCGTGCTGCTGAATGGTGATGGTGGTGGGAAAGAAACCCTGATCCCACAAGCAAAAGGCAACAGGACATGTTTTAGATGAGCACCCCTTACCGTTTATTGCCGCCCCTGAATGCGGTCCTCAGGCTATGGGGGTAATGAGCTTTTATAGACTGCGGTTCCCAGACATATATTACCTGGGCGGCTAGCCTCTATATTGAGAGACCTCACCTGTAGAAGTACAATATCGTCTGCACGTGGAGAGAACGTTTAGTTTTAGGAAATCATCTCTTTCATGAAGCAAGTTATTGATCATCCAATCATTTCTTCATGTTCACAGGCACATCAACAAAGCCGAAAAGCAGACCGGTTTCTGGCTACAGGAAAATATGAAGAGGCCATTGCATGTCACAGGAAAGCTGCTGGTGCGTACCACACTGCCACTGTCTGGGTATTAGTCCACATTTATTATTACACATAGATTCAGACAGATATATTTATTTTACTTTGGGAACAAGAGGACAATGCTACAGTGCTCACTGCCAGGGACATCACACATTAGTTAGAGGGTCCCCGTTCTCCCCCCGATGTAGAAGAATAGAAGGACTGGTGGTTGGTGGTGAGCTGGTGGCTTTTACATGCCCTTGCACAGCAGTATTGCCGCCCAAGGGCCTGTTTTAGACAGTACAGTTAGGTCCGTATATATTTGGACAGAGGCAACATTTTTCAAATTTTGGTCATAGACATTACCACAATGAATTTGAAACAAAATAATTCAGATACAGTTGAAGTTCAGACTTTCAGCTTTCATTTGAGGGTATCCACATTAAAATTGGATGAAGGGTTTAGGAGTTTCAGCTCCTTAACATGTGCAACCCTGTTTTTAAAGGGACTAAAAGTAATTGGACAGATTAAATAATTTTAAATAAAATGTTCATTTTTAGTACTTGGTTGAAAAGCCTTTGTTGGCAATGACTGCCTGAAGTCTTGAACTCATGGACATCACTAGACGCTGTGTTTCCTCCTTTTTGATGCTCTGCCAGGCCTACTCTGTGGTGGTTTTCAGTTGCTGTTTGTTTGTGGGCCTTTCTGTCTGAAGTTTAGTCTTTAACAAGTGAAATGCTGCTCAATTGGGTTGAGATCAGGTGACTGACTTGGCCATTCTAGAATATTCCACTTCTTTGCTTTAATAAACTCCTGGTTGCTTTGGTTTTATGTTTTGGGTCATTGTCCATCTGTAGTATGAAACGACGACCAATCAGTTTGGCTGCATTGGCTGGATCTGAGCACACAGTATGGCTCTGAATACCTCAGAACTCATTCAGCTGCTTCTATCCTGTGTCACATCATCAATAAACACTAGTGACCCAGTGCCACTGGCAGCCATGCATGCCCAAGCCATCACACTGCCTCCGCCATGTTTTACAGATGATGTGGTATGCTTTGGATCATGAGCTGTACCACGTCTTCACCATACTTTTCTCTTTCCATCATTCTGGTAGAGATTGATCTTGGTTTCATCTGTCCAAAGAATGTTCTTCCAAAACTGTGTTGGCTTTTGTATATGTTTTTTAGCAAAGTCCAGTTTAGTCTTTTTATTCTTGATGCTTATGAGTGGCTTGCACCGTGCAGTGAACCCTCTGTATTTACTTTCATGCAGTCTTCTCTTTATGGTAGATTTGGATATTGATAGGCCGACCTCCTGGAGAGTGTTGTTCACTTGGTTGGCTGTTGTGAAGGGGTTTCTCTTCACCATGGAGATTATTCTGCGATCATCCACCACTGTTGTCTTCCGTGGGCGCCCAGGTCTTTTTGCATTGATGAGTTCACCAGTGCTTTCTTTCTTTCTCAGGATGTACCAAACTGTAGATTTTGCCACTCCTAATATTGTAGCAATTTCTCGGATGGGTCTTTTCTGTTTTCGCAGCTTAAGGATGGCTTGTTTCACCTGCATGGAGAGCTCCTTTGACCGCATGTTTACTTCACAGCAAAACCTTCCAAATGCAAGCACCACACCTCAAATCAACTCCAGGCCTTTTATCTGCTTAATTGAGAATGACATAACGAAGGGATTGCCCACACCTGTCCATGAAATAGCCTTGGAGTCAATTGTCCAATTACTTTTGGTCCCTTTAAAAACAGGGTGGCACATGTTAAGGAGATGAAACTCCTAAACCCTTCATCCAATTTTAATGTGGATACCCTCAAATGAAAGCTGAAAGTCTGAACTTCAACTGCATCTGAATTGTTTTGCTTAAAATTCATTGTGGTAATGTCTATAACCAAAATTAGAAAAATGTTGTCTCTGTCCAAATATATATGGACCTAACTGTATGTCCTTGGGCAAAGTTAAAAGTGCTGGCCCAAATGCTAGGGTATACCACCATCACACAGAAAGCTATAGGAGACGATCAAAACTGGCATAGCGCACACCCACTGGTGTAGAAGGCACCGCAGTCATTGAGGCTCATGGCGTTTAATGAATTTCGTGCTTCCTCTGAGTGGCGCGCGTCTCAGGGACTGGGTTAGCATTTCTGGTGCACAAATTCTAGCACTTTTGATGGATGTGTGGACACATCCTGTTCCGTCCAGCGCCGCATGTTTCAGCAGAGCTTATGCTGGCATGAAAATGCCAAAAGTCACAACATTTTTGCACAGCTCCCAATTGTGCAAAAAATGTTATTACTTTTTAAGGCCTTTATGCCAGTTTTCTGCCGTAAAAGGTTTGAGAGTCATTAAATGAGCGCCGATTGACTGTATTACAGTTGATTGGACATTTATTAGACTGGTCAAACAGGTCAATGAATGATGGTGGGGACAGAAAAATCATTAATTCGATCATACTGTCCTAATGTAGAATATCATGTTATTGGCAGAACATTACCCATTTATGTGAGGTAATATGGTGCCATTAACAGTGATCTAACACAATATTGTCATGCCGGGTGTACTGTGAGTGGCCTCAAGTCTACTACCATGGCCTGCAGCGTCTCCAGACTTGTCTTCTATCGAGCACATCTGGGACGTCATTGGTCTGTAATTGCAAAGGGAGCTGCCAGCAGTAGATCTTGATGATTTGCTCAAGTACATTCAGCGTGACAGAACATTCCTCCGGCATCCATTTATTTCCTCATTGATAGCAGTAAGTGTAAGTGCAGGATATTGTGATTTGCAACACCAAGACGAAAAAGTCTTGGAACTATGGAAATCGCAGGATGGATGGACATGTTACTGAGAGGCAAATAATGAAAAAATGGAAATAAACTTTTCCAAAACACCTCGATTTGCTCAGTATCAAGTATGAGTGCATATATATATATATATATATATATATATATATATATATATATATATATATATATATATATATATATATATATATATATATATATATATATATATATATATAATTATATTAGATTGTGGCCCGATTCTAACACATCGGGTATTCTAGAATATGCATGTCCCCGTAGTATATGGACAATGATGATTCCAGAATTCGCGGCAGACTGTGCCCGTCGCTGATTGGTCGAGGCAACCTTTATGACATCATCGTCGCCATGGCAACCATTATGACATCTACGTCGATACTGTGCCCGTCGCTGAATCAGAAACGTGAGATGTCTACGTCCTTTATGACATCATCGTCGCTGTGCCCGTTGCTGATTGGTCGAGGCCGCCAGGCCTGTCGGCCTCGACCAATCAGACGCGGGATGTCTACGTCCTTTATGACATCATCGTCGCTGTGCCCGTTGCTGATTGGTCGAGGCCGCCAGGCCTGGCGGCCTCGACCAATCAGAGACGCGGGATTTCCAAGACAGACAGAAAGACAGGCAGATGGAAAAACCCTTAGACAATTATATATACCGTATATATATAGATATATATATACTAGATTGTGGCCCGATTCTAACGCATCGGGTATTCTAGAATATGCATGTCCCCGTAGTATATGGACAATGATGATTCCAGAATTCGCGGCAGACTGTGCCCGTCGCTGATTGGTCGAGGCAACCTTTATGACATCATCGTCGCCATGGCAACCATTATCACATCTTTCTGTGCCCGTCGCTGAATCAGAAACGTGGGATTTCTACGTCCTTTATGACATCATCGTCGCTGTGCCCGTTGCTGATTGGTCGAGGCCTGGCAGCCTCGACCAATCAGACGCGGGATGTCTACGTCCTTTATGACATCGTCGCTGTGCCGGTCGCTGATTGGTCGAGGCCCCCAGGCCTCGACCAATCAGAGAGGCGGGATTTCCAGGACAGACAGACAGACAGACAGACGGAAAAACCCTTAGACAATTATATATATAGATAATTGTCTAAGGGTTTTTCCGTCTGTCTGTCTGTCCTGGAAATTCCGCCTCTCTGATTGGTCGAGGCCGCCAGGCGACCGGCACAGCGACGATGATGTCATAAAGGACGTAGACATCCCGCGTCTGATTGGTCGAGGCCTGGCGGCCTCGACCAATCAGCAACGGGCACAGCGACGATGATGTCATAAAGGACGTAGAAATCCCACGTTTCTGATTCAGCGACGGGCACAGAAAGATGTCATAATGGTTGCCATGGCGACGAAGATGTCATAAAGGTTGCCTCGACCAATCAGCGACGGGCACAGTCTGCCGCGAATTCTGGAATCATCATTGTCCATATACTACGGGGACATGCATATTCTAGAATTCCCGATGCATTAGAATCGGGCCACAATCTAGTTATATATATAGATATATTCATTCCCAAAAGTATTGACACCCCTGCAATTCTGTCAGATAATACTCAGTTTGTTCCTGAAAATGATCGCAATCACAAATTCTTTGGAATTATCTTCATTTAATTTGTCTTAAATGAAAAAACACAAAAGAGAATGATGCAAAAAGCAAAACATTGATCATTTCACATAAAACTCCAAAAATGGGCCAGACAAAAGTATTGGCACCCTCAGCCTAATACTTGGTTGCACAACCTTTAGCCAAAATAACTGCGACCAACCACTTCCGGTAACCATCAATGAGTTTCTTACAATGCTCTGCTGGAATTTTAGACCATTCTTCTTTGGCAAACTGCTCCAGGTCCCTGATATTTGAAGGGTGCCTTCTCCAAACTGCCATTTTTAGATCTCTCCACAGGTGTTCTATGGGATTCAGGTCTGGACTCATTGCTGGCCACCTTAGAAGTCTCCAGTGCTTTCTCTCAAACCATTTTCTAGTGCTTTTTGAAGTGTGTTTTGGGTCATTGTCCTGCTGGAAGACCCATGACCTCTGAGGGAGACCCAGCTTTCTCACACTGGGCCCTACATTATGCTGCAAAATTTTTGGTAGTCTTCAGACTTCATAATGCCATGCACACGGTCAAGCAGTCCAGTGCCAGAGGCAGCAAAGCAACCCCAAAACATCAGGGAACCTCCACCATGTTTGACTGTAGGGACTGTGTTCTTTTCGTTGAATGCCTCTTTTTTTTCTCCTGTAAACTCTATGTTGATGCTTTTGCCCAAAAAGCTCTACTTTTGTCTTATCTGACCAGAGAACATTCTTCCAAAATGTTTTAGGCTTTTTCAGGTAAGTTTTGGCAAACTCCAGCCTGGCTTTTTTATGTCTCGGGGTAAGAAGTGTGGTCTCCCTGGGTCTCCTACCAAACAGTCCCTTTTCATTCAGATGCCGACGGATAGTACGGGTTGACACTGTTGTACCCTCGGACTGCAGGGCAGCTTGAACTTGTTTGCATGTTAGTCGATGTTCTTTATCCAACATCCGCACAATCTTGCGTTGAAATCTCTTGTCAATTTTTCATTTCCGTCCACATCTAGGGAGGTTAGCCACAGTGCCATGGGCTTTAAACTGCTTGATGATACTGCGCACGGTAGAAACAGGAACATTCAGGTCTTTGGAGATGGACTTGTAGCCTTGAGATTGCTCATGCTTCCTCACAATTTGGTTTCTCAAGTCCTCAGACATTTGGTCTTCTTTCTTTTCTCCATGCTCAATGTGGTACACACAGGACACGGGACAGAGGTTGAGTCAACTTTAATCCATGTCAACTGGCTGCAAGTGTGATTTAGTTATTGTCAACACCTGTTAGGTGCCACAGGTAAGTTACAGGTGCTGTTAATTACACAAATTAGAGAAGCATCACATGATTTTTCGAACAGTGCCAATACTTTTGTCCACCCCCTTTTTTATGTTTGGTGTGAAATTATATCCAATTTGGCTTTAGGACAATTCTTTTTGTGTTTTTTCATTTAAGACAAATTAAATGAAGATAATAATACCAAATAATCTGTGTTTGCAATCATTTTCAGGAAGAAAATGAGTATTATCTGACAGAATTGCAGGGTTGTCAATAATTTTGGCCATGACTGTGTGTGTGTGTATGTATATATGTATATATATATATATATATATATATATATATATATATACTAGATTGTGGCCCGATTCTAACGCATCGGGTATTCTAGAATATGCATGTCCCCGTAGTATATGGACAATGATGATTCCAGAATTCGCGGCAGACTGTGCCCGTCGCTGATTGGTCGAGGCAACCTTTGACATCATCGTCGCCATGGCAACCATTATGACATCATCATCGCTGTACCCGTTGCTGATTGGTCAAGGCCTGGCGGCCTCGACCAATCAGACGCGGGATATCTACGTCCTTTATGACATCATCGTCGCTGTGCCCGTCGCTGATTGGTCGAGGCCTGGCGGCCTCGACCAATCAGAGACGCGGGATTTCTACGTCGATGCTGTGCCGGTCTCTGATTGGTCGAGGCCTGTCTTGGAAATCAGAGAGCCGGGATTTCCAAGACAGACAGACAGACAGACAGACAGACAGACGGAAAAACCCTTAGACAATTATATATATATATATATACATACATACACACACACACACACACACACACACACACACACACACACACACACAATTACACTAGATTGTGGCCCGATTCTAACGCATCGGGTATTCTAGAATATGCATGTCCCTGTAATATATGGACAATGATGATTCCAGAATTCGCGGCAGACTGTGCCCGTTGCTGATTGGTCGAGGCCTAGCGGCCTCGACCAATCAGAGACGCGGGATTTCTACGTCGATGCTGTGCCGGTCTCTGATTGGTCGAGGCCTGGCGGCCTCAACCAATCAGAGAGCCAGGATTTCCAGGACAGACAGACAGACGGAAAAACCCTTAGACAATTATATATATACTAGATTGTGGCCCGATTCTAACGCATCGGGTATTCTAGAATATGCATGTCCCTGTAATATATGGACAATGATGATTCCGGAATTTGCGGCAGACTGTGCCCGTCGCTGATTGGTCGAGGCAACCTTTATGACATTATCGTCGCCATGGCAACCATTATGACATCATCGTCGCTGTGCCCGTTGCTGATTGGTCGAGGCCTGGCGGCCTCGACCAATCGGAGACGCAGGATGTCTACGTCCTTTATGACATCATCGTCGCTGTGCCCGTCGCTGATTGGTCGAGGCCTGGCGGCCTCGACCAATCAGAGACGCGGGATTTCTACGTCGATGCTGTGCCGGTCTCTGATTGGTCGAGGCCTGGCGGCCTCGACCAATCAGAGAGCCGGGATTTCCAGGACAGACAGACAGACAGACAGACAGACAGACAGACAGACAGACAGACAGACAGACAGACAGACAGACAGACAGACGGAAAAACCCTTAGACAATTATATATATAGATATATATATATATATATATATACATATACGCAGTTTATAATATACACACACTGTATACAGATAGTGTATATACACACAGTTCATACGTTGTACTATATGCACAATTGACATTATATACAAATAGTATAAGCATATAGTTTCTTAATATATATACAGCCAAGCTGTGCTTTATACAAATTATACTACATATATTTGTGCACATAATACACTATACACGCAAGAATGATATGTGCAGTGCACACTAAATATAATGGGCCAATTTCTGCGCCTCGCCAGTCTCTGCTCTGTTCCTCCAGACTCCCACAGGGTAAGGACCTCAGCCTGTTTTTTTAAAGTCAGGCAACCCTGAGACTATCTGGCCTACCAATCCTCCGGCAGGGCACGGTCATGCAGGGGGCCCTTAGGGGATGGTGGCTCAGCAATTGCCAGTTTTCTCCCCACCCCCCAATCCTAACACCGGCCCTCACACTAAACCTAACAGGTCCATATGAGCAATGTGTCGTACATACTGTGTGAGAGTAGTCACACACGCACTTGTCTGGGTTGTATGGACCAGGCTAGTGCTTGTCAAAATCAGGCAGCTGCCAATCTACTCACAGAAGAGCAAACAGAGCCGGCATGTGCACGTGATTTACCCAAATTTTAGTACAGTAGTGCGAACGCGACCCATACACATTAGATCAATATAGGACAATACTGACAGGTTCGTCCAGCAGTCTTAATGTCTATGGGAGCCCGGACAGATGATTGTCGGGAAGATAAGTATCCAGCATATCCGATTTCAGCCTGCCGATACTTTTTGCTCTCCCCAATTGTTCCTGTGTATGGTATCGTCAGGAGAGAGGACTGCCGGCCGAGCAATGATTTGGTTGACAGACCGTTAAGGTGGAGGGGGGCTTTAGTATCAATGGTTTGGGCTCATTATTGGCCTAAATGGATTCTCCACTGTCCAGACCACTTTTTTTTTTTTTTTAGTAACCTTAATAAAATGATGGTGTAGATATGATATATTATACACCGAGTGACAGTGGACTGAAGGAGAGCGGATCCTGCCGGCTGGAGATCTTGCCTAATCCTACAGGAACGTCAATATGAGTGGGACATCTGTAATTCCAGGTTCTGTGCTTTATGTCAGATGGTCTTTAGTGCCGTTACATTACCGCACACCGTGGCCATGTTCACAGATTTGTGTTCTTTATTACAGCCTACCTCTTGGAGGCCAAACTGTTGACACAGTCTGAGCAGGTAAGATGGTACAGCAGTAACCATGTCTTTAATTGCCACATTTTTAGAAAATCTAATTCCACCTTTGTTATACCTAAGAGGAATATCCAATTTCTTGTAAAGCTTATAGAGGTTGTCTCGTCTTAAGTGGTAAAAATTGCAAAGTGCTAATAAAATAAGTAAGTTATGTGCTAGGCAAGGAGTGGAGCGCTTACAAACCCTTTGTTATACAGCTTGCAAACACTGCTCTACAGATGGCTGGATTTCTGGGTACTGCCAGTTTTGGTAACGCTGCACTCCTCCAACGCTGACGGGGCGTATCTGCCTCTGCTTGCAGCATAGTCGTGCTGACAGTTCGGGCCAGTGGTAAAAACGTGCTGCTGGTTTGAACTGTTAGTCAGGACCCCTGACCCCTGGACGTAGCATTTCCATGCGAAACGCGCGTCGGGTGTGGTGGGTCCCCAGGAGTGCTCCTTGGTAAATATACTATTACACTAATTCTTATATACACTTGTATTGTACATTGTTTTACGTCTTGTGCCTTATTGTGCATGGTCACACAGCTGTTAGACATGGTATTTTTGTCAACTACTATATAGTACCTGTGTGAGCTATTATATATACTTCTTTGCACTTTTTGGAGTCATTACCAGGGGTTCCCACCTTCTGTTACCTGTGCCTGTGGTTATGTACTTGTTTTACCGCTATATGTGTTTTTAAAATATTTAATAAAGATTTTGTTAATTTTATTGGCCATATGTGAAGGTATTCTTTTTCGGTGATTTATTGGTATATTGCTTCATGGCCCTATATATGGGATATATTTAGGTGTGTCTGTTAGTCAGGATGCCAAAGCCAGCCGGGAGGTAGAGGAGCGGTGCACTGCTGTCTAGCAACGGGAGAATAACCCTTTAATCACTACATATAATGAAAGTATGCAATGATGGAATGCACTTTGCAATACAGTTTGTAATTAAAGAGAACCTGACGGGTGATTCATGCTGCAGGAGTCCAGCTCCGTCATTTCATCCAAGTGTGCTCTACTATGAAACAATTCAGCAGTTTACAGATAACGTATATTTAAAATCCAGCAGGGGACCATGCGTCCGTGTTGACTTGTCCCCAGTGGCGTCTCCCGATCTTGCTCCCCTTGAATGACAGATCTTTTTACGTGTGTGTGTGGGAAGAGACCTGTCACTCAAAGAGAGCAGGAACTAGTCACCAGGGATCGGCCTCTTGAACTAGTCACCAGGGATCGGCCTCTTGGACTAGTCACCAGGGATCGGCCTCTTGGACTAGTCACCGGGGATCGGCCTCTTGGACTAGTCACCGGGGATCGGCCTCTTGAGCTAGCCACCGGGCATCGGCCTCTTGAACTAGTCACCAGGGATCGGCCTCTTGGACTAGTCACCAGGGATCGGCCTCTTGGACTAGTCACCGGGGATCGGCCTCTTGAGCTAGCCACCGGGCATCGGCCTCTTGAACTAGTCACCAGGGATCGGCCTCTTGGACTAGTCACCAGGGATCGGCCTCTTGAACTAGTCACCAGGGATCGGCCTCTTGGACTAGTCACCAGGGATCGGCCTCTTGAACTAGCCACCGGGCATCGGCCTCTTGAACTAGTCACCAGGGATCGGCCTCTTGAACTAGCCACCGGGGATAGGCCTCTTGAACTAGTAACCAGGGATCAGCCTCTTGGACTAGTCACCCGAATCGCGTGGTCGCCACGCGGCATCCAAATGTTATCTGTAAAATGTCAGCGTTAAATCTACACTTTGACATGGCGGATTAAAGCTGCTTGTACTTGGGACAGCATGTCCGGTTCACTTTAACATCTGTTTCTTATCAGTGAATGGAAACATTCTTGTTTAGGCTCATAGTCTAAAAACTTACGAATAATCATTAGTTGAAAGACTTGTGTTGAGAGTCTACAAAGAATTGTGCCCAAAGGTATAACATATAAAAAAGGTTAAAGTCTTATTGTGTCTACAGATATACTGATTTTCTAGGAGAGTTTGGGGCATTGGTCATGTTGTTGTTGACTGCTACATTGATTAAACCTTGTCTACATGTGTTTTCCGCTCCAGGCTCAGCTGTCATTGGAGCTGCAGCGGGAGAGTCATATAAAGCAACAGCTCTTAATTCAGGAAAGATTGAAAAGAGCCAAACGAGAAGACAAACTCCGTGCTCAACAAAAAGCAATAGCCGCGGAAAAGGAGTATTTAGCGCATCTCCACACGTCATGCAGATCATCTGCAGATGATATTGACAGCCAAAATGCACTCGTTTCTGCAGGCCAGAAAACCAGATCTAACCCAGGGAAGTCTGTACAGGAAATCCACAGTGTCCTTGACCGAGAACCAGACTCGCTACTCTATCTGCTGCAGAAGAGGAAGGAACCACTGGAACCTTTCAAGGCAAATCGAGTCCCTAAAGATGACAAAACTAAACTGGAGGAGCAGGCCACCAAGATTAAAGAGCTGAACCTATTGGTGGACACCCTCCTGGCCGAAAATGAGAAACTGAAAAAAGAGAATCGAAAGCTTCGGGCAGAGGTGGCGAGACTGCAGCAGAATCCAGAGAAGGAGTTGGACATGGACACCGATTTTGTGGAGAAGTCTGAACTGTGGAGTCTACAGCAACCAACTCCAAGTTCTCCAAACCCCTCGTCTACATGGCAGAATTTTGTAGCAAATACTGGGAAGGTGAAGGACATTCCTATACCTAATCTTCCTCCTCTAGACATTCCTTTACCAGATCTTCCTCCCCTTGAGCTCCCAGAAGATATACAATCGCAAATCACAGAGTTTAAAGGACTTATGGACAGCTAGGGACGTGACTTACTAAATCTGAGGACAATCACGGGGAAGACCATCTTGGAAGCAATATCGGAAGGGCTTCTGCGCCTTTGCCAGAGTTTACCATAGAAAGGGAGGAACTTTAGTACATCGGAAGGCAAGTCACTGTGAAATATAAAATCCGAGGTCCTAGGTGGAACAGATGGAAAAAGAAATCATGCAGGAGCGTTAAAAGCGAGCTCGTGAAACAATACTAGTTTTCTTGTTTTTAATCCAAACCAAATGACTGGAGTAACTTTTTAAAGAAACTTTTCAGAAAGTGATATATGATATATGTTATATATGTGTCAGTATATATATATATATATATATATATATATATATATATATATATATATATATATATATATAGTTATATATGGGATTCTATAACGAGGATGCAGGACATCTATCTGTGATAGCAGAACCTCTGTATTCTCCGCACACGCATGCGGTCAGAGTGGACACATTTTGGGATGCACAGATTTTGTAAACTCGGAAATCACGTGTGTACAGCGGACATACAACTGCTCGTGCCACACTGCACTCCTAGATCTTAACCTCAAACCAACGATGACACATGTAGATCATTTTTTTTCTTTTCTGGAACCAAATTACATGATATTTCTAAATAATCAGTTTACAAAATTGCAAAAAAAAAAAATCGGGGTGCATTGTAACGTTGCTGTATATTATAGTATGTGGTTATGCATTGTTCACAAATACTTGCTGAAAAGATGTCAGTATCTCGATATAACAGTGCATGGGCGCAAGATATGCCGAATGGCAGTATTTGATTGACTATAATAAAGAGTGTTTATATCTGGAGTGTCTGTGGATTCTGTGGGGAAAGTGGAGATTTCTGGAGGGGAATTACTTCCTTTTTCAGTAACTTGTAGCTGACAACAAGAAGATGCCAACCTGAGTGCCAGGTAATCGGGTGGGTAGCTTAAAAGAAATCTTGTGGAGAAGATTGAATTAGCAGATGTTATTTCCTTTCCGGGTGGGTTCATCTCGCATTGCTTGCTCCATTGATCACTTCATGACAGGGGCCAAAAAATGGTATTCAGTATGTTGCCCCGAAAATATGAAATGTTGGACTCTGGTCTTTCTGGAGTTTCCATCTTCTAATATTCTGTCTGCCAGAAAGGAGATCTGACGGAGTCCACAAATTTAGATTTTAAACTCCTTTTGCCTCATTCAAGTGGACAGATACATTGCAAACACCCTCTTGGTAATGACTGTAAAAAGTAACGCTAATACAAAAGGCCTGTATATCTGGATCCGCATGGCGGATTAAAAAAAAAAAAACCATACCCTGGAGCAGTGGGAATACGATAAGAACAAAAATTTCTGACTCTTCCTCTTTAAGGCCATATACAGACGCATGCTAATTGACAATATACCATGCAGCTAGTATAGGAAATACATAATTGTACCACTTTAATGATTAATCTTTAGTGATGAGCAAACTTGCTCGGATAAGTCGTTATCGCAGCACGCTCGGGTGGTAACTGAATGTTTTTGGCGTTCTCAAAAAATGTGTTTGATTCCTCGCAGCTGCATGTCTCGTGGCTGTTTGACAGCTGCAATACATGCAGGGATTACCTGTTAGGCAAACCCTGTACTTGTTGCTGCTGTCGAACATATTTTTTGAGCACATGGAAGATAGCTGGTTGGCACCTGAGCATGGTCTGATAACACCTTATTCGAGCACGTTCACTTATTTTTAATCTTATTTTATAGTTCTTTGCCATTAAAGTGATTGGATTTATCACTGTCACTAAACATAGCGCCCAAAGTGAGCACATATGGCAGCCAGTGGCAGGGGACACTTTACAGTACAATGGGGACTTTTGCTACAGCAATGATGTAGAACAGGGGTGTCAAACTGCATTCCTCGAGGGCTGCAAACAGGTCATGTTTTCAGGATTTCCTTGTACTGCACAGGTGATAATTTAATCACCAACTCATTATTTGTGTAGGTGATTAAATTATCACCTGTGCAGTACAAGGAAATCCTGAAAACATGACCTGTTTGCAGCTCTCGAGGAATGCAGTTTGACACCCCTGATGTAGAATACACAATGTATATATTGTAGTATTGCACATTTTTTACATTGAACTACAAATGAAAATTTTGTTGGATATTTAGGCACCAAAGTGTTTTGGTCGTGAGTTAGGTAATAGTCCAGATACTTTGTGCCCCCAGTAGATAAGCGTTGCCTCACTGCCTATCAATAGAAAGCTAAACACTCACCACCACAGATCTTCATAAGGAGAGATGCATGTCCCTAAAATTTACCTTCAGTATTACGTACGTCTTGCACAAAGCTCTCATCGTGGTCACAACCTCCAGAACCATCTTCATGTCCCAGTACAAACACTAATGATGCCTTTAAGTTCTAAAAAAATTAACCCGTCTCTTTACAACTTGGTCAGATCTTTGGAGTTTGTACATGGAGAGCTTGATGGGAGGGGAGCTAGCTTTCTCGGCTCTGCTTCATTCTAAATCTAGAGTCTCTAATTGTGTCTGAACTGCTGCACCCAGTAATCTAAGTCATGCATCGTTGGATTCAGCTTCTCTTTTCCTATGTTATGCTGCTCACAGATAAGGTAGGAAAAACCTGCTGAGAGATTCCCTTTAAGACTATGTGCACACGTTGCAGATTTGACTGTGGAATTTTCTGTGCAGATTCTGAATTTCTTGGCAGAAAATGCAGGTCAGAGTCTGCTCCTCTTTTTGGTATGTGCACACATTGCAGATTTTTGTGCGTATTTCTTCCTTTTTTTTACCCCTGCAGATTTCTATTATGGAATGGGTGCAGAAACGTAGCAGATCTGCAAAAAGAATTGACATGGTCCTTTTTGAATCTGCTGCGTTTTCTGTGCAGATTTTTCCGCACCATTAGCACAGCATTTTTTTTTGCCATTGATTTACTGTACATTGTACTGTAAATCACTTGCAGAACTGCAGCATTTCTGCGCGGAAAAGAAAGCTGCAGATCTGCAGGAAATCTGCAACGTGTGCACATAGCCTAAAGGTTTAAATTGATGGATCTGCTGCAATTTTTTGGACAGCACACTAGATTGTGCACTGGGTCTATCTGGCTATATATAGTAGAATACGGCACTCCTATATGAAGGGCGCAGCTGCACCAATAGGATCCCAATCTGTAAAACCAAATCGTAAAGCGAATCCGGCATTCAAAGTGAGTATGGTGAATGCTAAGGCTAGGTTCCCATTGCGTTAATGGGACCGCGCTAACGGACAGCGTTGCACGGCGAAATTAACGCCGTGCAACGCGTCCGTTAGCGCACCCATTAACCGCAATGGGGACGCGCATCACTAGCGATGTGCCGGTGTTTTGAGGCGCGCCCGCGGTCCGTTCCCCGCTCTCGCAGATCGGAGATCTGTGAGAGCGGGGTCGTTTAACGCGACCCCTTTACAACACATTGCATTAGCGCAATCCGCTAGCGCTAGGCGCTAAACGGATTGCACTAACGCAATCTGAACCTAGCCTAATTGTAATTCAGTGGTCCACCAAATGATCTATGTACAAGTGTGACGTTTCGATCATGAGACCTTTATCAAACGAACGCATCTAAGGGCCTGAAGAGGGAAATGAGGGCTGCGCTGTGTGATGTGCCATTTCCGCGGTTGCACTTAGATGTGACTTTGGTAAAGGTCATACGACCGAGACGTCACATTTGAAAATTCCTCATTTAGTGGACCACTGAATTGTTCATCTTCTCTTTACTGTTTTGGTCTCTAGTGCAGTGACGGCTCGTTGGTTCGTCTTTTCTAATTGTAGTGCTCGTTATCGTCACACGATATTACAGGGACTCTTCTGGTTCTGGAGAATGAACATTTAACCTGCTCCGTCTATCGTGTCCTCACTGGCCCCCTGGCATTACTAACGGGTCACTCGTCAGCTGGTCTATCTAGCAAGTGACATTATCAGCTGTGACATTTGTGGACAAGAAATCCCTCTTCTGCAGTCTTGGGAACGTCTCGGCTCCAAGTGCAAACCTTGACAAGCTGAGTGCTGACCGTAATAATTTATTATGGCTGTGTTATTATATAAGTTCAATGAATGACTGTAAACTAAGGCTGGGTTTAAACCACACCTGGATCCCCCGTTCAGCTAACCATAGGGGTCTTCCTTCTGAAACCCCCAAAACATTTCCCACCAAATGGAGCCCCTTCATTGAGACAAACTGACCTAGTCTAATCGACTTTCCATATTATTACATTATTGCGTCTGGCTAAAAACACTGAATCCGACCAATGTGTTGTCTGCTCAGGAATAATATGTGATATCTCTGCCGGTTTGGCATTTGCGTGGCCTCCCATTAATCCTTTTCTCGATCCTTACAATTATTGCTGCTGGCGCAGTTACATATATACTGTATGGGTGGCGCATTTTAACAATTTAGTTTGTGCTGACATCTAGTGGTGACATGCAGTATTACCACCTCTTTGATTATTTTTACAAATCCATCACACAAAAGGAAAAATATGTCGGCTACATATGGGGAAGCATATATCTTTTTCTAGTTGTCTAGTCTTTTAATGTCTAAAAGCAATGTTCTATATTGCAAAGCCACCGAGACTTTTATGCAATTTTTCAGCTTGTAATGTTTTACCAGATAAGTACAATACAGTTGATCAGTTCCACAGTATATGCTGTTTATTTTTCAATTTTTTATATTTATTTTTTTAAAGCTATACATCTTCTAAGACTCTGAAGTCTTGTTTGTAACAAGTAAGGGTATTACGGTGTAACTATAGAGAGAGCAACGGTGGTAGTCATACCCTGGCCTGAAGCCTGGCGAGGTCCAAAAGGTCCCTGTGGCCCATATCAGAAGGCCAATACTATTATAGAAGGGTGATAATTGGGGACCTTGTTGGAGAATTTCTCCCGGGGGGCCACGAGCTGTAAGTTACGCCATTAGACAAAGAAGTTTTAATAAATAGAATGTAATTGGCAGGAGAAAAAAAAATCTTGCTAATGTACATTGGCCCCAATTAATGAAGATCGGTGGTTTATACGCCGGTCTTGCTGACGGGCCATGCTGGAGTCAGACGCTCCAGATTCATTAATAGGCGCACCCCTCCTATTGATCCGGGAGTGTCGGAAAGGTAACGTGTTACTCGCCACAAATCTTAGTAGATGAGGGCTATAAAGAACATGTGCTCCTGTAGATGCCAAGTGCTGCATCAAGTGCACTCTGCTCCTCTTCCACCACATTAAAGGCAACCTGTCACCTGAATTTGGCGGGACCGGTTTTTGGTCATATGGGTGGAGTTTTCAGGTGTTTGATTCACCCTTTCCTTACCCGCTGACTGCATGCTGGCCGCAATATTGGATTGAAGTTCATTCTCTGTCCTCCGTAGTACATGCCTGCACAAGGCAATCTCCTTCACCGTGGCAAGTGTTGTCACACAGGTCTCCGGCTGAAGAATCTCCACTTGTTTACCCCTACAGTTGGGGTGACTGAGAGCCTGTCAGCTGATACGGAATTGGACATGCCTGCTGTTTTTGACTGATCTCACATACCAAGCTCAGCCCATCTTTCTTAATCCACCGTAACATCTCCGCCTGCACCTCTCCAGCAGCTTGTCGTGTTCACCCTACTCCACCCTGTGTCAGCACAACAGCAAACTCTCGTTTGTGCAGTTGTGCTCACGTAAAAGATTCTTTCCTCCTACGCATGGCAAAGCTAACAGCTTGAACTTCACCATCTTCAATCTACTAATAATAATCTTTATATATATCGCAAACAAATTCCGCATAGCTTTATAAGTCAGCAGTTAATTTAAAAAGTCAAATGTTAAAGTTTAAGATAATCAAACAAAGCAAAAATAATGACGACCCTCTTCGGAACTTACAATCTACAATGAGGTGGGGGTGACACCAATTACAGGTGCGTATTTACAATGATGGTACAACCATCTTGAGGAAATGGGGGGTAGATAAAGGCTGCATGAGTTCGATGGCGAGTTATGTTCACAGAAGTAGAGAATAAGATTATATATATATATATATATAAACAACACTCCTAATGTGAACACGTGCAAGCTGCAATATAGATAAAAAAGAACACAGCTTGCACGTGTTCACATTAGGAGTGCTGGTTGTTTTTTTTTTTTTCTCTATTTAGTTTTTGGATGTTGGCTGCATCCAGACTGATCTTGCACTCCTCCCACTGACCTTGCAGGTGGTGGTAATCAACTTTACCTGCTCATATATTGTAGGTTTAGCCCAGAGTGACATGTTTTGTCCATAGTTGTAGGCTTGTGGCCCAAAAGTGGCATGTGTGGTAGAGTAGGACCCATCAGAAGGAGATCACCTTGCCATGGTTGATGGGCACACATGAATTGGCCAATTTATGTTCTAAGAATCTTCATTTCATCTATTACTGTAAGTTTTATGAAAAAAAAATTTTTGTGAAACAATTTGAAAAAAATACTTTTGAGAAGCATAATTCATATTGAATATTTGTGTTTTCACATGACCTGATTCATGTACATGTGCTGCTGTGTTTATATATATATATATATATATATATATATATATATAAAATACACACACTCTGCTCAAAAAAATAAAGGGAACACTAAAATACCACATCCTAGATATCACTGAAATATTTCAGTTGCAAGTCCTTATTGATTACATAGTGGAATGTGTTGAGAACAATAAAACATAAAAATGATCAATGTAAATCAAAATGAATATCCCATGGAGGTCTGGAGTTGGAATGATACTCAAAATCAAAGTGGAAAATCAAAGTACAGGCTGATCCAACTTCAGTGGAAATGCCTCAAGACAAGGAAATGATGCTCAGTAGTGTTTGTGGCCTCCACGTGCCTGTATGACCTCCTTACAACGCCTGGGCATGATCCTGATGAGGCGGCGGATGGTCTCCTGAGGGATCTCTTCCCAGACCTGGACTAAAGCATCCGCCAACTCCTGGAAGTCTGTGGTGCAACGTGATGTTGGTGGATGATGCGAGACATGATGTCCCAGATGTGTTCAATCGGATTCAGGTCTGGGGCATGGGCAGGCCAGTCCAATGCCTTCATCTTGCAGGAACTGCTGACACACGCCAGCCACACGAGGTGGCTAACCGTTTGTGCAGACACATGCACATTTGTGGCCTGCTGGAGGTCATTTTGCAGGGCTCTGGCAGTGCTCCTCCTGTTCCTCCTTGCACAAAGGCTGAGGTAGTGATCCTGCTGCTGGGTTGTTGCCCTCCTACAGCCCCCTCCACGTTTCCTGGTCGTGCCTCCAGCCTCTGGACACTACGCTGATAGACACAGCAAACCTTTTCACAGCTCACATTGATGTGCCATCTTGGATGAGCTGCACTACCTGAGCCACTTGTGTGGGTTGTAGAGTCCATCTCATGCTACCACAAGTGTGAAAGCACAACCAACATTCAAAAGTGACCAAAACATCAGCCAGAAAGCATTGGTACTGAGATGTGGTCTGTGGCCCCCACCTGCAGAACCACTCCTTTGAGTGTGTCTTGATAATTGCCAAACATTTCCATCTGTTGTCTATTCTATTTGCACAACAGCATGTGAAATCGATTGTCAAACAGTGTTGCTTCCTAAGTGGACAGTTTGATTTCACAGAAGTTTGATTTACTTGGAGTTATATTCTGTTGTTTAAGTGTTCTCAATCCCCAAGGTTTGCAGGGCAAGTGGGGATTGAGAACTAAACTACTACATGCAATAAGGTGGATAACTAAACTAATAGACAACGGGTTGGAGAACTAAACTACTAAACAGCTATGATGGAAGAACAAACAACAAATACATACCAGAGCATGGGGAACTTAAGCATTTGACAGCATATCTTGGAATCCCCAGGGCTTGCGGAATAATCCTCTGTATCTAACTCCAGTGCTTCTGCCTCCTCCACTTCCTCTAGGGCTTCCACCTACACCCTCAACCACTGCCTTAAAGAGACATACGTTCCAACACTGCACAGAGAATCCCCTCCCACGTTCATACTGTGCAGGCATGGCTCACCATAATCAGCCAGTGTTTACATTAATATGCCTTGGAGATCGCAGACATACAAATCAAGAGTTGTGGACAGCTATCCATACCGAGTTTGAGCAATGGATATCTACACTCAACCTGAAGCCAAGGAAGGTCGTGTGCGATAAAGGTGCAAACCTGGCAGCGGCCCTATGCCGGGCCAACCTCACACAAGTGCCTTGCATGGCTCGTGTCCTCAACCTGATGGTACAGCAATTTCTCAGTCACTGTCCCAGCCTGGATGTGCTGCTGCAGAAACCACTGTCGTGTGCTCACTTCCACCATTTCACTTAAGTTGGTATAGAGATCTTTCGGACTATCGGTTAACCGGTTGATATGCAATGTGACCACACCATGGAATTCAACTCTGCATATGTTGCAGCAGCACCAAGACCTTGTGCAGTATGACATTTTGCATAGTCTAGCACAATGCAGTACGGACGTGATGCAATTCACACTTGCGGAGTGGACACAGATGACGGACCTCTACACTTTTTGAAATGGCTACTAAGATGGTTTGTGCTAACGATGCCATCATCAGCATCACTATTACGATCATCTACATGCTGGAGCACACTTTAAATAGTCTGAGTGAGGAGGTGGTTGTGGTCCCGGGGGAAGAGGAGGAAGCAGGGGAGGATACCTTTAGGGTTAACAATATCTAAGTTCAGGTCTGTTGTCTCACAAGTAGTTGCCATGTAAGGAACAAATGGAGAAGGACCAGGAAAAAGAAGAGATGACGGAAGCGCAACAGTTAGGAGATGAAGATGATAATGATTCCCTCTGTGTTGTCCGTGGTTGTCAGGAGGGAATGGAGGAAGAAAGCTTGAGTGTTATTATGGCGCTATATAAGTGATAAAAAAATGTAGAAATTGATGCTCAGCCACACTAAGGTGGCACAAATATCAGTTCCATAGAGTAATACTGTCAGAAAAACCTAAGGATAGCAACACTGGTAGTTGACTCAAAGAGAGTGGAGGACTGCCGGGATTGGAGGCCTACTGCTACAGGCAACACACATGAAGGAGACACAACCAGTAGTCTACACATTTCCAAAAATTAGTAGCAAACGCCAACAACGTGAAATCAATTTCACCACAGTAGAAATAGTATAATAGGGACCGATGAGTCTTCCACTACACCCAAGCCAGCAGAAGTACCAAGCAGGACTGCTCACATTTCCACAAATTAGTGTTAACATCTGCAGCAGCAACAGCAGGCACAGAAGCCCCACTAAAGATATCACAGACTGCAATTATGCGAGAACAATGCAGCACACTAAATGCTACATATCCATCAACAGAAGTTGTTAGAGGTCTTTGGATAGGACATCACATTGTTGGTTCACTAGTGCTTTCACAAACATTACCATCTACCCCACATACACCTTGAACACCAAGCCTGATCCCCCCCTTCCACCACGACCTCACTTTTTCCCAGTCATGTTGCTCAGATAGTGTGCTAGGAGCACAGTATTGGCAATTAAAAATTAGATTTTAAACTCTGCACCACCTCTGCACACAGCTGAATTTCAGCAGCACTAAATGAGAAGGTAAAATGTGGTATGCTGAATTGCATTAGCCACAGATTAAAGAATTGTTTCAGTGTGGACGATGCCTGTATAAGAGATTATATGCTCCAATTTAAAAAGGAGATCTCCCCTACTGTATGATGTTAGTAACAGAATAATTGTTTCAATGTGGATGAGGGTTGTATGACAAAGACGATATGCTCCAAACAACTTCAAACTAAGAACTCCCCTACTGTATGATGCTAGTAACAGAAGGCTTTTTTGGGGGTGTTGACGCCTGTATAACATAGACAAGATGCTCCAATTTCAAAATGAGATGTCCCCTACTGTATCACGTTAGTAATAAAAAAAAAGTTTTTAGTGTGGATGGGGCCCGTATCATCCAGAACATAGGCTCAAAACTATTTCAAACTCTGATCTTGGCTGCTGTTTCACATTTGTAAAAAAAATAAATAATAATACTTAATTTGCAACAGCTCTGCACACAGAACAATTTCAAAGCCACTAAGGCTACTTTCACACTAGCGTCGTTCGATGCACGTCACAATGCGTTGTTTTGAAGAAAAAACGCATCCTGCAAAGTTGCCTGTAGGATGTTTTTTTTCCATAGACTTTCATTAGCGACGCATTGCGATGGATTGCCACACGTTGCATCCGTCGTGCGACGTGTTTTTGCAGTCCGTCGGGACAAAAAAAAACACGTTGCTTGCAACGTTTTTTTTATCCGTCGGGTCCACTTTTTCCGACCGCGCATGCGCGGCCGGAACTCCACCCCCTCCTCCCCAGACCTTACAATGGGGTAGTGGATGCGTTGTAAAACTGCATCCTCTGCCCCCGTTGTGATTTTACTTCACAGCATGCATCGGTACGTCGGCCCGACGCACTGCGACGGGCCCGTACCGACGCTAGTGTGAAAGTAGCCTAAATGACAGGGTGGGATATGGCAGGCTGTATCACGTTTAGCAATAAAATATTTTATTTTTTAATGTGCATGAGCTCTGCAGATAGCTTCATATCACCGCCACAAAATTACAAAGCGGGATATGGCAGGGTGTATCACGTTTAGCAACAGAAAAAATATTTTTTTTAATGTACGTGAGATCTGCAGACAGCTTCATGGCGAGCTGTATCACATTTTGGAACAGAATTTTTTTTTTTTTTATGTGCATGAGCTATGAAGACAGTGGAATTTCACCACCACCAAATAACGTGAGATATGGCAGGGTGAATCACGGTAGCAACTGCACAAAAAATATTTTTTTCTTGCACAACAGCTCACGAATCACAGAACAATGTCACCACAGCGCTAAGTGACAAGGTGGGATACAGCAGGCGGTTTCACATTTAGCTAGTGAAAAAATAAGATTTGGAAAGCTATACTCGTGCATGGGGAACAATAGAAGCAGTGCACAACACACTTGAATGACATGTGCCCTGCTGTCTGTCTGTGGACCTCAGTAATGACAAAAAATAGAAATCTGTTGGAAGGTCGATTTCACAGCCACACAGGACACTACCCAACTAAACTACCTGAGTAAGAAACAACCGGATAGCTAACTAACTAAAATCTAGCTGCTAACAGTGCCAGCATCAGGACAGAGCAGTCCCTCTGTGCTGAATGGAGCAAAGACAAGATCATTATTGTAGCCAAAGTGCTGAAAATACTTTAGCGGCAACGCAAATATTTTTCAGCACTTTTTACCAAATGTTTCCGATTTTTTCCCAATTGTTTCCGGTCATGAATCCAAATGTGCCATATTCATGCCGAATTTAGGTTTGGCGATCGTTTTTCGAACAAATTCGCTGCTCACTATGTATAACGTATACATACCCTCCGGTCAAAGGTCAGACACCAGCGAATCCCAGCAGCACATAGTGTGTGCGCTGGGGGATTCATAAGTCTGCAGACACACAGGACTGCAGACTTCTCAATTTGGACTGGACAACCCCTTTAATGAGTTGAGAGTAAGGGATACAGACGTTCTGACATCCATGATTTCATATTTACATGGATAAAAAAAAGTATTTAAAATAGTTTTCTAGTGTTCAAGCCAACATCCCAATAGGGGGTTCCATTCTGTAACCCAAGAACTTCATGTTATGCAGATAACGGCTCTGTAATATATCAATAGAGAAATTCTTCTCTTACTCCATAATTTCTTTTAGGAATTGCACAGCTTTCAGGAACAGAACTAGAAGAAAGCGAGAGCTCAGAAATGTGCTTCTGTAAGATTTTCCTGTGGGCCCGATAACTGCGGTGGATGGCTGGTATAATGGGGTAGTGACAGACCGTAGGAAGATGTAGGGTACCACCTTTACTCAGTGGAGTGTCATGGTACATAGCAGCGATGATTATAGAGCTGGCTGGAATATGAAAGTACTGCAGCTCTGGAAGTCTCCTTGAAAGGTCACAAAAGTAACACTTTGATCCAGCCAAGCGCACGCTGCTGCTTTCATCCCACTTCAAAGTCGAGCAAAATCGGATGCAGCCCCCACAATTGGCTTCCTACTTTCAACTAACCACTGTCATTTACTGGAGCGGTAAGATGGTGATGCTCAGATTTTTTACTTTGCGCGTGTAGAGGTTTCATAGAATACATGGTAAGCCACTTCTGATCACAAGGAAATCATAAAATATGGAATTCGCCCAAAACACAGGTAATTTGGTGTTGAGCAGCACGTGGATGATAAAGCAGGGCTAATTATTTATCATCTGAAAATCTTATTTTGGCCACACAGACTGGCGTGAGATCGCGCAACAAAATTATGCCATATATTAATAATTGCAAAGTTAAAAAAAAACGAGACACCCCAACAGCATGATTTTACAGGTGCAAATTCAACAATACCAAACTTGCATAATTTTCTTTTAAGTGTTGAAAAATAAAAAATCAGAAACTTATAAAATAAAAAAATAATTTTGGCTTCTATCACAACTTTCTAAGACCTTTAGCTGTGAGAGCCCCTTTTTTTTGGCATGGCGAGTTGAATGTTTTACCGATATTCTTTGGGACTTTTGCAGTCTTCACACCAGGTTTCCCCATCTCTGCCGAAATGTGCGGAGCTGGGGCAAGTCGAAAGCAGGAAAGCACAGCTAGTCTAACTCACAACAATCTGTGGCGGTTCCCTACTCAAGAAATCTCATTCCAGTTATCAGAAAATCATCGGTCGTAATGAACCGGGGTCATTGATACCAAATATACGAGGGGTGATCCAAAAGTAATGATAATCAATACTAAACACAATGAATATAGTCAAAAAATAAATTTATTTTTCTACATAGTCTCCTAACAAGTCTATACATTTAGTCCATCTCTTTTCTAAACTTAGAATTCCCTTCGAAAAAAATTCTTGATCTTGACCCTCAAAAAAATCCCCAACAGCGGTTATCACATCGCTATTGTCGTCAAATTTCTTGCCCCGGAGATGTTCCTTGAGCCGAGGAAAGAGAAAGAAGTCACTGGGGGCTAGATCTGGTGAATAGGGGGGGGGGGTGTTCCACCAGTTTAAAGCCCGCTTCTTGAATGGTAGCCATGGCAACAGCAGCTTTGTGAGCCGGCGCGTTATCTTGGTGAAACAGCACTCCAGCCCGCAGTTTGCCGCGCCTTTTCTCCTTAATAGCCTCCCGCAATCTTCTTATTTGTTCTGCGTAGTAGGAGCCCGTAATAGTGGCTCCCTTCTCCAAATAGTCCACCATAATAATTCCTTCAGCGTCCCAAAAAATGGATGCCATAACCTTCCCTGCTGAGCTTGACACTTTGAATTTCTTCGGCGTCGGCTCGTTTCCATGTCATCGATTGTTGTTTAGTTTCGGGATCAAAGTGGTGGATCCAGGTCTCGTCCATGGTCAAAAAACGTGACAAAAAATTTTCCTTGTCTGCTTGGAACATTTCGAGATTTGCTATTGAAATGTCAACTCGTTTCTTCTTTTGTTCGTCGGTTAACATTTTTGGCACCCAACGCGCGGAGACCTTTCTCATATGCAATTCTTTTGCAAGGATTCTTTGAATACTGCCATATGAGATCCCTGTGACCTCAGCTACATGCCTGATAGTCACTCTCCGGTCTGCCAATACAACTTCAACTTTTTTCACGTTTTCTTCATTGAGGGACGTGGATGGGCGTCCTTCACGATGTTAATTTTCCGTCGATGTTCTTCCCAGCTTAAATTCCTTGGCCCAGCGTGCAACTGTGGAATATGGAGAAGAGTCCCCCAATGTTTCCACCAAGTCGCTGTGTATGTCTTTGGTAGTCATTTTTTTCAAGCAGAGGTATTTGATGACAGCTCTGAGCTCGTTTTTTTCCATTTTGATGTTCACTCCTCGGCAGTTCATATTCAAATGAATGTAGCTCCCGGGAATCGTGGTCTATTTAAGTAATTTTTTTTTCCTGGACTAGTGGGTACCTAAGAGAGAAGAAAACATTTTATTTTAATTTCTGTGTGCAATAGAAATAACCGATTATCATTACTTTTGGATCGCCCCTCGTATTTGTTGTTTATTTTTTTTCCCCACAATACAGCCAGTAACGTTAAAACCCGCTCAAGAAGATGACTTCTTGAATATAAATCTCAGGATTTGTGCAGATCAGGTAAGTGAAACTTGTGGCGTTTTAGAAAACACAAGAAACCAAGGAAAACTTTTTTTTTTTGCCAGCTTTTGCCCAGAGCCTTTTTTCTCAAACCTGAATATACAACACTCAAGATAATGGAATCCTGAGGTCAACATTTTTTATATAAATTGCCTACTTTATTGAGAACAATGTGATGTATCAATAATCATTAGAAAACAAACTCATTAATTGAGGGCCAGATTCTACATCACCCGGAAAAGCAAAGTAAAAATTTGAAAAAACAGACTGATCCAATTTGTGCGAATGTGACAACCACTAATTTTGTGGCTCCGTAATGCGCATGGCCTGTACACACTCCTCACATCTAAGGATATGGCAGATAGTGTCCTAGGAAATCAGGGTATCAGCGGACCCCTGCACTGTCAATGCCTTTGTCATATCACCTTGTGCTACCAGTAATGGTAAAGACTTGAGCAGAACTGAAGAATCAGTTGGATGCCACCTGCAGAACAATTCCCGTTTTGGGATGATCTTACTGTCCCTCTCCAGCGCTCCTGATGTCACATGCACTTGCACCAAAGCAGGCAACAATGATTCCCCATCGCTCCTGATAACTGGGCAAATTTTTATTCCTGACGTTTTCATAACTGGGAGGGAGGTTTCCTGTGATGTGCAAGTGTTTCCAACATTTTTTTTTTTTTTAACAGTTTACTTAACCCCTTACCGGCATCGGACGTACTATACCGTCCGATGCCGGCTCCCCTGCTTTGATGCAGGGCTCCGCGGTGAGCCCGCACCAAAGCCGGGACATGTCAGCTGTTTTGAACAGCTGACATGTGCCCGTAATAGGCGCGGGCAGAATCGCGATCTGCCCGCACCTATTAACTAGTTAAATGCCGCTGTCAAACGCAGACAGCGGCATTTAACTACCGCTTCCGGCCGGGTGGCCGGAAATGACGTCATCGCCGACCCCCGTCACATGATCGGGGGTCGGCAATGCTTGTGAATGGTAACCATAGAGGTCCTTGAGACCTCTATGGTTACTGATTGCCCGTCGCTGTGAGCGCCACCCTGTGGTCGGCGCTCACAGCACACGTGCAATTCTGCTACATAGCAGCGATCAGCAGATCGCTGCTATGTAGCAGAGCCGATCGTGCTATGCCTGCTTCTAGCCTCTCATGGAGGCTATTGAAGCATGGCAAAAGTTAAAAAAAAAAGTTTAAAAAAATGTGAAAAAAATAAAAAAAACATAAAAGTTTAAATCACCCCCCTTTCGCCCCAATCAAAATAAATCAATAAAAAAAAATATCAAATCTAAGCATATTTGGTATCGCCGCGCTCAGAATCGCCCGATCTATCAATTAAAAAAAAGTATTAACCTGATCGCTAAACAGCGTAGCGGGAAAAAAATTCGAAACGCCAGAATTACGTTTTTTTGGTCGCCGCGACATTGCATTAAAATGCAATAACGGGCGATCAAAAGAACGTATCTGCACAGAAATGCTATCATTAAAAACGTCATCTCGGCACGCAAAAAATAAGCCCTCAACCGACCCCAGATGATGAAAAATGGAGACGCTACGAGTATCGGAAAATGGCGCAATTTTTTTTTTTTTTTAGCAAAGTTTGGAATTTTTTTTCACCACTTAGATAAAAAATAACCTAGTCATGTTTGGTGTCTATGAACTCGTAATGACCTGGAGAATCATAATGGCAGGTCAGTTTTAGCATTTAGTAAACCTAGCAAAAAAGCCAAACAAAAAAACAATGTGGGATTGCACTTTTTTTGCAATTTCACCGCACTTGGAATTTTTTTCCCGTTTTCTAGTACACGACATGCCAATGATGTCGTTCAAAAGTACAACTCGTCCCGCAAAAAATAAGCCCTCACATGGCCAAATTGACAGAAAAATAAAAAAGTTATGGCTCTGGGAAGGAGGGGAGCGAAAAACGAACACGGAAAAACGAAAAATCCCCCGGTCATGAAGGGGTTAAAGCAATTCTCAGGTCCAGTGACCAAATGTAAGATGTGATGGGGGTATTTAACAGCTTTCTGACATATGACGTACTATCCCGTCGAGGTGGTATGGGCCCATATGACCACCAACGGGATAGTACGTAATCACCGATCAGCCGCGCTCACAGGGGACCGTGGCCAATCGGGGCCGGGTGTCAGCTGACATCCGGCACTATGTGCCAGGAGCAGACACGGACCACTCCTGGCACATTAACCTCCAGAACACTGCGATCAAACATGATCGCAGCATTCCGGCAGCATGGGGAAGCATTGCGCAGGGTCAGCTATCTGCCTGTCAGAAAGCTGATCTGACACAGTGCATTGCAAAGTGTCAGATCAGCGATCTGACACTATATAGTCATGCCCCCCCCCCACCCCGGGATAAAGTAAACAAGTTTAAAAAAAAATTTTACATGGTAAAAAAAAAAAATCCTAAATAAAGAAAAATAATAAATATTGTTCCAATAAATACATTTCTTTATCTAAATAAAAACACACATTTAGTATCGACGCGTCCTTAACGACCCGACCTATAAAACTGTCCCACTAATTAACCCCTTCAGTGAACACAGTAAAAAAAAAAAAAGGCAAAAAACAAAGCTTTATTATCATACCGCCGAACAAAATGTGGAATAACACGCGATCAAAAAGAGGGATATAAAAAACATGGTACTGCTGAAAACGTCATCTTGTCCCACAAAAAACGAGCTGCCATACAGCGTCATCAGTGAAAAGATAAAAAAAGTTATAGTCCTCAGAATAAAGCGATGCAAAAATTATTTTTTATATAAAATAGTTTTTATCGTATAAAAACTCTAAAACATAAAAAAATGATATAAATGAGGTATCGCTGTAATCATACTGACCCGAAAAATAAAACTGCATTATCAATTTTACGAAACGTGGAACTAAATAAACGCCCCACCCAAAAGAAATTAATGAATTGCTGGTTTTTGGTCATTCTGCCTCACAAAATTCGGAATAAAAAGTGATCAAAAAATGTCACGTGCTCAAAAATGGTACCAATAAAAACGTCAACTCGTCCCACAAAAAACAAGACCTCACATGACTCTGTGGACCAAAATATGGAAAAATTATAGCTCTCAAAATGAGGAAACGCAAAAACAATTTTTTGCAATAAAAAGCGTCTTTTAGTGTGTGACGGCTGCCAATCACAAACACCGGATTACGTACCGGTAATGCTCTTTTATAGAGCCACGACAGCACCCACTTGAGAGAGGGGATCCCCCCCTAGGAACAGGAAACCCTATGGAGAGAATAAAAGGGGCGGTCCCCCTCGCTCCCACAGTTGGGTTTACAGAGATTGCGAGGAACCGCCCACCAGATTTTAGTAGGTCATTCAATATCATCGTTTATAATTAGTTAACTTAAGCATGGCTAACTACAAGAACCAAACACCCTTAACCGTGCTCCTAAATAATAAACCTATAAGGGTGGGAAGTGAAGGGGTGCTGTCGTGGCTCTATAAAAGAGCATTACCGGTATGTAATCCGGTGTTTTCTCTTCGCCACGACAGCACCCACTTGAGAGACTTTCAGAGATATTCATTTGGGAGGGATCACCGTGTTAAGGACCGATCTACCGAAGGACAAGTCAGATGAGGAAGACAAGTCTAATCTATAGTGATTATAGAAGGTAGTAGGAGAAGACCAGGTTGCGGCCTTACATATCAGCTCTATCGGAACCTCCGCTCGTTCAGCCCAGGATGATGCAATCGCTCGGGTGGAATGTGCTCTTACGGTCTCAGGCGGATTCTCCCCTTTGGATGAATAGGCCAGACATATTGCATCTCGAATCCACCGAGATAAAGTACCCTTCGTGATTCCAGCTCCTTTTCTATGACCCTGGAAGGAAACAAAGAGAGCCCTGCTCTTCCTCCAGGCGCTAGTTCTATCCAAATAGGCTAATATGGCTCTCCTCACATCTAATGTGTGGTATTTTTGTTCTTCCTGACTTGTAGGGTTATCATAGAAGGAGGGAAGGAAAATTTCTTGTGATCTGTGAAATTTAGTGCATACTTTGGGTAAGTATGAAGGGTCTGTTTTTAGGACAACTCTATCTGGGAAGACTGACATGAAGGGAGGATCTATCGATAGTGCCTGTATGTCACTTACTCTTCTCGCTGATACTAAGGCGACGAGAAGAGCTGTCTTGAGGGAGACATGTTTTATGTGAGCTGAATGTAGTGGCTCAAAGGGGTGGTCTGTAAGAACCTCAAGAACTAAGTTAACATCCCAAGGTGGTACATGGGGAATTCGAACTGTCTCTGACCTCTGGCAAGCTGCAACAAAACTGGCTACCCACTTATTACCTGCGATATCGTGACCATATAAAGCCCCCAGTGCAGAAATGTGTACTTTTAAGGTACTGACCGCCAGGCCTAAATCGCGCCCTTTTTGAAGAAATTCTAAAATCATAGGAATATGAATTTCGTTTGATAGGGCCGTTGGGTAGAGGTTTAGAAATTTTCTCCACACTCTTGCATAGATGGAGGTAGTGGATTTTTTCCTACTTAATAACAAAGTGTCAATCACCTTGTTTGAGAACCCTCTCATCTTTAGCAGCTGCCTCTCAAATTCCAGGCTGTTTAGTCGTAGACCCTTCACCTGAGGGTGGTTGAAGGGGCCCTGGAAAAGAAGATCCCGATCCTCCGGAAGGATCCATGGGTCTGAGATTGACATGGCTCTTAGCCAGGAGAACCATGGCCTCTTGGGCCAGAACGGAGCGATTAAGATCACATTTGCTCTGTCCCCCTTATCTTCCTGATCACTGTCGGAAGTAGTATCAGCGGGGGAAAGGCATATGCCTTCTTGAATACCCATGGCACTTGTAGAGCGTCGAAGATATCTGGATTGTCAGATCGGAACAATGATGCGAATTTTTTGACTTGCCTGTATTGTCTTGTCGCAAAGAGATCTATCTCGGGAGTGCCCCATTTTTTTATTATCATGCAAAAGATACGACGACTTAGAACCCATTCTCCTTGGTGGAGAATGTGGCGACTGAGGAAATCTGCTCTCGAATTGTCGATTCCTCTCACATGTAGCGCTGATAGGGACAGAAGGTGCTCCTCTGCAATGGTTAGAATGTCGTTGGCTATAGACATGAGCGCTTCTGATCTCGTTCCTCCTTGGTGGTTTATATAAGCTACCGCTGTCATGTTGTCTGAAAAGACTCTTGTATGCGTTCCGTGTAGCTGCGGAAGAAATTCAGATATGGCATGATAGATAGCCTTTAGTTCTTTTTTATTAGAGGAATCATCCGATTCTGTAGGGGACCACAGACCTTGCACTATTTGATCTTCTAAGTGTGCTCCCCAACCATTAGGACTGGCATCAGTGAAGATAGTTTTTGATGGTTTAACCACCCAGGGAACCCCATTGACAAAATGATCCGGATTTAACCACCAAGTGAGGGATTGTATTACATCTGTTGGTAAGGGAATATGACCATCTAATCGGCCATGTAATCTTTCTTCTTCACGAAGAATTGTATACTGTAATTTCCTGCCATGGAATTGGGCCCAAGGAACAGCTGGAATACAGGAAGTGAAGGAACCAAGAAGGGACATACCTTCTCTTAGGGAAATTAAAGGGTGGTTAATCACTGATTGTACTTTATTTATGATTGTTGTTTGTTTTGTTTCGGGAAGAAAGCACATTTGATTTGTAGAATCTAGAATAATCCCTAAAAATTTTTGTTTAGTTGTGGGGGACAATCTAGATTTTTCCCAATTTACTAACCACCCTAACCCCTGTAGGGACGAAATTGAATCAGCTAAACGTTGATGACATTGAGAAAGAGAGTTCCCGACTATCAATAGGTCATCTAAATATGGTATTATGAGGGTGTCTTTTAACCTCAAATATGACATTACCTCCGACATAAGTTTTGTGAAAACGCTAGGGGCTATTGATATACCAAAGGGCATTGCTGTGTATTGATAATGCCGAATCTGACCTTTGACCATAACTGCCACCCGTAGATATTTTTGATGCTCACTGAAGATTGGAAGATGATAATATGCATCTTTAAGGTCAAGAACTGCCATGAAGCAATGGGGAAACAGAAGCTTAATAGTTGACCGAATAGATTCCATCTTAAAAGTTTGGTTCTCTAAGAAGACGTTTAGTCTCTTAAGGTTAATTATTGTTCTATAAGACCCATCTGGTTTTGAAATCAAAAATAAAGGGGAATAAAACCCCTTTCCTTTTTGATGAAAAGGGACTTCCACCAATACTCTTTTGGACAGGAGAGTTATTATTTCCTGTTCCAATGCCTCTTGTTGTAATGGTGACTTTAAGGAAGTCAGACAAAATGAGTCCGGGGGGACTTGAGAAAATCTTAATTTTAGGCCCGTAGTTATGAGGTTAGTTGCCCATGGATTAGAGGTTATTGCCAGCCATTGTGTAGAGAAGAAGGACAACCTACCACCAATGGGTAGATCTGTCCTAGCGGGGTTTTTCCTCAGGTTTGAAAGGGCGTTTCCCGAAGAAGGCTCCTTTTTGTTTAAAGTCTTTATTAGCCCAACAGTCCTGGTTTTTATAGTCCCGTCTTCTGCTGAACATGGGCTTTCGGAACGCTCTCCTATAAGATGGAAGATAAGTGTTATTGGGGAACCCTTTCTTCCTCTCACCCGCTTTGGTAATGATTTCATCTAACTGAGTACCAAATAGGTACTCACCCTGGCATGGGAGACCACATAACTTGGATTTCGTTTGTGGGTCCCCTTTCCACCCCTTTAACCACAAGGCGCGGCGAGCCGCGTTGGTCAGACCTGCCGATTTGGCTGATAATCGGATGGAGTCAGCTGACGCATCAGCTAGAAAGGCAGTAGCTCCTCTAATTAGCGGGACAGATAATATGATTTTATTGCGGGAAAGGCCTCCTTTCAAGTTTTCTTCAAGGTCATTCAACCAGACCAACATGGACCTAGCCGTGCATGTGGCCGAAATAGCCGGTTTTAAAGCTCCTGCGCAGGATTCCCAAGCCCTTTTTAAAAGGGAATCCGCTTTCCGATCAAGCGGGTCTTGCAAAGAACCAGAATCTTCTACAGGCAGAAGAGATTTCCTAGAAGTCGATGCTACTGCCGCATCTACTTTAGGGGCTTTTGACCATTTGGAGAAATCCTCGTCACTAAAGGGATAGCGACGTTTTGAGGAAGACGGCAACCCTTTTTGCCCCTGGCTTTCCCACTCCTTTTTAACCAAGTCCTTTATTGCTGAAATAATAGGAAAGGAGGGTCTCTTTTTCTCAGACAGGCCAGCAAACATCACGTCCTGTGGTGTCTTAAGGGTTTTAGTATCTTCTATACCCATGGTATTACGTATTGATTTAACTAAATTGTCAATACTGTCTGTAGGGAAACATGTATCCTGCTCACCCTCCGAGGATATAACCTCTTGGGAATCGTCTGAATTCTTATCCTCAGATGACTGTTCAGATGTAGGAGAGGTATATTTTTTACTACTCTCAGGAACTTTGTCCGAGCTTCGAAAGGCTCGTAATTCCTCTCTAATCATGCTACGTATATCTTCCGACCTTACTGAAGACTCCTCACGTAAGGTGGATTCGATGCATGAATGGCACAGCTTTTTTAAATAGGTGTCCGGGAGCGGCTGAGAGCATAAAGCACATTGCTTATGTTTAGATTTCCCTGTTCTTTTAACCTAGGGAATTAGATAAAAGAGGGGAGTGTAATCAGCTTAAATAGGGTAGACAAACACTCACCCTTGAAGCTGTAGTCATAATACCGGCTGGAGAGGAGGAGACGGAGGCACAGATGGAGGAGCTGACCGGTCCGATCTTTTTTCTCTGGCGCTCTTAGACGATGATCTGCGGCTGCTGCTAGTCCGGCTTCCAGGTGTAACAGCGGTGACTTCAGATGAAGGTAACGCTGTGTCCTTAGGAGATGCCATGATGGACGCCGGGTCTCAGCGCCGGCGTCCTTTTGTAAATGGGGGCCGCCATCTTCTTCCTGCCGCACCCGGAAGTAACTCCACATCCGGGTTGCGGCTCTGCTGTGCGCGCCTGCGCGTCCACCCAGCAATCGCGCAGGCGCCGTCCTCCTCCTACGTCACCCCGGAAGTTGTGGCAATACTTCCGGGGGAGAAAACACCGGGCCCCACGCTGCCTGTGCGCCTCCGAAGATGGCGACACAGGGCTCTTACCCCAGCGGTCCGGCCCTGCAGGTCTGCTGGATGCGTCTCCGTGAGCCAGGCGACTCCCCGATCCTGGCCTCACGGTACCTGCCAGCAGAGGGGGGAAGCTGCCATAGGACCCCCGACGCTGCTTCCAGCTCTGGAGCCCTTGCCGTCCCTATGCAGGTAAACAGCGCAAGCGGCGTCCAGGCTGGGAATCCTCTTCTCTCCAGGTCTCCCGTAGGAACAGGAAACCAACTGTGGGAGCGAGGGGGACCGCCCCTTTTATTCTCTCCATAGGGTTTCCTGTTCCTAGGGGCGGATCCCCTCTCTCAAGTGGGTGCTATCGTGGCGAAGAGAAAAAATCTGCTAAAAACCCGCTATAAATAGTAAATCAAACCCCCCTTCATCACCCCCTTAGTTAGGGAAAAATAATAAAATTAAAAACAATGTATTTATTTCCATTTTCCCATTAGGGATAGGGTTTGAATTACATTTACGGTTGGGATTAGGGTTTGGGGTGTGTCAGGGTTAGGGGTGTGGTTAGGGTTATGCTTAGGATTAGGGTTAGGGGTGTGTCCGGGTTAGGGTTATGCTTAGGGTTAGTGGGTTTTCACTGTTTAGGCACATCAGTGGCTCTCCAAATGCAACATGGCGTCCGATCTCAATTCCAGCCAATTTTGCATTGAAAAGTCAAATGGAGCTCCTTCCCTTCCGAGCTCTGTCATGCACCCAAACAGGGGTTACCCCAACATATGGGGTATCAGCGTACTCAGGACAAATTGCCCCTGGGTGAGTATAATCTAACGTCTTTTTCTCCTCTTTCAGGTAACATCGGGGGCTTATCTACAGCATTACAGAATGCTGTAGATAAGCCCCTGATGCCGGTGGGTTTACCTCACCCGCGATTTTCGGGGCGACAGGTTCCCTTTAATCATTCCAAAAATTCCTGTAAAACACTTGAAGGGTTAATGAACTTCTTGAATGTGGTTTTGAGCACAGTGAGGGGTGCAGTTTTTAGAATGGTGTCACACTTGGGTATTTTCTATCATATAGAACCATCAAAGTGACTTGGTCCCTAAAAAAATAAATGCAGGTAATATCAAAGAAATTTTACCACTATCATGAAGTACAATACATCACGAGAAAACTATGTCAGAATCATCAGGATCCGTTGAAGCGTCCTAGAGTTATAACCTCATAAAGGGACAGTGGTCAGAATTGTAAAAATTGGCCCGGTCATTAACGTGCAAACCACCTTTGGGGGTAAAGGGGATAAGGATCTTTATTCTCTTGGATTGCTGTGCCTCAAGTCTGACATTTTAGGGTCATTCTAAGAACAAAGAGCGTGTTGGACTTTATAATGGGTTGACATTTTTGGTGATGGGGCGTCATTATCTATTTAAAAGTTATGATAAAGATATTTTATTTCAGGATGACGAGTCGTGTCTAGTTTTTTCTTTTAGGAAATCTCTAATCAGTCATTTCCTCGACCTTGAATCTACCTCAACCTTGAATCTCCTAAAATGTTAGTACGTACCCTCATCATCTCCCGCCTTGACTACTGCAATCTCCTCCTTTGTGGCCTCCCAGCTAATACTCTTGCTCCTCTCCAGTCTCCCCTCTACTCTGCTGACTGATTAATCCACCTCTCCCCCTCTACAAATCTTTTCATTGGCTTCCAATTCCCCAACAAATACAGTTAAAAATACTAACTTTGACCTACCAGGTCGTCCATAATTTGTCTCCTTCATATATCTTCAAACTAATCTCTCAATACCTACCCAACACATACTTTCTGGTCCTCTCAAGCGCCCTGTCTCTCTCCTCCACACTCTTATGTTCCTCATCCAATCACCTCCATAACTTGTCCCAAGCATCCCCCCCAACGTCTGGAAGTCAGTGCCCAAACAAATCCGATTGTCCACAATATTAAGACCTTTCTGACCGAACTTTAAAACCCATTTCTTCAATAAATCTTACAGCCTGCAATGACCCCGCTGCTGTATCAGCACCACCTGAGCTGCTGCAATTCCCAAGTCTACGGTGTCTTTCCCCATTACCCTATGTGAACCCACAAGAGCAGGGTCCTCTCCCCTCGGTTTCAGTATGTCATTGTTCGTTTGCTCACCGTATTTTATATTTGTATCCTGTATGTAACCCCTTCTCATGTACAATCTATCATGTAATCAATGGGGCCCTAAAAATAAATATAATATTGATAGGTGGGGGAGGTCGGATATCCCTCAATCAGTAAGAAGGGGTCACCATGGATCCATCACTGTGTAAGAATAAAAAGCCAGCAATGAGTTTCCCACATCTGAGCTGCCTGGGGCCACCGCCGCTATGGGGCCATCAAGTCACAGCTGTATACCAGTTCTAGTGGCATGAAAATCCAAGTTTACGTTTCATTCACACATGCAGGTTTGGCAGCACTTTATGTTGCTTGTGATTTCTATTGCTTCAAAATCTGCATGTGTAACTACAGCTATATTACTGGGGCTACACGAATCTAAACTCATGAGATGGTAGGACTCAAAGTGGGCAAACAAAACTGCAGACACCCCATTACCCAACAACGTAAATGAAGCTGCCAAGGTTTTCTGTCGCCTGCCTTTTTCTGCAGCTACGTACATTACATCCCATGGGACAGGGGATCTCGCCGATTGCACAACACACACGTACTTCAAGTAAACATTTGAGAAATTCTTTTTAATGGAAAATGTAAAACCCCTTTGAACTTCAATGTACAAAGCATGTGGAACACTTGCACTTTTAACAAATTAAAGCAAGCCAATGTTTTAAAAAAATACATCATTGAATGTATATATGTATATATTTACAGAGCATATTAAGTTTTATTTAGCTTCAAAATGTCACAAATTCTTTACCAAAAATGAGACAACTTTGTTTCAAATAAATTACATCTTCTTTAAATGTCTAATTATACATTGAGTAGGCTTCAATAAATCACTGAAGTGTCTTCTTATTAATACCGTGTTATATCTTATATTGTACAAAGTTTACAGGTATTTGGCAGTAATCTTTCAGATCATGTTATGAATGCTTCCAAATGCAGGCAATAGCTGGTGATTTCTGTTTTACCCTCACAGTTATTGTGTCAATGTAGTGAAAAATATCCAAATATTTTTAGCAAACTATACAAGTCACATTTACATTTGATCAACAATATAAGCGTAGAACTTTTTGTTTTCTTTTCTTTTTTTCAAAAAAATAAATACATTTAAATCTGACATTTTTCTTCTTTTTCACAAACTCTTAATGTACAGTATGTTACATTGTAGCATGGGTGTGATGGCTCCGATCGTGCTGCAGCGCTGGGGAGACCTGTAATGAGCGTCCGGCCCTGCGGAGGAGGCCGACCACATCTGCTGTGACCGTCTTATACTGGTGTGGTGTCAGTAACATGGAAATACTTGGAGAAGAGTTTCTTGGCACTGATGATAGAACAGCGGCTCGCTCAGTGTCCCTTTATCTGAATTATTCTCTCCCGACACAAGAATCTTTTCATCTCCAGCAGAAACAAAAAACAACAACTAAGATTCTTCCATGTCTTCCATTTCCTCTTCGTGAATCTTCAAGGATCTTAGCATTTCTTTGACTGAATGATACAAGATGTTTTTTACCTGGCAAAAAAATTCAGAAAACTGGGTCATTATATCCAGTTGCTTCTGCAAGTAAAACCCCGAGGAGCAGGAGCCCTCCATCACATCTCTATTTGCCAAACAAAACACGAGAATGGCACTCTAGCTGTTATGGAACTACAATTCCCAACATGCTCTACCATAGACAAAAAAGCATCAGTATAAAAATACTATCTAAATATTGGCGACTCATTGAACAGATAATAACACCAGGAGAACCAAGAGTCAAAACTGGCCAGAATAATTCGTAAAAGGTAACATTTATTGAAAACTAAATTAGGGTATGTTTCCACGTGCAGGAAACGCTGCGTGTTTGACGCTGCATAGAGCCGCAGCGTCAGACAGGCAGCGTCCAGATGTTACAGCATAGTGGAGGGGATTTAATGAAATCCCGTCTCCACTATGCGTGGTAACACGCACGCGGCGGCCCTGCGACTCCGGACATGCTGCTCGTCTTTTCAGATCGCAGCATGTCCGTATATCTTGCGGCGACGCTGCGTCGCCGCAAGATATAGCACAGGGCCCTATGTGTGGGGAACGATGATCCCGGATGTGTGCTATGAACACATCCGGCATCATCGCGTCCCAGAAAGGGGGCGGGGCTTACCGCAGAGTGGGTTTTCCGCTCCGACGATACCGCCGGCCATCCTGATCGTGGACACGCAGCCTTACATAAATACAATAATAACCAACAATAGTCAATGGTATATAGACATGATAGCAACTGTATCCATAAGTACATCCAATTGTCCAGGTACAAGACCACTAGAGTAACATGAGCGTATCCTCACAAGTGTCAAGACATGTATTTACCCACTTATGAGCAATGTTCCTATGGATGTGTGGAAATCAACCCCAACAGTGAATTACTAATGGCCGTACAAAAAGGTGACCACACATCTCAAAAACGACAGGCAGCATAATCTGAATAAAATCAGAGTGGTAAATTACCCATGTGTGCGGGAGGGTCCTGTATCGGTCCTGGATCACGTACCCCAACGCGCATTTCGCATTCAAACTTTGCCGCTTCCTCAGGGGGCATGGTTTAACTAGAATCTCTATCCGGTTTATAAGGAGTTTACATCCGATCACGTGATGTAACAGGTGCACAAACGTGACACGCCGGATCTTCCCCGAACAGGACCCTCCCGCACACATGGGTAATTTACCACTCTGATTTTTGAGATGTGTGGTCACCTTTTTGTACGGCCATTAGTAATTCACTGTTGGGGTTGATTTCCACACATCCATAGGGACATTGCTCATATGTGGGTAAATACATGTCTTGACACTTGTGAGGATACGCTCATGTTACTCTAGTGGTCTTGTACCTGGACAATTGGATGTACTTATGGATACAGTTGCTATCATGTCTATATACCATTGACTATTGTTGGTTATTATTGTATTTATGTAATTTAGTTTTCAATAAATATTACCTTTTACGAATTATTCTGGCCAGTTTTGACTCTTGGTTCTCCTGGTGTTATTATGCTCTACCATAGGATGCCAAGCATGCCGAGTGTTGAACTTTTAAAACACATCGGGCGCTACAGGCTGCCGACACCGGCCCTAAAATGTAAGGGTGTATTTAAACAACAAATCGCTCTCACAGAAACCTTTTTCTACCCCCATTGCAAATTCTGTTTAGTAACAAAATGTACAGACATTCTGCTGTTTGCAATAAATAAATAACAATTTAAATAGCTAAAAACAACTAATATAACAAGTGGTTTCTCTACATTAAAGGGACTGTCAGCCCAGAATGACTGTTCACAAAAGTGCAGGCACTCGGTGCATCATGGCGGGGCCCAGCAGTTCAGTACACCTTCCCACCTGCCTGTTTTCCATCTCCACCATTCGCTGAGTCTATGAAGCCAGAGCTGTCAATCAAAGAGGAAGGTAGAAATAGAAGGTAAACAAGCAGGTGGCAAGGTGTATATTAATGTTTGGCCCCGCCATAATGTACTTTGTCTGCCCAGAATGACTGTTCAGACAGAGTCCCTTTAAACACAAAATGCCACTTGTATGGAATACTGCAATCTCAATCTTTCAACCTCTTTAGGGTATGTGCACACGTTGTGGATTCCCTGCAGGTTTTCTGCGGATTTTGTGCAGAATTTGCCTGCGTTTTTACACCTGCGGATTCCTATAATGGAATAGGTGTAAACCGCCACGGATTCCGCACAAAGAATTGACATGCTGCGGAAAATAAACTGCTGCGTTTCTGAATTTTCTGCAGCATGTGCTCTGCGGATTTGGTTTTGCATAGGTTTACATGGTACTGTACACTGCATGGAAAACTGGGCAGATCCGCTGCGGATCTGCAGCCAAATCCACAATGTGTGCACATAGCATTAGTATTTAGTTGGTTGCTAAGACCCGCTGCAAACAAAACAGATAGCCAGTCCCCAGCTTCCGGCAGCGATCCTGAGGGATAGGATAGGGCAAACTAACAGTTGAATGGGGGCCAACAGATAAGTGTTATGTATAATGAGAAGCGTTTATACACTACACACATTATGGATGAACCATAGGCACTGTTCACATTAGTGTTATATCAGTTATGTGGCAGAAATTGATGCTGAAGACTTTACCATCAGTAAGGATCCATTTATGATGTGCAGTGTTCATTACTAGGGTTCAAAGGACAACGCACATATAGATACTGTTTTCTATAAAATAGTACCAGACTTAACGCTGTGGCTTTTTGCTGTGGGACAACCAGATCTTGGGAGACTGCTGTTTGCAGGATGGATATGTTTATTTGCACTTGTTCAAGCAGAGGAGATGAGATTTATGCAGTAAATGTGGCATTGTTCTAGCCCCAGGCTTTGCTGCACGTCATTGTAGACAAGTCCCCTGTGTGGGAATTCGTGATCTTCAACATAGAGGATGTTGTTATATTTCCGTCTTAACCTACATTTTCCTCTTTCATTTGATATGACCTCAGCACAGAGATAGAGCGGACCATGGACACGGTGACCGTGAATCAAACTTGTTTTTATGCTAAAAATCCTGACCTCATTTTTGCCAGACATTTATATTTGTCGAATAATCGTTAGAAAATAACATTGCTCTCTTGCCAATGTGAGCGAGGACAGCAGAACACGCTGCCTGTACGCTTCTCACCTGCAATTTATCATCAAAATTGATTTCTTCTTTAGAAAGCCTCAGCTCTTGAGTTAAATGAAATGAGTGAACAAGATGTTCTGGGGACACAAAGTCTTGAGTCACTTGGATGCAGCTGTGAAAATTTTGCACCTGTCGCAAACAAAAGAGAAAAACGTGTAAGTGTCACCTTCCACGGCTGACGAGGGGATGCGTAGCGCCATTCACCGGCTGTATCAGGATCATATCAACGAGACCTTGATTGCCCCATAAATGGCTAGAATTCACATCAGGTCTTTGAAAACCTTGTATGATGGCACGTGGCATCCCTGTGACTTCATATTACGACGATATTCTTCCATGGAAGCAATTCTTTCCAGGAAGATTATCGCAGTAATTCGGCATCTGCTGGAACATGCCACCTTTGTACTCCATCTACATCAAATCTGAGGCATAAACTAACACTTCCTATCACCACCTCACCTGATAAATGGCCCCAGCAGGCAGTATGACTGCATCACCGAGGAACTGGACAAGTGTGTGGCTCTTCACACCATAATCATCGAGGAGACTTTGGCGGAGTTTCTTGTTCAGGTACCAGTTCTGGTCTCGTATCGGGTCATGGTCAGGAAGGATTTCGAGGCATTGCTCTTTTGCGGCCTAAAAAGAGAAGAGAGAAAGATCCGCCTTTATTGTTGTGGAAAGATCCGTGCCGTATAGAAGTTTATACTTCTTCCCCGCTCTAGCACTCGTGCCAAACACTTACAGAACAGAATCCCTTTCTACTCTGTAGTCCCCTGTGAAGACCACATTTTGCTTGTGTAAAATTATGCTAAAATGGAAATTCTGAGAATTAACACAGGATGTAGTCATAGGAAAAAAAATATCTGACAAAGTTTCTCAACACTCCCAAGGAAAGCAGAAGCAATGGCAGATACTTAAGTGCAGCACTGGCAGACACACTGCAGATCCCCTGGCACGTGCTCAGCAGCTCTAGAACAAGGAGATTTTACTCCATTGCCTCCTTGATGCTTATTCCAGTTGTTATTTTCATAAATATTCCATGTTACGCTATGTGCACACGATGCGGATTTAGTGCGGATCCGCAGTGGATTTTTCCGCGCAGAAACGCTGCAGATCCGCACTGTGATTTACAGTACAATGTAAATCTATGGGGGGAAAAAAAAAGCTGTGCTGCGGATTTAAAAGACGTGCATGTCACTTCTTTTGTGTGGATCTGCAGCGTTTCTGCACCCTTCCATTATAGAAATCCGCAGTGGTAAGAACCGCAGAAAATCCACATCAATTCTGCATAAAATCCGCGGCAAATCTGCACCTGTGGTTTCTGCCAGGAGATTTTGCAGATTTCTGCACCCCATTCCGCAACGTGTGCACATAGCCTTACTCACCGAATTCCCTCATTACAAGTGCTAAATGTTAGGTTATAACAATGGAAGTACAGATGGTCTAGATCAGTGCTCTCTGGTCGTGATCGGGAACTGTACAAATTTCCTGAGCTTCCGAGGACCCTGCCACAGCATTTCATACACCGCCTGGTGTGGAGTCCTTTGTATGGCGCACTGGCGATACCTCTACAACTAACCATAAGCCAAGCCTGGGCTCCAAGAGGGCAAGGAAAAGCATGCAGTTCTGGTCCACGGCCACAGAGCACTGACCTGGATCATGATCCATGGGTCAGCAAAGAAATCCACTCATTTCTAATTAGAAGATTTTGGAAATGAAATATACTACTGGTTTTCTGGAAATGTCCTCTATTTCTAGATGCCATAGGAGAGTCACCCAATTATAGAAACATAGTCTGTGCCACAGTGGTGGAGCCTTTACCTTATGTAGAAACTCTCGGATTTTGTCTGCGTCTTTAGTCTCGTAAATGTGCCAGAGAGAACCAGGAGCCTCAGTGGGGTCCTTCAGCCTTTTCTTCAAACATTCATCCATGTCTTCTTCCTCGAACTTCTTGACTACAGCTGAAACAGGAAAGGTGGTTATAAAATAACTGGCAACACATTTGCCAAATCGAGTGCAAGAAGGAATCAAGGAGCTGCCTGAGGCGACCGATCTTGTACCAATTTTAGTTTTTCAAGAAGTCTCAGAAAAAGTTGATAACTGATTAGCATGGTCAAAACACTATAGTTTTCAGAAATCTATCAATGACATTTATATTTTACCATCAGATCTTTACACATGTGGATTCCTTCCTTCCTTGTACCACACACCATATGTTGTACATCCTCCTGACTTCATAAAAAGCCTTAAAAGCATCTTGTTGCATTATGTAGATCAAAGGGGTATTCCCATCTCCAAGATATTATCCAAATATATAGTAGATGTAATAAAAATATTAGCAAATATCTAAAATTAAAAACGCAGTATACTTTTTCTGATTCGCCATGTTGCTTACCCCATGTGCAGGGCATTGCAGTAGCTTTGATATCCATGGGTACGACCTCTAATGGATAACTGTCACTATGTTAGGCTACGTTCACATTTGCGTTGTTGTGTGTTGCGTCGGTTACGCAACGCAAAACGCATGCAAAAACGCATTGTTTTGTGACGCATGCGTCCATTTTTGGCTTGATTTTGGACGCAAAAAAAATGCAACTTGCAGCGTCCTCTGCGCCCTGACGCTTGCGCCAAAAATGACGCATGCGTCACAAAACGCAAGACAACGCATGTCCATGCGCCCCCATGTTAAATATAGGGGCGCATGACGCATGCGTCGCCGCAGCTGCGCCCGACGCAACGCTAATGTGAACGTAGCCTTGGTGGTCTTAACCATGGACACCTAAGCTACTGCAATGCCCTGCACATGGGGTAAGCAACATAACGAATCAGAAGAACTATACTGCCTTTCTAATCGAAGCCATTTGCTAATATTATTATTACTACTACACCTACTACATATTAGGAAAGGATCTTGGAGATGGGAAACTTCTTTAAGGTTTTATATAAATCCGCCAAACCAGAGGATAGGACCCTATGTATTTCATATCATGGTATCTCAAGCAGTCCTAAAACATCCATTTCACCAGGGAATATTTCAGACCCCTTGTTCTTGAGACCTATTAGTGGGGGGTCCCAGAAAGGGATCATCTACGCAGAAGAGAATCGCTTAAGTGTAAGGGTACCGTCACACACTGCCATTTCGATCGCTACGACGGTACGATTCGTGACGTTCCAGCGATATCGTTACGATATTGCTGTGTCTGACACGCAGCAGCGATCAGGGATCCTGCTGAGAATCGTACGTCGTAGCAGATCGTTTAGAACTTTCTTTCGTCGCTGGATCTCCCGCTGGCATCGCTAGATCGGTGTGTGTGACACCGATCTAGCGATGCGTTCGCTTGTAACCAGGGTAAACATCGGGTTACTAAACGCAGGGCCGCGCTTAGTAACCCGATGTTTACCCTGGTTACAAGCGTAAACTAAAAAAAAACAAACAGCACATACTTACATTCTGGTGTCCGTCAGGTCCCTTGCCGTCTGCTTCCCGCACTCAGTGACTGCCGGCCGTAAAGTGAAAGTAGAGCACAGCGGTGACGTCACCGCTGTGCTGTGCTTTCACTTTCACTTTACGGCCGGCAGTCAGTGAGTGCGGGAAGCAGACAGCAAGGGACCTGACGGACACCAGAATGTAAGTATGTGCTGTTTGTTTTTTTTTACGCTGGTAACCAGGGTAAACATCGGGTTACTAAGCGCGGTCCTGCGCTTAGTAACCCGATGTTTACCCTCGTTACCCGGGTACCTCGGCATCGTTGGTCGCTGGAGAGCTGTCTGTGTGACAGCTCTCCAGCGACCACACTACGATTTACCTACGATCACGGCCAGGTCATATCGCTGGTCGTGATCGTAGGTAAATCGTATAGTGTGACGGTACCCTAATAGTCACCAGGTTTCACACTACAAACTGCACTGCATATTTTATTAAACAGATCTTGCACATGAAGAGGCTTGGTGTACTTACTTTGAAAGTCAATACCTGAATGTCCATGCTTGCTCATTTTAATATTAGGCAGTATTAGGAACATTCACAAAGGATTATACAGCCAGTCTTACATAGATTTTTAACCCCTTAATGACCGCCAATACGTCTTTTAACTGACCTGAGATATAAGAGAATAGCCTCCCCATACAGGTGACAATCCAGCAGCTGTCAGCTGTACACTATAGGTGACAACTTGCTGCATTAGCCACGATCAGTGTTTGCACTGTCCATATCTGTTTAACCCCTTAGATGCTGCTGTCAATAGTGACTACATCATTATAAATGGTTAACAGAGTGTGGGCGCTTCCTCTTTATCCCAATTGGTGCCCTCAGATCATGATTGTGTGGTCCTGATGTTTGCGATGGCAATTCACGACCAAATAGCAGCCTTAGAGTCTGCTGGCTGTTGTAACCTGTTCAGAAGTTAGCGGCATTTATGTGTTAAACATACACTTTTTCATTTCTGTCATGCCACTTTGCATTATTTCCTGAAAAGCACCTGAAGGGTTAATAAACTACCTGACTGCAGTTTTCAATATGTCAGGGGGTGCTGTTTTTAAAATGGTATCACGTTTGGGGTTTCCCAATATATGAGACCCCTAAAGGCACTTCAAACCTGGATAGTCCCCTAAAAAAATAAATGTTGTAAATTTCCTTGTAAAAATGAAAAATTGCTGCTACATTTTTAAACCTCCTAAAATGCTAACAAAATACAATAATGTTTTACAAATGGTGTTGATGTAAAGCAGACATGTGGAAAATGTTATTTAGTAATGGTTGGCGGTGGTATGACCATCTGGATTAAAGGGATAATCATTCAAATTTTGAAAATTGCTAATTTTTTAACATTTTTCTCAAATTTTTGATATTTTTTGTAAATAAACACAAAACATATTGAACTAAATTTACCATTGTCATAAAGTATAATGTGTCACGAAAAAACAGTCTCAAAATCACTGGGATTTGTTGAAGTGTTGCAGAGTTATTACCACATAAAGTAACACTGGTTAGATTTAAAAAATTTGGCTCCGTCACTAAGGGGTTAAAGTAAGCACATCAGACTCTTCAGGCCTAAAGAGCGAGTCAATAACATATGCAGTTTGTATTGTGAAATCTGATGACAGATTGTTTACATTTGGATAAATCCTGTGAAACTCTTAAAGGGACACTGTCACCTGAATTTGGAGGGAACAATCTTCAGCCATGGAGGCGGGGTTTTGGGGTTTTTGATTCACCCTTTCCTTACCCGCTGGCTGCATGCTGGCTGAAATATTGGATTGAAGTTCATTCTCTGTCCTCCATAGTACACACCTGCGCAAGGCAAGATTACCTTGCGCAGGCGTGTACTACAGAGGACAGAGAATGAACTTCAATCCAATATTGCAGCCAGCATGCAGCCAGCGGGTAAGGAAAGGGTGAATCAAAAACCCAAAAACCCCGCCCCTATGGCTGAAGATTGTTCCCTCCAAATTCAGGTGACAGTGTCCCTTTAAGTTTGTGATCACATATGAAGGTAGAGTAATGGTTCTTGGCATGATTTAGAAGCCAAAAAATGTAAAAAGGAAAAAAAAGCTCCAATAGACAGAGATACCACTCCTATTAAAGCAGGTGTTGGAAAAGGGGTTACACATCAGAGAGGTAATGATTTGGTTTGCTATGGTCACATACCAGATTTACAAGCAGCCACATTGCCTTTAACGGCTCCAACATAGACTAAGATGTTCACCATATCTGACACTTCTATGTGAAGGTTTGTTGTTCCGGTGTCATGCTCCTTGGTTGCAATCACTCCTGAATGTACAAAAAGAAGGAAAAAAAGTTAAAACTAAATCTGCACATTACTGGATATGTCTGACCGCTCTGGAGAATGACATGTACGCTTCCAACATTTTTTTTTAGTAGCAGATGTGCCAGGTCATACAGCTGCACGCTCCTCAGAGACACGTTCCCCAATCTAATACTGATGGCATGGGTCCTAGTCTCATCAAGGTGAAGCAAATGAATGCAGGAAACCTCACCATTCCTTATTCTACTATTACATTTCCAGCATCCAGATATTAATTCTTTCACAGACTTTTTAGCAGATTATTATTATTTTCATTATTATAATTAAACCAAACTCACCATACGCGCTACACAACCTGGGGCCCAAGTCTGGACGTACAAAGAATGATGGCATGTGGGATGCAAGGTTGAACTTCCCATCTGGATTGCAGTATTCTGGTACCGGGAGCATCCTAAAGAAATCTTCATGTCTGGGGAATAACACACAGGAGCCATATCAGACGTCCGTAACATCAGGTCTTGTCCTTCTAATAATATAATAAGTGCAAATCCTTTCTTAGGCTGCATTTCACACCGCAGCAGGTTAGTAACGCTGCCGTCTTGCCACCATCTCACTGGACAATCACTATTTTGCAGGGAAACCATTTTTACCTGTAGGACTGCTCTGCTGATCACGATAAAACAGCCTTTTCACTGCAAGATTGTCCAGGGAAATAGTTTAAAAGGTGGAACAGGGCTGTTGTAGTTTTCAGCCGCAGCGATCGCTGCAGGTGAACACAGGCAAACAAAGTGCACTGTCATTGAGTGACTATAATCACCCAGCTCGACTCCTTCCAGAACAGGATGCAGGATGGCTGGGACTTGGCTTATGAGCGTGGGGCCGATTCATACAAGGCAGGTGCCGGCACGTGTCTCTAACATCAACGACCAGAGCCAACATTGATCACTGCAGTCCGACAGCAGCATCTCAATGGTTAATCGGCAACAGTGGCATTTAAATGGTTCCAGTGGCAACATATGTAGGTCCCACCACCCATGGTCCCCTTCCCTATGAACAGTCATGTGATGCCGATTGCTCAGTATGCTATTCGGGGGCACACTGTGGACCGCTTATCACCACTTGCTTCTCCCAGAGGAGCAGAGGCTTTGTAGTATTGAACTGTAAAATACTAGCAATCAAACAAACAATAGCAGATTCCAGTCCACTAGCTGGACTAAAAAAAATAGTGTGAAAATTCCCAATTCACAAAAAAAGAAGAAGAAACAAAATTTGGTCTGATCTATGAAAATATAAAAATTAACCCATTCCAAAAACCATCTACAAAAAGAAAATCAAAATGCACAAATAATTTTTTTTTGGTCACCACATCTGTAATAATGTAATAAAACAGGATCAAAAGATCGTATGTATTCCAAAATGGCATGAATGGGAAATTCAGCTCCCAACACAAAAAAAAAAGTCATCACACAGCTCCAACAACGGAAATGTAAAATCAGCAGCATCTGCCACAATGAGGGCATTTTACGTCCAGATAAAACAGCAGGGCAATACCTGGCAAGCATCATGTTTCGGAAGTCTTCTCCTGAAGGCTGATCTTTCAGTTTTAGAAGAATCGTCTCGCCGTTTTTAAGTTTCTGTCGTTCTATTTGTGCAGGAAATAAGAGCAATCAGAGGAGCTAGATTTATAACTCTTAGACAATCAGTGATCTTTGGCGCCTTATTATTCTCTACCACTTGTGGAACTTACTGGAGACGTCCTCGAATCCATCCCAGAACTCATTCACGTTGCCGCTTGACACTATTCCTTCTTTGCAGTTCAGAAGATCCCCTTGATGTTCCCCGAAGTCGTGGCCGATTGCTTCCGATTTCCATAGATTTGGGTTCATTTTCTTATGATTTCCAGAAACCACAACAGTCTATGAAAAACAATACTACTACAATTAATAAAGCCTAAATCACGTGGTTTGAAGACAGTTATGCGTTATTACCACTGGGGCTACACCGCTACTTTGGCAGCGACACATTGCGCTACATCACAGCATAATGTAAATGGATGGGAAAACTTTGCAAACAGCAAGTTGCTATACAGATTCTGTGACATATTGCGATATGATATTACTGCATCACAGTGTAATGTGTCACGGCCACCGTCGCCATGTAGCACAGCTTATAACATTAGGGAAGTGTTCACACGTGGCAAATCACACATCAAAAAGGCCCAAGCAGAAACCCCTGGATGTGGTACAGAAACAACCTCAATAGAACAGACTGAAATGTCTACAACAAATTGCCACATGAGAATATACCATCATATTTTAATGAAAAAAGCTGCAGATTTAACAAATACAGAGGGGCACAGACTCCGTAAGCGTTCCTGCTCCATCTTTTTGTCATTCTAGTATTACTGTCTACTGCAACTTATTGGTGCTGTCACTTGGCAACTGCTGAGATGCGAGGATGGAAACAGATGGCTGAAAACATCTCGCTCTTCTCCGGTTCCAAAAATGATTATATGATGACGCACGGAAATCATCGAGATAAAAGTCATCACATTCTGCTGCGGAGGAATAGGGGCGTAGAAAACAAAGATCTGCAAAGTTTTCCTTGCTCTTTTGTATCTGAAAATAATGTGCATCTCCAGCTACAAATACACTGCATGGACCCAATGATTAGGATGCACTCATTCCCCTCGCCCCCGTTTTTTCACAGGAGAGAGACGTAGATGGTTGTGGGATCCCTCTCTGCTTGACGGAATCCCACTATCAAAAGTCGGGTCCTTTAGGTGGCTTCTTAAATTGATAAGAGACTAGGTACTCTAATACGTAAAAGTATATATTTTAATAAGTGAGAACATATTGGGTGAGGTGTGAAGGGCGTACATCAACAATTTATGGAAATTAATGTACCGCGCTTTAATTCCCATTTTCAATACCTCTGCTTCCGGTAGAGACTGAAAACCTACCATAATAATGTCCAATTGACACATGGACATTGCGTTACAGTCTTACAGTAAATCTGTCTCAGATGCTCATGGGCAAGCAGAGATCGTGAAAAATGAAGAAAGGGGTATTTTAGGAAGCTGCAGAATATTAAAATAATGAGTAAGATTTAGGCAAAAAACTAAAGCCTTTTATCCAGCCTCCGAGCGGCCCTGTGTGGATTGCTCACCTTCCCCTGCTTCCAGCAATCTCTGAAGAGCTTCCAGTTGCTGTTGTGCCGGTGATCTCTTAACCATAAAATGTAACGATCACAGATCCAAGAATGTGGGATATCATTGTACGTTCTCGTCTTCTCGTCCAGAGGTGGCTTGCGGCTTTCAGATATTTCCTCTTTTGGCTCGGCTTTTATGCTGGGTTTAGGCGACCTTGTGGCAGGAATCTTGTTTTCAACCACTGATGCGATGATGTCATCCAAGAAGTTTGGCATGGACCTTCCGCCTTTACCGCTCTGGTGTCACAAAGAAGAAAATATTTCAAGCTTGCAAATATCTTTAATAGTGTTCAGATTTCTGATGGCTTACGGACAGTCTCTTTTTCACAGACATTTTGTGGATTTACACTTCACTCATCAGACATTCGAAGCAGAAGGCAACAACCTACAAGCTATATAGCACAAAGGCTTAAAGACATGGTCGTCAGAATTCATGTGTCCGTAAACGGCCCCCAAATGTATACATGCTTTTATTATAGGGATTATCCAGAACTAAAAAATTAATGGTCTATCCTAAGGATAGTCTGACAGTATCAGGTCGGTGCGGGTACAGATCTCAGCTAGTATGAAGGATGGACCAGGAGTGGTGCTTGTGACACTACCCACCAGTATTGCCTCCAATCTAACACTGATAGCCTACATTAAGGATAGACCACCATTTTTTTAAAGAACAGGATTACCCCTCAATATGTGCTACATACAGCACAGCTGCATATAACAGAAATACACATTTCGACTGTACGAGACTGATCGAGAAAGCCAAGGACAACGCTGTGCTATTTCTGACATTCCTATAGATAATAAATGGGCAGCGACGAGCATGGACGACGACCATTACTCCATTCCAATGGGGGACTTCATAGCAACTTGATACCTATTCTGTTAATGTATGATAAGTGGTTAAGGTAAACCAGCCCTTTAAGAGGCCTTATATACAATAGATGGCTGTCTACCAACAATAGTTCTCACATATGCTCCATGCACAAGAGTGCTTGCGCTCCAATGTTCTCCATGACAGAGCTGCAGCCAGACTTCTCACTGAGGAAAAGGATCAGCAGTCCAAAATCAGACAGGTGGGATCCTCATTTCCCCTGACATCTGTCAGTCGGAGACCACGCATACACGAGACTGTCTGCTGAGCCTGACAATATCAGCGGGTTCCATAAATGCTATTCTAGCAAGCGTAGGGCCTTATAGGGGTTGTCGACCCCTCCAGCAACCCCATCTTACTATAATACTCTAAGCCTGCATTCGCCTCCAGTGCTGTTCCAGCAATTTCGGCACCAGGTGCTTGCGTGATGTTGTTGTATCGGGGGAGCCCTGCAGCCCATCAGCGGCAGCTTCCCTGTAACGGACATCCAGATGACATCAGAAAGCAGCAGCTCTCACTTCTTCCGAATGTCAGTGAGAGAGAAGCGGCGACATAACCTCACGAGAACTCGGACATCGCTGGAACAGCGCTAGCTATAGAGGCACGTACAGGCTGTTTTTATTTTACACGGCGGAATACAGACATTGAGAAGAGGTTTTCCAAGTAGTGGACAACCCCTTTAAGGGCATATCACTAGCTCTAGGTATGTTGCAAAGCTGATCTAAATGCTTTCAGCAATTTACCCACGTGCTGCAGAAACATCCTAACTCGCATTTATGGAATAGATTTCCATTTATTGAAATTCCTGTTAAAACCCTGATGCATGTGACTCCATCCCAGTGAGTAGCCATTGTGATTCTGATCTGCAGATGAACGGCACAAGGAGAAGAACATACAAGTCCAGCACTTCCAACCATGACGTGCTCGTACAGCTCAGTGTCCTGTACACACGCACCGCCTGGCTCACCATCGCACGGGGAGGTTTCGCTGCTCCCTGTACTAGTTTCAGACTTGACTTAACTTGTCTACGCCAATTAAATGTTAAATACTGCATCACATTTCCCATTCAAAGACAACTTTGTTTGCAGTTTACTTCCAAGCTCTCGGTTGTCTTTGGCAAGTATCTCAAGTCTGCAGAGAGTTTTTGCCAAGAGAATAACTTTCCCCTCTCAGCACATTTTTCCTACCCCCGATTTCTGCAATTCAAATAGTTTCAACATGGATGTGCCCGGAATACAAGAGCGCACAGTGACGATTACACAGATCTGCACTGTAGCCTGGTGTAGCCGACACTCACTGGATTTCCTACTGAGTAAACGGGTGCAAAGGCAATGCCGGCGTCCGTGGATCCCAGGCGCAGTTTGCCGGCGGTGGTGGTAAGCAGGTCGCGCAGGGTGGAGCCTGTCTCACTGTTCTGGGATGTAGGAGAGGAGGATTTGGAGTTCACAACTTCGTTATCTTGTTCATCTTTGATATGTTTGGTCACCGGGACCTCTTTATTCTCTGCAATCCAGAAAGCACAAAACAAAAATTGAAGTTAGTCTTCATAAAGTGAAGTTTAGCCTAGCATGTAACCTACAAGTTAAGGGAGTATGTCACCCCTTTTTTCGATATGAGATAAAAATATCGTTCAATTTAGCGTGCGCTCTGCATTACCACAGTACTTTCATATCCCCCGATTCCCCACCTTTGCTGAGAAAAGGTCAGATGGGCGGGGCCTATTCGCCGTAACTTCCCACCTCCTGCCTTGCTCTAAGCATTTATTTTTCTTCTTTACTGCGTTGGCGTTATTTTCCTGCGCCTGCGCATTGAAATGTCCTCTCGCGCGTGCGCAGTATGTTTTGCCCAACAGTGGGCAAAGCATAAAACTCATTATTTCGCATGCGCCGGCATTTTGCATGACGTTCTGTGCCCCCGGAAGTCTTTCCATGCAAAGTCCAGGAACACAAGATTTCCACAGCAATACTTCCGGGGCACAGAGCATAGGGAAAAAAAGCCGGTGCATGCGCAATAATGATGTTATGCTTTGCCCACAGTTGGTGGAAGCATACTGCGCAGGCGCTAGAGGTCTTTACACAGATCTCATTACGTCCAGCAAGCCGAGGAGCGGGGGAAGAGACGGCGAATAGGCCCTGCCCATCAGACCAGGGTAATTTACATAGGACGCCGGAGAGATTACAAAGGTAATTTCTCAGCAAAGGTGGGGAATCTGGGGATATGAAAGGTACTGCGATAATGCAGAGCTCACGCTAAATTGAACGATATTTTTATCTCATATCGAATAAAAGGGGTGACAGACTCCCTTTAAGGTTTAAGTTATACAGTTTCTAGCAAAACAATGTTTTCACAAAGATAAGCCAACCCACACCATGGTACTGTGGAGACATTCATATATTGCAAAGGCACCAACTGCACTTGTGTGTGAATTATTACTGGGATATATGGACATTACCTTTCTTTTCTTCTCGCGCCTTCTGTTCGGCCAGATCTGCCAGCCAGTGCAGTGAGGAGTGGGATTCTGGGGATGCCAGCTTGCTGTCCGTACTTGTGTCGCTTCCTGGGCTTGCATTACCGTTGGTTTCGGGCTTCTGACAAGGACTGTGCTGCTGCGACTCCGGCAAGCTCAGAGATATCTTGTTACTGTGATTGAGGACATTTTGCAACACCTAAAATATTAAATACAATTATTAATCTGTGTCGTAAAATAACCTCCATTTACCACCCCATCTACCTGGCACTGGGTCTGGAAGTACCAGAACAGAACGTCTTTTCTGCAATGTGTGTCCAGACCTGTATAAATAGGCTTGTGCTGCCTCTATGATATTTTATGAGCAAATTAGGCTTGTATTAACAATCATTTAGGATTGACTTCTGGTCGGTTTGTCTAAACAAACCAGTAATGATCTCCTTGTATATAGCCGATTGATTGGTGGTTATAGTGATGAGCGAACGTGCTCTTATACAGCGTTATCGGATCATGCTCGTGTGCTAACTGAGTGACGTCAGTGTGCTTGAATAATATGCTAAGAGCCCTGTTTGTTAGGCAATCTCTGCATATGTTGTGGCTGTCGAACAGCCGTGAGACATGCAGCAGCGGGACATTAGCATATTTTTCGAGCACACCGAAGACACTCTTAGCACCCGAGCATGCTCGGATAACACCTCTCAGAGCACGTTTGCTCATCACTAGTGGTTATATATTGGCCATGGTTGGCCGGTATAAATAAACAGAAAATTCAGATTGCAGATGAAAAATTCAATGATACAAGAATTAGTAAAGTGAACTTTTCATCAGGAATGACTTGGCTAGAGGAGAAGTATTTTTCCGTGAGTAATCTACAGTCTGAACCTTTTATTTCCGCCTGAATGGAAATGTCATTGCTACTCTACAAGCATTGGAGAGCCGGCAAACCTTCCAGTTTTGATTTTCTGTACCCAGTTAACCTAGATCCACACCCAGTTAGACTCAAAAATATTGATAAAGAATCCCCTACTGACTCAGACTGTGAAGTCCACTGTTCACCGTCAGAACATTCATAATTATTCTGATCTTCGGTTTCACATTGAGGAAGCTGATCATATACATGGACTGTAATATCCAAGTCTTGTGCATTATATTATTTGAGTCTTCATCAATAACTACATGCCCTGGAAGCATAGACGGAGGGTAAACGCTGTGCTGCAGACGATATGGGGTAGATATTTGGCCAGATGATCATTAGGCTTGGCTTAGAATGTGGCCTCACCTGTGACACTCCGTTCATTGCTGGGAACTTGGCGTTTTGCGAGCCATGTTTACCAGTGCACTGGCAGTGTGATTTAATCCCAAATTTATCTCGAAGGACGTGCATTGCCTCGAGGAGATCTGTCAGAACTGAAGAAAAAAAATAAATAAAATAAAACCTGATGACTTAAATAACAAGAAATAATACAACGCAGGTTACACACTTGCGTGCTTCATGGTCTGAGTATGGACTGTGAGGAACAAACAGGTCTCCAGACCCAAACTCAACAGCCTCATGAATACATACAAGGGATAGCTTGCGCCAGGAGCCCCACAGCCGGTCCAAACACATCTGTCTGCGCTCGGGTCACAAACCGTGTTCATATTAGGAATAACATTTCATCTAGTATTAAACACATACGAGGTTACCAAATCTCAAGGTTTGGGGGGAGTGAGGGGGACACTTACCCGAGCTGGGGATAATCTGTGTAGGCATTAGGTGCTTGTAATCATGTGGCTGTCCTTTCACACATTTCAACCAGGTGTACAACTCTTTATCTGGAAGGACACAAGTTATTGTGAGTCTCTAAAAACCATCCAACAATAAATCAGTATCAAAGCACAGAGCAAAGCAGAGGCGCTCAGTGCACCCTTGACATGCCCGAAGGGTTGAATGAACCTCACCAACTACTTGCATTCCATCAATTTCCACCCTCTGTATCCTGTAAAGCCAGAGCTGTCAAGGATGGCGAGTGATGGAAAACATGAAGGTGGGAAGATGCTAGGGTGCACCGAGAGCTTGTGCTCGTTTTGAAGTCATTTTTTCCCATAAGACTCTTTAAAACACAGCTTACATTTATGTCAGTGCATCAGAATAGCATCACATTTGTAACCAACACTTTTTGGCATGCTACTTTGTATGTTTTATTGCGGAGATATTCTCCGTATACAGTTAGTCCGCGGGTTACAACGGTCTCGAGTTACATCGTTTCGTGGTTACGACGCTTTATACAACGCCTCATTCCGACTTAGGCGGTTTTGCGTCTTAAGTCGAACTACATGCAACTACGAGCAGCGGCGGAAGAATAGAGTCCTGTACTGTACCCGGTTACACAAGGAAAACGAGTCTCCTGCACGCCGTAACACCCTAATTATGTAGGGTACTGTGTTAGGATAGGTGTTTGGATAGGCTAAGTGTTTGCAGTACTGTACTGTTATTATGGTACAGTACTGTATGAATGTATGGTCCGACTTACATCGAAATTCGGTTTACGACGCCGCGTAAGAACGGATCAACGTCGTAAGTCGAGGACTACCTGTATAGTGGCACACAAATCCCTTTAGATTTTTGTGCCATTAGTGGGGAAATGTGGTGTTAGCTGTGAAGTTTTTTTTTTTACCCTGAATCTTACCTTCTCCCCCAGCGGTGCACGCAGGGCAGAAATAGGCTATGTTCACACTAAAGTTCTTTGGAACAGTTTTAGGACCAGTTGTTCCCCAACTCTCCAATCAAATCTCATGGCTTTTAAACTCTGTTGTTTTTTTTAGAGCTTCTGCTCCAAAAATGCAGCAAAAACAAATAAGTAAACAAAGCCTAACTATTTCTGCCCCGTCTGTACAACTGGACAGAGAAGATCTGAATCACTCAATGAAGTGACTCTTACATTAAAAGTATTTGTGCTGCCCATTGCAATCAGTCAGAGCTCCACTTTCATTATTTACATCGCCCTAGAGAAAAGAACTTTCGACTAATACACCCCACATTTCCACGATCATAAAAATCCAAACACTCTTTTACAGAGTTTTCCAGCAATTAGCTATGATATAAAATAAAAAGAAGTAATACTGCTCTAACCAGTCCCCTGCACCCTTCCCTGGTCCCCCATCCATTATATTTTACTATGATCCTCTATGGCCACTTTTATGGTAAGGCCAACTGTAGCAGTCGAGCTGCAGCACAAACTACAGCTGTGGTCTGCAGCATTCTTTTTCTTTTTAAACAATTACTTGATTTGATTTTCCAGGTAAAACAAAAAACTGTGTGCCTACTAAATGAAGAGGTTGTTTAACAAGCAATAAAAAACCTGCAGTGGACAATGGCTTGGTTGCGGCCACACCACGGCTGCTCCATTTGGCCTTACCCTTACGGAGACTTGTTACCTTAAATATTACAAGATTATTTTTAAGAATTTTTGAATCAATCTTGGCACTTTCCAACTTTATAGGCTGCCTCTGTGGACACGGGGCCCTTGGATCAATGAACATCCTTACAAAAGTTATTTACAGCGATACACCCTGTCCTGTGAGGTCTTCACTAAATCATAGCATTTTGACAGGTAATTTACACTGCTGCTCGGAGCAGGGGAAGCCATTTACCCATTTTTACCATCATTCTGACAGAATTCGTAGGTCATTAAATATACAGGGATTTGATCAATTCTATTTATCATAGTATGGATTTATGTTTTAATTTGATTAAAACCCCCGACCCTACAAAAACTCAGAATGATTTATTAATGAAACTGTCTGATCTATGTATCCGATCATATCTATTCACTCTACATTAATGACGTGAGGACAGCAGGTCGGCACAGAGGCGCTGGAGGTTGTGCGTACGGGCAGAGGAACTAATGACTATTTATTTATAGCTGCTGTGAACGCCGAACAAGGAATTCAGCATCTACAACTACTATCAGAAACATTTTAAAAGGGGTAAATAAAGGGTCTTATTGTTTATACACCTTGACCAGAGGCCATGTCTGGCATCCACATTAACGGGATGAGCTGCAGTGACAGACAGTCCAAGAAAAAGAAGAAAAAAAAAGTAGTTTCTGGACAACAAAAAAATAAAAATATATTATATCATTAATAGCACTGGCTATATGAATTCAGCCAGGTATATCTGACTCCGAAAGTGACCGATTGCTCCCTGTTTTCATGTATAGGGAGAGAAAATCCAAGACAAACAACAGTATTAAAATCTTACCATGTGTCAGTGACATCCATGGGCAGAGCAGGACGGGGTCCCGAATATGGATACCCAGCAAATGAGAAGCTATTAGTGATGAGCGAGCGTGCTCACATAAGGTGTTATCAGAGCACGCTTGTGTCCTAATCGAGTATTTTCGGCATGCTCGAAAAAAAGGCTCGAGTCCCTGCAGCTCTTCAACGACCCCAACACATGCAGTGATTGCCTAAAAAACACCCATACCTGTACTGAGTGCAGAAACCTGAAACTCTATATAGCTTCCTATTTGCTGGGTATCCATTCGGTGCAAAGTCCTGCTCGGGCCTTATTCACATTGAAGCCACTTTGGCACACGGTAAGGTTTTAATACTAGAGATTAGGACCATCCTGATTGTGGTACAACTTGACGCTGGTGGGATGGCTGTTAATAGGTACCCTGTGTTATTTATATGCACTATTGCTTTTACTTATTTACTTAAAGCAGGGTATATGTTCATTTTGTTTTTGTCTTGGGTTTTGTATGATTAAAGGGAACCGGTCACCCCCAAAATGGAAGGTGAGCTAAGCCCACCAGCATCAGGGGCTTATCTACAGCATTCTGTAATGCTGTAGATAAGCCCCCGATGTAACCTGAAAGATGAGAAAAAGAGGTTATATTATACTCACCTGGGCATCGCGGTCCGGTCTGGAGCCTCCCATCTTCTTACGATGACGTCCTCTTCTTGTCTTCACGCCGCAGCTCTGGCGCAGGCGTACTTTGTCTGCCCTGTTGAGGGCAGAGCAAAGTACTGCAGTGCGCAGACACTGGGAAAGGTCAGAGAGGCCCAGCGCCTGCGCACCGTCACACCCATCGGACAGGACCTCCCCTGGGTGAGTATAATCTAACCTCTTTTTCTCATCTTTCAGGATACATCGGGGGCTTATCTACAGCATTACAGAATGCTGTAGATAAGCCCCGATGCCGGTGGGCTTAGATCACCTTCCATTTCGGGGGTGACAGGTTCCCTTTAATGGATAGTGTGAACACACTCCTATTTTACATGGATGCCATCTTATACTCCAGTTCAGTTTTTTCTGCATAGGGAGAGACCAGTCACGTAAAGGGAGCAGATAGGGAGAAATCTACAGGGACCGGCCTTTCCGACAGGTCAACCATGCGCCTTGGTCCTCGGTGGCTATTAAAGTATGCTTTTCTTTGAAATGCTGCTGTGTTTCAGAGTCCAGCATGCACAGGTGACATCATAAGACCATGCGGCCTGTGTGTTCACTGTCCAGTTTCCTTTAGAAATATAAAATAGAAATATTGCAACTAAGGGATGGGTGCAAAGGGGGAGAAGGGGAGCTGTGACATCGCCTATTGTGATTGGTGGAACTTGTGATAACATCCGTATATAGAGATGTTACCTGTCATTACAATGCTGCCTCTGATAAGTAGCCGTATAAATAGTAATTCACCGCACTCTCTTATGAATAAGTGATGAAGGTATAGTGTCAATTTATTAAATAAGGACTGGGAGCATAACAGAATATTACAGCATAAGCGATACAACGTTTCGGCTCAGCCAGAGCCTTTGTCACGTATTCGCTTATTTCAGCAAGAGAATAGTGTGCAGTAAGGGAAAAGTCCCAGTTATAAGATGCAGATTCTTAGGTAATGCAGTGAATATGCTCATGGATTACTTCCATCAGTTAACATGGACCTGCGGCGTTCGGGTATGGAGCGGCGCTCCCGCGCTGTGCTCTGGTGTCAGACGAGACCCGGCTCAGTCTGACACCAGAGCACAGCGCGGGAGCGCCGCTCCATACCCGAACGCCGCAGGTCCATGTTAACTGATGGAAGTAATCCATGAGCATATTCACTGCATTACCTAAGAATCTGCATCTTATAACTGGGACTTTTCCCTTACTGCACACTATTCTCTTGCTGAAATAAGCGAATACGTGACAAAGGCTCTGGCTGAGCCGAAACGTTGTATCGCTTATGCTGTAATATTCTGTTATGCTCCCAGTCCTTATTTAATAAATTGACACTATACCTTCATCACTTATTCATAAGAGAGTGCGGTGAATTACTATTTATACTACTATTTGGGCCACGGGTCCATTACACCAGCACCTCGCCTTGTATTAGGCTGAGTGCATACCAAAACCCTTTTCCTCTGATAAGTAGCCTGCAGAAAATTTCATGAGAAGTCAGAAAGTATCAGTCTAAAAATGCCCCAGGGGCCAGAGTGAAAAAATATATGTGGGTATGCATATATACGCACATTACTTTATGGTTTTTCAGAAATTGTTAAATAAAAATAGAATGTGTACAAAAATAAAAATCGGTCATTTTCTGGACTTTTTCCATTAAAGTGATTCTACTCCCCCAAATACAAATATACCCCCCTCCAAATACTAATATAAAATTAATAATGGTGTGAATGCTCATCAATCAGATGGGGCTTTCTTTTTTTGAACGGTTGAGTTTCAGTGGTCGGAGACCAAACAATCAGATAACTTTGACCCCTTAAGGACGCAACTATTTTTCGTTTTTACTCTTTCTATTTTTCCTCCCTTCTTTTGAGAGTAATAACTACTTTACTATCCACATACCCCTTGTTATTTGTTGGACACACTGTATAGTCTTGAATGACACCAGTCACTTTTCCAAATAATATTAAGGAAAATGGGAAAAATATTCAAATTCGGGTGAAACGCTATTGTTTGATACGCATGACTGCCGTATAGCTCAGCCTGTGCCCACTCCAAGAAGTGATAGTGTGCCACTGAGCGGGGAGGTATTAAGCTGCTTATTTAACCCTACATTTTTCATCAAGAACGTACTATAACAGAAACCAATGTCAATGCAAGACTGGGCCATAAAACCACGCAATGTAGATTCTTTCTACTTATCCGGACTTAGTGGCCTACGCCTCAGACCCTTGAGCTTTTCCTAATTGACAAAGCCATGAAACCGAAGAGTTTAGCAGAAATTTCTACCAAAAGATTAGGAATTAAAAAAATAAAAAAAATTTAAAAAAATTCTGAAATGTCTTGCTGTACTTGACACAAGGGGGGTTTCTGCGGTACAGAAATAGTAATTCACTCCCTACAGAAGCGGTGAGCTGCTTCCTAAGCATTTCTGCAGGGAAAACACTGCACAGAATGGAGCGCTTCATGCAAACTAACCTCGAGAACTTTTCCTTTCCTTCGCCTTGTAACAATCCAGACAGACCACAAATCCACATTTCTGGCAGACCCAGTGAACGTTGAACAAGGTGGCTTCACAGGCATCGCACATCTCGCGGACTCCGCGCACCGCTCGCTTCCAGGCTATTTTTGCTGAAAGGCAGAATGGTTTTAGAAAAACATGAACATCTGCTCTGTACAAACATTTGCTTTATGGACCTTTTTTTTTTTGGTCAATGACCTTGGTTGATAGAGGAAAAATATGCACTGAAATCTATCAGCTGCACAGAACGTGCCTCGTGGGATCCCAACATGGGTAACACCAAGATGTCAGATTGGCCTCTTAGTTGCCACAGCCCAAGGACAAGCTCTGTATGGTTGGTGCCTCCAATTTCTATAATAATTTGCAGCCATTTCACTGATTAGTAATGCACCAAATTACTGGAGATCACTCAAGAGACTAGGGGACAATTGACTTCACAGTATACAGGGAAAGATATTTCTAAAATGCAGTAAATGAAATGTAAGGAGTTGTTTCCAGATGAAACTTCAGGGGTGCACGGCTCCCGGATCTTATCTTCCTGCCTTGTTGTGGGGGCAATGAGCGCCAAAAGACTGACAGTCACCCGAGTGGTCCAAACTGTGCTCCCTCTAAAGGTACCGTCACACATAACAATATCGTTGCTTTTTGTGACGTAGCAACGATATCGTTAAGGAAATCGTTATGTGTGACAGCGACCAACGATCAGGCCCCTGCTGGGAGATCGTTGGTCGCTGAGGAAAGTCCACAACTTTATTTCGTCGCTGGATCTCCTGCAGACATCGCTGAATCGGCGTGTGTGACACCGATCCAGCGATGTCTTCACTGGTAACCAGGGTAAACATCGGGTTACTAAGCGCAGGGCTGCGCTTAGTAACACGATGTTTACCCTGGTTACCAGCGTAAACATTAAAAAAACAAACACTAGATACTTACCTTCAGCTGTCTGTCCCCGGCGCTGTGCTTCTCTGCACTCCTCCTGCATCCTGTGTCAGCGCCGGCCAGCCGGAAAGCACAGCGGTGACGTCACCGCTCTGCTTTCCGGCTGACCGGCACTGACAGTGCAGAGGAAAGCAGAGCGCCGGAGGACAGACAGCTGAAGGTAAGTATGTAGTGTTTGTTTTTTTAACGTTTACGCTGGTAACCAGGGTAAACGTCGGGTTACTAAGCGCGGCCCTGCGCTTAGTAACCCGATGTTTACCCTGGTTACCGGGGACCTTGGGATCGTTGGTCGCTGGAGAGCTGTCTGTGTGACAGCTCTCCAGTGACCAAACAGCGACGCTGCAGTGATCGACATCGTTGTCGGTATCGCTGCAGCGTCGCTTAGTGTGACGGTACCTTTAGGATGCTAGCACAGGCAATATTGCCATCATAGCATGTGGGAAGCAGAGATGGACTGAGGCTGGCTGGAAAAAGCAACCCGGCCAGCTCTAGAGCGGCATTTCAGGCTGTAAGGCATAAAGCCAGCTCATGGCGCCAGAAACTTGGTTGGGTAACCTAAGAGAATGGAGTGGTACATTGCCAAGTTGCTTGTGTTGGGAAAATACATCTCACAGAACTCTTCAGAGAGGAAGAGGACTAGAACTCTTAACATGTCACCCTCCGCAAGGAGAAAGGATACTATTTGGATCCAGAACTTAAGGAAAGCAGTTCTGTAGCAGCCAGTGACAGGTACGCCTTCAGGAATAGCTACACTAAAGAAGAAGGACCTACCAACATTTATTACCCACATTGCTTGGAAGGAAGATCCCCATAAGGTTAGTCTTCCTATACAAGGCAGAGCCGTGTGCAGCACGCTGGAAGGCAGCACATGGAGTCCTCGTTGTATTCTATTAATCTCTTCTAAGGTATGTGATCTCTGCAAGGCTGCATCTGATTGAAGACTAGGGCTACAAGGTCAATTAGAACATCTACAGATTTATTATTTCAACCTGTGAGTTGTAAATGTTTCCGATGTGCATGCAACTTTTCTGCAATTTGGCTTTTTATACAGCAAAATCTCAGCTCTAAAATCGTCACCATCGAGCACAAATGTTTTTGGAGACACAATTTGCATGATAATTTCTATGGAGTTACACGTTGCCGAAGAACTTACGGTGGACACGCACAGAGGTACACTGGGCCCCACAGAAATGTATAGGTCTCCTATTACAACCCACAGGATTACTGAACCATAAAACCACCATCTGCATAAGGCCGAAATCAGAAGGGACACTATTCGTGAAGGGCCTCACTGATTTAATAGTTTTCTTCTAACAGCAAAGGTCATCTGTTCACATCTGCTTTGTGGTTTCCGTTTATAAAGGAAACCATGAATTTGTCAGTCCTGTCACACAACAAGACACCGACAACACTGGTCCGGATCACTTATAATGGGATGCCGAGATGTCTGGGCTGCGTGCCTCTGCCTCACATAACCGCCTCGGATACAGGTGTGAACACAGCCGTGGCCTTCTACAGTCCAGAAATATTTTGTGGACAGGCACACTAACCCCATTAATCTGGTAATCCATGCTAGCATACTTTATTTCTACCATTAAAGTAACAAATACTAAAGAGATGCTGAAAAGCAGTCGCTATCATTTCTGCTCTCCCCTACTGATCCTTCATAATATTCAAACACACGCTTTAATAAAAGGAAACAATAGCTCCATGCACAATGACTACTATCAATTATTCATGGCATTTTATTGTTCATTGTTCTTCATCTTCCAATTTTTAGTTTTTTCTTATGGGAAAGATTTGGGGGAGAAGGGCAATTTATTAGATTTACATTGCAGGATACAATCTTGCAGGTTTTATAGGAAGCGGGAGCGATATCTGTCACAGAAACATTCAGTAAGTAAGATTATAATTTTCATTTCTAGAGGTAGTATTAAATATAACTGAATAGTTCACGCTACTAAATAATAATAATAAAAAAAAGATGATAAGCCTACCATTAAAGCAAATGTCATTTCTTAGCCAAACGCAGAACCCGGTAGCCTTAGGCCCTGCTCTTCCTGCCTCATATATACGATTTGGCCTGGGTTGTAGAAACTGCACGGCACTATGAAATAATTAGGACTAATGACCACAATATTACCCCCCTCACTCTACCAGAAGTAGAGACACGGATTGAATTTGCAGCCCTGTGTTAGTGAACCTTGCAGCATCCATTCATCTTCCCGACCTACTTAATGAATGCATTTGCCTGGCTGCGGATGGTTCCCACATTCGGCATTTACAGGGGGGCTTAGTGTGTGATCGGGATGTGAGACCCCCCCGCTGTACATAAAAACATGCCAGTCGATACAGACAGTGCAAGGCGGCACGTACCATCCTTCTTCACCCAAGACATAGCAGCTTTCTCAGACGTCACCATCTGGCAGAATTTATCTCCGATGTAACCCAAGATATACTTAATGGATTCGAGGTCCAATTCATCATCTTCATAGTTTTCGTGCGTCCACAAACTCAGTGCTTCATCATCGTATTGGTCAGGGGTAGAGAATCCATCTATTCGAACGACACCATTCTTACTGAAAGATAACCTGAAACACAGCAGAAAAATAATTGTTTAAGTGCCAGCAGCGCTGTGCCCTGCGCGAGTGCCGGCCATCCATCTCTGCCTTAACTTTTCATCATGTACTAGATGCTCGGGCAATAAAGATAAAGCAGACTGTTCTGGGCTTCTATCACTTCTAAACCACAATCGCCTCAATTTTTTTTTTCCCTTTAAACCAAAACAGGCTTTTCTGGGCAGATATCGCACATTACTACACAGAGGAAGCCAGAGGCGATCGGCCCTTATTCCAGGGAACAGGACATGTTATTCTGCACTAATTGTAAGGAACACAGAATTCTTGGCACTTAGATGTTCCCGATGGTCTGTTGTATGGATTTAATGACATCTGAAGGCAATTTAGAAAACGAGACCCTTGGAGTACACTACAAGAGTTTTCCATTCACTGCAACACTCAAAGTCATCATATAGTCCGTCACACAAATAAGGACTATGTATATACACTGGGCTTGGAAGATGGTCCGGTGACCCGCGCAGGTGTCCAGTTGGCTCCAAAAAATTGGCAATGTATTTAGTTAGCTTTTAAAAGAGGGGAAAAAAAAAAAAAAAAAAAAACAGTCAATCCCCCCATCTCTGCAGATTTAGAACTGAAGGCCCCATTCACACCTGCTTCCAGGCCTCATAGCGGCTGTATAGAGACTAATTCTTGGTTTCTTTTTTTACTTTATATATGAAGTTATGGTATCTTGCATGGTCTCCGTCCTGGAAAAGACCCATTTATTCATTAGGGTGCAATCTGATGATGGTACAAGTCAGAGAGAGATCGGATCGCAATGCTCAGACTGACTGGCGGCTCTCTCGACCAGAGAGTGACAGCTTCATGTATTTCAATGCGGCCATCACTCTCAGGTCAGGAAAACCGCCGGCCACTCAATCCACGGTGTTTTGATCTCGGTCCGATTTATACGGCTGTCCGACTGCGCCATTACTGTGATTTACCTACCACGGCACATTACAAGAGGATAAAAGTAATTTTCACCCAAAAATAAGGCGGTCATTCGATGCAAAGGCACATATTAAAGTTTCCAATAAACCCTGGACAGGAGAGATGAATAAAGTCGCTTTGTACAATCTGGTCCACGGTCCTAGGTGAGATTGCAGGCTTGGCTTATGATTAGCCAGGCTGACGACATGTCTCTGTGCCACTCATACGATGTCACGCCAGGCGCTGGGGAACCTGGAAACTCAGGAAATTTGTGCAGCTCCTGTCCATGGCCAGAAAGCAATGACTTAGAGAGCAGGGTTGTGCAAAGCGATCCGATCATCTCTACTGGGTGGCCATCAGCTGAACACTCAGTTGGCCGAGAGCTGCTCATCCCAATCCCTTAAAGAAATGTTTGCTCAACGCAGCCAAGTGTGCCTATGTTCTTAATTGGGAGAATAATAATTAAAAAAAAAAAAAAAACCTCTGGCAGCAATATTAAGAATCAGTATGCAGAAGTCCAACTTCCCAATCCCCATTTTTCTTGCCATAATGCTAGAGCAATTCTGAGCGCATTGGAGGCGCGTCTCCTCCAGACAAAAGTGATTTTGTGCCGATATTCATCTAATGTGTACTGGCCGGAGCTCACAGACTAAAAAATTTCCTGTACTGCACAAAAATAAAGGTTCTAATACAAATTACCCAAGATGCCCCAACCCACCATTTAGCTAATCTAATGGGTATTGGACCTCACAAAAGATGATGTTGGGGGGAGAGGAATAACCTTCCCTTTATTTGGTGGCAAGACAGACCTTTGTCGGAGAAATCTGATAGCTGCTCTTCCATTTCTTTTAAAAAGGAAGGTGGAACTGGAAAGTCATATTTTATCTCATTTCGCCATGATTCACGGCGATGCATAGTACAAACATTACTGCTAAATATTTAATGCACAGCAGTGAAATATATTAAGCCTACAAGACTCCTAATTACCTGCGGAAATAATAGAATCTGCAGAAAACTGGAGAGTGTGTAGACTCTTCTCCTTTCTTGGTGCGGATCAGACGACATTCCCGGCATTTCTGCAAGTTTGGCCCAATCTCACAGCAAGAGTCGTCCTGCAGGAAAGATTCTCCGGTCTGCTTGAGTTTCTTCACTTTCCTCCAGTCCTTTAATACTGAACGAGGTATGCCAGCTGAAACCACAAGACAACCAGTGTCCGTAAGGAAACGACATGCGCACAACGTGGCCCTAATAAGGACGAGGTTAGCAGAGCGGCATCTTCTTAACAGAAATGAAAACCACATAATTCAAGATCGCTCTATATTCTGAGGAACCAGAGAGTGCAGTAATAATCTCATCTATGCCACGTGTCACTAAGGCTCACGTGCGGAAAAGGAAGCCAGAAGAAAACGACCTATGGTTTTAATCAGGTGTTTGTGTTACATGTATTTTTAAAAACATTTTAGTAATGTTATTTGAGGGGTTCATGTCACGAAAAAAAAATTTAAATAGTAATCTTGCCATTTTCACACTGGCCACTGGGTTTTGTTTTTTAGACTCTTACTGCCAGGAACAGTTTTCGGGACAGTTTTCGGAAAGCTCATTATCAGAGGCAGGATTACAATGACAGGTAACACCTCTATACACAGCTGGTAACACAGGCTCCACAAAACACAGCTCCTCTGCTCAATACAAAAGATAGGGATGAGGCATGTTAATTGTGGCTATGTACATGTATTGTTTCCTAAAACAACAAGAAGTTAAGAGTCTAAAAAAGCCTAAGTGGACATTGTGAACATTGCAACATTTCAATAATTTTTAATACAGTTAATAATTAGTGAGGAGCGAACGTGCTGAGATAACGTGTTATCAGAGTATCTTGTTTGTTGGGCAATCCTCGCATGTGTTGTGGCTGTCTAACAGCATACATAATATCTGAGCACCCACAAGACATGTTCACTGATCACTATTAGTAGTAGTAGTAGTAGTAGTAGAAGTAGTAGTAGTAGTAATAATAGTAAGTTTAAAAATTGCCAAAGATTCTAAATAAGAAGAAAAAAAAGGTTAACACAATCACACCAGAATCAAAATAATTGGTAATATTTATATAATGGCTTCTTTGTAGCCTTCAACATGAAATATAATGACACAATGTTTTCAGTGCCATGAAAGAAAGCGGATCTGTCTCCAGATTTTACAAAATCTATTAAATAGATCTCTTAAACCTGATGGTGCTGGTGTAATTACTTTGCCAATTCATGTCAAATGTGTTATAAACCGCTTACTGTACTGTAATTTGAGGAATATTTAAGACCAGTTAGAGTTCATTTTAATACCAGGCAGGGAAACTTCCGTAAAAGATTATACAGCCATTCTGACACACTCTGGCCAGGTTAGGTTTGATCACGTCTATGAGATCTCTATATTAATGTGTGCCGTTTGCACTTTGAAATCTGGAAACAGATCCACTTTAGGCTAAGTGCACACGTCTAATGGAGCTCTGCGGATTTTTCCGCAGCAGAATTGATAAATCTGCAGGGCAAAAACGCTGCGTTTTTGCTGCAGATCTATTGCGGATTTACTGCAGATTTCACTGCGGTTTTACAACTGCAGTTTTCTGCGGAATCCGCAGAAAGAAGTGACATACTGTGGAAAGTAAACGGCTGCGTTTCCGCGCGTTTTTTTCCGCAACAATTGCACAGCGTTTTTGGTTTCCCATAGGTTTACATTGTAAAGTAAACTCATGGGAAACTGCTGCAGACCCACTGCTGCGGAAACGCTGCAGATCCGCAGCGTTTTCCTCATCGTGTGCACATACCCTTAAATGTTGACAGCTTTTTCTAAGAGTATTAAATATTTACAATAGATATAAGGAGGATCGTTTATGCTCATTAGTGTAGAGCAGAGTCTGGCAAACTGACCACAACACCCCTGAGGCAATGATGGAAAAGTGGTGGTTCTTCTTAAAGAGACCAGCTCAATATTAAGTCTTACAGGCAGGGCTCCATGGGAGAAAATACATCTCCACCACCCTCTTCTTTGATGGACAGCATTGATTTTATAGAGCCAGAGACGGGTGGAAATCAAGGGAAGAAAAGCCATCGGGAAGGTGTATATAAATGAATGACCCCACCATGGAGCGCCGTCAGTCCCTTTACGGACCACAGTCAGAATGCTAGACCTTGATTTAACACTGATGATGGGCAAAATCTGTGTATTTACCACATTTGTGGTCAATAGTATAAAGCAAGGCTTGGCTGAATGAGGGTCACAGCCTTGAAGCAACATTTGGGAAGTACCGGTTCTCCTTAAAGATACCAGCTCTGGGAGGACCAATTTGCACACATTGCCTCTATATGGATACACTTCATGATTACCGGGAATATTCCTAGGAATGCTTGATTCCTGATAATCCTACAGAATAAACAGGCTGACGATCATCCAAAGATGGAGCAAAACGATCGTCGGCTGAAATGCACCTCCATATGGAGCTGGTGTCTTAATCAGAACGAGTACTTCCCGCGCGCTACCTCTGATAACACAGACAGTATGTAACCGTCACAAGCATTGCTGCCTTCCCCAGGTCTGGCTTCTGTTAAACAGCTAATTTTGCCAAGGGAAGCCATGGACCAGGCCGGTATTTCTACAGGAGAATACACAGTATAATACGGTGGCCATTCCAATGAACAACATGAAAACTCCAGAATGGATTGTGACTTTCCCCATTCCAGTACATGGGGGCTATATGCACGGGCCATAACAGGACGTTTGGACAGCTGTCTTCATTAGACAGTCCCATTTAGTTCTTTAAAATAGTCAAAAACAAGCCAAATTCAGGACAGACCCATCACTCGTGATGAGCTATTTATGTAGTGGTGCCTTCGTTCATTGTACAATTTTCATGTCAACATCTTAATTACGACTTCGTATAATCAGACTGCCCGCAGAACAGGAATAGCTGCGGGTCGCTCATATTTCCAGGAGCAGGGGAGTTCACAGACACAGAAAATAGCCTGCAGAAAGACAAACAGCCCACTGACTAACGAGAGGAGTGTAAACCCACCCCGGAGCACGCACCGCTGCTAGAGCCGTCTGTAAAAACATGGCAATCATTGACTCATGAAGTGATGGGGGGGATCATGAATGCGGCTTCAGTCACAGCCTGACTTTACTTAAGATTTAATTGCAAATCCCCAAACATGAAAAGATCTGCTAATTTAACACTCAGTTTCAGTGTGGTTACAGGAAAAAATGAATATATTATGTGCACAACATGGTGGGTGTTCTCATAGACTCAAACATGTCAAATCAAGAGGTGGAAGGGAAACGGCGCTCATTGTACTGGACGTCTCATGCCCCCATCATTATCTGGAGGAGAGGAAAGGATCGGAGCAGTCAGTATTCACAGGTCATCTCATACACTGGAAGATGGTCTCCAAAACCATTAAGGAGAGGATCGGAGCTGTCAGTATTCACAGGTCATCTCATACACTGGAAGATGGTCTCCAAAACCATTAAGGAGAGGATTGGAGCTGTCAGTATTCAGAGGTCATCTCATACACTGGAAGATGGTCTCCAAAACCATTAAGGAGAGGATCGGAGCTGTCAGTATTCACAGGTCATCTCATACACTGGAAGATGGCCTCCAAAACCATTAAGGAGAGGATCGGAGCCGTCAGTATTCACAGGTCATCTCATACACTGGAAGATGGCCTACAAAACCATTAAGGAGAGGATCGGAGCCGTCAGTATTCACAGGCCATCTCATACACTGGAAGATGGCCTACAAAACCATTAGAGGATTGGAGCCGTCAGTAATCACAGGTCATCTCATACACTGGAAGATGGCCTACAAAACCATTAAGGAGAGGATCGGAGTCGTCAGTAATCACAGGTCATCTCATACACTGGAAGATAGCCTCCAAAACCATTAAGGAGAGGATCGGAGCCGTCAGTATTCACACGTCATCTCATACACTGGAAGATGGCCTACAAAACCATTAAGGAGAGGATCGGAGCTTCAGTATTCACAGGTCATCTCATACACTGGAAGATGGCCTACAAAACCATTAAGGAGAGGATCGGAGTCGTCAGTATTCACAGGTCATCTCATACACTGGAAGATGGCCTACAAAACCATTAAGGAGAGGATCGTAGCCGTCTGTATTCACAGGTCATCTCATACACTGGAAGATGGCCTCCAAAACCATTAAGGAGAGGATCGGAGCAGTCAGTATCCTCAGGTCATCTCATACACTGGAAGATGGCCTACAAAACCATTAAGGAGAGGATCGGAGCAGTCAGTATTCTCAGGTCATCTCATACACTGGAAGATGGCCTACAAAACCATTAAGGAGAGGATCGGAGCTGTCAGTTTTCACAGGCCATCTCATACACTGGAAGATGGCCTAAAAAACCATTAAGGAGAGGATCGGAGCCGTCAGTAGTCACAGGTCATCTCACAACCAATAAGGAGGCTCTCCTGCCGTGCATACTATGCCGCATAACACCATTCTGGAGAAGATTTTATTACAGCTTTGTATTGTTCCTTTGTTATTCTGTTAGGAAACCTATGGATAAACTGACAACTAGGTGTTACATGTGGGGGAGTGTCTGCACAGGCCTACACTCTCCAATCAGTGCTAATGAGGTGAGTGTAGGGCGATGCCCCTTTAAGTCTAACACCACCCAGTTGTATTCTACAAAAAAAAACTGTCCAGCACTCCAAACTGAACAAAACAAGTGTGAACAGGTGCAAGCAGAGCAGCTTGTTTGTATAACACCACCCAGCTGTCAACTCAAATTTCTAGGAGGAATAATAGAGGAATGGCACAATGCGGAAGAATAAGAAAAGATTATCACATGGTTATATCATGGGAAATACTATATTTAATAAAGCAGACATCGGGAGAGGCGACAAGGAGTCTTCCACATATTACAGACGGAAGAATAAAGTCCTTTTCATAATGGAAATACACGAAAGTTGTGACTGGTGCACAGACCGTATTATTCTCAGTATTTCACTGAAAACAGGTCATATCGGCTATATACATTAACTCCTGGAGGCAGACACTGTCCATAAGCAAACTCGCCAAAGAAATGGGCAAATGCTCCCATTTTTGAGCTATGCTCATCCATTAAACAGTCTTAAAATATTAGGTCTAGGCAAGAAAATCTGGATTTAAGTAAATCCCATAGGTCCTGTGCAGAAATGCATGGAAGTAGTAAGGACACACACAGCCCCTGCGCGCCGCCACACACAGCCCCTGCGCGCCGCCACACAACAGCCCCTGCGCGCCGCCACACAACAGCCCCTGCGCGCCGCCACACAACAGCCCCTGCGCGCCGCCACACACAGCCCCTGCGCGCCGCCACACACAGCCCCTGCGCGCCGCCACACAACAGCCCCTGCGCGCCGCCACACAACAGCCCCTGCGCGCCGCCACACACAGCCCCTGCGCGCCGCCACACACAGCCCCGGCGCGCCGTCACACACAGCCCCGGCGCGCCGCCACACACAGCCCCGGCGCACCGCCACACACAGCCCCGGCGCACCACCACACAGCCTGCAACAAGAAAATGAACCCTAAAAAACAGATCATTATTTCCTTCTACAATTTAAAGCTAGAAATAGCCTACAGAATACATTGTACACTGCTTTACTTCGTTTTCTTGCTTTCTGTAGTTACATCCTGTGTACCCATTTTTGGCAGAATTCAGACTGTTGATTGCTACTAGACCCAGTCAGCAGAAACCCATCATGATGTAAACGTCTAGGCGGCACTACAACCAGGAATTTCTAATTCTGATAATAGGACAGTACCTGGAGCACTGAGTGCACTTCCTAGAACGCAGAACGCCAGAACAAGCGTTGTACAGACACTGAACATGCAGGGAATGCGAAGCAGGCAGCACAAGTTGTTGACTAGAAATAACGAGCTAAAGAATGCAAAAGAAAAATCAGCCCGAAGAAGAAACCATGAGCAAGTCCTGTCACCTCAGAGGTCTTTACTGTACTACGAGGCTTAGAAGTATTTATAGCCAATGTCTACGATTAAACTGGGAAGTGACCTAGATGGGTCTGATGCTATCTGCTAAGAATTCCCATGAACGCTCCTCTTTCCTGTTGCTTGTACCTAAGAAAAGCTAGACACGGCGTGGAGAAGATCCAAGAGCAAGAAACAAAAAGAGCTGAGCCCTGGTATAAATAATAACATGTGGCTCCCATACAGCGCCTGATACTTACTGCTGGAACTACTGCTCTGTAACTTCAGCTTGCTCTTCTCCTTGGCACTACGGCTAAGAATACCATTGGGTTTGATTTCCTCCTCTTTGTCAGTGTCACCTTTTCGCCTCTGCATATCGTTTTGCTTCTTTTTGTACGTCGGCTTGGGCTGACGTTTCAGCCTTTGTCCAGACTTGCTCTCGCTTTCATCCGAGTCCTCAGTTTCGGAGCCAGATTCATAAGTCCTTTTTACCCTCCTCCTTGTGAGCCTATCTTCCTTGGGAGACTTGTCCTCCTGCGCTCGGAGGTCCATACTATTCTGCAGCTCGCTAGAGGTTGAAGCAATCAGATTAACAGTACAAGGCTTAATGATTTCAGAGACCATGGTGCCGCCCGAACTCTCTGGCTTGCTGTTAGTGTTTTTATCTTCTTCCGAGTGTCGGGTGAGCCAGGCCTTTTTCAGTTTTGTGTGATAATTTGGCTGGCTGCATTGGGACGCCAGCCCAGTGCCTGCAGAGCTTGTTGTGTTTGCGGAGCTGCAGGGTGCGCTGCTTTCTGGAGAGCCTGAAGCAGCAAAGGTCTGATTTTTCACAGCAACAGTCTCGGGGTCATTGGCATTAGTGCTTTTCAACTGAGCTGCAGCCAAAGCCGCCTTGTGCTTTTTTAGATGGATGAAATCACTTGAAGTGGGATATAAAGAGTTGGGCTGAATTGCACTTGCAGTTTTGCTACTGGCTGAAGCCGAGGTGCTGACGGTAACCTCTTGAGCTGGCGGCACAGTAGGATTTGCAGATATTGTACTGGTGCTTTCTATCACTGTACATGTAGAAACGGCATTGGATAAAGAGTAAGTTACTTCTGATCCGCTGCAGCTGGAACCGCTCGTGGTGGTGGGGGCAGAGGTGGTCACATCAGTTTTTGTGCTGCACATTATATTGGTTCCAGGTGCAGATGAACTGGGAATGTTATGTGAGGGAGCGGGAGTGATCTTCTCAAACACCACGTGAGCGCTGTCTGCGTTCATCGGCTGCTGGGCAAGCTTTGTAGTCTCTCTGGTTTCGATAGGCTTTGAGCAATCGAATTGATTGCTTCCAGCTGAAGATCTTTCGACAACTCTCTCTTTGGGGGCTGCAGGAGTTACTGGCACGTTATCATACTTTGCACTGGATGGTGGGCGTACAATGACAGATGCGGTTGCCGAAGGTAACTTCACATTATTTTTCTCTGGCAGCCATTCAATTTTGCTATGATTTGGTTTATCATTTGCTTTCCAGATTTCCTGGGTAGGCTTCTCTGTGTTCTTCTTGTAAGTTGCGGCTCCCTCCTTGGGCTCAGGAACTAGAGTTGGCGGTTTCTGAAGTTCCTGGATTTTACCTCCAGTGGTTACAGGCTGCACTGGGGTGAGCGTTGGTGGAGAAAGATTGCTGTAACCACCATCCTTCCTCTCTAGGCTGTGGTGAATTGGAGGATGGAACACAGGTGCCCTGTGCAAGGCGGGCATGCTACGGAGTGCGTTGGAGGAGGAGATGGAGAGCTGGGTTGGACTTCTGCTGTCTCCTCTGTATGAAGTGATTGTGTGCGTTGCCACCTGCTGAGGAAGCTGCTCGCTTAGTTTACCCGCTGACCCCTCTTCTGGTTGGTGTTTAATTAATGGCGGTGGCTTAGATAAGGATGACATATAGGAATTTATAGCAGAAGAATTTGATGAAGGGCTGGCATTTTGCTTTTCTGGGAAGGGGTTTACGGCTTCCTTCGATGCAAATGACCGCGGCGGCTCGTTCACCACACTATTGGACAGCGTGGTGAAATAATTACTTTGTGGCAAACTTTGGGAGATGGGATTTTTTTTGTACAAATCTGATATGGGGCGCTCCACGTTGTTTTCTTGTTTTAGCATGTGGCTTTTTGGGCTGCAGGCCATGATGGGTGGCACCCTGGCATAGCTCTCACGCTCATTTTCATGTGCTTTCATTTTCATGGAGAAAGATGTAGCTTCAATGTTCTCCTGAAGGATTCTCCTGTGCTCGTCCTTATACTTGCTCGGCCTCTCTCCACTGTCCGGCGCTGGGCGTGGTAGCTTTGTGTGGCTTAGTACAGGCTCCATGTAATGCCTGTGGATATGACCGTCCTTTCCAGAGTGCGTTCGGTTGTGTTCATGCTCAGTCTTTACAGGTACTGAAGTTACCGAGCGCAATGATTCGCTAAATGTCTTCTTCTCCAGGTCCCTGTTGAGAAACAAGACTGTGAGGTTTCCTTTTTTTAAATATATTTCCATCTAAATATTTAATACAAGCAGAAACATCTGTTATTGCCAATGGATATGTATTATTTATACATAATGTTCCACCTTCCAGTGGGTGGATGTCACTACTTACTCTTTATGGTGATCTGACGATGGTTTTGACAAGGGAGGACTTGAATGTGCTGCCAATTTTAGTGGTCTAAGAGGGTCAGCACTGGAGGGCCGCACAGGAAGGTGACCCATCAGTAAGCCGTCTGCTGAAGTCACAGGTGTGGGCTGGTGTAACCAGGGGCTGGCAGTATTCTGCAAAGAGGAATAACAAATGAACAAATCAGATGGTTCGGTCTCATACAAAATGACTAAACACGACACAAGAAGAGGTATATTTGCACTCTGCTCCTCAATGGTGCTTCAATTTGGGAGAGAAGTTTGGGGGGGGGGGGGGGGGTGGACTTTAGACTAAATGAGCAACCCATTTCTCATCACCGTAAGTGTTGTAGACCTCTTGCTTTAAACAGAAACATGTAATTACACAGGTCTAATGTTTAAAAACACTTGGAAAAAAAAAAAAAGCTGACCCACGCCCCCGACATCTTGTTTTTTTTGCGTTCCTGTCACTAGTACAATATATTTAGCTTACCTAGTATTACCTTATAAAGTTAATTTCTATCTGAAAAGTCACAGTATACATCTTTTCTATTAAGTTAATTGATCTCATGGCAGCTCTCACCAACCTCCACCTGAGAATTATTTGGCTTTATGTTTACTGAAGGGGGTCACCTTCTCAGTTAGCAGAACTTTCTGTATGATGAAAGCACAGATCATACCTCTAGTGGGGCAGGGACAGAAGTAAAAGGGGCAGAAACAGCTATCACAGATAATGATGATGACTGCACGTCTCTTGTCACACAATTATAATGTAGGAGATCTCAGCTTAGCCTTATAATGTATCAGTAAATTTAGGGAATATAGTAAGAAGCAAAATCAGCGTCTTCTCAGAAGGCAGAGATGGTTCTGACTGTACTTGGTCAGGTGATGCTGTATTGACGCATCATGGGATTGGTAGCAGAGCATAGAGAAATAGAAAGCAGGATGATGGTTGGAAATTGAGAAGGAGGCCAAGGATAAGAAATCTGGTAGGTAAAGTGTAGTGGGGGGTGCAGTAAATGGAGGGGAAAAATAATTGAGAGCTTGAAGGCAACGTCGGAAGTATGAGTTGAACGTTTAATGTGTATTACATGTTTGTCCGATGTTCATTTTTAGTGAAGAGTGAATATACTCGTTACTCGAGATTTCTGGAGCACACTCGGGGGTCCTCAGAGTATTTTTTAGTGCTCGGAGATTTAGTTTTTCTTGCCGCAGCTGAATGATTTACATCTGGTAGCCAGCATAAGTACATGTGGGGATTTCCTAGCAAGCAGGCAACCCCCCACATGTACTTATGCTGGCTAACAGATGTAAATCATTCAGCTGCAAGAAAAACTAAATCTCCGAGCACTAAAAAATACTCGAAGGACCCCCGAGCGTGCTCGAGAAACGAGTATATTCGCACATCACTATTCATTTTGCAACGGTCTTGGATGTGGGAGAGGAAAGATGAAGGGGGGGGGGGGGGGGGGGGGGAGTTTGCGGGAAGGATGACTCCAATTTTAACATGGTTGATCTTGATGCTGTGGTTTCCTTCTCCTAAACGAGAGACGTGCACACTCATAAGATGTGAGCATTCACGGGAGTTGAGGAACTCAGGTGGTATAGACAATAACTTGTTTTAGGTAGTCTGTCATCCTACACTCTTGAAAGGTGTTTCAGACTACTTATATTAGTATGATCAATATATGATCACTGATGGTCCAAATATTGGGATCGACACTGACTGAGATAAAATATTAGTGTGTTTGCTCAAAAAGCACATGGCTTACTTGGGAGTGATAAAATGGCTATTTCCGTCATTCTTATAGCCATGAATGGAGCATTCGTGCCACTGATTGTAGATAAATATTACAATTATTCTCTATCATGTGGCTATGAGAATACATTTATTTAGTGGAAAACCCCTTTCATAGGGAAATGAAACCAAGCCATTCACTTGTGGTGTAAAGAGCGTCATGTGACCATCATGAGGCTGCGGAGGCGTCATACATATGATAGTAAAGCCACAAATATAACAGAAGTACAGAGATAAAACTAGTTAAAAAAAAATGGAATTAGTATCTGAAAAGTAAACTAATTTGATATCAAAGGCATACTAAACACAATAGACTACAATGAACTGCAAAGCATAAAAGGAACGATCCCTTTAATGTGCGCAGCTCCCCAGAACCAGCTAATGTGCTGCTTTCTGGGTCACTCAGGGCAGTTTATGTAATTTGAAGCTCAGAACAGTAATAGGAAAATGATATATGACTACATATGGAAACTATGCATGGTATAAATGATCCCGCCAGATGTTGACATTGGCCTGCCTCTCCAGAAGGATGCTATTATAACCCAGCGATACCTCATGCCAGGCTTTTTATTTCCACTTTCCTTTAAACAGCAGTTCAAGTTCAGGGCCACAGACCCCTCAGCAGTCAGCGTGGTGGAGAATCTGGGAGGGTGCTGCTAAACGCTGAAAACCTGTTTATTTTCCTTCAACGATGGCTTCTGACCTCTGCAGAGATAGAAGCTGCAGAATCTCAGGCTGTCTAGTAAGTCAGCTCTGCTAATAATGGTTTTCCCAGGTTACGGTGGGGTGACCGCACATAGGGATATGCAGCCTTCAGCTGCTGCATTGGCTCCGTTACCGTCACATGGAGCAGATCTGGGAAAATCCAACATTAATCGAATGTTTCCACCACTGCAGATTGCTGCAAAAACCTTTTCCCGTATACCTCGCGGAACAGAGAATAATGTCATTTTGTGCAATTCATAATCTGGTGTCTGTATGAATCTAGAAATTCATGACCCTCTTACTGTAAGGCCATGATCACACCTGACAGATTGATGCAGTGTTTAACCCAAACAGGACTGGATCCAATAAACACTTAACATATCAAACACTGCATGTAAAAAATGTGACAATAACCAGAACAAAGAGGCAAAAAACAAAACCTCAATATAAGAGAAGCCAGAAAAACATATTTCCGTTAGCTGCAGATCTCCTGTACTTAAAGGGGTGTCCCATGAACAGAAGTGATGGAAAATTAGGCATTTTCACAATTGGATATGCTGTGCAGAGAACGACTGCTAATGCTGCCCCTGCCGTGTACAGCTTGTGCCCGACCACCAAAAGGAGCGTTCGCTACTGGTCAGCACGTGCTGCTTGTATTGAACCCATAGGATAGGGGACCATGGGATACCCCAAGCTTAGGACATTAGTCCTCTGCATTTTCCTTTCACCTATGTATTGATGGCATCTACCATAGCAGAGGAACTTCCAGCTCACCCAATAAATCACACCAGCGCAGTATAAGAGCTCAGTGGCCATACCTACACATTGGTTATTAAGTTTATGTTGGTTACCGAGTTCTCGTTCTGTACTTATGTGATTTACTTAGGCAAGCTGAAAGTTCCTCTGCTATGGCAGATACCATCACTACATGGATGAAAAAAAAAGCCTTCATAGGTGTGGAGCAGCCCCCAGCCAGGGGCATTAGTAGAGGAGGGTCACGTCTACTCCCTTTTTCTATGGATTCAATACAAGCAGCAGCTAAATCACCGCCACATGGTCAGGCACAAACCTACACAGGGCACAGCAGAGGCAGCATCATTAGATTCTCTCTGCACAGCAGCATTATTTTAAAATTCATCCAATTGTGGAAAGCCTCAAGTTCCCATTGTCTATCTATTAATCACTTGTGCATGTGTGACAACCCATTTGAAAATGGTCTTCGCATTTCATAAATCAGGAGCACACTGCTCTCCTGCCTCCTAGTTTCCTGCTTGTCGAGGGGCAATTTGCTCCTGACTGACAGTTCAAACAGCAGCTTTGTTGAGTCTGATGCTGCTATAGGAGGCAACTTTACCTTTGACCCATCGGAGAAATGTTGGAGTCATCGAAACTGCCCGTATTAAGCTTTCAGAACAGCGCTTACAAACTCTACATCAAACACCTTATAAGTGCTGTCCCCTTGCCTAGCAATCGAAAAACCTCAGAGACTGCAGAGGTGGATGGTAACTTGACAGAGACTAAGAGGACTTTTAGTAACAAATAAAAAAATATATTTTTTAAAGCGCTGTGCAATTTTTACAATTAAAGAACTTGGCAATAACTAACTTTTTTATGTGATACAAGCCTAATGAAGACAATTAGATATGAGCCACATTACACCTCGGCATTATCTTAACTTTAACATTAACAACACTTTTGAAATGGGGGGGGAAAAAAAACATTCTATACGTTAGTGAATACCTTTAGTTAACAAAATTGCACCCCTTTTATCACCAGTTTGCAGCCTGACAAAAAATTTCAATTTTTTCTCTTGTGAAAATTGAGCTGGATGTGAGGTTTGTGTGTATCCAGGGTAGCGTTTTCATTATAAATTGTAGCATTTATACTGCACTAATTTCCTTCTCATGTGCTTTCCTCCAGCCTGCATTCTCTGCCTTCCCCAAAACTGTACATGCATTTCTTTCCTCTCTATGCCATGAAGATATTCGTACAACCCCCCAAGAGAGGAGAGCTTTCTAACATTTTTGCTAACACACTGAGCTAAGTAAAGAACAGTAAAACTAGTTATGAACTACGTCTTGGTTTATCCGAGCAAGCAGCAAACTTTTCACACCGATTTGAAAATTTGGTTTGAAAGCAACAAACCCAGGAATTACCAAGTGAATGGACAGTATGCATATTTGTGTACACAGGACTATTCGCAGAGCAGATGTATGGATATCCTGCATACATGAAAATCTATGTACATAACACACTGTATATCTGTTCGTACAAACAAATCCAATGCCGGAGATGGTGGCACCAAAGTATCTATGATCCATTACAGGCAACAGAGCCCAATACTAACAGATCTTAATGCAGACTCGCGTGACAGTGAACAACATGATGGAGCCGAACCTAAGCCAACAGAGTCGGATGTTTAATAGATGAAGGACTGTCTCTTTCATGGTGACTTGCTTGGGCCGGGACCAGTGTGGGTGAAACGCTCTCTACTACACAGACATACAAGTACACATCACTCACCCTTCTTATTGAAGCTTCTGCACTGACATGGTTTTCTGGGTGCACCCATTTTGAGGATGGCAAGCCAAGGCTAGAATAGGCATGACTTCCGTTTGGATACTGCCAAATAATGGGGTAAAGTCCCAGCTGGTTGTAAGAAGCTGGGGGGTGAGCTTGGCCAAGAAGATGAGGTGACTGGTGCTGTAACATTTGCTGTTGTTGCTGATGTGCCAGTGCCAAATGGCTAAGGCTGCTGGCGTGTGCAGTCTCTAGCTGAGGATGACCGCCTAACAACGACCCGGGGGGCATACCAGATAGCACCGTAGGTAGTAAATGAGGATGGTGGACTGAATGGTGGGGGGTGCTACCCAGCGCATGGGCGTTCATAGCAGTCATAGGCGTTTGGTTTGAAGAGGACGTTAACATATGAGGGTTAGCCGTTAGTGCTGGGTGGTGGTTGTTTGGAGGTAAACATGCTCGATGAGCCGGAGAATGAAGAGAGAAATTGTGCTGGTGCAAATAAGGAGAAATGTGATTAGCTGCAGTATCTGGTCCGACAAGTGCTGGGTCCCTGTAAACTGTAAAATGCTCATTTTTGTCTATAATAAGCGGACTCTTTGTAGACTCGATCGCAATGGCTCTTGCCACCACTGGATGGAAGCTAGACCTGTGCGTATCACAATCCATTTTACTAGAAAGCCTAGCCACTCCAGAGATATGACTATTGTGATAGTTCATCTTGAGTTTCACGGAATCTGGAGAGTGGACGGGACGGGACTTCAAAACATCTGGAGAAGAACTGAATTTGATTTTACTAGAAATGTCAGATAGATGCGGTTTGGTCTTCAGGGCATCCAGAGTCTGCTTTTGAAGCCTCTTCTGTTCATCCGTTAAGGACGTGCTACCGATAACTGAGGTGTGGTGGATTTTCTCCCTGTCGTTCACCTCTTTATTACTAGACTGGGGCATTTTTAAAACCCCTGAAAGTGCCAAATCTGTCTTATTGTTAATGCAGTCAATCCCACCGCGTTCAGATTCCTGTTTTTTTGTACTGGAAAAATTGATGGTGCCAAATGACTGCTTGGGGTCACTGCCCTGTAGCTCCTTCTTGGCAGTGGGCAGGATGTTAAACTTGGTTGAACCGCTCTCTTGGGGTGCTTTGTCAAAATTGTTTTCATTACTCAAGACAATAGAATTTTTTGGCGTGGGCGGTTTGCTGATAAGCGGATCAGTCTGTAACAAATCGTTAGCGTTGCTCCGCTCAACCACGCTATCTTGAGCAAGCAATTTATTGGAATTCTGCTCATAAAGTGCTGTCTGTTCGGAGAGGAGGAACTGAGAGTTTTCTCTCGGCAGCTGTAAGTCAGCTGACTTTATCCTTTCTGCTTCTAGAAGCTTTTTATCTTCCCGTATTTCATCCCAGTGAGAATGCCTATCTATTAGTGTCTGTTCCTCAGCCCCCTCGCTACTTTGGGATTTTCCTTCGTCTCCATTTATCTTTGAAGTGTTCTTGCTTTTCAACTCGTTCTCGGAATTTTGCTCGGAGGAAGAATCCATTATCCTTTTATTAGAATTTTCTGAGTCGCTGCTCTCCGAGTAGTCTGAAATATTGTCTGTGCGCAGCCTTTTCAGAATTAATTTCTTTTCATCCTCTTCGGGTTTCCTCCTCTTGCTGTGAAAATGTTTGTTCCTCTTCACATTTTCTGCAAACAGAAATATAGACATTAGTCCATGTGCACTAGCTGATGACATGTCTATGTAGTTCAATTAGGAAATCTATGGAAGTGCTGTGCTTTGGATGAAAAAAAACAAAAAAACAACACATTTGATACATTTTTAGAATATCAATCACATTCTGACAACAAATCGAAGCAACATATCACAAGACTTGATTGATCGGGATGCTGACCCCACAAATCGCTGGTACAAAAAAAAAGAAAAAAAAAGGGGGGAACACTTCTCAGACGTGGCGCCGATTGTACTGGCCAACTGTAGATTTACCTTGTCTGCAACCGTCTTGGACAACCTTAAATCTCACATTGCACCATGTACAGTCACACTTTCAACCCAATTTCAGCAGAATTTCCAGATAGTTTCATCTTTTTTCTCACTTAATGACTGCGATTTCACACCAAGACAGGTTTGCACACAGCCCCCCCCTTAGTACCATCATATCTTTCCTCTTTGACTCGATCTTCATCCGGCATGCTGCTGTCAGAGCCTTTCCTCTTGTTTAAGCGGGCGTTTCGGTGCTGACTCTGTTTCGTGGAGCTCTGGGAGTTCATCGCTGGTCTGGGACTATTTGCTTGTGCACGTGTATAATGACCCTGCAAAAGACACAGCAGTTTAGCAGACACGGCAGCAAAAAAACACTGGAGGAATGGAAAAGTGATCCTGACGCTTACACACCAATCTGATTGCAGATAGAATTTTCTAAAAAGCCTCTGAAAATCTAAACCAGCAACGCCACTTTTCCTTTGCCATAGTTTTGATAAAAGCTAAAAATCTCTCCCAGTAATGCTAATCCTGCTGTAAGTAGAATACAAATCTAAAAACAAAAAGAAACACTGGGGCTACAAGTAACTCCTGATGAAGGAACGATCGCTCGACGTGGAATGCTGCTGGTGAATACAACAGGTTCTGGTGGAACCTGGAAAAAATGGGGTTCACCTGGGCTGGCCACAATAAATGTGCAATACAGAATGAATCTGTGTAATAAAGTGGCTCCTGCCGCAACTTTCTCCCTAACCCACTGTGCCAGCAACGGAACCCAGCTTTATTCCTGACGATATCAGTAGTAAGTACACTTAGTATTGTGAGAACCAGATCACACATATTTATAACCACGCCTGTAAGGCTACGTTCACACTAGCGTTGTGCGCCGCTGCGTCGGCGACGCACCGAAAAACGCGTGCAAACGCACGCAAAAACGCTGCGTTTTTCGACGCGTGCGTCGTTGTTTGACGAAAATCGGACGCAAGAAAAATGCAACTTGTTGCGTTTTCTTGGTCCGACGCTAGCGTCAAAAAAGACGCACGTGTCGGAAAACGCAACAAACAAAAACGCATGCGTCCCCCATGTTAAACATAGGGGCGCATGACGCATGCGTCGCCGCTGCGTCGCCCGACGCTAGCGCGACGCACACTAGCCGAACGCTAGTGTGAACGTAGCCTAAAAGGTTGCATATCTCTATAAGCAGGAGGAACAGCTACATTTTGAGAAAAAGCATTCCTAGTCATCACGACACCAGCAATAATTGTGGATGCAAAGAAATTGCGCTTCGCAACCGCACATTGCCATTGAGCACCTGAGTCAGTAAAAATCCTATATCCCATTGCTCCACTACATTTATTAACTTAATCAATATAAAGGCATATGTTTCTTTTTCTCTTACCCCCCAAAGATCTTACCAGCATCTGAAATGATTTATCAAAATATCTACCTCACCATCAACGATTATTTAATAAGTGCTCTTGTACTCATATCCACTTTATTACAGATTCATTCTCTATTGCTCATTTATTGTGGCCAGCGCAGGTGAACACCATTTTTTCCAAATAATACAAATCTAATCTAGCATTCGCCACATCTCAGAGGGAATCAGTCAGGAGATTCTCGCTGCCCATATTCCATCTTCTATATTCGCTCTCAATCAATTCGAGTTGTGGTAAAGAGACACCCCTTACTCTCCCCCTTACGAAAAGCCATAATGCTTCAGACCATCTCTAACATCCCCCTTATATGTTGGCTGTAGTTTTCTGACAGATTCTCATTAATAAATGTGCAATTTATCTCGAACATCGTTGCATAATAGGAATTACGTACATGAATTGTGTTGCTGTTCTGGTTGGAGCGCGACCTGCGGCGACTGGTGATGCCTATATTTTCACCTTTTAGCAGAGAATATACAACATCATCGAGAAAGGTCATCTGAACCATAGAAGGATCAACATTCTGTGGCTCTAGAACCTGGGCCAAAAGACACAAACATGGCGACCATTAGTACATATGAGACAGAGGATACCAAACACAAGACAACAGGAATGAGAATAGGCTGCCATCTCAGTATTTGTAAACGTAGACCATTTGGCTACAAATGTGCTACCAAATCCCATCATATACCAAAAACACCACTAATGAGCTTAAAGGACTCGTACAGATATTGAAGGCATAGCAAGTCTGATCCATGGCGGTCTGAATGCTGTGCCCCCTCTAATCCAGTCTTACTATGGAGGATCAGTCTTCTGATTCCTGGTTATGCTGATATATTGAGATTAAAGGGAATCTGTCACCCCAAAAATCGTATATGAGCTAAGTCCACCGGCATCAGAGGCTTATCTACAGCATTCTGTAATGCTGTAGATAAGCCCCCAATGTCACCTGAAAAGTAAGAAAAACAGGTTATATTATACTCACCCAGGGGCGGTCCCAGTTTGTTTCAGGTCTGATGGGCGTCGTGGTCCGGCGCCTCCTATCTTCATACGATAACGTCCTTTTCTTGGCTTCTAGCTGCGGCTCAGGCGTACTTTATCTGTCTGATGGGTGTCGCGGTCCGGTCCGGGGCCTCCCATCTTCATAGGATGACGTCCTTTTCTTGTCTTCACGCTGCAGCTCCGGCACAGGCGTACTTTAGTCTGCCCTATTGAGGGTAGAGCAAAGTACTGCAGTGCCCAGGCACCGGGCCTCTCTGACCTTTCCCAGCGCATCCGCACTGCAGTACTTTGCTCTGCCCTCAACAGGGCAGACAAAGTACGCCTGCGCTGGAGCAGGAAGAAAAGAAGAGGACGTCATCGCATGAAGATGGGAGGCCCCGGACCAGACACCCATGGAACCGGAACGCAGCGGGACCGCCCCTGGGTGAGTATAATATAACATGTTTTTCTTACCTTTCAGGTTACAGCGGGGGCTTATCTACAGCATTACAGAATGCTGTAGATAAGCCACTGATGCTGGTGGCCTTAGCTCATATACGATTTTTGGGGTGACAGATTCCTTTTAAAAACCCCGTGATCTCAAGACTTCACCCAACCATGGTTACTTCAAAAGCAAGTTCAATTTGGAGATGGTAGACTGCTCCTTTGTACCCGCATATGATCACTGTCAGGGGAAAGGTTACTAAGAATTGCAGTGAATCCTATAGGAATGGATTGCACGGGCTGAATATTAATAGTGTCAGATTGCTCGAGGCAAGAAATGACCTGCACAAGGAGACGGGGTAAAGGTAAGAGTTTCCAACGAGAAATAGGAGGTTAATCATCACCAATATTAGCATTACACATGACACATATAGAGATTGTGCGGAAATTCATTCTTTAGATTATCTCAAAATAGAAATTCCACGTGGATTATTGTGGCTCCAATTACATTGAATTATTTTAACTCAAATTAAGTGCCAAAGAGCGTAAGAAATGCCAGTGCTGGGCAACTCTGCATGATAATTCTACATCACTGGCTTCCAAATCTACAATCTCCTGCCATTTTGGAGCGCAGGCACATCATAGTGCAGGTCTCCATTCTTTTCACAGATTACTTTCTAAACCAGTATGTAAAATATGCTGCAAAAAAAGCTCTTGGAGCATTTGCCCCATTGACTCTGCTCACGCCAGAAGCAGGTCTTTTTAGCATATATTTGGCTACTGAGTCAATGAACACGAATAGCCTATCAATAGAAGGCAATACAGTAAGTATCAAAGAAAGTCAAAGCGCTACATATCCCACTGTATGTCTGTGCGCTGGAGAGGTTGTCGATCTGACAAGTTCTCATTCAGGAGCACACTGCTCCCCTGACTCCCAGCTTCCTGCTTGCCAGGGGGCACCGAGCTCCAGTCCAAACAGTGAGCTCTGCAATGCTACAAAACAGTGATCCTGCCAGCCTCAGAGTAGCACTTACAAGCTCTACTGCAGAAAGCTTGTAAGCGCTGTGCTCTTTGATTAGCAGACCGGCCACTTATGACAGACCGCAGCAGTGAACGGTTACTTAAGCAATGAGCAGTAAACAATAAAACTAAAAATAACTCCCTTTAAAGGAAAGGGAGTGAACAGGTGACAGAGAAATATATTGAGGCCATCCAATGTATGCATCAAAATAATCGCAATGTATAGTGAAATGAAAAAGTCTCAGGCGCTGTGCACATTAAAAAAAAAATTAAGAGACCACTGCAAAATTTTCAGCTCGTCTAATTTTCCTCTTTATGAGTATATGTTTGAGTAAAATGTAATTGTTCTTTTATTCTATAAACTACTGACAACATGTCTCCGAAGTTCCAAGCAATACATTTTTTATCATTTTCTGAAAATGAGAACTGGTCAAAATAAAATGCATTGCTTGCAGACCTCAAATAATGCAAAAAAAAAAAAACAAGATCATGAGTAAGACTTCATAGTTGAAACGTGTTGATCCTCCTCACTGGTGTGCCAGGTGTTTGCTATGTAAAGATTTTTCTTGTTGAAGAACTATTTATCGCTTTAGTTGTCTAATAAAGCCTCACAAAGTCTGAACTGCCTCCACCTCCAGCTGGATCATTTCTCTTTTTGTCTTAAAAAAAAAAAAACAAGGTCATAATCATTTAGAAACAACAATACTAATGTTTTAACTCAGGAAGAGTTCAGAAATCAATATTGTGTGGAATAACCATGATTTTTAATCACAGCTGTCATGCGTCTTGGCATGCTCTCCACTAGTCTTTCACACCGCTTTTGGGTGACATTATGCCACTCCTGGTACAAAAATTTAAGCAGCTCTTCACTGTTTGATGACTTGTGACTATCCATCATCCTATTGATTACATTCCAGAGGTTTTCAATGAGGTTCAGGTCTGGAGATTGGGCTGGCCATAACAGTGGTTTGATGTGGTGGTCCTTCACAACAAGGCTGGAATTGGGCAGGTTAATCTTTGCAAAGGACATATGAATCAAGCCGCATACAAGGTTATCCTGGAAAACAGTTGATTCCTTCTGCTCAGGCAATGTTGCCCAACTCTAAGGACTTGTTTATCCGGCAGGACAATGCGCCGTGCCACACAACTAGGTCAATCAAGGTGTGGATGAAGGACCACCACATCAAATCCCTGTCATGGCCAGACCAATCTCCAGACCTGAACCCCATTGAATACATTCCAGAGGTTATCAAGAGGAAGATGGATAGCCACAAGACTCCATTATAGTCAATGGTGACTAAGCCCCGCCCCTACCAGCGACTTTCAATTTCCGCAGTGATGGAACACTCGCACACATCTGCTGACATCACAGGAGGAGTGATGTCACCTGCATTGTGACATCACATTCTACAAAGTTCCATGGACAACTGACTGCAGCCATTGAGCTTCAGTTGTGGTTGGCTTTGACTACAATATACGTGTGGATTGCATTTTGTTAATTTCACATACGTTTTTTTTTATAATTGCCCTGTTGTTGCCTGACGAAATATGGACTTCACAGGGAAAACGAGACTAAAGAAATTAAGTCTGGGAAGAACATCGACAATTCCAGATGAACAAGACCTTGCAAATAACAAGGAGCTTCCAGCAAAGATTTGGAAGAAGGACCCCAAGAAATCTGGGCAGACTGATCAGATATTACCCGACAATGAGGGAACGAAGAAAATTTCCTTCTTAAAAACTATACAGAAAACATCTGGCAAGCTTGTGTTATACATCAGAAATCAAGCTGATAACATTCTGAAAAGACTGATTGCAAGAGAGAGGAAAAGCGCCAATGTGGGTCCTACCAGGACCATTAACACGAAAGGCAATGGGAGTATGGCAGAAGATGAAGGAACTGGGAAAAAGAGGAAACGGGAAGATCCAGCCGCCATTCATGATGACATCTCCGGTGAATGTAGCGGTCCCAGTAACAAACAAATAAAGACCACTGTCCCTCTCACCAGGGATAAGTTTATCTTCCGTAGTATACTCGGAGAAGGGGGTTATGGAAAGGTTATGCTGGCCACTGATAAGATACGAAGAGAAAATGTGGCACTTAAAATCATAAAGAAGAAAAGCCTAATCTCCCACCCTGAAAGCCTTGTGGAACACCATGTCCTGAAGATTACCCACAATAGCAGATTCCTAACACACTGCCATGCCGCATTTCAGACTGAACACCATGCCTATTTTGTCACCGAGCTGGCCAGTGGAGGGGATCTGCATGACTATATATATAGTATCATTCCTCTGAGGGACTCTATAGTATTTATGGCAGCAGAAATCGTTTGTGGCCTACAATTCCTGCACACCAACGGCATCATCCACCGGGACATAAAACCGGACAACATCCTGCTGACTGGCGATGGCCACATCAAAATTACAGACTTTGGACTATGTCTATGTGAGTCTGAGGAGAGATTTAATGCCAGTGATTTCGGAACACCTGGGTATGGCGCCCCAGAAATGATCATGGGAGACTTATGATGCCGGTGTGGACTGGTTCGCCTTCGGTGTTGTTTTATACAACATGATCCTCCAAGACTCACCATTTGAAGGAGACACCAGTGAAGAGATTGAGATTAATGTCATCTACCATGAACCATCATATGAAGACTTCACTGACTACGCTGCTGCTCACATTATATCCAGGCTTCTCTGCAAAGACCAATCTGTCCGGCTAGGGGTAAATGGGAAAATCAGAAATCACCCCTTCTTTTCAAGCCTAAACTGGACAGACATAGAGACAGGAAAAGCCCCATCTCCTGTTATAATAGAAAATAACATGGATGTCATCATGGGACAGCGGATCCCAGCACCACGCAGTGCGGAACTGAATGAGAAAATTCCTGTAGAACAACAGAAGATATTTACTAATTTTCCGTTTGTGACTCCAGCATGGAGCACATCTTACTACTAATCGGTGAAACAGGAAAATAACATCTAAACCTCCTGTTTCTTAACAAAGTTATACAGTTATACTGATTAAAGACACCTTGGTTGATGAAATCCATATTGTGGTTGTTGCTTAATCTGTATTTGTAGTTTTCAGTTTATATGAGATTCTCGTACTTCGGGGGCAGTCTGTGTGTGGGGGGTCTTTATGTGGTGCTCTGCTTCAGGGGTGGGCTGGGCCTAGGGGGCAGGGAGGCAAATGCCCCCCCGGGCCACTCACCCAGCAGCTGTACAGGGCCGGCCGCCTGATGGCCGCTCACAACAAACTGCGAATCCATGTCTGCTGTGCTGTACTGTACTGTGATGCGGTTGGCAACAGGGTTGTGTCTAGATCAGAGTTGATTTTTTTGTGATTCTCATTTTAGCCACTCCGATCTAAACAGCTGGACTATAGGAGGCTCCGCCCCTTCTGGTGACATCATTCTCTCAAAAATCAACTCCGATCTAGTCCATTATACTACATACTAGATGGTGGCCCGATTCTAACGCATCGGGTATTCTAGAATGCACAGCCACGCAGTAGATAACACAGCCCGCGCAGTAGATAACACAGCCCGCGCAGTAGATAACACAGCCCGCGCAGTAGATAACACAGCCCGCGCAGTAGATAACACAGCCCGCGCAGTAGATAACACAGCCCGCGCAGTAGATAACACAGCCCACGCAGTAGATAACAGCCCACGCAGTAGATAACACAGCCCACGCAGTAGATAACACAGCCCACGTAGTAGAACACAGCCCAAGTAGTAGATAACACAGCAACGTAGCATATAACACAGCCCACGCAGTAGATAACACAGCCCACGCAGTAGATAACACAGCCCACGCAGTAGATAACACAGCCCGCGCAGTAGATAACACAGCCCACGCAGTAGATAACACAGCGCACGCAGTATATAACACAGCCCACGCAGTAGATAACACAGCCCGCGCAGTAGATAACACAGCCCGCGCAGTAGATAACACAGCCCGCGCAGTAGATAACACAGCCCGCGCAGTAGATAACACAGCCCGCGCAGTAGATAACACAGCCCGCGCAGTAGATAACACAGCCGCGCAGTAGATAACACAGCCCACGCAGTAGATAACACAGCGCACGCAGTATATAACACAGCCCACGCAGTAGATAACACAGCGCACGCAGTATATAACACAGCCCACGCAGTACATAACACAGCGCGCAGTAGATAACACAGCCCGCGCAGTAGATAACACAGCCCGCGCAGTAGATAACACAGCCCGCGCAGTAGATAACACAGCCAGCGCAGTAGATAACACAGCCCACGCAGTAGATAACACAGCCCGCGCAGTAGATAACACAGCCCACGCAGTAGATAACACAGCCCACGTAGTAGAACACAGCCCACGTAGTAGATAACACAGCCCACGTAGTAGATAACACAGCCAGCGCAGTAGATAACACAGCCCACGCAGTAGATAACACAGCCCACGTAGTAGAACACAGCCCGCGCAGTAGATAACACAGCCAGCGCAGTAGATAACACAGCCCACGCAGTAGATAACACAGCCCGCGCAGTAGATAACACAGCCCACGCAGTAGATAACACAGCCCACGTAGTAGAACACAGCCCACGTAGTAGATAACACAGCCACGTAGCATATAACACAGCCCACGCAGTAGATAACACAGCCACGTAGCATATAACACAGCCCACGCAGTATATAACACAACAAAGAAGAACTGCTTACATTTTTGCGCCAGAAGCAGAATGAAAGACTGGAGGAAAGCATGCCGAGACGCATGAAAGCTTTGATTTAAAAATCTTGGTTATTCCACAAACTTGATTTCTGAACTCTTCCTGAGTTTAAACATTACCATTGTTGTTTCTAAATGATTATGAACTTGTTTTTTGCATTATTTGAGGTCTGCAAGCAATGCATTTTTTGTTATTTTGACTATTTCTACTTTTCAGAATAAAAATATAAAATGTATAGCTTGGAACTTCAGAGACATGTTGTCAGTTCATAGAATAAAAGAATGTTTTATTCAAAAATATACCTATAAAGAGAAAAATCAGACAAACTGAACATTTTGCAGTGGTCTCTTAATTTTTGCCAGAGCTGTACATATTTTAGCCAAGTGCCTTTCACTTACCTGGTCGTTCATAACAATCATAGTGCGGGTGAAAAGGTCATGGTGAGTAATTATACCAGTGAACCACTGGGTGGCAGAGTCTTGTCTGTACACCCTCACTCGATAGCCGTTTAAGGAGTATGGTCCTAGGAGAAAAACAATGACACATTGAGATACTCGGAAATCTGTGTCTCGGGAGGTCTCCTGGTTCTCTTCCAGCAGTTACATCATCCAGGGCTTCATTTCCAGATACTGACACACTTATAGCAGACACACAAACAAACCCTCAATCTAGAAGTCATACATGTCCAAGAGTCGCCATCAGTTTTTTCCATAACATTTCCAGGCTGACTCCAGCAGTCTCAAGTGATGATTAGGTCATTTCTAAATGTCAGGTCATTTCCCATTGTTGTGAGCAGCGAATATAAAAGGAAGAGTGTTCCTACAGCTACAGTGACTGGAGCCGCACTGTGTAATCACGGGCACCCACAGTGTAACTTCTCAGTTGCTCACAAATTGCACGAAGAGGCTTCAATGACTGAGAAGTGACTAATTAAAGGGAATCTGTCAACAGGTTTTTGCTACCCCATCTGGGAGCAGCATGATGTAGAGGCAGAGAGCCCGATTCCAGTGATCTATCACTTACTGGGCTGCTTGCTGTAGTTTTGATAAAATCACTGTTTTATCTGCTGCAGATCTAGCAATTCTCTCAATGCAGAGCTCTGTATAACCCGACCACACCATTGATTGGCTGATTTCTGCATATGCACAGGAAGCTGTCAGTGGTGTGGGCAAAGTTATACAGTATTTAGAGGAGTGGAAGATATGCAGCGGAGAAAATAGTAAGGATATCTAAAGGACAGCAAGGAGCTCAGTAAGTGATACATCATTATAAACAGGGTCTCTACAGCCTAATCTAAGAGTCTGGGCTGTGGAGTCAGTAAGCCAAACATGAGACTCGGACTCCTTAATTTCCCCATCTCGGACTCCCCAGCACTGGTGACTACTGAGCATGTACATAAAAAGTGCAGCACAGATTCATCTAAAAGCCTTAGATCAGGAACAGCACACACATTTATAGGACATTTCAGAACTTCTCCAAACTCTTATAAAAGCATTTACAGCACATCCTACATGGCACTACTGGACCCAATGTATTCTATATTTCAGGAGTGCGAATCGGTCCATTTTATACAGACTCCGCCAAAATGGACCGACTCCACGACTGACTTCACAGCCCTGGAGAACAGCATGGTGTAGTGCGAGATGAAAGCCTGGAGACACACTATCCCTGTTCAGGAACTTTTACCCTTGTTACAAAATGGAGTGGCAGTATGCATGTGTGACGGCTGCTCTAGTCATTTTTTACTGGGCATCCAGAATCAATAGTACTGGTCAGGCCCATGGGGGAAAAAATGGTGAAGCTCGATTCTAACGGACAAAAGTGTCCCAATTCTGCAGCTTGGGGTGGTTCCAAGTGGTCAGACGCCACCAACCAATGTGTCATCAGTAGTGATGAGCGAGCGTGCTAAGATATGGTGTTATCTGAGAATGCTCATGTCTTAATCAAGAATTTTCAGAGTGCTCGGAAAAAAATGCTCAAATCACCGAGGCTGCCTGTCTCGTGGTTTCGGACAGCCCCAACACATGCAGACACCATCTAACAAACAGGACAGCCGCGAGACATGCAGCTGCGACGACTCCAGCATTTTTCTTTTAGATCATGTCGAAAATACTCGATTAAATAAAGAGCATGCTGAGATAACACCTTACCTGAACACGCTCGCTCATCACTAGTCATCACCTATCCTCTTGTTTTCACTGGAGAACCCCTTTAATGATGCCCAACAGCCAAGCCAGCTACTGAAAAGTATGGAAACTGCATGGGAACTATTATTTTTAGTTGCCTAAATCTTAAATGTTTCCTCTCTTGCACCATTCAAGCATGACAGAGAGGAGACACAGTGGGGAACGTAGGAGAGGCAGCAGGGATCGTACATGCACAAGCCTAGAACCTCAGCACTACCCATATACTAAAGCCAGCAGTGACGTTACATATGAGGGTAGTGTAATGGAGGCTGAAAACCATGCCGCCTGTATATGGACCACCAGAGGGACATCACACATCCACAACATTAGACACGGATGACATTTCTAATAAGTATGAGTGAAAGCATAAGGACAAATCAAAACATATTTTGGACAACCAGCTTGTATGGGTCAGCATATTTAGCTTCAGATTGCACTGGTACCCCATGAATGCGCATTCAGGACCCATTCATAAGCAAACACTAGGTCAATATCTGACTCAGGTGAACAAATACTTGCAAAAGTATTCACCCCCTTGGCATTTATTGTGCTTTGCCACCTCACAACCTGGAATTTCAATTTTTTTCTAGGGTTTGCATAAATTTATGTAAACAACATGCTTTCAATTGTGAACATTTGGTTTTCTTTCACTAAAGTCAGTACTTTGTAGAGCCTCCTTTTGCAGCAATTGCAGTTGCAAGTTCAATAAGTCTCAATGAGCTTTCCACATCTTGCCACAGGGATTTTTGCCCATTCCTCAAGGCAAAACTGATCCATCTATTTCAAGTTAGGTGGTTTCCTCTTGTGAACAGCAATCTTCAAGTCTGACCACAGATTCTCAATTGAGATCTTGACTTTGACTAGGCCACTGCAAAACATTTATTCGTTTCACTTAAACCACTTGAGTGTTGCTTTAGAAGTATGCTTTATGTCATTGTCTTGTTGGAAGGTGAACCTCCACCTCCGTTTCAAATCACTGAAACAGGTATTGCTCAAGAATA